>NW_020884885.1:6648385-7369091 GCF_003945725.1 Corapipo altera | reverse complement strand
GAAAAGAAAAGAAAAGAAAAGAAAAGAAAAGAAAAGAAAAGAAAAAAGAAAAGAGAAAAGGTTTTGCTAAGATAGTGATTACAGGTGAATCTGAAGGAGGAAATCTAATGATTAGTAATATATTGCAAAATACAGCTAGTAAGCACTGTGCTGAAAATAAAGTTAATAAAATTGTAACAGTCTGTCCTTCCAAACTTATAATCTGATCACAGCTTCTGCCAAGTATCTGACGAAGCTTGTCAGGCTTCCTTCATATCTCGCCTACTAATATGTATCTGCAAAGGAAGCACTTGAAAAATCTCCTTTATCCTTTTTGTTGGATACCTGTTATATGATGTGTTAAAGCTGTGCACCCAATCAGCTAGGTTCTCCACTAGAGAGAAACAAGTATACATCTAATGTGGTATCCACCCCAAAGAGATGTCCCTAAAGTCAGTGGAATGAATCTTTTATTGAAGGCACTTGTCTGTTTCCTTTGCATCCATGGTGAATATAGATAGCAAGCTAACATTGGATAATAAGAGAGACTGGGAAGAAACTGATGGACAGAAAATTCTTGATGGGCTAAAATAATAAGCTTCCCCATCCCCTCAGAGAGAACATGAGTAACATCAGTGATGAGACAGTGATTCCCCCTCACTTGTTTGAGATCACTGTAACTCTGACTGTCTGCAGAGTCTTTCATCCCAATTGCCCAACCCTGCCATCAACCCCACTTCTCTCACAGATTTGATGGAGTCCAGATGATTCTTATTGGCCATGATCTCTGCTTGGAAAGTCTGGTGTTTCTGCAGTTTGGTCTGCAGATTGCTTGGATCCTTCCAGCTATCATCCTGGGCAATGCTATTCTTCTCATTAATCCAGGCAGCCACCTTTGGTGAGGAAAGAACAGAAGTAACCAAAACCTTCAGTGTTTCTTCAGGTCCAGCCTGTCGGTCTCTCCTCTTATATGTATAAAACAGGGAACCAGAGAGTGGGGACCCAAGTGAGTTGTTCTTCTGAGGTTCTGCTTCCCTAAGCTCTTCCTGTCCTTCATAAAGACACCTCTCTATGTCTGGTTATGAGCACTGTTACCAGGAAAAGGGGTTGTCTCCATCAGATAGGCTCCATGCAGTGAAAAAATGCATGGACATCTGTGTGCATGAGGGAGAATAGACAATGATCTCCCTATTTCTAACCCATTGCCAGTATCTTCTCATGGGTTTTTAAATGGTGGTACATTCCCTTTTAATGCTTTCATTTCTTCTGCATTTTGCTGGCATCCATTGTACATTAGACCTTTCATCTTATTGCTAGAGGGAAGATGAAAAAATATCCCTTTATTCTTATCCTCATTTCCCCCAATATTATCTCATTCCAGACTCGGTTCCTTGATTTTTCTCACAGTAAATCTGTCCAGGGATTCAGACCTACGCAGCATAGCATGTTTTGAGAAACTAGAATACCATGAATCCTGCGTAATTGTACCTCAAAGGAATTCCTCAGGAACTTCTGCAGAAGCCTTGATTCCTCTAGCAAATGTCTGCGAGCAGCAGCATTCTCCAGTAGTCTCTCTTTTCTGAGACAAAGACAGATGTGTGAGGTCGAAATCACAGAGTGAATTAGATAAGGGTTTTCAAATTTCACTTCTAGAACACACATGCTCTAACCCTCCATTCTTTGGGAGGGAAATGTCCATAACATACAGACTCCCTTGATCTGAACTGTTAGAGAAGATGATCGGTGCACTGATAGGAAGGGTTGCTAGCAGATAGATATGTTTAAACTACACACAAATTCTGTACATATGATATTTGCCTTTAGGAATAACCATTACTGCCTTTCAGAGTTCAAGAGAACATAAGCTCAGCATGTTTCTTATGTGGAAATACTGTAAGCGTCGTGGTATTTGCCATGCATAAACCAAAGCTACACCATCCTTTAATCTTTTTACCAATTTTGGATCTGCAGCACTTTATTCATGCTAATGCAGATTTGAGATAATAATAAATCGTATCAAATTAGATCATATTAGTAAATTTGTATGTTCACTTTAATTATAAGGGGTCTCCAATCTCTTTTCATAACTTTTATGTATATCTTTCAATCTACTGTAGCAGTGAATACAACTGCTTTTACTGTCAGCATTTGTTTATGATGAACAATATTCAACGTGCTACAAGAAATAAAGTAGTTCATATGAAAGGGCAAGATCTGATCAGAAATTTGAGCAGGGCTTTAAGATCAACCCCATTAGAGCAGTGAAAAAGCAGTTGTCTAGCTAATGACCTATCTTGATGGTATTTAATGATAATGAATTATTTAATGGCACAGCAGACCTCAGTCTTTTGTTTGCAGCACTGTCCCTAAGGCCAGGCCAGAATACAGAATTACAGAAATCTGCCTTTTTCTGCATCCTGCTCACCCTCCACTTAATTTTGCATTTTGGACACCTCCTAATGAAATTATTATTAGGCTCAGGCCAATACAGTGCAAAGCACGAAGGTGAGCAAATGCAAATCAGTTTTTAGTTCTCTTAAATAATTTAAAGATATTAATCAGCATGGAGAGGGTCTTATCACAGAAAGGATGACATGGGAAAGGTTTGACTTCACCTCCTCAAAATGGCCTGGCATCTGTTGGTGATGTTGTCTGAGTCATAATGCTTGTTCTGTGCTAGCTGCTGAGAAAATGAAGCCATTTCATCAATTTTCTCCATCTGAACTTCCAGTGCTTTTTCAAACTGTGTGTGTTTCTGCTGTAGGCTCTCCACACTAGACAGTGAGTCCTGGATAGAAGACAACAAAAGGTAGCTGCTTTCAGTCAGAGTTTTTCCATCCACAACACTGATAATCCAGAATCTAAATGGCATTTACCCCATATTTGCAAGCTAGCTGTCAAGAAAATTTACTATTCTTTGAAATGTATTGGCACTGAATATGACACTTGGGGCCTAAATAAGGTTCTATGCAAGGTCTGAGGTCATTATTTCAGGGTCAAAACTGAACCAGCTGCTGGATGCTTAGCTTCTCATGCGTATTGTTGTGCTGCATAGAACACATAATTTCTCAAGAACTAAAACATCAGAGCCTAATTATAAATCAATCTTAAGACAGATGCTATGTTGAAAGCAAATGTGGAATGCCAAGCAGAAATCACAGTTAAGTGAACAAATATGTCACAGAAGGAGGTTAAAATTAGAGCCTCATTTTCAACTCATGGAATTTAGAAGAGCTCAGATCCAGATTTGAATTTGAGGACTAAAGTCTGACATTACAGTTCATCTGGAGAGAAATACAGAATTTGACTTCTTGTAATGTTTGTAAATCCCAACCTTAATGACTCAGAGTTCTCTTTGCAGCATCCTTCAGGACTTTTAATTATAGATTCAGTGGTGTCAAAATGTTGTTACTGTGACAAACTCTGCTTCCCCACAACTCTAAAGGAAGCAATAAAGCTTGCATCAAATGGTTCAGAAAAAAATTTAAACTTCTGGGTGCTTACATGAGTCATTGGATGGGAAGTTACTCACAGAGTATTTTCTGTACATTGTTGAGCTAAATATGATTGAGTGACTCCTTGTAAGTCTCATACTGTAATGAAAGGACTGTAAATACATACCTCTATGCTGAGAATTACAGAGGCAGACACCAGCCACTAGCATTTTATGGTTTTCATACCATTTGTACCCATTGTGTCTACACTGAACTCTGAGATGTCATTGTCATTCCTGCAGAGACAACTAATTAGGTTGCACCACCTACACAAGATGTAGGATAAGCTAAGTATCAGAATGTATATCTGGCATCCTGCACAGTTCTTGCAACCCATGCATCACTTATTGCAGTGTTGCTGATACCTGTGATAGGTAATTTAAAGCTAAACTGGGTATGTCATCAGTGACAGCCGTGATGACTTGCGTACTGCTGGAAAGGGTATTTGGGTCAGATATGACAAGGCCGAGCTGAATGGAGCATTGAGCAACCTGGTGTAGTGGGAGGTGTCCCCACCCGTGGGAGGGTGGTTTGAACTGGATGATCTTTCAGGTCCCTTCCAACCCAAACCATTCTATGATTCTATGCGGTCTCACTTTCCTGTTATAATCAGAGTAGTTGGATTGTTTCATTACTCTTAGGGCTGAAAATCCCATCCTGTGTAAAGTATCAAGGAAAGAAATCTGATTCTAAAACACCAACAAGACAGAGCAGTAAGGAGAAAGATCACAGGAAGGTTCAGAGCACATTACCATACTTCACAGTCCCCTTTCCATCAGACTGATTGCAGAGAAAATTTTAATTTCTCAGAGCACATACCCCTGAGTCCTCATTAGCTAGGAAAGCTTCTTTGCTGCTGAGCCAACTCTCAATCTGTTCCACATAGCCATAGAATTTCTGTATAGAGAAAAAAAAGCAGTCATAAACATGAAAAAATGCTGTAAAAGAGAGGCTAACCTGATTTTGGCAGAGTACACTGAAAACCCCTGAACTTTCATGGCTATTTAAAAAATTAACTACATAGCACTGGATGGCAATAAGTATTAGATTCTAGAAAAAGCATATGTAACAATTATTATTGTGACTTTCTCCTTAATAATAAGACTATTTCTTTTTTGTCTAAGACATAGGATACAATATAAGTATTTCTAGATTGTTTTTTAACAGTGTAGAGAAGGCTGCATAAGTAACTGGCCAATAAAAAGTGAGTAACATGGCCAGAAATAAGTAGCATGTAATACATAAAGAAGCATTAAAGCAGCCCATACCACACGATTTAAGTTCTCATATATATGAAGATTTTTGATGGGACTAGTAGCCCAGCTTTTATTTAAAGTATTTAACATTCCCATTTTTAAAATCCCTGTTTGAGCAGAAATTTTTTAAGTAAGATGACTGTTACAGGGAAGTATTTCTAGGAAATTACAACCAAAACAGTTCTTTTCTTAGGGAAAAAAAAACAGCCAAGGAAAAATTAATTATTCTGTTAATGCTAAATTTGTCTTCAGATTTTTTTTTAAATACTTGTCTGGCTCCATGTTTTTTGGGAAGGTTATAGAATTTGATAGATTCGTGATGTTGCATTTTAAGTATGTGTTTTTTTCCAGCTGTATGAGAGTTTGAGCACACTTTGCTAAGTTTTAAAGGCTTTGAAAAATTTATGAGCACATATTTCACAGAAATTTCTGTGATTGTAACTTAAAGCCCTGTAAGCACTGAATGTGCTTGGCCCTCAGCATGCCTTCTGAAAACCAGTGAAATATACATTAAACACTGGGTATTATTAGCATTATACTATCTCACAAATTTGCTGTTTTTATCAAGGAAAACTGTCAGTGGCACGTGCATTCTCTCTTGAATGTCTTTTTACTCACCTGTAAGTCTTGTGCCTGAAACAATTTTATATATCGCTCTTTCCATGCTTGGATCAATTCAGACCAGGTTAGCTGTAGTCTGGAGAGGGACTGGTGAATCTCGGGGGTTGCATAGTGACCAGAATTGGCAAGTTCTTTACCACAGTCACTGAGAGAGTTGAATCTTTCCACTCGTGCTTCAATCTCCTCCTAAAATATATTACTAAGGTTGATGTCAAGGGTTTATGAGAAGCCAGTTATTCAGAATACAAGCCTTAAGGGGAAAAATATGGGTTGTAACTTTCCAGCACTAATATTTGTATGGAAAATCATTCATCTTTCTTTGAGTTATGTTACTGGAAGAACATAGAATTGCTAAGAGAAAATAAGTGTAGAAAATAAATTACTTTATTGCTTTAGGAACAACTGTTTTCCTACAAATGAAAATTGGGATTAAATTAGAAACAATCTACCTCCAGTCTTCCTACGTAAAGGTAGTTCTTATGAGAGACAGTGTCTATAGTTTTTCACCTCCTGACATATAACTTGGCATCAGATGTTTACATTAAAGACATAGTTTTACTTTATTTTGTGGTGTTAAAATGAAAGATATTTAACTTTTGCACCTAGTCTGAGGAATGAGTTATGTCCATATACTGAGTCCTGGAGGCAAAAACAACTATGGTCCCTGCAAACTGAATGTGGAATTTCTAATGCATGCAATTTGAAAATGAAAATAACCATGCACTGAAATAATACCATGTATTAACTCATAAACTACCTTAAACACTATGGCATGTACTATTAAATGTCTGAAATTAGAACTGCAGCTTTTAGAGATTTTTGAGGTTGTGGCCTTGCCTAATCAAAACACAGCTGTAAAAGAGTAATTTCATGGGTTTTTTTGTTTCACATCAGCATCTTATGTTCACCTCTAGTCTCTCCGAAGGACTTTATTTTGAGCTAGTAACCTGAATGAAAAAAACCCTCAATTTTTCTTGTGTTGTCTATAATTTTAGTTTAGTCAACATAAGAACATATTGCCTGGATTCCTCCTTTTCTGAGTACCTGTCTCCTTAGAGCCATTTGGGCTCCTTTACTAACAGATATTAAAGACTTAGATCTCGCTTCCATTTAAATTTGGAGCACACTACATCAGTGGATATTTTTAGTGTGACAAAAACATTGTGAAGTCTGTGATATAAGAAAGCATTGTTAAAATTAAAGACTAAAAAAAAAGGAGGGAATTTCAGGTACTTTGTACTAAATTTGGGTTTAGAAAATTATTCAGAATCTACAAACTATTTGTGCTAATTATGGGATTCACAAAGCACTGGATATTAGGCAAGATTCTGAGAACACGATTTTTAGAAAAAGTAACAGTTGCAGAGAGAATGTGACAAAACAGCTGAAGGACAGCTATGATGCTTGGGAAAAAGTAAAATATTGATTTTTTTTTCCCCCTAAGGTTAATCAAGAATATCACTCCTTTTAGAAAAGAAACCAAAAATAATAGCCAAATTAGCCACCAAAATATTGTGTTGCAATAGAAGTGTTTTGGAATTGAATGCGTATCACTATTCAATGGTAATTTACTGCCCTGTGTGAAACAAACTGCTGTTTCTATTTTTTTCTCAGGCAAAAGGAGTTTGCATGAAAAAAGCTAAATCAAAGCCAGAATTGACTGGCATGAACTTTTTGGGCAATCTGAATAAAGAGATCAGCAGCAAGCATAGTGTGATACTGAACCTGTTTTTTTAACTACAGGCTTGGACAGCAGGTGAGAGCTAATGGGGCTTTCTGAGCCTTTCTGCAAAGACACAAGCTGTCAAACAGCCCATGAGAAACAGTTTTGTCAATATGTAGGTGACTTCTATCTCTAATCTGGTATTGAAAAGTTTTTTCACCTGTTACTGACAGATGCATACAGCAAAATTCTGCTGTATCTGCAGCAAATAAGAAAAATTCCCAGTATGTTCAGCTGGAAGCAATGATGATACTTGCCTTTCTCTCCTGATGCTCCTCAATCATACTTTCAGCTTCATTTGCGCTTTTAGGAAGCCCCCCTGCTTCCATTAACCCTCTGATGTTTTGGGTCCAGTCTAGTAACTCCTTCATCTCCAAGTTGAACTTCTGTAACTGATATGAAGCTGCCAGCTTCTCCTTCCTGCCACACAATGTGCAATTCAGCATTATACAACACAGAATTATTTAGTTGCTTCTCTCTCCCCATTTGCAAAGGAAAGTATCTTAGGAGAAGCCAAATGAAATGAATTCAAGCTTTCCCTTACAGTTCCCAGCAGCCCTCATAGGAAATGCACACTGCCTTGGAGACAACATGCTTACTATTTTTACTACATCAGTTCATTAGCACAAGAAAGATAAAAAAGCCTTCATAGCTGTTGATTCCAGCAACGATTACAGATCAGGCCTAAGTGTTTCTTGTTTTGGAAAGATTTGAGAAAAAAATATCGCCTAGAACTATCCAAAAATAAGTCTTTCACAAAGGTTTAATTGATAGATTTAATTTGATAATCATAAGGAATTATTTAATGAGATAAACCACAAAAATTGTATTAGTTTTCCCAAAGTCATATCAGTGGAATTTTGTGTGTGCCAACTCACACTTTTTCCAGTGTAGGTGTCTAAGATGCCTGTGTGAACTTTGTAAAGAATCCTTAAAAACTTTCAAAAGGCCCCTGGCAAGCAGAGTTTAGACCCCAGAGAAAAGCTTTTCTCCTGCTGAGAGATATTCAAACCACTCTCTAAGTCTTTACCTTTGTTTGGCCTGTCCCTGGAGTCGTAGCCAGTTGTTTTTCATCTCCTGTTGCTTCATAGTCAGTTTGTCATTTATGGATGGATTCCTTGTGGAAAGGCGGAAAGATTCCAATTCCAATGTCTGGGAAGAGATTTATAGTTGGGTGAATTTATGCCAAATGCTTATATTCATTCCTGAGTTTGCCTTTTAGGAAAAATAGTTCATTTTAAGATCCCTATTTTCAAAAGCAGGTACTTAAATCACGATAACAAAATAAACAAAGGGGAGATGTTATATGCAAAAAACCAATACGTATGCATTTGCAAACAAAATCCATGTGAAGAAAGATAAGTGTGCACTGCTTCACATGTACAAATGGTAATTTACAATGAAAAAAATTGTTTTGCAGAATATGGACAAACATAATCTAAGCCTAACAAAATCTAACTAAATGTAACAAAAGCCATAAAAATATGGAACAGACAGAAACAAACAGATTTGCCTTTCAGCAGAAGGTTCAAAAATTTTTGTCTCAGCTAACAGCAGCAACAAACCATGATTTTCAGTGTAGATTTCTGGTTGATGTTGTTTTCCTTAACACAGGCTGATAAACAGTAGAGAACACTCATCAACTCAGGTTTAAAGTTGGTAACTTTCTTCCAAAATTCCAGCAAAATTATGAAAATGAATAATTCTAATTAGGGAGAAAGGAGAATATGCCAGGCTGGTTTTAATCGTAAAAATGTACAGTTATTATACTTTGTACGTGGTATTTGTGGTACCATACCCAAAAAACCAAACCCAAACCCAAATGTAAGAATTGATACACATGCAGGTTAACTCAGATACCAAACCACTGCTAAGGTATTAAGGAAAAGTTTACTCTGAAGTCAGAAACTCTAAATATGCTGCTAAAATCTCACTACTGAGAACAAAACCTTTGGAGAAAGTTTGCAAAAATATTTTCTGTATGACAGGGCTTAACACACTGGTCAACAGTGAAAAAATGTGAGAGATTGTCACAGGATTTCTACTACTGTGGTTCAACAGAAAATACTTCTTTTTATTAAAAATATACAACTATGTAGGAGCTTAGACCCATATCTAATGGCTAAGATTAGTCCTAAGTGATGCAAACTGGCCATTTTACGAAAGCCAGAGTGGATCAGGCAGGCAAATATAATCTAAGATTTCTGTGTTTGATGTCCGTGTCAGGACATTTTCTGCACTGTGGGCTTTATATCTAAGTTCTAAACAGAACTAGAGTTGTGATTTTGGTCAATTCAGTACAGAAATTGGGGGAAAGATGGACTCCATACTTTCCAAAAGGTATAGGATAGTCTGATCTGGTTTGTAAATGAGAGCAAGAGAGTCAGACAACATGTTAAAAAGGGACTTTTCTTCTTAGATTTGGTGCATCAGAAAGAATTATATTGATACGATAAAGCAGGAATAAGCAGAATAGTATTTTACTGAGAAGAAATTTATGCTGCACTTGCATTGCAGAAAATTCATACTAATCAATCCAAATGATTTTTGCACCATACTTCCAAGAAGCAAAAATAAAATTTTTTACAGTACTTCCTCACTTCTTACCTCCATTTTGGACTTTATAACACTGATTTCTCTCTCCATTTCTTCGTGTCTTCGAATCAGGTTTTCCACACTTTCCACATCTTTTCCATAATCCAGTGCTTGTATAAGTACACTCTGGAAGGAGCAGTAAGATGTGCAAATGGTGAAGATTACACAAAGCAAAAGGATCATATCTTAATTATTTCAAACAGTCTTTTCCTTCACTTCTTTGCATTGCCATCTAAATGTTCTTATTGTCTTTTTAAATATCAACAGAGTGCACTATCTGCTTTCTGGTACAGAGATGAAACAAGAATCCACATCTCTTTGAACAGCCATTATCCTGCTTAAGATGCCTCTGGCCATTCACATGTAAAACAGAGACAGGCATGCTTCCCTGCATTTCTCAGTCTTTCTTTTTCCTTTTTTTTTCCAAATACCAAACCAGAAAAATATTTCCCAATAAATTGCGGCACAGAAATTTTCAGATATGTATTATGAAAATATGAAAAATAAAATTGACTCTCAAGCTTCTAACAGAAATTAGATCCCATAAAATGAAGAAATACATTTGTAAAAGTTGCTATAAAAATTCTGAGCCAACAGCCTCGTGGTACCTTAAGTAGTACCGCTTGCCTACTGACACATAATCAAATAAATATATAATATTATAATATCTATAATAATATAAAGTATATATATGATCCAGGATAGGTGTTTTTACTTCAATTTTCTGACTGAATAAGATTTTATGCAACTTCTCAAAGCTGCATATTTAATAGGTCTGTATTGCACAGCAGGGAGAGATATGCAAGCTAGTGTTGAATGAACTGGCTTTGAATTTGGTGCACTAGAAGTTGTTATATTCAAGCTAAGTAGGTAGTTCAGAAACAGCTCTATGGTAACTCAGCTAACTGGCTTTTGGTATTCAGAACCAGCTTGGCTCAGCGTTGTTTGAAGGAGATGCACACCTGTGTCAGTAACACAGCAAAAAATAGGCACCAGTCCCTTAGTTTCTAAGATATGTACTCTACTTACTGCATCTTGCTGTGTTTGTTTATTGTGGGAGGATTTACTAGACCACATGGAGATGTTTAGAAATGTAAGGATGCTACTACTTCATGACTTGTCTAATTCTGCTTACAGTTAGTGGAAAGGAGTCATTACTGGGGGATAATTTATCTCATCTGGGAGGTATTGGAAAACACCTGAAAGACAACATTGTCATTGGTCACAGCCAGCACGGTTTCATGAGAGGAAAGTCCTGCTTGTCAAATCTGATTTCCTCTTATGACAAGGTAACCCACCTAGCTGATCAAGGGAAGCCAGTTGTTGTAATCTTTTTGGATTTCAGTAAAGCTGCTGTCTTTCACAGCATCCTTCTGGACAAAATGTCCAGCACATTATCCACAATATCCACACAGCTGGATAAACACATCATGCAGTGGGTGAGCAATTGGCTCACAGGTCGAGCACAGAGGGTAACAGTGAATGGGGTGACATCAGACTGGTGCCCTGTCACTAGTGGGGTTCCACAGGGCTTCATCTAAGGCCCTGTGCTCCTCAACATCTTCATAAATGGCTTGGACACAGGACGGGAAAGGATATTAATTTTGCAGACAACACAAAACTTGGAGGAGCTGTTGAGTCCCTTGAAGGCAGGGGAGGCCGTGCAGAGAGATCTCGACAAATTAGAGGACTGAGAAATCCCAGCCCTATGAAGTTCAGTGAGGGGAAGTGCTGGATTCTGCACCTGGGATGGGGCAACCCTGGATGTTCATAGAGACTGGGAATGAGATGCTGGAAAGCAGTGCTGTGGAAAGGGACCTGGGGGTACCCAATGGCAAGTTGAATCTGAGTCAGCAGTGCCCTGGCAGCCAGGAGGGACAACCATGTCTGGGGGGGCATCCAGCAAAGCATCGCCAGTCGGTCAATGGAAGAGATTGGTTGGAAGGGACCTCTGAACATCATCTAGTCTTGTCTCTGCCCAAAGCGGGGTCACCTTAGGACAGATTGGTCAGGGTCCGATCTAGTTGAGATTTTAATTTTTCCAAGGACTGTCTCTTCAGGTAACTTGTTCCAGTGTTTCACCACTCTCATTGTGATTTTTTTCACTGTACACCTATTTTGAACTTCTCACTTTGCTACTTGTACCCACTGACTTTCACTATGAACTTCCAGGGAGAGTTCAACTTGATCTTCTCTGTAACCTCTCATTATATAAAGAGAGCATCCCCTTTTATTGCAGACTCTAATCTGTGATTTCTCACAATACATTTCAAACGTACCCAGTATAATGAATGCCTTGGAGTTGGTAATTTGCACTGTTTAATGATATTTCAGCCTTCCTACACACTTTAAACACAGACAACTATCAAAGATCACTGTTGAATACTCAGTGGCTCTCTCGAAATCAGCATACCTGGGTTTATTGCTGTTGGCAAAATACGTCATTTTTCCATTTTAATCAATCAAAATTTGAAAACTTACCTTCTCAGTAATTCTTTCTGTGATGTCATCTATTTCTCTGATTAAGGCATGAATCTCTAGGGCTCCCTCTAATTTCTTCCTGTATGCGTTCAGGTTACCATGGAAACTGTTCCACCTTTTATTGAAAATAATATTTTAGAGATGTATTTCATAGGTAAGGATTTCCACAGTTGAGTTTCATGATGCTCATATTTAAGCAAAAAGACAGGATTTCTGAACTACCTTATACATTGATCCCCAACTCCCCATAACGGAGCACATCACAGAGATAAAGTATTAGTGTGAGAAGATTATCTGGTTATATTTATACCAGGTTTCAGGATGGCATGAGGGCTAAAAGCTAAAAAGTACTGATCCAGTTTCCTTAGACTCTCAATAACTTCATAATCCATATCTTCATGCTTTTGTTTCTTAGATAGTGGACTGTGAAGCAGCAAAAGCAATAGGCAATTCACCAGGACAACTATGTGAATAGATGGAAGTGTCTTAGCTTCATGAATCTATTGTGTCAAGTGCTGTGAAACAGCGTGTTTGCCTTCAAGGCTAGAAACATGTGCATTAAAAATTGTTCTAGCTAACTGCTAACTGTTGTCTAATACTGAGAGTATTAGACAACAGTTAGTCTCTGATGTTTGGTGGTCATGGTATTAAAGAAGAAAACATATGTTCCGATTCCTCCATTTATCCCAGCCAAAGACACCTAATTTTTCCTTCTTGTTTTTGCTTTACACAGAAGATTTAAGAGCATACTCACTTCTCATTGAGATGCTTTCGGCGCTCGTATATTGTCTTTGTCTCTTCCTTGTTCTGTCTCTCCAGTTTCATGGCCAGGGCATTGATAGTCCTGATGTGAGCATCGTCAACTGTTGACTCCTGTAAAGCAAGAAAAGAAACAAAGGTATGTGTTTGAATTGCTTGTGATTGAGTTTTCCATTGAGACATGAAAAACAACACCAGCAGCAAAAAGAAATAGTTTTACCTCACTGCCAAACATTTCAGACACATCTCTGCTTCAGACATATCTGTAGGTTTGCTCTACTACAACTGCTGGTGTTACTTAGTCCTTGATGAGAAGACAGTAAAGGCAAGAAAGAACATTAATGACTATAGATACAACAATGATCTAGGTCTAGATGGGGGCCCTCAGGCAGTCGTTTCTAAGCCAGACATTCCAGCAGGGGTTCATTTGTTGAAGAAACATTGGTGCAGGTGCTGGTTACATAGGTGGTTGCTGTGTGGCAGATTGATCCTTTGTCAAACAGATAGTGACTCATGGCTCCTAGGCCTACTTGCTGTTTTATCTAGATAGGCTTCTGTCCAGAAGTGCCTTCTGTACTGTAGACAACAGGCTTAAAATCCTTACAGCCTTAAGAATCCCAGACGACCTATGCCATTGTGTTTTCTTCTAAAGCAACATCACTGCATTTTAAAAGGTATGCTATGACTTCAAGGTGATTTGCTTCCCATGCACATACCATGGAATGGGTAATATTTGTACATTGCATACATAATCTGGACTATAGTGGAATAATTTTTCTTTTGGAGTGTTATGGATAGCCAACACTGAGTACCACTCCAAGACTCAAAAACATTCTCTATTTTTCTGGCTGGTAAAACCTGTAGAAGAGCCCTTGCTCAATCATTAAGTTAGCTGGTGAGTACTGAAGGCACAATGAAGGTCTCTTCAATAATTTCCTGGAGCTGAAGTTGCGTAGTTTGGCTCTCTATCCAAATCCAATATGAATGCACTAATGTACTGTCACGAAATTCTGCTGGTCTCTGAAACAGGGAGCTCAGGGTTTTCTTGCAGGGGTCAGGCATATCTGCTACTTTGCATAGATGAGGATTGTCTCCTTCTGCTATTAGGCAACCAAAATAGAAGATGGAATCTGCTCTAACAGGAATTGGCAACAAGATAACAGGCAAACAAAGGAAAAAGAATATCAGGAGAGAACAGAAGAGTAAACCTCACTCACAAAGTCCTAATATACCTCTTTCCAGACCTTCCTCACAATTTCCAGACTGGCAAATCAGCACAGTAATCTTTCCTGTGTGACACACAGACCTGTTAGTCCACAACTATAGCAGTTCACACAGAGAGAACAAGAAGTTGCTGCAAAAGCATCCCTCACAACTCTTATGGTAGGAGCTGAAGCACATCACAAGGATGCCCTTGTTGTGGCAGGGCCTGTTCCCCAGGTTTGGTGCCCAAGTTAGTACATTCACTGGGGACAAGAGAGGCAGCTGGTGTGACTCCTCAGCCCCACAAGAGTCAGAGATCTCAGCATAGAAAGGTGAAGTGTGCAGCCAACTTGTCACATGGCTGCTAATCAAAGTGTAAACCATTGCTCTATTTTACTGAATGTCTGATTATTAATGTTATGATTCATGACTAACCACATATGCTGTATAAACAAAGTCCCCTAAGTTTACACGCTTCATTTGTATGAAGGAATATGAGAAACCTGACTGTTCCTCGTGAGGAGAAGGGAGAAATAAAGGATGGAAATAGAGAAAGTAGTATTTTTTTCCCACAGGCTTGGTTCGTGGAAGATCTATATCAGTTTTCAGATTCATACAAACATGGCTGAAACAACCATGTTTAAAAACACTTCTGGGTGGAAATGACTGTGACTTAGCAGACTGCATAAACCAACAAAACCCTGTTCAAATTCAGGCTCACACCACAAGTTTTCCAGTCATTTAACACAGTCCAAAATTTTAGGTTGTGGCATGAGCACCTGACAGCTCTGTTTAGTCATCTTCAAAAGGCACAATGAGTGAAAATTCTATCTTTTTTAACAGCTTTTGAGGTTGTAATGCTTCCTCTCACCCTGATCTTTCACCTTCTCAGTGTACTGGAACTGTATTTACTACCTGAACTGAAAAGTTAACTGCTGCTTGCAGCCACACAAGAAACGTGCATGGAAAACACCTCTTACCCCTGATGTTGCTCCACGGAACTCATTCAACTTTTTCTTGAGTTGCAGGCAGTGTTCGTAGTCATTTCCCACATCACCTACATTAATCATGACTTCCTGAGGAAATAAGCAGCAAACAAATATTTAGGCTAAGAGTACAAGAACACAGCAACTCCCAATGCTTATGCTGATGCAATAAGTTCTGTGATTTGCCTGTAAATCACTGACCTACAGCTTCTGAAGCAGTCTCTTCTGATCTTTAAACAATTATGAGACTTACTCCCAACTCTCTCTTCAGTCTATTGCTGATTATGGAAGCTACCTCTGAATGAAAGTGATTCTTCCTTCACTCCTACAAAGAGAAACTTTCAGATTTGATACATAAGAGTGCAAGCCAGTTGCCAAGTACCTCAAGTCTCTTCCATTCTAGTCTGCTTTAATTTCTCTGTCTCAACAGAGACATAGGAGATGGCCTCCAATAATCACAAACTCTTCATTTGCACATTTTACATGAGAACATGTGCTAATACTGTCCAACTAATTCTGGTATAGGCAGACTCCAGGAAATTTTTAGAATTTTTTGAATCATTCCTTTCATATTTTCTGTAGAATGTGTCATGATTCTTCTGTAGAATGTGTCATGTGTCAGACAAAAGGCACTAAAAATATCGTGGAAGATGACACTTTTATCAGAATTTCATTGCTAAATAGCAAGTCTTTAGCGTGTTAGCTAAATACTAAAATCCATTTACCTTCTCCCTGATCCAGGCTTCCACCTGGTTCACCTTCTGGAGAAATTCTAGGAAGTCCCGACTGTCCTCCAGCATCTTTCCACGAGCAGCAACAGCTCTCTTCAACTTCTCCCAATGCTCCTGAAGCAAGCGGACTTCGCGACGGATCTCTCCTGATTTGGGGTGGCCTTTTGATATCAGGGCTTCTCCTTTCTTCACATTCAGAAAAAGAAATTAGAAATTAGGATTGCCACTAATTTTTAAGGGTGTTATCACATTACATGGCCTTTCTAGAAGGATTCTCTCACTTCCTAGCCTGGACTGCACAACAGACTACTAATATAAATTCTTACCACCCAAATGATACAGCTCGGCTGGAAACCTTTTACATCTGGAGGGAATCTAGAATCACAGAACACTAGGATTTGAATATTTCCTTGCCAAGAATGACATTCATGGAGTGGGAGCACGAAGAGAGATTTTACAGATGACTGCACATTTCAGCCATATGATTCACCCAGTTTCAACAAGAATATTCACATATGGGGCATGAAATCCTGCTTCCTTTTTGTAGGAGTAAACAGCCCAGGCAAGGAAGAAGTCAGTGATATTTTCAGGTCTATAAGAAAATCTATTCAGACTATAAGGAAAGATGGAAGCTCCCCGGATAGAGCAATTCACATATCTCCCTGTTGTAAATTAACAGCATTATATTTCCATGGTATAGCAATTGAGTTCTTGTCACACAAATAGGATAATTGATATAGAAGCATTTTATCTATCTGTCCTTCTTTGGATAAGCAGCAATAATCTGTAAAAACACTAGCAGAGTGATAGAGTTACCTTATTAACAGCTGTGATGATTTCTTCATTTGCTAGAATCTCTGCCTCAAAGACCTGATGTTTCTGCAGCAGCTTCATTTTGTCCTGCAGATTGCTAGGGTCTTGTACAGAAGGATCTTCTAACTTCTGCATGCGTTCACTGATCCAGTCTTCTGTCTGCAGTAGTGTGAGGCATCCAAGTTAGCACGACAACTACTTGAGATCCTGGGGCCTTCTCCCAGGACATATCATTATTCTATTCAAGTGTCTATGCCTGGGCTAGGCAGACTGAGCTGGGAGCTTGACAGTTGGAGTGGCTCTCTAGTTTCTGAACTATTCTACTTGATATGAGATAAAAGCAGGTAGCAATGAAACTAATTTTTATCTGACCACAAGAATAATGAAAAATTCCTTGAATACCTCAGATTTTATCACAAGCCATAAACAGATCATACAATCTTCTAGATTATATGCAGAGAATCCTTGAGCAGATATTAAGCCTTAACATGTTAGACATTTAAAATGAGATTATGACCACTGAATCTTGGGATTTAGGGCTCTGAGTTTCATCTCACATCTCTGTCATTGACCTACCTTTAAGGTGGGTTAAGATTCTTTAGAATTCTGTGCCTCACCTATAAAACAGCACTAACATTTCCTGATCTCAGTGATGTTGTGAGACCTAAATGAAAAATGCAAAGTAAATAAAGCCTTATTGATGGGGCCAAGCACTAATTAGATTATTTGAGGGGAAATACAACTCTGTTTGCTTTTATACTTTATAAATTTCAAAATGGTCTGGTCGGGAGTATTAGATTCAGACAAGCAGGAGATCTGTGAGAGTTAACAATGCAAGGGTTATGTGTTTCTCTTAGGAAATTATTTTTTAGGGGATTTAAATGAATGCAGAATAAAATGGATAACAGGATAGAGAGTTTTCCAAAATTTTCTTTAAATCTGCTGAACTTTAGACCTTAGCACTAAAGGAAATATTTTCTATGTATCAAAACACTGAGAACTGACAACTTGACATAACTGATCCTGTTGTCCTCAGAGCACTGAAGTAATGTAATGTTTTGACAACATAAGATCAGCAAATTGAAGGCAGCTTTATTATTTTCAAATCCTTGTGGAACTGTGTGTTACATGTGCACAGGGCTTGACAACTGGAGGATTTTCTCAGTTAATTAATGATTTGAAGTTTTGTTTCAGCTGCTGAAATTCTATAAATAAACACAGAAATAGCTTTCATGAGCAGCATGCTCTCCAGAAACTGTTTCCCTCCAAAGCACAGTTAGAAACTCAAACAGGAACCTTATGTCAAGATTGCCCAGAAGAACACATTGTCATCTGCTGTTTTCATTTCTGGCACCCTCCTCAATGGCCTTCTCCCATTACCAGCCACACATTAACTCTTCAATGTCACTGAAGTGACTCTTCATTTGAATAGAAGAGGCTCATGCCTACAGCTAGAATGAGAAACAAATGAATCCCCTGTATATAGCCACTTACAGGTCAGTTTCTCTTCTATTTTTTAATCAGAATGGCTTAACAGCAGACTGAAGATCTGCACTCTTAGTGGCTTGGTTTATTTTAAGGCTTACTTAAGATGGCTCTAGAGAGTGAGAGATCCTTCTCCTGGCCCCATGCCCACATTCAGATGTGAACCAAAGTTGATTTGTTGTCCTAAGATCTTTCTGTGGAAAGACCTAATGGTCGTCTGGACAGATATTTTCATTTTATTGAAGACAACAGTAAGACAAGTGTTATGCTCAGTGTAGAGACATGAGACCAGTATTACTTCTATGGGACTCATAAAAAGTGTGGGCACTACCAATTTAGAAAGCTACATTTTCAGAATATCAGTTCCTGTAACCTCATGAGTACAAACTTTTTGTAAATTACACTGATTTTTAATAAAACAAAATATTTAAAGCTTATAAAGGAGTGTGCCTGTTCCAGACATCTAGAGGCAACAACTAATTCTCTCTATCACTCATCTGAGATAAAGAAGTAAATGTTTTTTTAGTCTCTTGTAGAGGGTGAAAGGGAAAGGAAGTGCCACTGTTATGATGAGCAAGTTTCAGGGTCAGCATAAAAACTTAGGGCCAGTTTTAGAAGTCAAAACGTTCAACTTTATGATCTTTCCTCTGCAATAATTTAAATACACATTTCTAAGTAGCAGCCTGCTCATTTGCCTTTCACATTAGCACTGGGCTACAGACATTGTGACAATAGGGTAATCTATAAATCTGTCTCACTTCTCTGGGACTCAAAAAGTACCCTATTTCTACTGTAGGAGGGTGTGTCCTATTTTGTGAGCTGAGCATAATCTCTTGAATTAGTGGGTTTTACACAGAAAAACCCCAAAGTCCTGTGTCCTGCAGCAGCTAGCCTTCTAAGTAGATTATATGATGTTGAGTTATCTGTCCTCTCATCAGTTATCGCAGACTGTGTTGTCTTTTTACTAATGTGTGCAGCTCTCTGTGTAAGTGCTTCTAGAGAGTAACCAGAAGACTTTTAATGATGACAGCAATCACTAATTTCTGCTGAAGCAAAAAAATTATTCTTTATCAATAAAAATTACTTAACATTCTTGCAGGAAGGAGAGTTTTCAGAAGAGTGGGATCTGAGCTATGGATTTTGTCCTCTTAATAAGTAAGAATAACCAATGATCTCATTGATTTCACAGCTAAACTCAAAACTCATCTCTGAATTTAACTTCCCTATGGGGACAATTCTCATTTGTGAACATGTACATATCCAGAACATCATTAAATCAAATTAAACATTCCATTCTACCCAATAAAGAAAGAAAAATATTGCAATAAGATTTTTTTATTTTTCTTTTTAATTCCTTGGTGGCATTCACATTCTACAGCAGTAGGCAATGATTGGCAATGTAAATGAGCACATAACCTGAGAGCAAAAACTCTCTTGGATGAATTTATGTGGAGAAAGTGAATGAGAAAAGGAAAATGTTCCCCACTATGCAGGGTCAGATCCTCTGCTCTAAGTATGTGATTCAAGAACGAAGGGGGAGCCCAGTCCAAGCACTGATTTGACCATAACAGAGAGATGGGGAGAAATGCATAGATATTTCTACCTAACGGGTTGATTATATCTCCAGGAGGGCATTGACAGTTTCTCTACCAGAGAGGGTGTTGACAGTTCTGGAAACTTTCTGTCAGAGTTATATTACTGTTTTCAAAATATTATTACTGGGCAACACCCCCTCCGCTCCACTCTGCTAGTCCAAAAGGTGGCTACTACTGGTGGAATTTCATTACGTTCATATCATGTGATAGTAAAAGTATAGTTAAATAATACAAGTTAGTGTTTGGGTGTATAAATAATTTCTGATAAAGTTTACTAAAAGAAAAAACAACCAGAAAAAAAGAAGTGTAGCTCTGGCTTTGTAGTGTGGCCAAAGAAGAGGGTATTTAAATGTCTGACTGTTTGGGGTAGGGGAGAGTTCCAAATACATTGTGCTGTAAATGGAATTTTAGTAGTCTTAGATTATTCTTTTTCTTGAAAAAAAAACCACCAAACAATAAATTAATCAAAACCAAACCAAACCCAAACCACACAAACACAAACAAAAACCAAACCAAAACAACAACAACAACAACAAAGAGAAATTTTGTTGCTGGCAGCAGCTGTGTTGCAGGCATTCATTCTCTTTTGGTGATGATCTTAACCTGATCTGTGTCAGGACACGTGTCTTTTTCATGGGCTGGGAGGTGACCAGCACCTGCAGTTTTTTCTTTAAATCATGGAGGGTGTTCCATGGGATACAGCAGCAGAAGGGGTGGATACCAAACCAGCAAGTGTTTGCAAATGTCCACCTGGGCCTATGTGCTCTTGTTTATGCCAGTACACCAGATATGCTAGTGCATTTTCAGTCACACACATTGTGCTGCCCTTTGAAAGATTGACCTAGTATGCCTTTCTAACAGTACTGCCAGGAACAGAGCTACTCAGTTACAGGACTAAGGCCAGAATAGGAGAGAAATAGAGACCAACATATTCTGCAGAGACCAGTCAAAGCAAGCACTTCATCCAGTAGAAGTAGGTAGTTGCTCTGCCTTCCAGCCCCATCCCAGTCTAAAACCCTCTTACCTCTTCCAAGTTCTGGTAGAAAAGTGCCAGAAGAAGGGCAATCTGCAGCTTCTCTCTCCTACTCTGGGATAGATTCTTGATCTGATGCTTCCTCTCATGAATGACATTCAGTTTGTGCTGAATCTTTCGCCCTTCCAGTCCATCAGCCTTTTCCAGCCTGCTTGCCTGTTCTTGAAGAGATACCATCTGAGGAGACAACAAATCTGAAATTACTTTTATGCTTCCAAGTGATGTGAAAGAAACAAAATCCAAGCTCCTTTCCATACCTAAAAGATTTTCCTTTTTTCTGTAATAAATCAAGAACAGCAGGGAGAAGTTAATCAGCATTCCCCCTCACCCTGCACTATGTTACACCTATGACATTATTATCATTGCTCTCTGTGGTGGATCCTGGCTACTTAAATGAATTGAAGCTGTAGCTCCAGGAGTCCCTACGTCACTGATCAGCTGGTGCAAGGAATCATGGAGCAAGCATGACACTCATAAATGCCAGTGTTCAAGTTTTATTTCTTTGTGGAAATCAGGTATTGGAAGGTAGCTCTCAAAATAAGCAATCTGTCTGGCAGGGAGCTGGCAAGAGTTCTGGGAGTTCAGTCCTTCTGGAGAACCCAGGCATAGCCCCAGGTTTAAGTTTAGCCCTAGCCTGGGTGGGTTAGAGCAGTGGCTATCAGGCAGATTCATTTATATGAAGGTGAGCAAATCAGTATCTATTCCAAAGTTGTGGAGAGGTGAGCCAGTTTGGCACAGCCATTGTATACCAGATGCATATTTAAATAATTTGACCTCCTGTATTTTACTTGCTACAAAAGCCACTATTTTTTTAATGAAAAAAACCAGAAATTTCTGATATCCATGACACAATAGGGCCTGCTTTAAATATTTTTTCTTGTAGCTCCCACTATTCAACACACTGAGTGGTTTTCCTATCTGCTGCAACACAATACAGGGAGGACTTGGGCGTGGAGTGTTTTAACAGTTGTTCTCCAATGCTCTGCCTCTTATTTCCCTAGGCTTCCTCATTTTCTCTTTGGTTCAAGCATATCAGGCATATCATGCCTGTCAGCAATTCAATGTGTTAGTATATTAGAGAAAATTATATATATATATATATATATATATAAAATTCTAGCTCTTGGGCTGGTAGAATATTTGTTGTTGATTTTTGTACCTTCTCATCCTGTGATGCCAGAAGTTTCTCAAAAGCCTCATGTTTCCTTATCAGTTGCTCTACTTCATTTACAGAGGTTCCGAGGTCACTGCTTTTCAAATAAACCTATAAAAAAAGTTTATTATTTCTCTCAGTGGATTAATTATCACATAAACTTTATTCATAAATAGGAGAAGAGGTATTAATTCTGCTGTTAAGAGTACATTTGAGAGGGAAAGAAAGGAACAGGAGGTAACTGAAATTGGAAATTAATTAGTATAACTCCATGGTCTTGAGTTAGAAAGAAAAGCATCAACAGGTCCAGTTGAAGAAAGTGACCTATCACTTCTTATTATAATCACTAAGTCACAAGGCAGTAAATACCAGAGGTCTAAGCCATCCTTGTAATCTCAAGTAAGATCACTCTCATGTCTGACAGATCTCCATATGATTCCTTCTCAGAAGAGTTCCTGTAACAGAGACTTTGCAGCCTCCCTGGGCAATTTATTCCAGTGCTTCACTACCTTAACTTCATTACCTTAAATTAGCAGGATTTTCCAAATAGCTATCCTGAAAATGCACGGCTAGCACTACACGTTGCTATATACTGCCCTCTTCATCACATGAAGGATGATCACTCCTTTTACATCTGCTTCAGCCTTGTACATGTTTGTAGACATTGCATATTGGGATTTCTGTCTTCTCTAGGCTAAAACTACACTGATCTGATCAATTATTCCACAACAGCTGTGTCTTCTTGATTCTGTTTATTCCTATTTCTCTCTGGATTTTCTCTATTTCTTCTTATTTTGAAACTTGATGCAATAACTGTTAATAAGCAATCAGACTGCCAGAGTGAAGGCTGTGAAGACAGCAGAGCATTTATATGTGCCTTTCAAGCTGCAGTCTTCAGCATGTGTCTGTATATGGTGCTTATCTTCTATACAATACCATGAACTCAAGTTCACCTTGCAATCTACTATAAGATTCCAGAAGCTTTCCAGAAGAACTGCTGACAGACCAGTTTGACCCCATCCTGTATTTAAGCAGCTGATTATTCCTGAAAAATGTCATAGCTTGCACCTGTACCAAGTGCATTACATCTGTTATATTTTCAGGTCATCTTTCCAACTTGTCTGCATTAATTTTATTTACTGTCTGTTCTGTCAGTCTCTGATGCAGAAAGACTTTAGTCTAAAATAATAATTGCAGTTTTAAAGAAACTGACCTCTGTACTATTTGCTTTTAGCACTGTGAGAAGCTTTTCCAGCTATTCCAACTAAGGCACTGCAGTGTTTCCTGATTCTGTTCTGGTGTTAAGAAGACTGACTGCCCAATTACTTCTGCCATGCATTCTGTTATATTCGGTTTTGCCAAATGCAGAAGAATAAACAATGTAGTTATCTATTGTCAAGAAAACCTATGCTTTTCTCCAGACTAATAAGTATGTATTTTTTTCCAGTGGATTTAATTTCCCACTTTTTTTTCTCATTCAATGATGAGACAACAGTAAAGCAAAAACCTCAGTTAGAGGCTCTGATGGGACATGAGCAAAAATTACCCATGAGCAAGGTTCACACTGAAGTGACTATGACTGGACAGACCTGGGGAAATCAGACTGTTGAGAGGGATTACATTTATCAGCAGTGTGTAATGTGTAATCCATTTTGTGAGCTCATGGAATCATAAATATTTGGACAAGGATGAGAATTTCCAACCAGTAACTCTACCCGGGTAAAGTGCAATTAATGGAGATGGAAGAAGAATTTGAGATCAATGATACAGTGTGCAAAAATTAAGAGGCAGGAAAGAAACAGAATAGAATCAGTGAAACACTGTTGCTAATAGTTTCAGAAAAGGGCTGGTAAATGACATAGATAAATCTGTGCCTTAAAACCATAGATATGTGCAGAAAAAAATAACATCCGGAGAGGTCTTTCTTGCTTTGCTAAGCATTACAGTTCTGTAACAGTCTTACAGTGTGTTTTTATGAGAGATAAAAGATATTCTTTGGCAGCTACTTTAGAAAACCAGTCATGATGTTCATTTTCTGCAAAGAAGTATTGGATGACTTTTTAACTCCATAGGGGATCTTCTGAAGGAGACGTTTCCCAAGCATGAACACAGGTGCAGGGCAATCCACACATACTTGTCAGGGTCTGAATGCACTAATAGGCTCTGGTGGTTCTGACTGTCCTCTGGATAGATGTCCTGTTCCCATCTGGGGTCCCTCTGAGGCTTGGACCTGGCCACCGGCCCTGCCTGAGCTACATTGAGGGGAAGTCTGAGCCCTGCCCTGGTCCTCCTGGACAGACCCCACATTTAAGTCACTACCTCGCCTTGATGCTTTGATCTTCAGCTGGCTGATGGACTTTTTTACTGCTGCCACCACTCAGCCCTCCTTGGCAGCTGTGGATAAGAGGACTGACAGCCAGACTTGACCAGATGTTCTGGTCCATTTTTCAGGAGTGAATATTTTGCATATAGAAAAAAATGCACAGAAGACTACCATGCCCAGGCTGGATGTACAAACTGCTCTATACTAATCCATACCAAGTATCAAAAGAAAGGTAAATAAATCCCATCACAGTAATCACTGTCAAGAGGACAGTGAAGACAACAAGCCTAAGCTTATAGTACGTCTGTCCCATTAATCACCAGAATGCCTAAAGCAGTATATCGATGCCTCTGCTATACCTCTGTCTGTTAAATATAACCCCCATCAGAAGGCAGATACTCTGTAATTCAAACTTTAATCCTTCAATCTATCCTACTCATCAAGTGTATGAAATTATATATATGTATTTTTTTTGAGAGTGTTACTGGATTTTGTTTGCTCTTTTGAAGAAAGATCTCCACATGTGTGGGCTCCAGGTCTGTCTACAGTAATGCCTTATTAAACCACCTTATTATTACCATCTATATTAACACTGCTGCTACTAACACAGAAATAAAAAGTTATCAGCTGAATCTAACTCACTGCTGTTTGGGGTACACAAACATACAGCCACACACTGTATCTCTATTTTGAAGCTTTAAACACTGCTTAAAAAATACTGTAGCTTCTTTACATGTTCTGTGAATTATCTACCATTTTTGGTCAAAAAAGATTTACCTCCAGGACTTTTATCTAGTAACTCTTAGCAGTGAAACTAGTACCTGAAGAAATGGTCAACTATCAGTTTTCCTGCTCATAAACCTGTGATGGAAGAAAAACACAAGGGGTATCTACCGGTAAAGGTGGTTAGATTCCTTGAAGAAGAGAACAGAGACATTTGAGAGCAGGGGTGTGGGGTGGTGAGTCATAAGCAGCTGCTACTGGAGTGTTCAGTGCCTTGCTCCCACTGAAAACCACTAAACACAAATGACACTGAGCATTCAAAGCTCAATTCCTTCAGATATATAGCAGTGCGAAAAAGTCCTCCTGATCACTGAAAGCTTTGGACCAAGACCTCCAAGCAGAAGACCGTGCAAATGCCAAAACCAAGGCTTTGACACTGGTGCAAAGAAAACTGGTGCACAAAAAGAAAATTGCTGCAAAAGGAAAGTGCCTGCATACATTACAGGAGAGGCAATGACACCAATCTTAGAAGAAAGTAGCCCCTGTAGCACTAACAGTGCTACTTGGAGAGCTGCTAAGGTAAAAATTTTCCATTCCATTCACCTTTTAAACAGAAATCTTATGACAGCCATTGCTAGAATCAGAACCACAACATTTTTTTGATGAAAGTACTTGTCTGAAAGCAGAATGAAAATTGGCTCCCGTGCCACGATGTTGGCCTGTGGCCAACTACATCACTTTCTGGCAGGTTTTTAGAAAGGTCCCCAAACACCTACTTTGAATAAGATGCATTGATTTCAACTATAAAGCACTGCATAGCTCTCCTCAGGTAACCTACCAGGGTATCCCAGAGGAAACAGTATATATAAACTTTTTTTTCAAGTTTATTGCTATTATTAATCATGGCCCATCATCAGGAATTTTGCTCCGCCACGAAAAGCACCAAAGACTTGACCACTTACTATAAAAGGGACTCGTTTTTAAGAGAAGACTTGCAAAGATGCTTAAAACCACAAAATGGTTTTTGAGATTTTTGAGATTTTAAGTGGAGAATGGAACAAATAGTCAATTTATTAACGATGTAAAGCACAGAAATGGAGGTTTTCTCTATTTCTGAGCTCATTGCATAGTTTTCAATACACAGTCATATAAGAACTCTTGCATACAAGTTAATACAGAACTAAAAATGAAGTCCAGTTTAAAAAAAAATTCATTTAAAATAAGTCAGTACTATATACACACTTATGTGACAGTTTATGCCAGCTCCAGCTTTTAAAGAAATACTGAAGAAACACTTAAATCATTAGCTCAGCTATGCTCTCTGTATACCACAACTTCACATTTATACATACTGGAAGCTGACATAGCCCCAAAAGAAATTTGTATTCCAAGGAGACTAGTTTCTATTTCTCTAGTATAAAATTTATTTTAAGTATTTCTGCAAATTCACTCCCTTCTCCTGCTCTTCACAGTATAACAAGCTCCACAGATTTTACCCCTCACTGTCTGCCCTTGGCTTGCTGTTGAGATTGCTGGAACTCCAAAGAAAATCCTTCTGCTTTAAACATGCACTAAAAGCCTGAATTACTCCCAGTTTTAAAAGCCTTCACTTAAAGCATGTAATCAAGTCCAAACTATCTGCCCAAATAAATAACAACAAAGTTTGATTTGACTTAATTCTGACAGAAGTTAATAAAAAAGAAAAAAAATTCATATTTGTTTTAGCAAAGTAAATAAATATGTTTGATACGATGACTTTATATGGTACACAAAAATGCTTTACTATGCTTCATTTCAGTAAAAGTTACAAGGTATCATACTATAACCATAGGTGGAATAAAATGCACTGAAGTTGTTTATAAAGAGAAAACACACACTTTTTCTGTCACACTGACATCACTATATTATTGGCTTCTCTCCTCACAATCTATAAGCAAAATTCTAACGTTAAAGGTATTTAAAATTTCCTTCCCTCCTCCTACTGCATGCTGTCTTATGGCATAAGAATATAACACAGAGATAAGATAGTGGGTTTTTTTTCCCATAACTGCTGTAATTCCTTCCTCACACCTATCTCCATCTTCAAAATTCGCAAGCTCAATCCCTATCCTGTAAGTAGTAGGTGTTGGACCAGAATCTTAAGCCCATACAACGTCATCATTAAAATATTTACTTATGAAACATTTGTCTGAAGGCAGACTAAATTATTTCTAAACTCCCCATAGTTTCACGGCTAGAAACTTTGTTGGCATATTCAAATTTGACTTGCTATGGAGATTGAATTCCCTTCATTTCCCTCAGGAAAGGGCAGTTCCTCTCCTTCTCTAAGAAGGGAAAAAAAGTGATTTCTTCCTATGCACTTAAATATTTTGGGTTTTGAAAACAAGTATTATTTTAAAACTTACAAAACCAGGAATTAACCATTTAGAAATACAGCATTTGACAAGTAAGAAAATGAAAACAGCGAAACAGAAAAGGACTAAGAAAAACTACACTGAGCATTTGTTCCAGGTCCCAGACTGACTAGCAGAGAAGAAAACTAGTTCTCGGCTTTGAAGTCATGAACCTTCAAAGTGCTGAGCACTGTGGTCCAATCATGAAAAATCTGTAAACTGTTGCATGTCATGTTAACAATAGCATTCTAAAGCTTAAAATGAAACACTTGTTAAGTGCTCAATCAAATCAGAGTTCTTATCTTCATTTAGCATGGATCAAGCTGTATCTGCAGCCTTGGTGACAGCAGAACACAAGTAGCTTTCTCATTGTTCTGTAAGTCATCTCTAGGGAGTTGGAACATGGCAGTAAGCATACAAATAGAAATCCATATGGCTTGATTAAATACGAATCAGATCTTCTGTTTGCAAATGTTCCTAGAATGGAATGGAAATCTTCACCACTCGCCTTCCAGAGTCAAAGGATGCAATGTTGACAGCAATAGATGGACACCCTGCACTCTCCGTATCTCTGTGACTTGAAGATGTGGTGGGAGCTGGTGTGTTTGTCAAAAGGTTGTCAGGACATACACTTTTTACAGTGCATGTTTCCTGGGAAGGTCTCCAACCAAATCTTGCCCAATGTCTAGAAAGCAATCCTGAGCAGCAAACTGGATTCACTGATAGAGAGAGGCCAGCCCCAATCTCCACAGGGTGAAAGGGTGGACCAACTATATCTGTATCATGTGTTTTGATAAAGATTGTTGGACTTGAACTTCTTCTAAATTCTCTTACCACCTGGATAGGCATAGCAGTCCAAGGGGTGGCAAGTATCAGGGTGATTTTGGAAACCTTGTGGTGAGCAGGTGTTAGGCCATCACATGGAGTCTTCCTAAACTCTGGCCTAGATGAAGGATAATTCTGAAAGACAATCAGCTCTGGATTTAAATCCTTTCTTATGACCTCATTCCCACTAGCTGAATTTCCTCTTCCAGTCACTATAGCTGAGGACAGCCATATATCTCTGGAGACAGACTGCCGGGGAAGGCCAGGATACTTAGAGGAAGTCACATGAAGTCTTGTGATTTGAAGGGCTGGAGATCCACCTGCAGGGAAGCCTTGTTTTGGTTTCTGGTATCCTGTTTCAGGCATCTTCTCTAGCTGTGGTATGAGCAGACCTGAATGAGCATGGCTGCTTCCATAGGAATCTGCTCGAAAAGGCTTTATCATCAAGCTGCACGTTGAAATGTAAAGCTTCATTGAAGTGTGGAGGTCTGACATTTGGACATTGCATTGGCTACAGCCTTGATGGGATGGGAGAGAATCACAAGGTTCCAGGGATGCATGAAGATTTTTGCTGTGGAATGTAGAAACAGCTGGAATAGCAGACAGATCAACATCTAGTCGTGATGTCCAGCTTGGTGGAGCTTTGCAGGAAAGGACATCAGAGGGTAAAGGTAGAGCAAGCTTCAAGAGATCGCTTTCTTCAGGAGCAGTATGATGAACACTTTTTTCTCTTTCTGAATATTGCTTGTAAGATGCAGATGTTGACTGAATGCCAGACCCCTTGTATCCATGGTTCCAAGGGTCCTTGCAAGCACTCGAACATGTGGATGTCTCATCAGAAGGACTGACGCAGTGACTAGTGCTCCCAAAACCTTTCGTCTGGTCTGTGCGTGCCAGGATGACATCTAGCCTTGAACAGTAAGCTCCGGAAGACACACTGCTTGGTGGTGAGTTGGCATTTCCTGGAGCAAGCTCTGCAACTGACTGACCAGTGGGAGGATGCCATGCTGACGCCAGCATCTTTTGCAAAGGCCTGTCCTGCACAGCAGATTCAAAAGGAGGAGGTGGGGTCATTTTACTGGAAGATAGAATCATTTTTGCAGTGGAGATATAGGTTGCAGATGAAGGTTTCCAGCGATGTTCCCTGTATGACATTCTGAAGTTTAGTTCTAAATGATGCAAAAACCAAAGCCACAGAAGCTTGCCTTTCCCCCTGTGTTTAAAACCAACTCCTAATCCTTTTTCCTTTGGCACTGGAAATTTCCATTCTTCCACTGAAGCAAAGGAATGAGAGATGAATAAACATTCCCCAGGAAAAAAAATATGAACTAAAAAAAATCCACATTCAAAATAAAAAATCTCAACTTTCTAATACTGCTACCACCACTTGTCACGTCTGCAAAGCGATATGAGCGTGGGATGGGCAGAAAGATAAATTATGGAGCATACGGCTCTGCTCCCTGAGTGTTCTGACAGTGAGACTGCAGACACAGTAGGAGGGAGGCAAAAGTGCCTGCCAGAGACAGCCTGGAATCTCTCTGTTATTTCATCTGTGGAAAAAAGGAAAGCAGCTAACCTGAGCTGCTGTGAAAAGATCAGAACAAAGCAGAGTGTACTGGACACTCTTTTTGCTCTAAGTAAAAATTATTTTTTTCCTTCTTTCTCTTTGTTCAGCCATTGCTTGTCTGCACTCTGAATGATGAGATGTCAGTTTGCAGGTCTTACAAGACTTTCCTACAGAAGTTCCTTGTGACGGCACAACTGAATCCATTATAAAAAAAAAATTTAAAAGACAGCCAGTTGCCTAATTTTCTAGATATGTGCTCCATTTTCTTTAGCATAGAACAATGCTAGACTATATTCTGCTGAAATCCTTTGAAGGTTTAAGTAACTTGGATGTAATATAAGATGCTGGCTTAAAGTCAAACCTGTCACACTGGCACATACAGTGAATGAAAGAGCAGTTCTCAGCAGTAGTTCTTAGCTTAAAACACTCCTCTGCTACCTTCTTCTTTCCCCTGTTCCTTGCTGCTGGGGGAGAGACCATCTAAGGCATATGAAGTACTGGAAAAACAGGATTAAAAAATTACAACATGGCAGAAGCTACTTTCTTAGGCACATATTTTGCAGACATATGCAGTGAAATGCACATAACTGCACCCTGCCTCAAACACAAAAGTCAGAAGAAACACAAGGGGTGAAGAGATTGCTTATATTTGTTTGCCTGATAGGAATCCTTTTTGAATGTGTTTCCTTTTGTCCTTTCTGAAAAGAGCAAATGACGGAACTCCCATCAGGAAAGGGGTTTGAGAGTCTTCAAGTGATGCCTTGGCTGAATTTTTTTAAAAAACATGTTTGAAAGAACTGCTTTCCTACCATCTTGCCTGTCTCCCTAGGGAGCAGAGTCTACATTGCGATGCAGCCACATTTTAATTCCGTATAATAGTAACAGAGCTCCATCCAAAAGGAATAGATTCCTCTTCCAATTGTTCTTCAAATGCAGAGAAATGAAACATAAGTAGTGACTAAAGAACCTCACTTCACTATCAAATTGTATATGCTGATCCATATGGCACATAGGTGGCAGCTGTAAAAGACAGCTTTGTGGTTCTTTAAATTTCTCCCTCATTTAGATGGGAATTCTGCAGCACAGGAATAACCTGTTCGAAGAATGATCACACTTAGGGATGAGAGAACAAAAGCAATGGGAATGCAGGATTTCTGGCTGCAGAGGAATCAGAACAGTGTTGCCATTTCTATTCAAGGCCAAGCTGATGCACTGCATATTCAGGAAGAACTAGAATCCAGTAGAAGGTAAATGCCTCCTTGTTTTTCCATGAACACCAAAAAATAAACCTCTTCTTGCAATGACTTGCTTTCTTTATTGATTTCACCCCATATATTCTTCAAAGGTACAACTTATTTTGTATGTAAACGCACACAGTTTCTGTCTTCTCAGCAGCTTAATAGTTTAAACCTGCATCACTTTGTGTTTATACTCACTGTGGAGCAACTCTGCTCTCAACATTGAGGTGATCCCCAACATTGCCAGGTTTCAAAACAGTAAAATTGATTTAAAAATAGCAAAATATGATTTCAAATGAGCAGGTAGCAGTGAAATTTTTGAAGCACAGCTGAGATGTGCTTTCACCAAAACCTCTTCAGTTCTGAGGGAAGGGAGTGAGTAGCTGCCTCTTCTTCATGGTACTTTTGCTCAGTGTCAGCTGTGAGTTAATACTAAGATGAAAAGAATGAACAACACAGGTGTGAGTCATTATAATGGTGGAAAGCTAGTAATTCCTTATGATGGTGGAAAGCTAGTAATTCCTGAAAGGAAAGCTGTTCACAGTACTGGCTTAATGGTACATCTAGAGTAGTGAGAGCTGAAACTCATCCTGAATGCACACAGCCCATTGGGGATCTGTTTGTTTGCATCCTTGGATATGGACAAATTCAGCACCTCTTCTTCCCACTTAACAGGACTTATGAATTTCCTGGATTAAGTTTGACCACTAATTCATAACAGTCTCTTCTAGACATTGTGGTACGCTGGTGATGGTAGGGACTGCGTTGGTGGAGCAGGAGACATATGGCTAGCTCTGATATCCAGATTACTAATTTAGAAATCTGTAATTTCCCTGCTATATTGCAGGTAGATACTTGGTCACTGACTGTAATATCAGAGACATTTGTCTATATGATCACACCACTGTGACCTACTTTCCTATTTTATAACAGTAACCCGGTGAGCATGCAACTATAATTCTTTACATACACAAAACTCTCACAGAGGAAACAGTTCTTTAACTGGTTGTAGTCTTCTAAGGATTAAATATGAGCAAAAATGAGAAACAAAAACTTTCTGCTTCTTCTTGCCGTAGTAAGTGTGCTCTTTTCAATCTGAGCAGATTTTTTGTTTGTTTTTGGTTTTTTGTTGTTGTTGTTGGGGGGGGGGGGGCTGTGTGTGCTTTTTTTTTTTTAAATCAGGTGCAGAAAGTGGTGGAGGGACCTTGTACATGTGATGAGCATATGTTAACTGTGGCTCCCTCATTCTCTACACCTGCATGGACAACACTAACTTTTTATCATTCCCCTGTGCTTATTTTCTTGTCATTCTCCTTGACTGCAAGATGTTATCTGTGTGAAGGGCTGTTGGAAGGGACAGTCAAGTATTCACATTTAACTGTTATATCTTCTGAATAATTAGTGACAGTGAGGAAAACTGAGTACCAGACTCCTTGGAAGTTCATTGAGAAAATAGTATGAGAGAAAGATTCAGATAACAGAATTGCCCTTCATGATCCTCAAGGCCACAGTCTTCATTCTCAGGCTTTGCTTTGGCTGAAGAAAGTTGTGGTAGGAGGCAGGCACTGTGACTGATCCCACTGAGACAATTTACCCAGTCTGTGATGAACACCCACCCCTTTTGTGGCAGTCTGCCTCAGAGCATATGACAATGGTAAATTCACCCGAACAAAGGAGGGATACCAAGTTCCATTTACCTGTAGGGAATGTGCTGGGGCCATACCAGAAATGCCAGGTGCATTACCCTTTCATGTAAGAGTAATACAGGCTTTCAACTCAGGGATAAGAAGAAACACCAATCCACAGTAGCTTCCTACACATTTACCTCTGAAGTATACAGAGCAAAGCAGATGCCACAGTGACAGTGCCTCTGCCTCTGCATGTTGGCTGATGTCCATTTCATAAAAGGAGAAAAAATACAGCGGCCAAACTTTTGTAGAGTTTACATCTTCCCTGATGAGCTCCTATGGAGGAGCTTAGCAATGATGTTAGTAGGGAATTGAGATAGATGTAATGCAAATCATACCAGTTGCTAATGAAGCAACAAATAGTGGGTAGAACCATATAATATTTTACTCCAGAAACCAAAACCGAGGTGAAACTCTCTGTTTCATATTTCATCACAAACTCAACAATGCAGGGCACATGTGCCAAGACTGCCAATTGTAGGGAATTATGAAGATATGCATTTCCTTCAACGAATGAGTAGCAGAAAGCTCCAGGCCCATATGCTACAAAGGGTTAAGTATCACAGCATGGTACAGCGGAGGGTCAGTTTTCAGAAAGATTTAGTGCCAGTGGCAAAGCGCTGGTGAAAAACAGAGCTCAGCACAAACTGAGAGCCATTATATTTTTCTATCAGTGGTCTTGGAGAATTAAGTATTACTTTTCCTTAATGAGAAATGACCTGGAGGTACAACCTCCTTCAGCGCTGCACCAATCCTTAAATTTGGCAACCTTCAACCCACTGATGCGGTTTGCATGCCAAGTCTCAGCATGGCTATAGTAATCTATCAGTTCATGAATTCACAGGGTGACTGCACTGTTTTCTAATAGCAAATGTTAGACCTTGAGCTGGAACCTTTTTAAACAGTTACATGAATCAAAGTGCAAAGATAATTTTATAATGGTGAAAAAAATCCTATTTCAAGAGCTGCAAAATGATGACAATAAGAACATCCTTCTGTCTCTGCATTAATTATATCTGCCCTCTCTTTTCATGAAAGGACCTTTTTCACTAGTTCATCTCTCTACTGCATCAAACAGAAACTAATATTCCTTAAAAATTCTTTTGTAGTTGTTCTATACATGGCTATCAATACCCTTGCAGAACTGAGAAGTCAATTCACTTTCCTGTATTAACTCACACTGCCAGCATCCATCTTCCAGTAGTTGCATTTTCCCAGCGCTAACCCTCAGCCTGAGGTGAGTTTTCCAGCAACACCTGTAAAGCAAACTCCATTCAAACCCACTTTGCAATTTCCCTTCTCTTTGAAGCCTACAAAACAATTTGCCAATGGTTAAGCAGCTGGTATGACGAGATCTGTTTATAAAGAGGACTAATATTGGACTCTTGTCTCCCTCTTCTGTTGTGACTCTCACATGTTAGCTGTCATGTTTATTTGCAATTAAATATCTTTCAGGTAAGAATCATCTGTTTGTTTCTGGTTCCACACCTAAGCTCCATAAGAAGGGTGAGGGTAAATAAAAAAGAGTGTCTTGTGTATATGCAGACACAAGGATTTTAAGCTGTAGGTGAACAGTACTGCCCCTTTTAGTTTGAAAGAATTTAAATGATTGAAGAGTTTATCTGCTTATTTCAAGTTTATAATTCACTCACCTCCTGAGAATTCAGGAGCATGTCCAGGTGATCCCAATCCTTGTAGAACATTTGTTCTTGGTGTATTTTCTCCAGCCACTCCTTCTTCTGTTTCCATGCATTGTATACATTTTTCTTCTCTTCCATTAAAGCCTGTAGTTTCTGCTGAATCTGAACATAATTTCCAATTAAAAAGTCATGTTGGTCTTTAGATCCCATGGATCAGGGTAAGCTGAGACAAGAAAGGATTAAGTGGAGTGGTGGATAATCCCCTTAAATTGCAACAAAATTATTAAACAGAAAAAAAAGTAAAACAAGTTCTAGCAATTCTACATGAGCATAGAGATAACCAGAGGTGCCTCATTTCAGCAATGGAGAAGTGCTTCTTACAGCATATACAGCAGTTCAAACCAAGAGCAAAGAAAGGTAACTGTTTCCCAAGTGTGCTTTCTAAAATCAGATCCTAATTCTCCATTGTCTTTAGTCATTACTAGTGCCATTATATCACTCCAAATTTTTGTCCAGACTGTTCTGGTGTGGATACACCACTGTGATATGAGGCATAGTATTTCTGTAAAAATCCAGTTTGGGAAGTCGTTAGAATGAAATCCATTGCTCAGGACACGGTGAACTTCTCGAATGAGCCCAGCTTTGCTGCAGGGGGCCTTCAGGAGATGTTGCTGAGATAGGAAACAGAACAGATATTTTTGTGCCCAAGCTAGGTAACACACCGAGGCAAACACAGGTCATGTGTATAGAGAAGTGATGCACGTGTGTATTTGTATGCTTACAGTCTGATAGTTACACTGGTGTTAAGTAGCTGAATATGTATGATCGAACTCAGAAGAGTTTCAATTACCTCTTTTGATCCCATTTCCTCATCTTGCAGGAGTGACTGACCCAGCTGTACAGCATGACTATACTTCTCTTCTCGTGCTTCAATCTCTGCCAGTAGCTGTTGATGCTGAGTAAGTCTCAGGCTGCTAGTAGATATGTCCCGAATGGTTTCCTTGGCTCTCATTTCCCTTATTATTTCTGCTGTCCATAAGAAATAGTCCCACACCTGGAACCCAAGAAAATGTGAAAGTTGAGGTTAGAGCTCAAGCTTAGGTTATCAAGAAAGAAAATCATAGGCCTGTTCAACTTGAAGTGATTAATAAGTAATAAAATCACAGATAAGAAAGAAAATATTTCATTAGCACTTACAGTACTTCTATGAATTTCACAAGCATGGATAATGACTGCTGGAATTTCTACATACTGTGTTAAATCATATATGGTTTGTAATATCATAATTATAATCAAACTCTGTCACATCATGTCAATGACAGCATGATATAATTTATCGCCATTTTGTCCATCTTTTCTTAAGTGTTTTCTAATGTTATTCCTTCACAAAGGATAAAACAGTATCATCCTACTTTTCTGTGACAGCTTTGTCTAATGCAAGTCTATTTGAAATCAGGTTGTGCACATATTGTAAAATGAGAGTCTGAATTTTCTGATAAAAAACAAATGCACTCTAATAAATGTAGAAAAAGGGAAATCCCAGCCTAGAAAAAATTGCATAACCAAATCAGGTATACAGATTCAGCTTTTGGTTTGTGGAACTATAGAATTGAGATTGACACAGAAACACAGTTCTGGGAGGAACAAGGATGTGATGCTAGTTTACTTTCAAAATCTGATTAAACAATAAATACATTTTCAATATTTTAAAATGCCTGAAGCATTCAGCTGAAGCAATTATGAGCAAGAAAATTCTAAAACAAATATCTGAGAATTATTTTCTAACTGTGACTGAAGGAACTTGCACAAGTAAAAATAATTTGACATTTTTCTATATGTCCTTTTCTGCATTTGATTCTACACCTTAAACAGTCACTTACTTTAGGCATCTTATTTGAATCTGCAATAGTAGTTTTGCTCTTATGTGTCAATTGTTAAAATTAGGATTGCAAGGGGCTATACTGGGAATTACATGCAACGACTAATTAAGTTTTGCTATAGTTTAATTGTGTCTGAATTAGTTGATTTAATTTTGAGGTAGTAAACAGTTTGTCAGGTTTTTAAAGTGTATTTTAAAAGACTATTAGGTATAGTAAGTGTTAAAAAAAACCCTCTTTCACTGCAGAGAACTAAAACCCTCTTTCACTGCAGAGAACTAAAAGCCAGTGGTTGCTGGCTTTTCCACTGAAGGAAACTATGTAATGGAAATAGATTCTTGGCTGCTCCATTTTACCCATGGATTTTTGTTCCTATCATCAAAATTTTGTACTGCCAGCCAAGAAAAAAAATTTCAGAAAAGCATCACAAAATTGAAACTGGCCAATTTGGGATCCTGAGTTTAGGCTTTGAAGCCAAGATAAACAGAGATAGATTTCTTTCTTAAAGCTAACAAACACAGCTACTAAATGACTGTTTAAAAAGACTGTGGTCCTTTTAAAGGGGCCCACATAGTGCACACGTGTTGACATAATTTTGATTTTTAGAACTAATTCATTCACACAGCTGGATGTCACTGCAGACACTGACATTGCACTTGGCACTGGAAATGTCTAAGACTCCTTGATATTTTAAGAAAGCATTAGGAAAAAATACATAAATCTCAGGATATATAATGCGATGGAACAAGTCAAGAGCCAATGAGTGGTTACTGGACTGTCACTGCCAGCAACATTTAAGGATAGACAAGGCATCAGTCTGCAGGGAACTCCTAAGCAGAGCCTGACAGAGACCATGCAAATCCTAGCAGAAACTTCAGATTAAGAGCCTCGGATCACTCAGAAATACTTTGAGTCTATGTCTACATTCATCTTCCTTGACAAAGTTTCTTGGAAGATTTGAAGCCGTCTGCTGTTACCGTGCATTGTCCATTAGGCCCAGCTCTCTGCTATTTAATCATACTAAAATTGTACTCGATGGGGTGCAAGGAGATACACTAGATGATTGTGCAGAATTCTCATTTTATGGAAAGACTGAACTTTTTTTGTTTCACCTAATCTGTGTACAATTTCTTAATGAAAAACCCAATGACTGCATATGAACAATATAATGAAAAAAGTACACTGAACAGCTGTGACTAACATTGTTTGTGGACCTCTTGGCACAGCTGAAAGAGGAAAGGTAGCAAAGTTGCCTCTTTGCATTCAGCAATTTGGGTGATGTTCTGCAGCAAAGCTGCTCTAACCTCCCCTAGAGCTACTGAGTTTTTTAGTCACTAGACACGGCCACATGATGCTGCCTTGTCCTATCTGGGCAGAAAGACAAGCTTACCAAACTTGCAGGACCAGTTCTTCACTGTTTCAAGAATTATTGTCAGGAAAGGAGGTGAAAATTAAGAGGATCAGGAACAGTTTTTGCCATTAAAGAGGCAGGGAGTTGCCTACATGTCACTGAGAACACAGTCACCTGGCTTTGTCATTTTGTTTTGTGATGTTAAGAGTCCTAAAGATCAAAGGACATGCTGACAGAGAGAGAAATGGGCTATAGATTTGCCATTCAGACAAAATTCAAACCAAAGGTGCTTTGTATGGTTCCAGCAATAACAATTAAAAAAGTACCCCAACAGGTGCGGAAAACAAGACATTTTCTATCTGAAGTCAATAACTAAATTTATGATGTAAGTTATGAAGCAAAGCAATAATGAAATGAACTCTGAGTGACTACATTTTGATGGATAAATCCACCAAGACCCACCTCCTGATGAAGACGCTCCCAGGCTGCAGACTTCGAGACTCTAATATATGTTAGAAGAATACAATACTGAAAGTTTGACTTATTTTTACTATCATTCCTAGATGCTATTAGAAAGACAGTGGACAAATGAACTTTCCACCTACATGACTAGAGACACTTTTATTTTCCCCATTGACAGTTCTGCACAAAATAATAGACTTGTAACAGTTAAAAAACAAGCAAAGCAAACCCTCAAAAAACCCAAAGTGCCATAAGCATCCTTTATCTCTAACTGTATAATATATTTTTTTGATGAAATAAGCAGATAACGCCAATTTGAATGCTTATAAGAGACTTGAAGTGGACTAGTCTAATATGAAGAAGTCTCTCATGCTAACAAAAAAGAACCATGTACACCCACAGTGGTCTTGCTCCCAGTTCACAAAACTAGGACAGAGTTGTAGGAAGTTTTTTCCAGCATACCCTGGACATTCTCTGCTTCCCACCAAAAATTGAAACAGAATGTGAACTACCAGACATATCTTGAGTTGACACTGAAGTTACACCTGGAAGAGTTCAAGAATAAAAGAACGTCAAAGTATTCTAAAAATCTACATTACCAATTTCCTTCATATAAGGGGACACTTGCTATTTTAGAACCTGCTACTGCACTACTTGCAGCAATAATCTACTGATTTGCAGTGGTGTAGCTCAGGTGCCTTCACTGAGATTACCGACATTTGCAAAGTATTCTGTGGCAAATTATAGTTTAGTGACCTGTTGAATTCTTTGGAGACAAAGCTACTGTGCATTGCTGATTACAATATTATGCTGATATATCCATGTCACTGTTTAAGCAACTTGAGAAGTTAGTGCAAGAACTAGTGAGTTGTATTTGATACATTCCATGAAGTTAACTGTGGGTTATTGCATACCCTGAGAGAGCAAGATCAAACTTTAATGCATTATAAATGGGAGTTTAACATCTCCTTTTATTACTCTTACTCAGTGGAAATCTCTGTCTTTGAAAAGACTACTGCTGCTCCTGTGAAGCAATAGCCATTTCTGACAACTGTCAATTATTCCATACACAGCTGGATATGAGCTTTTATTCCTAGAGAAGGTAAAAGATCTTTATCCTCTAACAACTTTCTAAATAGCAACACACACTTAAACGCTTCATTAATATCACAGGTAGCACCTGCAGCCTTTTGCAGCTTGGAAATACACCTATGATTCACACACATTGAAGGCAACTTTCTCCTGTGTACCAACGGACAGATGACAGAAGTGCTTACATGTGCCTGAAACTCGTGAAGCTTGTGTATTTGTTCCAAAAGTTTCTTGCGCAGCTCCACTTTAGACTTCAGAGTCTTCCAGTTGGTCACTATTGCCTGCTGCTTTGCTTTTAGGTCTTCCACCTGCTTCTTTGAGCAGTGAGGCAGCACATGATCTGCAGAGTGGATCAGCTCCTGCAGCTGTACACAGGGATGAAAGAAGAAGATAGGAAGGAGAGAGTCACAGACATCAGGTAATATCAGAAAAGTTATGATAAGGGATATGTTAACTGTGCATGAAACTAACAATTCAAGCAATGTCATCTGACTTAGCTTTTCTCACATTAAACAAAAACTTCCATAATTTCAGTTCTATGGAGTAACAGTGACATCCAGTGTTTGCCAAGGCTCATCACAACAGTGATTTTTCAGATTTTGTTTTTCCTTTTTACTATACCATTTATTATATGAATAATGCAACCACTATTATAATTGCTAATATAATGCAAGTAATTGCTAGCTATTCCCTTTTTTTCTCATTGACCATATAGCTTAACTATGACCACATTCTCTTCATGTGTATCTCATGCTCTTTTACCTTTAAAAGTCACAAATAGTTGGCGGAATCAATTTTAATGTTATCTGTCCTGAAGCCAATACGTGAGGCTGCTGATAATTAATACTGGGATAACTACTAAAATAATATCAATATTACACTTGCTGTGTTTTATACTATATATATTATTGTATACTATTACATTTATTAAACAAAAGAGTGGAGAGAAAACTCATACTAGTTTTATTAGCCTCGTTGAAGCCAAGCAAGTCTCTTATATACAAGGAAGCTGTTCTCATGAGCTGAAACTTTTTATGTTATGTTTTTATGTTATGTTTTTTATTATGAGCCCTATCCTTTTTTCTCACAGTCCAATCTGTACTCTTCCAAACATACAGAAAATTTCAGACTGCTGCCCTATACTTTCTTCTATAATCCTCCATAGTCTGAATCAAAGCACTTTCTGTTTAATGAATATTAATTTTGTCTGCACATAAAACTGATTCTGGCTTTTTCCTTGTAATCACTTGAAACACTATGAAGAAGATGATAAGCACATCACAAAGCCTGGCATAATCATACATTTCAAACAATGATCAAAATATCCCTGTGAATCACTTCAATAATCAGCACACATTATAGTATGTGCCTTATTTGAAAAGTTTTAAATTACTTACTTTATCACTGCCATTAGACCTTGAATATACAAAGAAAACCTGAAAACTAGTGAAAATCCGTAGAGATTTCCAGTCTTTCTGTGAGAGAAGGTAGTAATTTGGTTCACGATACCAAATTATTATGCTTATCTTGGAAACTTGAATTTTGGCTACACATTAAAGATCCCAAATGACTGTCATTACCTGTTGCTCATTACCCAAGAGCTCGTGTTCCAAGGCCACATGGTTGCGGAGCTGGGTTTGCACACCTCTCATGTCCTTAGCAATATCATCTGGAATACTTTTGGACTTCTCCTAGAAGGATGAAATTAGAGAAAGCTTTGTTACTTTCTACTTCCAAGCAAAACTCACTACAAGCCTATATTAATAATTTTGAGTAGTGCAACTCATACTGCATTCTTGAGGACATCCTGGGTTACTCAACTTTTATAGGTAAAAGGAAGCCAGAAGGGTCTGTCCTAGTAACTCACTTCTAAGTATCTTAATGATTAAACTATTCAAATGAACTGTGACAAATAAAGGTTCAAGTCTTGCCTTGATCAGACAATATAAGAGAACGTCTTACAGGCTTTGTGTTGGGAATCAATCTGCTGCAGTGACATAGTGAATTCTTAAAAGTAGCATTAACAAGCAACAGCTTCAGCCCATTTTTTGGCATACAGGTGGTCTTCCTGTGAACCATCTTTATATGAAAATTTTAATTATAGATGCTCAAGCAAATTTACTGTAAAAATGAAAGAAATGGAGGGACCATTACATAAAAGGAAACTTAAACATTTATTTAGCTCAACAAAGGTTCTGAAGGGATTTAGTTGTTTTCCAGACATGCACTGGAAACACAGCAAGCAGACAAAAAAGAGGCATTTCAGCTAGAGAACAACAGTGTTGCTAGAATAAAATTATTAGAAATTTGTTCCAGGTCAGTTTAGAGAAAATTAGAAGAAAATTTCTAACCATTGAAGAAGTGCATTTTTGGAGCAGATTCACAGGCTAGTTTGGGGTACCAACAATGCATCTTGGTAAGGTCTTATAAAAGGAGATGTTGTAGTTGTCTATACTATGATGACACTGGAGCTGATGACTTAAACAAGATCTCCTAGTACTAGGTTCCTATAAGAAATGGCTTTCCCTGGTAGACTTTTGACTAGGGTACACACAAAGGGATGAGCAAGATGATTGAACTGCTCTCTCACTCTGGCATGAAGTTATTAACAAGATGCAACGCAAGAAGGGTGTAGTGGCTGCCTGGACCAAACAGCACGGGGATAAACCAACAGCTGGTCTGCGAAGTGTTTCTGAATTCTGTTTCTGCCTCAGAATTAACTACTTCATCATTGAAGTTAAATATGCACCAGGTTCTGAAAATCCCAGCTGGCATATGGTGAAATAATATGATGTTTGATTTTCCATTCATGACAGAGGAAGAAAGTTGAATAGGGCAGCCTCTGCCAGGATAAACAACTAGAAAATCAATCGCATGTAACCAAACAACGCCCTGTTGCCTTGCAAACAGTGGAAACTATTGGATTGCTGCTCCTGTAAACATCTGCATTAGGGAAACCACACCTCTCATTACAGCAAGTATGTGGTTTCTCTGAGAAATTCTTCAGGATGTTCAGATAAAACAGAAGGCTGAAGATTTTTTATTGGGAGTTCTCCCCCTAGTTTTCACACTGGGACTGATTGAAATTATTGCCAGTACTAGGCACTGAAATGAGAGGAGAAGATTTTTGGCCCAGCTTTTCGCATCAGGTCACATAATTGCCTGACAGCCTTCCAGGCTAATGGTTACTGTAATCCAGACAAATGCCTTTTTCAAAGGATAGTTCTTCAGCACATAAAGCTACAACAGCATACAAAGAGCCACCACGGTGAGGTAGTAAACAATTTCTTAGGCCTGATGACTCCAAACAACACTACTGTATACATTGCACTGTGAGACAACTTAGTTCAAGCACTGATCTCAGCTTATCCCATAGATCAACAACTCCAGTTACACCTGGTTTACCAATGGTTCTCATTAGGTAACCAGTCACGTATCTAAGGATTACAAAGGATTTTTTCTTTTTTTTTACACTTTGAGTAATCACACAGGTTTCTTACTGAGAACTTTTTTGAAGTCATTAGTAAGCATGCTGAGAATCACAAGAATTTTCCACAAATAAAGCTGAAATAGAGTTCGCATTATATGAGAATTTCCCATTATTTTTTACCTCAATATGTGCCAGAGCATCAGTTAGATCTTGGTAATACTTGTGAATTGCCTCAGCGTCTCTCAGCCGTGTACCTCGTAATCTGGTGATTTCTAACAGCTCCTCCCAAGAGTTCCTTCAAGGGAGGACGGGGGAAAGAATCATGTAAAACATTTAAAGTAGGAGTAATGGAGACCAACAGTCTGAAGAAAAACTGAAAACAAGACCTCCTTTTACTTTGTTTTTCATTTCTGCCATTAAATTCTGTCGGAGTGATTCTCTGAAGGACAGCATGTCTCTCACCCTACTCTGTCCTCCTGTCTACTCCATAAGCTTAAAGAGATGGTCCTATGTGAGACAGCCCTTCTCAATTATGCTTTTTGGGTTTTATATGCAGGACTTGGACAACTGAGTCGTAGAATCACAGAATATCCTGAGTTGGAAGGGACCCCAAAGGACCATCAAAGACCAACTCTTGGCCCTGCACAAGACCACCCCAAGAATCACACCACATGCCTGAGAGCATTGTCCAAATGTTTCTTGAAGTGTGTCAGACTTTGTGCCATGACCACTTCCCTGGGGAACCCTTTCCAGTGCCCAACCACCCTCTGGGTGAAGAATATTCTCCTAATATCTAATCTAAACCTCCCCTGATATAGCTCCATGCTGTTCCCTTGGGTCCTATCATTGGTCACCAGAAAGAAGACATCAGTGCCTGCCTCTCCACTTCCCCTCATGAGGAAGTTGTGATGAGGTCTTCCCTCAGTCTCCTCTTCTTGGAACAGACCAAGTGACCTCAGCCACTCCTCATATGATTTCCCCTCTAGGCTCTTCACCATCTTCATAGCCCTCCTTCGGACACTTTCTAAGAGCTTTATATCTTCCTTACATTGAGGTACCCAAAACAGCAGACAGACCCACTTCTTTTTCAGGTCAGTTTGGACTGATGCCAGAACTAAGAAACTCAGAACATTTTAATGTTATTCTAAAGAGCAATCATGGGATTCAAACTCAAAAATCAGAATAAAAAAGCAACAAAACTCCTAGCCTTTCAGTTAGGTGATCTTGTTTCAAAGGTCAAAGGAAGTTCACTCACCCTTACTTGTAAAGCACCTCTGATGCAATTTACAGAAGCTAAAAGTAAGCTAAAACCAAGTAGATAATGCCTGCATTATAGTAGTCAATTTTTAAATGAGGGTGGCAGCAGCTCTGCTTCAATAAGCAAGCCACATATTCTGCAATTAGAGAATTAGGAGAACCTGACTTATTCTTTTCCAGTATTTTGTCTCTTCTTCTTTCTCGAGAGTGAATTGAAAGCACAAAGCATTATGGAGCTAACATGAGTCTCCTACCTCAGCTCTTTCTGCATCTGCCGAATTTCCCAGGACCCAGAATGGTCACAGTTCAGCAAGTGGTCTGCCAGCTGCTGGAAAGCCACAACTCTTTTCGCAGCTGCTTCCAACTGGTGTCGGAATGTGTCATATCTGGCACAAAGTTGCTTTTGAAGGGAAAACAAGAATAAAAAAAACCAAAACCTTTTGAGTGCTCTCATTTCCCAAACATACCTGCTCATTTAACAGAGCACAGCCAAAAGACAGGTAACAAGCTGACCATACTTACAGACGGAGACCCTATAGAGTGACAGGATTTTACCTCCAAAGAACATGAGGAGCTGCAAACTCTTAGTAAAACATGAGGTTTTTGATGCAAATGGGAGGCAGAAGCATTATTAGTGGGGATGGAAACAAACATTCTATGTACAATGATTTTCAATTATTAAATTATATGTTTTCCCTTCATGAATGCAAATGTGTATTCATTACTGTAAATGATAATGCAGTCTCATTTTAAGGTTTAGAATACAAGTTATTTTGAAATAGATTATAAAACAAGGATTCAGAACAGATATTGATTTTTAACAGGCTGATATTAGATTGGTTTCTATGCTCCGTGAAGAGGTATAGCTGTAGATGTTCGTACAGCAATCAGCAACCTCAGTGAAAAAAAAGAAAAAAAGAAAAGTCCTAAATGGATACTATACTTAAATTCTTGATTATTAAAAGTAGAAAGAACTTGCTCTCTGAAGGTGTAGACATTTTAGCATGCAGTTGTTTCACACAGCTCAGCCCTCATAGCAGCAGGATGTAAGTGTCAGGCAATGCTGTCTGTTCTTCAGACCTTCCCACCCACTCTTCACCCTTTTCTCTTCCCATCTTCCAGTTATTTATCCTTATTCCTTACTCCGTCTTTTAAGTTTTCATGGACAACCTTAGAATCTGTTTACAGTCTTAATACATATAGTTTATTTGATTTTTGATCTGTTACTCAAAAAACTCACCAAGACATGTTCATAATCATTTCCATAGTCTTCAGAGCTGGCTGTTTGTTTCTGCTGAGTGATCCAGTCTTCCAGATCTTCATATTCTCGTACAAACTCATGCAAGACAAGAGTTTCATCCAGCTTGTTCCCTCTGTTGGGGGAAGGAGAAAAGGTAATACAATTAGACCAAGGCAATATGGAGGAGGGCAATCAGTAACTTTCTTCCTATGAATCCCCAAAACCTCTCACAAAAGACTCACTCTCTTTAATGAAAGAGCTGACTATTTCTCAAAAGTGGAAAGTATGTTTGTAGGATAACAGCTGTCATCCATGTCATACTTATCTCATTGGTTGGATGTCCTGCAAGAGCGCTGTGCCTAGTTGAGTTCTACCCCTGTTCTGCTTTTGATTTCAGTTGGGTTTCATTCCTGATTTTTTTTGTTGTTTTTTTTTCTTCCCATGGAAACATTTTTTATTTTTTTTCCAGATCTGCCCTGATCTGTCTTTCTAAGGATAATTGTATTGCTCATGAAAATGAGAAGGAAATCTTTCTGAGAATGGTGCATCAGGAAAGTGGATGCTATGAAAGCCTTTTGATGCAATTCTGCTTACATTGTCTGTTTAGCAAAATTGCTGCAACCATGGTCTAGAGTATCTTATAACTCAGCCAGACATGTTACAGGCCTTTCACAGTAAATAATATATCAATTTTCCATCTGCTAACACTGTCTGACCATTGTGCAAAAATTCCAGGAAAGATGAACTTGGCTTCCCTCTTTGAATCACAACTGCTCATCACAAGAGAGGTAGCCTGCTGAGAGAGTCCAGCCCAAAGAGAATGCAGATCAGAGGTACAAACCAGACCACTAATAAAGCACAACAAGACTCAGGTTAACATTAAGCATGAGTGAAAAACCGAAACATTTCTGTGTTCAACACACACACGTTTTGGTATTTCTAGATTGAGTATTTTTTTTCTGAACGTTTCATTCACAGGATTTTCTATTGTTGCTTTTACTTTTTCAATGTAAACAAGAAGAGAAACAAAAGGTAAAATACCAGGTTTAATAATTCTAGTATTCAGATTAATCTATTTGTTATTCTACTTGCAGAGCCTCATTCTTTTTCTGAATGAAATTTTTGTGAAAGAAAAATCTAAACTGTTCAGACATTTGTTCCTTCCTGACAACAAAGTGCTAAAAACCCTCTGTACGAGCTAACTGTCCCATTGTAAACACCTTGCTGTAATAATAACAGAAAGGAAGTGAAATGAAAAGTAAATGATTCATTCAAGAATAAAAACCTTCCTATCCTAGCAGAGTCACTGGGCATAAAGATAAGTGTATCTGTAATTGTCTCCCTTATGTCATGTAACAAATTAAGTAATTTTCAAGCAACATTAAGGAAATATTTTAAAAACACTTTTTTCTTATTTTCCTGTGGCATATTCCAAGTACCACAAATGCAAGTCAGAATCTGGCATCTCAAGTCACTTTACAGGAGGATGATTAAGCATAAAGAGGAAATTTGTGGGCTTCAAATTCTTAATATGTAGCAAAACTCCTTGAATACATTGTAGAGGTTTTGTTTAGCAAAAATGAAAAGCTTATAGGTGCTTAGAATTATAATATAGAAACAAGCAATTTCCTAAATATAATTGAAAAGGGAGGAGATAATTATTGTGATCTAAATTCCAGTAAAGTAATCGGAGATATCAGTGGGCTTTGAATCAAAGCTAAGACCCAAGAGGCAGTTCTAGTTTATACCTTGCTCCTGATAGCTCCTGTAACTCCTGGAGTCTTGAACGAACTTGTTCCTTTGGTTCATCAACATCAGTATACTGGATGGAGCCCACAAGAGGAAGACTTTGGGCACTTTCGCTCAGTTCTTTCATTAAATCTTGGTAAATGGCAATCTCATGCTCCAGTGCCTGGCAAAGAGAAATAGTGAATTGAGAGCCAGTTGTCCAAGATGCACTATTTGTGAATAGCCTACAGTTGAGACATTAAAAGATGAGAAATACTTTTGGGAAGGATATAACATTTCCAAGACTTGATCAATTTTAGATCATTTTCTAGTAACATTTTTTGAAAAAAAATGTACATTTTTTTTTGAAAAAAAAAAGTACATAAATTCATACAAGTTAGGCGAATAAAGACAATTAGAATTTCCTGATGCTTTATTAGGTAGAGAAAAATATCCCTGGAATAATGCTCTATCTGTATCTTTGATTTTAGGAAAAAAATATAAGGCTTCTGCATACATCTATTGAAAAAGGAAAATAAGATGAAAATATTCACTATTATCCTTTTTACCGGAAGTACATTTTTCCAATCATATTAGTGTACTGAATTGATCTCTTCTATCAGTCTATTCATACATGGACATATATCAACACGAAATATCTTGTAGATGGCTTGACACTCAATTACCAACAAGACAAAAAATTTTATAGCCTCAGACAGACCAAAAGATCATGCTAGCTTACAGAATTTAAGCAGAGAAATACCTTATGTTTCTTGATGAGTTTCAGTGTTCCATCTTCATCTTTACCATAGTCCTTGCTTGTCACAAGTGGATATTTTTCTACAATCCAAGCCTCCAGGTCTGAAATATTCACTAAAAACTGTCAGTTAAAGAGAGAACAAATGAGTTTTTACTTCAACTTTAAAAACACTCATATCATCTTTTTACCTAATAAATTCTAAATGGAGGGTGCACTGTAAGATTTACTGTGACATTTTATCAAGTATTTAATTCGCTGTTCTGTGAAATCATAAAAAGATAAAGGAGATCACAGATGGAAGACTTCAGCACAGGATAACTAAGGTCTTCTCCAGGTATTACAGCTCTGGCAGTAAGTTTCAAGTTATCTCACTTTTCTTTCTTCACATCACTTTCCTTTCTTGACTCTTTCTTTACCTTATTCACTAGGGGTAGGGGTTAACTGTATCATATCAGTGTGATATTTCTCCTTCCCCTGCCTGAGAAGTTCAAATCATTATAAGAATCGGGCTTCATAAATTTTACAGTATGGATAAGTGTTTTTATAGATAGAGGAAATAAGAGCCAGATGATCATATACCCCAGGGAACATACCATAGCTGGTCTGGCGAACTCTGTGCAAACATTGTTTATGTCTACCAAACAGCATGTGCTACCTGAATAACTGAACTCCTACATGATCCACTGATGACAGAAAATTTGGATTATTGATATAAATATTTGCATGCAATTTTTAACTTTTTTTTTTCAAAAAAAAAAGGATAAAGGCTAAGGATAAAATTCCAGAAGCCTATAGAAAATAATAGAATCAAAATCCCTAACGTTCTCTGAATCTTTACTGGGAACAGGTAAAGATTGGATAGCACAAAAAATCCCCTCTTTTCTGATTTTCTTATCATAATTCTCCAGTATGAAGGGCCAGTTCAGGATTCATTACATTAATTAAGTCAAAGCCTGAGGCTGTATAAAGATACTGAGAAGGGAGCTACTACTAGGAGAAATGTGTGTTCTGTACAGAACCATAAGGGGTGGGTATAGAACTCAAAGGAAACCTCTAGAGCAGCAGGTCTAGGCTGGGGGTTGCATTCAACTGTGCAATCCAGCCCTCCACTCCCATGACTCTGGCCGCAAGCAACTGAAGAGAATACCAGTCCCAGCAGAGCTGGGTTTTTGTTCACTTTAATACTTTGGTCTTCTTATTTGTCTGAAGAAGCTACTGTGTAAGTTCTTTGCTCTAATTTGTACCTCCTGGAAGCCAACTGAGTGCTGCAGTTGCTTCATCCTTTCCTCACAGGACTTCTCCAAGCCCTGCCAGGCAGTCACAAGCTCCTGGCATTTCTCACTTATTTTCTGAGATGATGGGTGCTGGCCTGCAACCATTGTCTTTCCTTTATCCAGGACCCGTTGGACTTGCTGTTTATGGGCAGTCACTTCTGCCTGCAGTTCCTGGGAATGAGACAAAATAAAAAGTAGAAATAAAAGAAGGGAATGTGAGGATAAATAAATTTTGTTACTCCTAGTCCTAAGGAAAACTGGCAGCTGGTGACAGTGGGTAGAGTACAGCAAGTGGACACGGGCTGTCTATTTCTATAACACCTGCAGTCTCAGACACTACTCCCAGCCCCACTTGCATAATGCTCTGCCCTTGGTACTGCCGCTGAGAGAGGAAAGAAGAGTATGTAAGGAAGCAGCAGACATCCCTTAACTTCCCTACACATGAATCCTCAGCCTTATGCTTTGATCTGGTCCTACCCCTTTTCCCCTTATCTTTACCATGCTCTTTCCCCTTCCCCTGTCCAGCAGTCAGGAAGGTTTGGAAGGTAGAACAGAATGAGAGATGAGACACAAAGCTGGGTGAGTCAGCAAAGAATGTTGAGCTGCTGGTCAGAAAATAGAATATCCCAGAAGATGAATAGGGCTGGAAGACGATGAGAAGTGAGACACTGTCAATAGTACCATGAAAATTATTAGATTCCTGCTCCATAAGGCATCCCCATTGGTTTAATAATCTTTCTCATGGAATTTGCAATCAAGGTGCTGCAGAATCCAGCATTGCCTGTGGTACAGGACAGACAAGATGTCCCTCTGACTGTGAGGAATTGCTGCATAGAACCCAACTCCCCAGAAATCAGTGTTAACTTACCTTGATAGACATGTTGACTGTAGCTTGTTCAAACCATTTTACAAGCATAGAATTAAAATAAATGTTAAATGGCTGTTACATGCTCTTGTAAAAAATCTAGCACGTACAAATTTCAAGATTTCATGTATAAGGAAGCAGTAAGCATAAAACTACAGTAGGACAAGCATGTAACAGTCAAAAAAAAAAAAAAACAACCCAGATTGAGCCACAAAGGAAAAAACCTCTTATTTTCTGTTTAGTGTAAGGTACACTGGCTTTTTATCCACTTTTAATGGGAAGAGCTACACAATTTCTCAGAATAATACAAATTTTGCAGTTCTCACAGGAATTTTGTATTTGCTCAGAAAATCATCACCACACTGCTGATTTGTCTCAATCCACTGAACCATTTTAGCTGGACTAGGCTGTTAGCAGTGAATGCACTCATACAAAGCGTTAACTGTGCAGGTTTGCAGGCTGAGATGAAGTGCAGTGTGTCACCATGCTATAATACACTTGATTAAAGGAGTTACCTTGTGTTTTTGCAACAGATTTTGAGCCACATCCAAGGACTTCCCACAGTTGGTGGAATGGGCAATAGCCAAGCGCTCATTAATCCAGTTCAATTCCATGTCATGATAATGGTAGAACTCATAAAGATCCACCGCAGCTTCCAGCAACTTACGCCTCTCATAAAGAGGTGCTTCCAAAGACTCAAACCTAGGGGTTATCCATTAAATATATATTAAAACAAAGTTTTATCCTAATTCTGCTACAGGAATTAGGCTACAATACCATTGTGAAGATTTCAAACGCTAGACACTTCTTTGCAATTAAATATCAATGGTTAATGCTGACTGCATATACAAGAGTCCCTTCTACAGTAGGCTACTTATGACAAGTAGAACTATATGATAACACTAAACGTAAGCAGAGAAAAAGTGATTTACGCTTTTGAAGTCCTAGGTTTGTCCTGTGGTGTTTTAAGAAACTAGTCACTAAAGCAATGTATGACCTATGGATAAGCAAGGGACAAGAGGAGGAGTGCAGCAGGCAAGGAGCAATGTCCAGCCACAGAGGTTGAGATGGGTCAACAGGCAGCTGTACAGTTGCAGATCAAAGCATAATTGTGTTACAACTGGGAGGAGAAATCACCCCTGAGCATGGGTTAAACTTAATCAAGTAAAAGACATTTTCTACCAGGTAGAAGAAAAAATGCTATTTGTCATAAGGAGTGGAGACAAAAAGAGAGTGACACCGCACCTTTTCAGATATTTCTGTGTTTCATCCAGAATCCTCTGGGAGTCAAAGTGATTGGTGGCCATTTTCCTTGCATGAGATACAATAGCATTCATCTTCTCTGCCAGCTCACGTGTCTCATTTTCCAGTTGTCTGTGCTGCTTGAGTAGATTACGGCTGGAGCGCAAATCATGGCCTGTCTCAGGTTCCTGAAGAACTTTCTCAATTTTCTCTATCTTCTTTTTGGCATCCTGTCAAGAAAAGATTACAGCACACTCATCCTGTCCTTTCAACACCATTTTCTTTCACTAATCCCTTCCTATGACAACTTCTTGGACACAATTTTTAAATCCAATTGTCTTTTCTTGATAACACGATTACTGAGTGTCTCTAAGAGGTCTCTCCTGGGAATATTTTGTTTTGCAAACTATTTTGGAGTACTCTTCTCTCTGAGCCACTAAAGCACACAATTAAAAACAGCCTCTTTGAACTATCTTCAGTGACATAAGACAAAACAATCAAACAATCTTCAAAGATTTCAGATTGTAGCTACAACACGACAGTTCCATGTCATAATGGTATTGAAACACCTTCATAACACATTGTTCCTCTTGCATAATTTTCCTGGATGACAGTGTGCTTAATACAGTGCCTTGCCTCCAGCCCTCAAACTGACTCCAAGCAAGCATGTTTGCACAGCAATGACCTGACCCTTACAGAGTTTTGATTGTTTTCCCAGTACAGGATGCCCACACAGATGCAGTGCTGAGCCTGAGCTCAACAGCTTTGTATCTTGGTGCTGTGCTGGCTCTGTTATCCTGCTCATAACTTTGGAGTGAGCTTGGTTAGCATTACACTGAACTTTCTCTCTGGATACTGTAGACAGAATGGACACTTTAAAATACACTTTTGTCTGGATGGTATTCTCCTCATTTTTTTGGCATCCATACAACAGAGGAACCGGGCTCCTAGGCCATTCCTCCCCACTGTTCCCTGTAACTTCCTGACCTGGAGCAGTTCCATGAGCTGTTCTTGCTGTCCAGCTTGTCTCAGTTTGTCACCTCGCTCTACCATCTTGCCATATAATTCCTTCCAGTTCTTTTGAAGCTCTGACATCTTCTCCTGGATAGAAACTGCAGCATAATGGTTGTCTTGAATCAACTGATTTCCTTTCTGGAGAAACACAGCACATCATTTTATTAGCAGATCAGCATCTATGAAGTTTGGGACAAGATGAAAAACTTAGCTTCAAAATTGCCTTCACCTTTATCAGTGTCGTAAAGTGCTTCTCATTAGCCAACATTTCCTTCTCAGCAGCCTCATGCCACTTTAGTTTGCGTAGAACATTTGTTGGATCACGATAGGATTCATCTGATGCAATCTTGTACTTCTCTTCCATCCATATTAAAAGCTCAGCAGCATCACGATTAAACTCCTTACAGAAACAAACAGAATTAAATGGATTTTACTTCTGGTTCTGTGTGGGTTTGCAGTGAAGAAATGTGATGTATTTTCATATAAAAGTTGTTCTACATAATGAACACTTATAAATGAAGTATGATCTTAAAACCATTAATGAGGTTTTAAGCCTTCATAGTAAAATCTCTTAGTCCCTTTTTACCACATTTACTAATCTATTGCCTTTAATTGTCAGTGAATCAATTCTATCAATTCTCATTGACTGAATATTTTAACCATAAGAGGTCCAATCCTCCAGTATAACTTTGTATCTCAGCACTGAAAGCTGAATTTGGTGCCAAAACTTACAGTAACTACGCTAAAATATTAAGGTCCAGAACAATAATAAGTAATGAGCAGAATAAACTTATCCAGTAGACAAAACATTCTATTTGTGTTTTTAATTCAAAAATCTCCATTTTTGTTTTGGAATTTTGCTATGGTTATAGCTTTGTAAGATTTACCACCAGTGCATCACCTGCTCCCTGGTGAGTGAGACTCTGTCTCACAGCCAAAGAGAAGGTGAGCTGCACTAGGAATGCTCGGTAGTTTGAAATTTTGTCTCATAATAGGACAAAGAGGAAAACTGAAAATTTACACATCTCTGACCAAATCTGAAGTACTACTCTTTTTACCTGTAGCTGCAGGGAATCCAACAATCTCTGTTTTCTCTTTGCATTGCTTTGTATCAGCTGCTCCCACCTTCGCCGGAGAGTGACCATTCTTTCTTCAATGCTACCAAGAACAACAGGAAATTCAATGCAGTACTAGTCTTATTGGTTCCCCTTGGTTCTGCTGTAGTCATGAGTCTGCTATAAATGTAATCTAGTTCCAACAACTCTGTAACAGGAGGAAGGGATATACAGCCCTGTCCTACCAATGTGATGGGCTCATCTGGAAAGCAGCTATTGCTTCCCAGCTGCTCTGGATTTTCCTTTTGTATGGCTGTGTTACGTTAGTGAATTGTAGTCATGCACTAAAACACCGAAACCTTCCTCTGTCCTGAATATTCCACCTTAACTAATAAATTTCTCTGTAATGTACGTGCAATGAAGCTTTGGAATGACCTTCTAGTGCTGGCAAGAAATCAGATCTTAAGGGCATTTTTTATAAATTTGTGGAGGGAGTTTTCAAGACATTTCACTTGTGATCACAAGAATATAGTCTTCTGATCCAAGAGGTCCATTCTAACCCTCTATTTCTAATTCTTGTTTGCAAAGGGGTCCCCTTAGTAGATCCTAGTGGCTCTAGTATAGAAAAAGGAATTACAGATAACAGTTCAGATTCAATAAAGACACAAAGGATCTGCTCCCAATGAATTATGTCCTTGTGAAGTCTTCTGTAACTTTTTAAAAGCAAACAATAGTTCTAATACATTATACAGATAAATGAAAGAATTCATTTTTGGTAGGCATTTAATCAGTTTACATTAAAGAAGTTTTGTCACTGTATGTCATTTATGATACAAGGCAAATTATTCTAGTGTTCGGCCAAATGCCACTTCTAACCTAAAGCATTTTATTTATCCAGGAAATCTATTAAAAAAAAAATTCCTTTTCTCCTGCTCGTCCAACAGATCGTGGCTTGGAGGTCAATTAATTTCTCCTCAGAGAAAGTTTTTCCTCTCCACCTAATCACACTGGATCATTTATTAAAGCTAAATAAATGTTTGTACTCACACATGAGATGCAAAGTGCCTGCTCTCTAGGAGATTCGCCCCATTTTCATTAAGTGCTTCAACTCGTCTCTTCAGTGCCACCAGCACTTGTTCAAATTCCTGATGTTGCTTCAGCAGACTTCGAACAGCATCTACATGGTCCTGCATTTAAGAAAAAAATTTGATCAAGACTTTTCTTGATTGTACTGTTGTTTCTCTAGTAGTGAAAAAAAAAAAATTGACCTTATTTTCCTCCTTCTCTCTCAGGCAGGGAATACAGTGTACATTTTGCATGTGCCTAAGGATGTTCAGGACTATAAACAAGCAGCAGGTGTTCAGGTTTGTATCATATCTGATTCCTCTGTTCTATGTTTCCATTATTATTTCGTTGTCACCTTTTAAGAAAGTCTTCATTCTAAATTTATGTCAGCATTCTGGCACATCTAGAGATGTACAATACAACAGGCTGTAACTAAGTAAAACTTTTTTCCACTCAAATGATCCAAAAGTATCAATGTTTTAGGTTCAGCTGAAAACGTAAGAGATGGTGAGACACCACAAACTCCTTCTTCACTGATCTTGTGAATATTGCCTGCATTTGTTTTTTTGCTTCATTTGCTTTAAAGTTCTTAAATCAGTGAAAAGAAAAAGTTTTTTTTAAAACAGTCATGTTTTTACTTGACAAAAAAATTTATGTTCAAGCTGAAATATTTTTTAATGGTTAGTCACCAAACAGATGAGTCAATTTTATATAAACCATATGACATGTACAAACACAGCAACAAATCACAACTCTAGTTGGTTTTAAATTTTTTTTTGAGAGACAATGAGCTTTTTTTCTCATGAAGATGAGCAAGAATATAAGAACGTTAATGAGAACCTGAAAGTTTAATTTCCAACTATGAAAAAGCCATGACTATTAGAACAAGGAAACCAGTTTAATTAAGAAAATTGTTGCTACTACCTGCATGGGGAGATGAGAAAACAAGATCAGATGCTGTACATACCCCAAGGTCATCTCCCCGGAGAAAGGCCTCATGACCAGAGAGGGCTGCATTAATACGGTCTCCTTCCCTATAGAACTTCTGCAATTCTAGGCCATCCTGCAGCTTCTTCAATCGCCATTCCCACATTTTCAGCAGTTCTTTGTTCTCCTTGGCAAGCCTCTCCATGGACTGGTGGACATCCATGGTCCTGCTGTTACTGGGCTGTTGGTGGATTACTTTGTGCCCTAGCTCTTCCAGCTCCACAAATCTTTCCAGAGTCAAAAAGAAAAATGAGACCTCATTGCATGAGGGAATATGAATTCTCTTTCATCACACCTCTTTGCTCTTTTGGCAGTGCCTACACATCAAGCTTCCCCCTTCCCTTTTACTCTTCTCCTGCTGGCCATAGTTGTGCACTACAAAATGCAGCTGGTCTTTTGCTCAGGGATATATGCTGCAGGCAGTAGGTGAGATTTCCCCATTTGGACAGAAAGCCCATATAAGCAGCAGGCTTTCACATCAAAAGGGAGAGGAGGGTAAACAATATCTGGAAATTCATAACAAGCAGAAGAAAAACTAAAAATTATGGCAAATGGAACATAAGGCCTGAGAAGGAGTGGGTGAACTGCAATAAAGTGCAGATGGCACTATCTGAGTGTGTCAAGAGAGCTTATGGAATACTATTACTGCCAACATACAGATCCTCCCTCCCCCTCCATCAGTCATCAGGATAAGTATGCAAAAGCTGACTGCATTTTGTGTTTCACAGTCTCCTTTTGACAGTAAGTTTCAAGTGCATTTGAATAAACTTTTGGCATCACTTTCATGCACAATTTATGTACAAGATAGACATGTTTCATTTTCACAGTACTGTTGTCATATCACCCTACTGCCCACCCTCACAGAATCTCTCTACCTTTCTTTCTGAGAGCTAATTTCTTTCAGCAGGTCTTGATGTTCCTTCAGCAATTGCTCTGCAGAAGCCACATCCACACCCATTTCTTCACTGCTCAGCTTCTCCTGAATGCCTTCTGCCCACAGTAGAAGCCTACGGCTGTCTTGCAGAAAGGACTGTTGATTTTGTGCCCACTGCAGAATGTCCTGCTTCTTTTGGGTCTCCAGCTTGAGCTTTGCCAGAAGCCTCTCCATGTTCTCTACCTGCTCAGTGATGGCCTTGCTCTCTGCGGGGTTGGTGTCCTTAATACTGAAATAAAATACATTCAATTGGATGAACAGGCATTTTTTTAGAGTTTGAATCAAAACTTTTTAAAAGGAACAGATTTGGATATTTACACTTGCATTAAAAAGAAGGTCAGCTAGGGCAACAAATTCTCATTGTGAATGTATAGAAAACTCAAAGCAGTAAAAAATTTTAAAGTAGTGTTTCAAGTTCAAACTCCCATGCACAATTCTCTGCTATCTTCTTACGTTCACCCTTGCTTCCCTCGATTACCCTCTTTCAGGGTCTAAATGATACTTCCACATTTTGAACTAGGTAAATCCCATTAGTAGAAGTAACTACTCTACTTGCTAGAACTACAGACAATCCTGTGATATTTATCCTCCTACACCTGTGAAGTCTGGAAGCAATCACTTCACCAATTACCCAGCCATACTCAAGAGAGATCAACTCCATCCAGAATGCAAGTTTGTTCTTTGGACTGCTAGAAAGAAAAACTTCAAAAGCTGTTCATCCTCTTTATAGTCATAATTTACAACTTGATCTTAGAGAACTATCAAAGAGTGTGGAAACAAAGAGAAAGTTCCTTACGACTTTGCAACACTCCTCAAGTATTCAATTTTCCTCTCTATCACCAGGACCTCTCTTTCAACTGTATGCAGTTTGCGCTTGTCTGACTCCAGCCCAGCAGGCAAGTTCCCTGGTTCCAGATCCCTGAGTTGGACCATCTTGTCTTGCAGTAGTACTCCTATGCTCTGACAGTCCTGAAGAAATGTCTTCACATCAGCCACTCCAATCAGTTCGGAGCCCTTTTCCTCTTTCAGAGTTTCCATGCGACTCCAACTTGAAGAAAGACAACAATTGTTATACATGATCTATATTCTTTTTTTGTTCAGAAAAAGTCTTTTATAAAGATTTCATCAGGACTTAAGTGGGCTGAGGAGGTGAACACTAGCACTCCCTCACAACATCGAAGTTCATATCAGTCCCATGTCAAGCAAGGGGACCCTGCTCAGTTCTGACCAGGTTCAGAACACGCTGAATATGATGCAAATCAACTACCATGGTCAAAATAAGGACCTGGCTGTGCCTCACGGTTCCCACTGAGTGACATGGTGCCAGGAGTGTGTTCACAACAGGTACTAACTATACTTCATGAAGTTAAACATTTGATGTTCCTTTCAAGGTTTGTGAAGGGTGTCCTCACCTGATGCTTAAGTAACCAAATCAACTGCTGCAGCACAGTACAGAGAGAACTACTCTGAATACATCACTGTCACCTGTGGGTGAATTCACATTGTGCTCTAACATGCACACACAAATTGCTGCAGTTTAAATATCTTGGTGTCAGGGGCCTAGAAGCATCCCTTAGTCCTGGAGGCCTGACACTGGGCTCAGGGCCAGCCTACAGCGAGGATGAGGGCTGCCCCCTTCCCACTGATGAAACTGTTGTCTAGATTGGGAATGAATGGTCAGGTCTCCAATTGGCCCCATGAGACAATCCTGTTTATCAGTAGCACTTTTACCTGGTGTTCATCTCTTCCAGCCAAACCTGGATCTCAGAATATTTGCTGGGACTGATCTTCCCATATTTAACCGCTAATTTTTCAATGTCTCCCAGCTGGCCTTTGCCTGCAGCCAGTTCCGTTAAAAAGCTCTAAAGTAGAAAAGATATAAGAATTAAGAACTTGAGGTTTTTCCATTTCTATGGACACAATTCTTAATAATCTGTCATATCCACTCATCTCCCACTGTCACAGTTGGCTTCTCCATTTACCAGCCTGCTGACAACATGCATACCTGTGCACGTAGCTCTCCTACAGCCCTCCTAGCATCCCCCAGTGTGCACAGTACACCTGTGCACATATGTCCCACTCCACTGTGGTGCAAGTGCACTGATGGATTTTTTCATCATTTGGCATTTTTTTCCAAGAGGTGTAAGGTAAACCACAAAAATAATCCTTTTATACCATGATATTTGTATAGGATACAATGCTCACAAGAAGATAAAGGAACAGAATCACATCAGTTTCTCTAATCTGGCATAGTCTGTATGAAAGAAATATCTGATCTATGCATGACTCTCTAAATTGAATGAAAAGACTCTCAAAACATCATTTCTCAACTATCTTTTCTCCCAAGGTCAATCTGATTTAAAAGGTGTCATCTGTGATCAGGGAAAAGGGATACCTGATATTTCTGCTGCATGACTTCCACATTGTCTGCTTGAGGTTGAAGAGTCCGGAAAATGTTCTCTTTATCTTTCATCCATGACTGAAATTCTTCGCAAGAGCTACAGAAGCGGTAATAGCCAATCATCTCCTCCAGAGCCTTTTTTCTGTTCTGTAAAACAGATGAAGACCTAAGTATTTTTGTAATGACTCCCTGCCATTTGAAGAAACAAAAAGAAAAAAAATCCTTGCATTTAAGCTACAATACACAGGTGGTACTCAGTAATTTTCCCAGACACTGCTGAAAGAGAACAGAAAGGTGATACTTCAAGATCACAATACTTCTTCACAGAGTAACAGTAGTTTAAAAGCATAAGAGAAGCAGTTGGCGAGTACTCAGCCTCTGACAGGCAGGAAGGCCACTGTGCTACTTGCTGCTGCAAGACTTAACTCAGTAGTCTCAGGAACAGGTATGTCACATGGTCACAACATGTTTTTGTTGGTCTTTACGGCATGATTACACTAGGTGGGAATGAAAAATAGCATATTGAGAATGCAGGTTACAGTTGTTTATTTTTTCTGGTACCAGGCCAGACAGCCTGAATATTTAGGAGCTACAGCAAGCAACATTTATGGGGGGAAAAAAAAAAAAAAGATTACACAAAAGAGTCTGCTTTTTGTAAAATAAAAATACTAGAATGTAAATGGGAAGTTTGCCAACATAAAATGGGTTTGGTACAAAACTTTAATGCTAATCTTGAGCCTTGAAGGCCTGCAGGAACTAACAGGATTGAGACACATTATTAAACTGAAAGCAGAACACAGCACAGCACTTAATTTTTATTTGCATTACCTTGGATTTGACTTTTTTTGTGAAATACAAAGCAGAAGGGCATACCTCAGCCATGCTCTGTAGATTTTTGTAAAGTGAATCTATTTCATCTTGGGTTTTCCAGATGTTCTCTGAAAGAAAATGAACATCTGGACTTAAGGTTCCAGTGGATGTTTCAGATGTTTCAGATGTTTCCCAGGTTCGACTGAATGGTAGCTTAGCTGTCTTTTGATTTAAGTCACTTGGGGCTTCCCTCTTAATCACCTGTTAAGAAAAATTTAACTAAATCAATGAATGAATATTTCTGATTTGGATAAAAATTTCACACAGAAGGGAAATTTGGACCTGCTAGTTCAAATCACAGCATTCTGACCCTTTAAACCAAACATTTCAAGTATTTCTTTGAATTTGTTTCCATTGTTTTATTCTGAAAGACTGAACCAAACAACTGAAAAAAATTTTGGTTTTGTTTAAAGAAGTTTAAATCATTTAAAAATATATTGATTGAGTACAAATTCTCATTTTGGACTCAGATAAAAGTTGTTTTGTTGTAGGGTTTTTTTTAATATTTTTTATAAGTTTCCAAAGCAAGGCAATTGACTATGCTCACAGTCCTATTTGTGGTGATATTTTAGTACCTGAATATTTCCAGTTTCAAAGCCTGTGAGTGCCCTAGTGAATCAATACTTCTATTTGTATATGGATATCATCTTGTTACATGCTTTTTCATGTTTAATAACAAAGCAATAAAATTTTTATTCTAATAAAAATTAATGCTGGATTGATGGAGTAAAGGGAAGAGCCAAAGCAGTGCTCATAGCTCTCAAATTTGTTTTGCTAAACATTGAGTAAACATACAAGTCTAAGAGAAGAAAGCTATGAAATGTGTCATTCATTCTTCTGAATTCTGTTATTAAGTGAACCGATTTCAAGTTGGAAGTTTCCTTTCTAGTCAGTGAAAAAGAGGGGCATCTGCAAAGGTTGACTTCATCCCATATGCCTTAACATCTGTCCTGGATTGTATGACTTGTTTCTGGAGTTGTGGGATGGTTCATTACTGCATCAGGGTACAAAAAGAATTTGTAAAGATGTTTTGATTAAGTGTCTGCTCTTTAAAGATGACTGAAATTAATAATTATGAGAATAAAGACTGAGAAAGTTTTTCTGAGGATGGGTAGAGGGAACTAATATGATGAGAGTATTTCTAGCACTTCAGAGAACACTAACTAGGTGTGCTACAAGCGGCCAACGAACCTCTTTGTTACTTAAAAATTTGCCTCAATTCTAATTAAAAACTTAATTTGGAATATTTTATGTTGTCAAAATCAAAATATCTTATATAATTAAAAAACATTTCATTTACATTTCTCAACAAAATGTGACACAATCCCTCATCTACTTACAGTAGCTGGAGCTTGCTGTGCTGCAATGTCAGCCTGCTGTTTCAGGCGTGTCATCTCAGAGGAATAGGCTGCAATCTCCTTCTCCAGGCGCAAGTGACGATGCAACAGTGCTTCTGCACTCGATTCATCTTTTCCATAGTCCTTGCTGGCTAGAAGGGGCTGCCTTTCTTGCAACCATGAATTTGCTTCATCGATGTCAGCAAAGTACTAAAGAAACACAGGGAAGAAAACATTTGGATTCATCCTGAAAGTATTGTATCCTGCTACTTCTTCTTTATAAAACTATGAATAAGGAGAAATTCCATTAAGTTTGTAGCCATAAGGTTACTACCTCGTGTCACAAAAGCTATGAGTAAGGTAGCTCTAAATCCATGATGTATTTCATGCTTGTATCACAGATAATTCACAGAATCACAGTGAGTAAAGAGATTCAAAGATTGCCTATATAGCTCTTTAAAAGCTCCTAATTAGCTAAAATTTCAGGGTGCATAATAGTGGCAGTAAAAGAAACCCACAATGTATGATGTTAGTAGGTACTATGTAAATATCTACTGCGTAGATATTTTCTAAATGTTTAAGGAACAAACAATTAACTTAGTCTACAACAGAAGTTTTCCAGAATTTGCAGTCTGCATGGCTATGGTTGTAAAAAATGAGAACAAGCTTTTGAGATATAGAATAAAGGTACAACAGAAAAAAAAAAAAAAGAAAATCCATAGTAGTGAAGAACAAATGCAGAAGAACTAAAGCACCATAGTGGTGTTAAACCTACTTAACGGAAGAGAGAATTTAGACTTTCTCAAGGACAAAGTTGTTCAGTTTTGTTCAAGTATTTCATGGAAACAACAGACTGAACAAAAAACTTAGGAAAGGAAAATTGGGAAAAGAAAAAAGGGGACCTGAGATAACGTGTGATGTGATTTAAGAATGTTGCTTTTTAAGAGTTCTTTATTTGCAGATATTTGAATGCTTGCAGGAGTAAAATCATAGGTCAGAATGGCAGTGTCAAACATTTGGCAGGCTTTGTGAAGTTCATAGTCAACCTAAGTTTTACAACACGTTACTTTTGTTGTTGGTTTTTGGAGTTCTTTTTTTCATGTGAGGAAAATGTCACACAGCTACCCCAATTCTATTCTCTAAAAAGACTCTGCATCAGCACTATCATGTGAGTTATTTCCGCTAGCATTTTCACCTTTAGAGTAACTCCCAGCTGCTCAAATCTCCTGCCTGGCTGGCTTGCAAGAGGATTGAGACTTCACTGCCACAGATCCTTTTGAAGACCAACATCTGAAGGGTTTCCTGCCATGCTCTCCATGTGGAGGCATTGGGCAGAACAGAGCCACATCCACGTCCCCCATACACACATCACAGCAGAGCCCTCTTACCTGTTTGATGAGAGCTGCTGCCTGCAGGCGGGTTTTGCGATCAGCCACCTCATTTTGGAGCTGCTGCCACAGCTTCTGGAGGTTGTCTGTCTGCCTCAGAATGTCATCCTGGCGAGCAGGGTTCTTTTGGCTGAGCTCCCAGCCCCTCCTCATCACATTTGCGCATACGGCTCTGTGGGAATTGCACTCTGCTTCAAGAGCCTAGCACAAGGATGGGAAACATGTCAGCATAACTCATTCCCCACCAGTGAGAGAAAAGAGGGGGTCCTGCTCTGCTACTGTAATGCGTACATTTCCTAGAGCCCCATGTCTTATTCATGCCTAAGACATTTCCCTTAGCTCTCTGAGATGATTGCCCCTCTGCTCCCCACACTGTTCTACTTCTTGCCTTTGATCTGAAGCTCGTTATGTAGTCTTCTCTAAAGGAGATACTTGTCATCCACCAATTCAGCTGTCTCATGCTTTCCAGAAGGAACAAATACACAAACAGATGCACACAAATGTATATTAAAATAACAGAAGAGGCTCCTGTTTCTGTTATCATATGAAAGTTCTCAAACCCACAGGTCTCTTTACTTGTTCACAGTGATTCTTTGCCATAAGAAGGCACTAGCTCATATAGCTAAACTTTTGATATTAAGCCACAGCAAGGTCTGGGGCAACAGATTTGTAAGGTCATACAATGTTATTCGTTCTGCCTGCTGATATCTGTCTTCTTTTCACCATCTCTCTCTTTCCCCACATCTCTCTTGGCCAGGAAAGGAGGGTGAGAAAAACAAAAATTAGCAACCTTTTGTTTTCTGCCCATCAAAAGTTAGCTAATATGAAGCTTGGTGTCTTCACTAGAAGCCCCACTTCTAAGTCCAGTAGGAAGCATATTCTTTCTCTACAGTTTCTTTCCCCTTTTGGGGAAAAAAATCCCTACACTACATATTTTTTAAAAATTCCAAACACTGGTCATGACACTTGGGATAAGGAGAGGTTTGACAGCTTTTTTTAAGTGAACTGAACTGTAAATGACTGAACTGAAGGACATTGATGTTCTAAAGTCTTGCTTTAATACAAAGACAAGGCACCACCAGCAAAGTAAGATACCTTGTTCTTCTGAATAGAGGCTGTAATCTGGCTGACATCTTTCCCTAATGTTGTAGTTCTTGCTAGCTTCCATTTTTCATAGACCCACAATTCCTCCTCTTTGCAGTCACGGAAGAATTCAAAGAGCTTCAAAGCCTCTTCTAGCTGAGATTTTCTGAACCAAGGAAACAAACAGTGTATGTCAGTCAGAAGTAGGATTCCATGGAGACAAAGGTAGCATAATCAAAGAAGAATTTAAAATCAAAAATTTGAATGCCTTTAGTTCCTCTTTTTCATATATTAATTTATTCATGGAATAAGACAAAAGAAACAAAACTACATTTCCTTCTTTCTCTAGATGAAATAACTGCTTGCTAATCAGACTTCTCATAAAACAAGTTTTAATAAATGCTGAGAATGAAGTTATTCTTCATCTGTGAAAGTGAGTGATCCTTTCAGTCAATTGCAATCAAGACACTCAAGTTGCTTTTGTTCTGTCTTTATAAATGGAGAAATAAAAAAAATTCAAATGCTGGGAAGCTGTGCTCTCTGATTAAAGAAGTGATTGGCCATCCTAATCAGGAAGAACAGAGATACAAGCATAGCCCTACCGTGACTTGCTCAGAGCTGTAAGGTTCTGATACAGCTGATGAAGCATCTGAACTTTTGCATAAAGCACTTCTGGTTTAATTGTGCTGTCCTTGCTGATTTCTGCTGTCCTCTGGGTGATATGTTTCAATCTACCACCATAGGAAGAGATCTGTGAGTCAATCAAGCTGTGATTCTGTAGCAAATCTACTACTTCCAGGAGCTGCTTACCACAATCCTGGGAATTCACTAGCACCTACAAACAAAGTGAGAGAAAAAAAAAGGCATTGGTTGAGAGTGCATCCAGGGGCTTAGTACAAACAAATCAATTTAAAGATTCCTGTTGACTCTCATAGCTTCTAAGCATCCAAGAATACCAGTTAGGTAAAGCTAAAAAGCTGCCTATTTAGAGGAATTATACTTTTCTTTCAATTTCACAAGCTAATGGCAATAATTGAGAACTTCTATCTAATGCAGTGCAAGTAGTGGTCTCTTCAAATAAACATCTGTTTTAGTACCTAATTTACTACTATTTATTAAGGACTCAAGGTCTCAGAATCTGTGGGAGTGATGAATATCCCTTTCCTATAAACCCATCTGTAGGCAGATTGATTTACAATCTGTATTTTGAGAATTTTACAATATCCCATTTTATGGTATGTTCTAACTGCTGTGTTCTTTTATTTAAGGAACCTAATTGCCTATCTAAATAATGAAAATTAGTACTTCACAGTATTTAATTGGTGGCTGATGAAGGTACCAAGTGCTTACAAGTCAATTTTCCTTCTAACTGTATCAATAGATACAATCATCAATCTTATTGTAGGATACTATCTTTCCTTATCAATCTTCTCCCACATGCTCAGGCTATCATGGTTCCAGCAACGCTATTACCATTAGGTGTTCTTTGCTTACTAACACTAGGAGAGAAAGATTTATAACTTGGAGATAGCTCTTATCTTTAATTTGAAATTCACAACTTCATATAGCATGTTGGCTCTTTCAACTCAGGCACAAGGTAACCTGTAGTCATAAGGATTTTTCTGTCTTCAAGAACAAAGAATGGATATATACTCCCTGTCATTACAAAATCAAAATGGTCCTGGTTACTATTCATGCTAAAGAGAAGACTTTGTGCTCTGTCACTCTTGCAACAATTGGAAATTCTTGCTAAAAGCAAACTGTGCATTTACAGTGGAACTTTTCTTTCTCACAAGCGTATAAACCTGAAAGCCTGAGCTAGTTCTCATCTGTATAAACATTGGAGGTACTTCCAGAAGCTACTTCAGAAGAATTATATGGAATGGAAACAGAAGGTCATTTTATTCCTTTTACATTTCTAAATTTAGATAAGATTATTTCCTGTCTTTATTTTACTATATAACTTGAACCTGTAGTGCACTCCCTGTAATACCATACCTGGCTTTCTGATTAGCGAGAGTCCCTATAGCAAAGCCTATTATTTTCTCATGTAGTTACCTGTGATGATGAACTGAAACGCACAGTTAGGTATCTAAGTAAAAATTGTGCATTTTTACATAGCTGATAGACTTATGTCCTCTTGGCACCACCCAGTCCCTGGAACATGGCAGTTTTTCCAGGGACACTGGCAGCCGTGCAAGTTGTGTGCTGGTGGAGAGGGCTCAGTACCTGCAGCTCTTTCAGCTCCTCTGTAATGGCATCAGTGTCCCTCAGAAGGCAAAGAATTTCCTGCATTGTACCCAGGGATTGTTCTCGTCTCTGCAGCTGATCCAGGAGATCCTGCCACTGCTTTGAAATGGTTTTTTGCCTACAAAGGAAGAGAAAGAAATTACTGATTCGGACCAAACGCTCTGGACAGCACTGAAGGATTCTCAGTGTTTGTAGCTTTACAGGAGCTAAATGAACATGCACAACTCTTCACACTACTGTAAGAGAACAGGTCATGATCAGAAAACAGGTCAAAGCATTGTTGTTACAGGTATTTTGACTAGCCCATCAATTGTGATAGACTTCTTAAAATTTAGAAGTTTTTTTTATGGATGTTCATACCTGACATTCCCTATTGTTTTCATTTCATACAGTGGAAAGGCTTGGAAAAAAAAGAAGTGGTGTTTAAATGGCTGCTTAAAGTAAAATATTAATCTAAACCATACCATGTTACAATCTGATCTCATAAAGAGTTTAAATTCCTCTTTTGTAACTGTTTTTCTTAGTTTTCCCATAGGTTTCTGATTTTGTCTGAACTTAGAAAAGCATTGAAATACCACAAAATAAGTCATTTGTATGGCATTCTTAGACATTCACAAATCAGGCTATATAATAACCCAGGATAATCAGAGAAGTTATAATGTCTCAATATTTGCTCCAAAGTGGAGTCAATCTGAGAAGACTTTGTGCCTTAATCAATTTGTATCTCCTCAAACTACAGAATGAAAAAGAAATGTGTTGATTTGGGGGGGGAAAAAAGTATCTAAGCGTTTTTGATGGGAGATAGAATATTTGATTGAAATTTTTATATATATTTTCATATATAAAAAAACCTTAAAATTATTTTTCACCCTAAATCAGTCTGAGAGTTTGATCATTCAAGGCAAAAACTAGAATTTTGAAGGAGATGAAACATTTGCCTTATCTGCTGCAACTATTCACAGACAGAAGAAATTCCTGCCAGCTTTACTCATAGGGGGCAGAGCTAAGATTTATAACTACAAATAATTTTCTTCCATGAAACCACAGAATTTCAGCTAATTTTGACCTCCATCAACACACAGTCTCGTGACCGTCACTCACTTCTTCAAGATTTGATCTTTGCTGTGAAAGTTCTCTTGGCTAAGAACAGTGGCCATTTCATCCAAAGCTGTGAAGCGTTCCTTCCTGGGCAGTACATCTGCCACAATGGCTTCCAGCTTCTTACTGGCAGCCTCCATCCTGTCCACACTCTCTGGCCAGAAGTCCTGCTTCCCAATAACTTTCCTCATGTCTTCTAAGTAGGACTCACGCAGGGCTGCCTTCTTCAGGAACCTCTGTGCTAGCTGTTCCAGTCTTTCTAGCCTAAGCATCTCCTTTTGCAGTGCTTTTCCCCGGTTGTGCTCTGACTTTTCCAGTATGATCCAATGCTTTTCCACATCCTGCAGCATCTTCCCTTCTGGGGGTAAGTATGGTCGTTGGTTGTTGGCTCTCTGTTTGGTCCTGATGTTGAAGAGATGAGCTTCAATCACGCCCTTCTCTTGATATTTGGGGGGTTTCTCCACAGTGCGGAAGGTTTTGAAGTTGGCCATGAGCAGCCACATTTCCTGAAGAGAGTTGGGGAAATGACGGTCATCCAGTTCCATCACCTTCTGCTTAATCCATTTCAGGAGGTCAGAGACCATCTGCTCATATAGAAGCTTCAAGTCATCTATCTCCTTCAGGAAGAACACAATCTGTGACGGGAATATAAAGTTATAAGCCACATAAGAAACAGAATGAAGCAAGGTGGGTGAACAGAAAGCAGCATCTTCAGCAGTCATCACATTTTTATACAGGTTTGGTGGTAGCTGTCACATCTGAGGCCAGATGAAATCATAGACTAGCCTTCCATGAAACGCAGATAAATAAATATTATTTAATGTCTCATTTCAGTTTCTATTCAAGCAAACATTAGTTTTGGACTAAACAGCATGTAAGTGGAGACAGTCAGTGATTCCTATGTAGGCTGACTAGAAAGCAAGAATCCCAAACTGAGGGTTCACATTTTTTGTTTCACAATAAAAAAAACCAGATTTTTTCCCCCCGGTCTTGTTGCTAAACCTAAACCAATTCTGTCCTAATATGCAATTACACCCTCTTAGCTTCACCAGTTTAGGGTGTTAGGAAACCATCTGACAAGATCCTGGTTCTCCCACATGCACACAGTAGACTGCAGTCAAACAGCCCCTTCTCAATCTATCTCCTCTGTTGGAGTCGTTTCTCTTCATATAAATTATTAGAAAATGTATGGTGGCCCAACAGAGTCTGGTAAAGATGCTAACTCTGATTCAATACTAATTTTTCAAGTCCAGGACATTTATCTATTTCATCTGTGGCCTGATCTAACTTTATTTCAAGTTCAGGTAAATACTGGAGCAAACATCTAGAATGAAATCCATAATGAAATAAAAAGCATTAGAGTGGAATTATCCTTTCTTTCCACTGTACATTTTTTCCATCTTTATATTTTTACTCCATATTATTTTTTTTTCCTCATCCTAACTTAGTAACCCTCCTGTAGATGTCAGGTTTAATGCTGAACGATGTTGTCTGCCTCCATCATTTCACTTAGTTCGCCTGCTCCAGCCAGGCAGATTAGTGAGGGAGATGGCACTGAGAAAAGACACAGTCCTTCCAAGTGATAATCTGCTTTTACCTACCAGAAAGTGCACTTGGCAATGAATAAGGGTCACAGTGTAAGAGGAGTAAAATAGCACCAACCTTCAGTGCAGGAAAAGCAGCCCGTGACATCAGGGTTCCCTTCTGTATTTTCTGCCATCGTACCCAGTTCTCGCTGAAAGATCCTAGCAAATGCATGGTCACCTCTCATGGGAGAGGGAAAGGAGATTTACCTCCCAGAGCTGTTTCTCTCTGCCAACCTGGTCACACACTTAGTCTGAACTCAAAGGCTTCCTTGACACATTCAGGCTTCCCTCCCAATCCTATTAGTAAATTCAGACCTGCCTATTTGAGAGGACTAAGGACATGAAGAGATTAACATCTGTTTCCTTCTCCTTCTGAACCTTTGTGTGTATCAGAAATGCAGGAAGACAGGAATGCAATATTAGAGACAGGTTAAAAATAGGGAAGGAGGCAAAGAGAGAAAAAGAAGTAGGTTAATGGAGAGAGAGAAAAGAAATAATAAATATAAATGGAAAAAAGAGTGAAGCACAAAAAGAACTGAAAAAGGACAGAGTAAGAAAACTGTTTCTTCACATAATACAAAAGTTATGTCTTCCTTGCTCCTTATAGTTCCTCTAATACATGTTTGATGACTCAAGGACTATTTCAGCTTTATCAAAAGATAAATAGTGTCTCCTGGCCAATATCCAGTGACTCATGTAGACCAATCAGATCCTACTGCCCACTCTCCTCACTGATGTCCAAACTTTGACTGAATTCCAAGTCCCGTTCTCATCTAATGTTTCTCTTCTGAGAACATTCTGTTCTAATACAGAGAATCATAGAGTATCTCGAATTGGAAGGAAACTATAAGGACCATTGAGTCCAACTCCCTGCTCCTTGCAGGACTACTTAACACCAAATCATATAACAAAGAGCATTCTTCAGACACTCCTTGCACTCTAGCAGGCTTCATGCTGAGGGGAGCCATGTTACGGGATCATCTAATTCTTGCCCCAGACCACTTTTTCAGCTGACTAAACACTACTTTGCACCTTGTCACCACCAGGGAAGCCTTAGTCAGGGTTAGTGTGCCTCCTATTAAGAAATACATTCCTCCTCTCAACTGCACAGGCAGATCTCAGAATCCAGATGTTCACAGAGGACCCATCCTGGATGTGTAGGTTTCCTGCAGGCTATTTCTTTGTACTTTTGACAAAAACAGAATAGATTATTCTAGAGATAGAAGAAAAATTCTCTCTCAGGAAAGTGGTCTTCAGTAGAACAACTACAAAATTCCTTCAGTTTTCTATCAATAGCATGCAAGTATTTTCAGTATAGCTCAGTATTGTATGTGAGGTAAATTGTATATGGAAACAAAGAAAAAAATTACCTTGGTTAAATTTAATAAAATTTTAATAAAAAATATTAATAAAAATTTAGCCAATTTAGCTAGCAGTCTCTCATTTTTAGTGGTTTTAGTGGTGGTGGTGGTATTGAATTGTTGTGGTTTTGTTCAGTTCGTTTGGTCTGGGGTTTGTTTGTTTTTTGGTTTGTTTTTTTTTTTTTACATTCTGTACCTCAGGAGTTAGAAAGAAAGGATGAGGACTGGAAATAAAAATCCAAAGTAGTGTCATAGAATAGGGGATCATCTTTCCTATGAAATAAGAAAATTGTTGAGTAGGTCTGCTTTTGCTTAGCTGTGTAATCTTATCCCAAGATGATTGAGATCTGTATGCCTCAAACTGCCTTGAAGCCATATAAGTTCTTAAGCAGAAACTGTGAGGTCAAGAAGGGATTCATTTTTGGTGAGATAATTGCAACCCCCTTAGAGATTAGAGAGTCTACAGGCACTTCTCAAGATACAACATCTTTCAAATGTCTGTGCCATTTGATTGAGTTCAAATGATCCTGAAGGTGAGTTTGCACAGAACTCCCCACATCTCCAACTTAAATTTATCTTTACATTTTTAACTTTTAACTTATGAAGACAGCAATGCACTTACTTTGGTAAGTCGCTTCTGTATTGTCTGGCCTTGTTTCAGTCTGGAGAAGTAGTGGTAATAGAGTGACACATAAGTCATGATGGATCTCTCATCTGGATAGGGCACAGCCACATCCTCAGCATCAAGCAGTTTGCTGATTCCAAGCTCTTTCTCAGCAACATCAAAGGCATTGTTCAGGTTTTTAATGGGCTGGTCCTGCCTCAGTGAGCTATAGTGGATAAGATCAGGCCTGGGCAAGGAGAAGAACAGGACATGGAGGGGAAGAAAGATTTATGTTTGTTATAAGTTCTTTCCAATTATAAACTATAAACTGTTTATTAGACTAAGGAATGTGAGATTAACACTGAAATTACTTTGACCCTGAACTTCATTCAAGAACATTGTCCCTTTCCTACATAAGGAAAGAAAATTGCCCTTTATGAAATTGAAGTACCACTCCCAGCAAATCTCTGCTCTTCACTAATTTATCCTCTTCAGTGATGTGTGAAAACCAAAGCCCACTGGAGGGGCAGTTCTGAAAAGGGAGGTGACTCCCAGCTTGAGAAGTTAAAGAATCCCACTGTGGCATCCTGTATAAGAAGTAGCAGAACAGTTAATGGACAAAGAAATGTTCAAGATTCTCTCATAGGTAGTTTCTCTCTCCTGCTTTGGGCTGTTTTCTTCACACTTCTTCAAAGGGACAGAGAAGGGAGAAAGAACGAGACTGTGAAGTTGCTTGCTCTGTTACAATTGAACCAGAAGCAATACATGCTCACAAAGTTCATACGCTAAAACCAGTCCCTAAAAGAGTAACTTTAGAAAAAGAGCATTGTTCAGACATGTGATATTCCCTTGGAAATTCACTGTTATGCCCAGCTAAAGGAACAACAAAGCAGGAGCTTTTGGTCCTCCCTTTCTTAGAGAGAGAATACCCATCTAAGAAAGAGTCTTTAGTGAGAAAGGGCAGAGAGAATTTGACAGTTTCTTGACAAAAAATTGTAATTCATACCCTAGAACAACTTGTGCCAGAGCAATGAGCAATTCTATCTGAACTGATCCATCAGATCTTACCTGTGAGCATGTATGAGTGCATTGAAGGCCAGCCCATCACTCCAACTTCTGGAGAAGTCCTTCACATTTACGTTGGAATAGCTGGCAGTTTTATGCTGACACCAGAGTAGTAAGGCTTCGTTGGCAAACAGAACATCAGCTCTGCCTCCAAATTCTTCCTGTTAAGAGAAATCGGCTTGAAAGATATATGGAAGTAGCATCAGTGAGTTTACACTTAGGTTCACGAAGACCACTTTGTGTTAATTTTGTCCTATTTACAAATCTGCCCAAAGTCATAACTTGCAGACTGTAACTGACATAAACGTAGAAAGATTTAAGATGAAAATAGAAGTTTTATACTAAAATAAAAACAAATTGAATGAACTCAGAGATTATAAAGTGAAATGAGGTTGTTAAAAAACTTTTAAAATTTTCTCTTCTCTAAGGTTTGCAGAAATCAGGTGGAAAACAAAGCTCAGTTTGTGAAGTAGGACTCAAAACCAAAATATGATGCATTCAGGTCTAATGTGAGAAACTGTTAACTTTGATTTCATGATACCTTCATAGATTCTTATTTTTCAGGTACTTAGACTACATGTTAAATAATTTTCAAAAGCATATATTTCTTCAGAGAAGAAAAGGATGCAGCATGCAACTCAAATCTAGATAGAATTGTTGACAGAGAAACACTTTCTGAAGTCAAAAGTCAATAAAAAAATCAGTAGAAGAACATGAATATCCTATCTATCTCCACATTACTGTGTTCAATCTCTTTGCAAAACTATGAAGTGGAAGTGGATTCAATAGCTATTAGAAATTGCTGGATGAGTAACTGGATAATAAGACCTGCATGATCAAAGCAATCAGGAAACATTATGAAAGTGGTCCTTGCTGGCCCAAAACTCTCTCTGAAATGCTCTGATCAGACAAAAAGACAAAGATACAGTTTTACCTTATCAAGTTTGATAGACGAAATCTGAAATCTAAGTATGATGATCCAGATAAGTCCTAGGATTAAGGTTCTGTCACCATCTACGATATTCTCAGGACCAATCACTTTTACTTGTACCTGCTAATAAACCAACATCTGTTCAGCATAATAACACTCATGTCCAGTGCTCAGTGTAACAAACTGTTATTGAAAAGGGTGTTCAGGTGTTTTTTTAAGGAAACAGGTTTTATGTTTATGTCTCTTCATTGGTCCACAGACCTGCAAGCTCCCATGTTCACACCCTAGCCATCATGTGCACCAAGGATGAGTTTCAGCAAAAGCCTGGGAAAAGGATGGTGGTCTCAAAGATTTAAAGTTCCTACATGTGTTTTGAAAACTGGTGGTTAAGGAGAGGAAAGAAACAGAATTCAATGCTCCTTTCTTCCAAAGAAGAGGGACATTAGCTGTTTATAAATGATGTTACTCAAATAATAAAGAAATTCAAATCTGATGAGGTTTTTTTTTTCCTTTTAATAAGACCCCTATCTTCAAAGAGTATCTTATTGTTTATTAAAGGGGGAAACTATAATGAACATAATACTATATTTACTTAATAACATCCATAAACTGTTGTGATCTCTAATATCAATATTAACTTACCTTGGATTTCAGAAATGAAATGGCTTTGCTGTTGTTCTCTAAAAAATGCACTCTCATAGTTCCCCGGCTTGGTTTGGGCAAAACTTCTCCCGAGAGCAGCTCCAGGAGTTTCATGAGAGAGATGCCATCTTTCAAGTCTGTGTAAATATCTTCTAACTCAACCTTCACCTGTGAAGAGCAGTCAGACAATACAGACTCTGGCTTAATGACTGGCACACAGAACCCTCTATTTCTAAAAATAAACAACATTTTCTTGCTGTTTCACTGAGTCTTCTGTATGACAGTGCCTATATGCAAGGAGTGGTGAATCTTAATTCAGAAAAGAAATGAATTTATGAAAGTAGGTTGAAGCAAAAAAAGCAGCAACAACCCAACAAAAACACAAACCCACAACTGAGCAAATAAAGAAAAAAATATGAGATTTTGAAAAATAAAAACATCCGAGCATTTGCAAAATCTAACATTTTGGAAGCGCTGACATTTTTTATTTCAGTTCAAATTAATATTTTCATTTTTTTATTCTGACCAATGTATTTCATTTAAAAATAGAGCTGATGATCCCATTCAATGACTTGATTTTTACTCCATAGTTTCAACAAAATTTGTCACATCCTGCTTAGACGTGTGCTACCACCTGGAGTCTCCATACTTTTTGCCAGAGTCTAACACTAAGTGAAAGATTAAGATCTTCTACAAAAATGTGTTTCATTGCTGCCAGTAGTGAGGTCACCCAGTGCTTAGGTGATACAACATGACATAGTGTGTACTCTGACCGAACAAGAACTTGCCTTGGGTGTTTCCTTTTGGCCTTATGCCATTTGCCATCTAGAAGTGACATTAAAATCATACTACACACCTAACAATAATTTACTGTGATTCTAGACTTTTGGTAAATAATCATTTTGTCTTCAGGGAAGAAAAAACTAAAGTAGTATATTTTTTAATTCAGAGAATAGTTACATGTTAGGGGGAAAACAGGACAGATAACAGACATGTGCTTTTTAATTCCTGACCAAACATTAATCAGTTTAGGAGATCTTTTCACCAGGGAAAGAAAACACTGAAAGTGTAAAGTAAAAGCAACTCAGAGGGTCTTGAAGTCTGTACTGTGTGTGGAACAAGAATTTACAACTTTATCTGACTGATTATCTCCACAAACCCTCTCCCTGCTTAGTTGCCAACTTTGGGTTTTTACATATTAAACAAACTTAAAATTCCGCCTATGGTATATTACAATAAAAAAAGTTAAAGTTTTTATATTCTGTGACACTTCTATAAATGAATAACAGTTCCATTTAAACTTGTAAAGAGACATACTTCATATATCTGCTTTATGCCTCACTCAGCAGTAGTTTTAATAGCTTTGTTGCGTCATCCTTCTCATAAAGATACGAGTAACACGTTGCTTAACAAATTCAATCTAATAGCATTCTTAGTGCTAAAGTAGTCAACAATATAACTTGGAACACTGCAGTGTCCTGTAGTATGATCCAATCACGTTACAGTGTGTATTGGAAAGCTGAGACTACATTGCCAGGAAGACCTAGATAAGCTCTCCGTGTCTGCACGTCTCTTACCATATATGGTTTGGAAAGCTCTCTCAGGCTTTTTCCCCCCATGTTTTTATGATACATGAACAAGTACATTGCAGGAAGTTAAGACTCATATTTTAATCTTTGAACTTGAAGGCATTTTTAAAATGAGAAATTATTTATCTATGGATAAACAGAAGTAATTTCCGACACCATAGAAACCTAACTTTCTGCAGGTGACAAAATCAAAATGTGTTTTGCATTTGTTTTCTCCAGTTAAGAAAAATAAGTTTGAGTTTATTTTGCTCTGCAGCTGCCATTGTACCAATCACAAATTTAAAACATTACACTGAAAAACTCCATCAGGACTCTGCCTGGTGTCCTCAAGGTCCATTTTCATGACTATCATCTACAGTCTGTAGAAAAGAAAATTTGGTTTGGATGATGTCATTCCCTACTGTGCCACAGCTACCTCATTTGTGCTTTGAAATGAGCTTATCTGCAGTAAGTCTGGAGACTTGGAATATGTTGGAGTTACCTTGCACACCCAAATAGCCTGCACACTAATTCTGAAGATTTTTGGAAGTCTGAGAGTTACTGAAAACAAACTGGTCTGTACTTGCATGGCAGTATATCTGAAACTGCTAGAATTGAAGCTACTCTTTCAGAGGTATTGAGCAGCAGCTCAAGTTGAACTGATAAGGAAAAGCAGAAATTTTATTTTTTGGCCAGGAAATTAAGAACTGAGAATTGTTTGGGGAAATGCAAACATTTGCAGATACTTAACAGGAAAAAGAAACAAATAAGGAGCTTCCTCTGAGAGGATCACCAATATACAATGGACATCACATTATGATAGGCTTATACATTCTACAAAAATGAATCTTGATTTTAGAGAAGACTGCTAACATGAACAATGGAGACAGATGTGAGGTAAAAGATACAGGCTGTAGGACTCCAGTTAGTCAAAGCTTTCCTTGCTTGCCTATATGTATAGTGCCAACACTCAAGAAAAAACAAATGTTAAAAACAACATAAAAAAGAATACAGTGGGTGAAATAAAATAAAAACAAACCAAAAGAATCTCCAGATTGAAGGAGTTACCTACATTATTCCTGGAGAAGACATTGTTAATCCAGTTGGTAAAGGTTTTCTTTTGCATGGACATACGCTGCTCCTGCAGCTTTTTGATATGATCTTTTTCATATTCGGTACCCATGGTCATCTAGGAAGTTAGAAACCTCAGTGGCGTGCTGAGTGATGAAGAGATCTACCAGGTCACCTACAAAAAACAGTCACACACCCAGTGTATATAGGAAATCCAGCACCAACAGGCATAGGATTCAATACCACACCCAGTAGAATACTTTCCTTCTGCTTGTACTTTGCACTTGAATGTCACTACCTTTATTCTTAACTTACTTGCATTCACACTTTTAAAATACATCTCTTGTTCAGGATGAAAATGTGACATGTATCTGTGTAGGCTTACTTTCTTGCTCTCAATCTCCACTCATGAGGGCAGAGTTCCCATGAGGACCACCATGATATGCAAGCCATCAATAACTTTCTTGGGTGTGCTTGAAGCACATGACAGAGAACTGACCTTAGACCCCATTAGAAAGAGAAATCTGCAAATCACTTCCAATCCAGTACTTGAAAGTGTGTTATGTTCTCTGAGGACTGGTTGAGATTCTGCTGTTGGTTTTCAAATTACAGTACTTCCAACAGAAATCAAAGAGCTTCTTAGAAAGGAAATGGAACCAACTTGTTTCTTTCCTCTTGTGAGTTCAGTTTTTGCATATGTATCACTGTAATGATAGAGACACATAATCATATCATACATAATCATATTAACAAGGTCCGAGGTTGGATGTCAGGAAGTAGTATTCCTCTTCCCTAGGCTGTCACAGACTTGTATGCCTCATCCATGCTGAATATTTGGAGAGATTTGAAACAAGGAGTCTTCCCTTTAGAGTCTGTGATACAATAAACTGGATTTCAGCTCATGTGAGCAACTCTTCTGAAGTCACTTGGCTTATGTAGTAAATCTGCAACAGCAGTGACCTTGCTGTCATGAATGCAAGACAATAACTTTAAAAAAAATAGTCAGTTTAAGATCCACAGCTACAGACACCTTTAGTGACCAAACATCATCTGATTGAACTACTGCCACAATTGTAAGTTTTATCTGGATAACAGCCTGGCTCCAAAACCAAGAAACCTGTTGTAGTGGTGGGAGAGTGTTTAATTAAATTAAATCAGAAATGTTCCCTGTATTGGTAAATGATTATCATAAGACAGATTTGTAATAGATTATCCGCATTGTCAGGATGTAAAAGCAGTGCTTATAGCCAAAACTGGTTATAATGGTACATTACAGAAAAAAAATACTGCTGTCAACCCACTGCAAAGAGATAAGGGAATGAAAAATTAAAACCTCTGACAAACTGTGGCAGTGTGGAGCAGGGTGACCTGCTTCCCAAAATTCCAAGTCTGTTTTGCAAAGGCCAAGTTCTGAGCTATTCTGGGCTTTCTACCCTTTAAATCCATAAAGCATAAAATACTGGAAAAAAGACATTATGTGTCCTAGCATGAGAAGACTGCAATAGGGAACTAGCAACAGCAGCCACTGCAAATGGGAAATTGCTTGCCTGATAGTTTTCTGTGCTCTGATAAGTATAAAGAATTTTGCCATTTTACAGTATGGAAAGGTATGGAAAATGCAGAAGCAATCATTAGTTACTGTGTTTTTTATTACTGTTTTTTGGGGCAGATGTTTCTTAACCCCCAGTGCTTGACTTCTGCAAAACAGCAACAGCATTGAAGCCTGATAGTTCAGCAATAACATGGGAAAGGATCATGACTATAAATAAAAACCTAATGAAAGGAATAATTTAGCAAAGTTTGAAATAGAATTACAGAGAGATCACCACAACACTTTCTTATCTGGTGGTCTGGTTCAGCTCTGCCTGCTTTCTCCATTTGTAATAACCCCTATAGTTAACCCACATCATTTGTGAATTTGCCAAATGGTTCTCAGAATATCTGCAGGCTCCTTTTCTTTATTTTTTTAAAGTGTTTTTATCCAAGCAACACAGTCATGCTGAATAATAACAGTAATGGTTCCATTTAGGTGCAAAGGAAGCTTATTTGTTGAGCTACCATCTCACTTAACAGCTCACCTGTTTCATTAAATTAAATCATATATGTTCCCTGCATTGGTAAATGATTATCAGAAGACAGATTGGTAATAGATTATCTGCATTGTCAGGATGTAAAAGCAGTGCTTATAGCCAAAACTGGCTATAATGGTACATTACAGGAAAAAAAATAAATCAAAGAACGTGAAAGAAATTGCACTTACTCAGGTTTGGAAAAAGTCCTTCCTGACATTCAGCAGCTGGTCTTTCTAAAGAATGACTTCTACTACATCCACTCCTACATTCACCTCACTGTTTTCATGAAAAGTAACCTTTGATTTCAGGAAGAGAGAGCAAATATTTATGATCTACCTATGAACCTTTCATCTGATCTGAAGGAAATAACCCATCAGAACACAATGAATAAAGGTTGCCACAGGCGTTGTTCAATTCTTATGCTCAAAAATAATATATAAACTGCACCAAAATTGCTATAAACCAGTGAAAAATCATCCAGGTTCTGATGTTTTGATAAAGAGCATCTTTCACAATTGCATTACAGGCTCTGCCTGATCACAGGTTGCTTTTCTAAAGGAATTCTTACCTGGAAAAGTGAACCTGACAATGGAGTCTGAAAATCAAAGTACAGCAGAGAGTACAAAGATCAGAGTAATATCCAAGTGGTTAAATTTGGATACAGGAAATGAAAAGGTCAAACATCAGGAATTTGCTCAGCACTCAGCACAGGTTTGAGGAAGCTTTTGTTCGCAGATATCTGCTGCTGGCAGGGTAAACTGGAGTCAAGTTGGAAATGCCAGCCGATTCCAAAGTTTATTATTGATAGACTTTCATTATAACAAAAGGGAAGATAATTCTGGTGACTTATATAGATAGCAGTGAGTCCTTTCTGTCACTTACAAGGTTGCATAAGTACGGAACAGAGATACCTGGCATCATTGCCAGAAACCACAGAGCTGCTGCTGGGAACCACTGCTAGAAAATAGGTAGACATCTGAAATCAGAAGCTGTAAGTAAAGACATCCAGCTGAGAGATGAGGTAAGGGAATAGCAGTTTTTTCCCTTCTGGCGAGTGTAGTTTAGTTAGCATCCAAAAGGGACAGGAGGGAACACATAAGAAGAAATGAACAACCCCCCAAAACTCAATACAGATAAAACTTGAGATCAGCAGAATCTATGTCTTCATATGCACCCCAGAGAAATGTCATACATAGCATTAAATAAAACAGCTAAAAATAAAAAAATTGAATACTTATGTTACAGCTATTTCTCAAAATATTCCCCTCAAATTATTGGACTCATATCCTGGACTAACCAATTAATATAACGTAATACGATAGAGTGTATTGTATGACAATGTATGGAATGCATTGTAATACAATGTAACTAATACAATGTAATTCTTAACTATCATTAATTGAGGATAGGAGGACAGGAGAAAAGAGATACAAATTCAGCAGCTGTTTACATCTCTTCCGCAAGTTTATTGCCTGTTTGTAATGCCAATCTTTTCTGTCTTGCTTTTTGCAGAGCCACAGAATTGGCCAGGTAGGAAGGGATCACAGTGGATCATCTGGTCAAACCTCCCTGCCTAAGCACGGTCATCCCAGAGCACATGGCACAGGATTGCGTCCAGATGATTCTGAATATCTCCAGTGAGGGAGATTCCACAACCTCTCTGGGCAACCTGTTCCAGTGCTCACTCACCTGCACAGTAAAGAAGTTCTTTTCATGTTTAGGTGGAACTTCTTGTGCACCAGTTTCTGCCTGTTGCTTCTTGTTCTGTTGCCTGGTACAACCGAGAAGAGCCTGGTTCTATCCTCTTGCCACCCACCCTACAGATATTTATACATATTAATGAGGTCCCCTCCAGTTGATTGTTCTCAAAGTTGAACAGGCCCAGGTCCCTCAGCCTTTTGTTGTAAGAGACATGCTCCAGACCCTTGACCAACTTAGTTACTCTCCACTGGACCTGCTCCAGGAGCTCCATGTCTCTCTTGTTCTGAGGAGCCCAGATCTGGACACAATACTCCAAATGTGGCGTCACCAGGACTGAGTAGAGAGGCAGGATCACCTCCCTCAACCTGCTGGCAATGCTCTTTCTAATGCATCTCAGAATTCCATTGGCCTTTTTGGCCACAAGAGCACTGCTGGCTCAAGGCTGGGTTTTTTTGTCCAGCAGGACCTCCAGATCCTTCTCTACACAGAACTGCTTACTGCTTACAGTCAGACCCCAGTCTGTACTGGTGCAGGGGGTTATTCTTCCCCAGGTGCAGGACCCTGCATTTGCCCTTGTAGAATTTCAGATGGTTCTTTTCTGCCCATCTCTCCAACCTGTTGAGGTGTCTCTGAAGGGCTGCACAGTCCTCTGGGGTATCGGCCACTCCTTCCAGTTTTGTACCATCAGTGAACCTCCTGAGGAGACATTTGCCCCTTCATCAAAGTCACTGATGAACAAGTTAAACAACACTGGGCCCAGTACAGAACCTTGAGGGACACCACTAGTGACAGGTCTCCAACTAGACCTTGTACCACTAATCACAACCATCTGGAATCTGCCACTCTGCCAGTTTTCAATGCATCCCACTATCCAGTCATCCAACCCACACTTCTTGAAGTTGCCTATGAGGATTTCATGAGTGACAATGTAGAAAGCCTTGCTGATGTCCAGGTAGACAGGATCCACTATTAACTTTTAGTTACTTAGATTCTTATAAAGGTAGGATTGTAGGCTGTCAGTTTAAATCCGGCACAGGTTGGCTAGGTTGTGTGTGTTGGGAAAATGTCCTCGCTCCTTTCATATAGAAGGCAGAGGACCAGTAGGTGAATTGCCCTGGATGCAGGCACTTCTCCCTATTGCAAGTTAATTATTACCTATATGATTAAATGTTCAAATCACTGTATGCTTTTTATGACAAAAGACAATCAGAGATATGGTATAAAATTTCACTACCTTCTGAATATCCATCTGAAGTTCAAAGTTAAATGGTGGACACTTATGTGACAGTGATAAATAAAACCATTTCATCAGTTATTTATATCCTAACAAAGTAAGAGGAACGGCAAAACAATATTTGTGTGCAGTTTCCCAGAGGGATCTGGGAAGAGGAGCCTTGCCACTGACCTCAGGAAGAAGAGCCTAAAGAGTACCCTTTTCTTGCCTTGTTTTCAGCCCAAAGTGGTTCTCCTCGATGGCAGTAGCGTTTTCTTGTTTTTAACAAGAAGGACCCTGATGTAGGATTCCTCTCTGCAAAGTAGCAGTCACATAAGACTGTTAGGGTTTTTAACACGTTTTCTTATCTGCCCACAATCTTCTGCTAAAGAGGGAAACAGAGACTGTGGAGATCAAACAGATCTTGTGCAGAAGCAGCCTGGTTTGCAGTTCCAAAATTCCTCTGCCCCTAGCCCTTCCTCCACTGCTCCTCTGCTCCTGGCAACACCATGTAAATCAAAGAGGGACATGACACTTCCTTTCTATCTATTTGATTTTTTTTTTTTTTAAATATTATCACTGTCCTACTCTCACAGCATGCGAATTCCCAGTTGCTCTCTAAGATGGAAAGAAATGTTTAATCCCCCAGTCATAAAGAGCATAAAAGCGACAGTCACAGGACTCATAGAGGGCTGCAGATGCTGAGTTTGCTGCTTCCACTCCCATCCTTCCCACCCCTGACCTGAGTGAGGGTTGATCACCATGAGCTTTCCCACGGCATCCCTGGCTCTGTTCTCCAGGCAGCAGCACTGGCTTTGCCCCAATCATTGCCCTTGCCCACTGGGATGGAGGAGTCTGCCAGAGAAGAATACATTTATACAGTTGGGTGCAGATGCCTTCACGTGCCAAAGTATCCCTATTGAAGGCCATTTGCATCTAACTGTCCTATAACTTAACGTGTCCTTCATGAGCAAAGCCAGCTCCGATTTAAAAGCCATGCTCTTGCAGAGGGCTGTGTTTATTCACATGGTTCAGGTGAGAGGTTTGGCATAGCCCATCACCCTCTGTTATGTATGCTTCACATACACACTGTTCTGAAGGTATGTGAAAATCCCCAAATCTCAAAGAAAATAAGCATGTTAAGTGCAAACACGTGCACGACAGCTCAGCCCTCTATCCCCTACTATGTCTCCAGCCATGTTGCTTCCATGTAAGAGTCTCAAAACAACAAACATATGGATACTGACTCTGTGGGGTAGAATGGCAGCCTCCTCTCAGAGCTACAGTCTTGTAGCCCACAGTGTGCCAAGTAAGTACAGAAAATAGCCTGCTGCCTGGGGCCAGCACCCTGGGTCCCACAGGTGGCCCCCCGCCCCTCCCCGCCACCACCCTCCTCAGGTCTTCAAACAGCTGATGTTGAGTCTTGTCAAGACAAGGTGGACACAGGTGAGAAGAACTATAATCCCAGAATATTTCATAACCACATCTTGAATTACTCCTAATCTTCAACCTCATTGTGGCACAGTGGAACTATATCTTGGATACTGAGAACACCAGAGAGGAGCAGATAGTAATTATTGCAAGAAGCTGTTCACTCATTTGGGATACTAAGGCTAAAGAAAAGTTAGGGAGTTAGTCAAAAGCATCTTAGGAGAGGCATGGCAACCTCCAGCTCAGTATGCACAAATTCCTGCTTTCACAGGCCTCTCAGCTGAACTTTGTCCCAAAATAGCCAAATACTTCTCTCAGCTTTTTTCCCCTCGAAGGACTTGATCTCACCACCCCCAGGCACCCCCTTCCCCTGCCCACTACATACCTGCCTTGCCAGTACTGCTGTCACCAGTTGCCCTGGGGTGCCACCCACCCAGAGGCAGGGGGGTCCATGGTGGATGGAGTTCTAGCTTCTCTTAAAGCTGAACTCTGCCTGGGAGGATTTAAACCAGCATCCCAAGATGCTGGGTTGTTATAAACCTCAGCCTCCCCATGCTCTAGTCTAAACTAGAAGTTGCTTTTCTCTTTGAATAGTTGGCTAGCAGTGACATGACATCAACAGGGAGCAGAATTCAAGCAGAACAGTCGAATTACATCATCCAAACGAACTGGAGCCCCTTGCTGCATTTGAAAAAGAGGACAGCTTAAAGCAAAATCAGATGGATTTATTTTTCCTGCCATGAAGAAGTTCAGTCATCTTTTTGAAACAGAAAATATACATTTGCTTGTTTAGTCATGAGTTAAAGACATTTTCTCCTTGGAGCTGTTTATATTATCTTGAAATTTCCCTTCTGCTTCTGAACCTGAAATAGTTAACATAAGAGCTTCAAAGGCTTTGTCCAATCAACACATGGGACAAAGGACTTTCAGTCTCTTTCCATTTCATACAAACATAGATAAAAGGTTTCAAGTGACAGAATAGCCTTAATATTTTGAACATCAAACTGAAAATGTGCCTTAGAAATCACTGTTGTCAATGCCAGATCTAACCACTGTATTTTTATCATATGATTCAGATGTTTCCATTTCTTTTTCATTGCTACTAAGGAAGACCACCGCATAAGGGTGAAAATTCTCCTTCACAACTCTATTTTACGGGATTGTTTGTATACTGTAGTCATAAATCAATTAGCTCTGTTGAAGAAACAAAACTGTGAGATTTGCATGGATTGGCTCCCAGCACCCTTAGTGTCAGAGCACTGCACCCTACCCAGAGAGACACCGCACACCATGGTGTGCTCTCAGGTTTTGGTCCCCCACTGCCCTGAGCAGCAGACTACTGATTGCAATCACAGCTCTCTCCCAGCCCAGCCATCCCAGTTTCAATGTGAAGGTGTCCCAGTCATGTGGAATGACTGAAGGTAGTTGGCAAAAGTGTTGTATAAACAGTCAACTGCATGTTTCAGCAGTTCCTTGTTTAAAACATTTAAGAAATGGTAATCATAGAAATTTTACGGTACATCTGAAATACAGCATCTGGTGAGAGATATGTAGCATTCATGAGCTACTTTCACTACAGTGAAATTGTCAGAGCCCCAGACTTAAGTGGAATATGGGTTGCTGAGCTAGCAACACCTTGGAAAGAACATGGACAAGTTCCAGCTGAGAGAGAACAGGTGGGAGAACAAGTTAGACCCGGTATTAGTGAGTTTTATTGGACCAGCAAGTAACTGAGTCCACAGTCTATCACCACGTACAAATCTGTGCCAGCATGAAGTCCAGCAGAAAAAGGGAGAGGAATCTCCCTCAATACCATGGTTTCCATCCATATTTTTTTCCTCAGAGGTCAGAAAAGCTGCATAAATAGATACAAGACTTCTGAACATTATTTGTGAAAAACAACCTCTTCCTCTTGACTTGTGTTTTGATCACAACAAGTGTTTGCTGGGTTTGGGTATTTATTTCCAGCTTATTGCCATGAGTCCTGAGCGAAGGAAGGCACCTTCAGCAGATGCATTTGTTCATCTGTCTAAGCAAGGCAAGGCAGGCGAGCCCAAGGGCCCAGCTTTCAAAATGTTCTGTACCATATGGCAGAGCCTTGGATCGTCTGCTCCAAAGCTCTTACAAATATACCACACACGGAAGCAAATAAAGTCTGGAGAAACTAAGTGGCACAGTAGTACTCTTATTTTTCAAGCTTAGTACCCCCACGGAAGTTACAACAGAAGTGTTTCACAGTTTAAGGGTGCCAAATATTGGAAGCAACAATTACCACAGAACTTACACACTGGTAGCGTGGACATTTGTCTTCTTTTCCTATTGTCCAAATATAAGCCTGTGGATTAGAGAACAGCTATGAAGTGTGCTGTAAATTTTTCAAAGTCTGAAATATCTTGTAAATGGAGTATGTAAAACAACACTCTTAAAAAAAACAACCCTCCATCTCCAAAACCCATTAAAACCTCATCTTCTTCAGATTATTTCTGACTTTCATAAGGAGTAGTTCAAACAAGTCATTGTGATTCAACAGCTATGTAGCCTTCCAGAAACCCATAATGTGTTGTTTGCACGTGAAACACTTGCTTTCATGTGACATATGGCATGACCATCAAGAGCCTAACAGCCTAGCTTGCCAACACTGCTACATATGAACTCTGCAGCAACTGAAATTTGACAGCAGTAGGAGCAATAGTTAATAGTTAATCTGTAGCATCCTGACGGCACAGGTTTATCCTTGGAGATGACTCAAGTAAACTATATGGACATGGGAGAAGGAGAGGGGTGGGAGGAATTAATTTAAGCACAACATTACAGTGAATGTTCTACTGATATAACTGGTTATCCTTAAGTAGTAGGTAGCATGGTGTGGAAGACGTCCTTGGATTTTTTGGGACAAATAGCTACTATGCCTACAAGTCTTAAGTAGCAGGATTGCAAAATTCAAGCGACCGAAAGATTATTTCCAGAAAGAAGCATACAAAAGAAAATATCCAGTAGTTCAATATTAGTTTATTAAAGTAGCAATTTTTATCGCCACTTTCTAAAAATGAATACAAAGCATATTAAAATATATTACAGTATCTGCAAAAGAATTTATTGTGTAATAAAAGTGCAATAATAATGAACTTACAACTTTGTATGCCTAGCTGGACAAACCGAAGCACACTGCACAGACCAAGCCTTTCCTCAAATATTACAGTGCCTTTGAAGTGAAAGCAGTATTTAACAACAATATTAGAAAAGGTGAGCATGTGAAACAGAAAATGAAGTTCATGTTCATTCTCTCAGTGCTAAGTTACACATACCCATCAAACCATACACTTCAAACTCTGCTTGAGGTCCAACAATTTAAAGAGCCACCAAAATGAGTGCACATTGTGAAGGGAGGGAAGTGACAAAAAGATGAGGGTGAATTTCAAGTGCTGGTGATGAACAATGCTGAAAGCCAGGGACCAAAATCCTGCTGCTTTGAGATCAGGTTCCACACAAATCCACACCATCCCCAACTAACAACTGGGACCTCACCCTGACAGAAATCTTCGTAAACTCACTGATTTCAAGCTGTCACAGCTTTAAAGGTGTCCTATACTGTTGTTAGGAGTGGTAGTCCCACATTTTCTGTTTCAGTCTACAACAAAAAACTCCTAATTTTCCTGGGAAGAGAACTGTTGAAACTATTGAACACTGAAAATTATAACTGTGTTGTGGAATAGTTGGAAGAAGAGGTAAAAGCAGCAGTTTCTACTTTGGCTTATGGTAGTAGACTACATCAGTGAGCAATGATTTCACAGGACAAACTACTGAGAGTTTCCAACGATCTTGCAGAAAACTAAAATCCTAAGCATAAAATGGCCAACAAATCCAACATCCTCATCTCTCTTCATCAAATATTAGTAACAAACTAAATACCACAGATTACCTTGTACTTCTGTTACCACTAACTACTTAGAGCATAATGTCACGAGAGAAAGCAATCCTGCTCACTTCTCGTGCTTCTAACACAGATTCAACTAACCCCACAAAATGTTATCCAAACAGCTGTGTGTGGTTGGTTTAGCTAACTGAATGGGCTTGGAGAATCCAAAAAGCCAGACAGCCAGCAAGGCAAATGGGGTAGGCCCATGGATTTGCAAGGAGGTAGTGAGAAAAGAGATCCCTTCCCCTGAGCAACAGCAACCTATTATATGAGTTTAGTTGTGCAAGAAAGTGCTGTTTAAAGTTCACATGAAATGTACTTTATTCCTATCAACTAAGTACAATGCTAGTTCACTACACCATACACCTAGAAATACATTCATGTAGCTCTGCATGACAACAGTGAAACACTTCTATTCCTCCAGACAGTCAGAGAAAATCCGCCTCTACTCCTATACATTTCTTCATACTTTCCCCTTCCATATTCTACAGGAAAACAAAGCAAAATATTACAACCTCATCTAGGCAAAATATTTTAACTTACCAAATGATGTATTTCAATTTGTCTGCCTCAAGACCAAGTTAGCATACTGTCACGGAGACTGAGGAAAAGGCTGTGTTCTCCATTTTACTACCAATAAAACTAGAAAAATAAAACCACTGAAACTATCCTGCTCTTCTCACTGAAGGAGTGTATTTCTACTGGCATAGGATCACATAGCTCCAATGTGTTTGGAGCATCACCCCTGGAAGCTACACATGGTGGGAACTCAAACATTGGTTCATCCCTGTAACCCTGTGCTGCTGCAAACCAAGGTAAGGCAGTCGCAAGATCAGCAAGTTCCCAGACCCTCTCAGCTTTGCCTACACTACAGCAGTCACATACACAAGCCTGCATTCTTTCTCCTGGTGGTCTCCTTCTTAAGGTAGTCAACAGCACTAAGCTGGTGAACAGTGTATACACTTGTTACCGACTGCAGACACTACCCACAAACATGCATACATTACTACTTCCACTTTTTTTTTTCTTAACACCTGCAATATCTATAGACTACTTTTTGTTCAGTCAAAAATAAATTACATAGAAAACAGTTACTCTGCAGATGTACAGTCAGACAGGCAGACTCAGGGTCATGTTTTACATCTCTGCTAAAGTGCACAGAGAGGCACTAAGGTTAATTTGGCTCCTAATTTAGATCTAAGAGAAATAAAGCTGGTATGCTTGAATGATAGGAAAACCACAAAAGAATAATAAAAAAAAATCAAGTCCTCAAGAACTATGCCAGGACATCCTTGATACAGGCCCAGAAGCCTGGCAAGGTAAAGGTGTTCTTCTGCCATTCCTTAAAATAGCTTCATTGTTTTCCCATGGTAGAGCCCTGGTAAAATTCATTTCACATCAGAACAGAACAGATGCAGAAGGATAAGAGGTCCAGAAATATCTGAAGTTATAATAAATCTGACTGACAACCTACAAATATACGATTTGAAAAAAGAAGCTGAAGCTTCTCTTAGATCACCTACAAATCTGAACACAGAAGTGTGACTAAAACCTTAACTGGGAGACAACATTCAAATTACTTCCCTCCCTACCCCTACTGCAAGTATGCTTTTTACATTGCTCTGTCTCAGAAGGCACTATTGCTGCCACTTACCACTGAGACTCAATGAAAAGTACAGTACCTTTGATGTATAGGGTATTTCATACTACAAATGGAATACAAGTCAATTCCTTCTCCTGGAGCAGAATTGACTGCCAAGTTTGATTTTTGAAAAGAACTGGCCCTCCCTGAAAGACTCAAGTTCACAGGGCCAAAAATCTGCATTCTTTTAAAGTACTGATAAAAATCAGTTTTAAGCAGATAATAAGTTCAACTTTGACTGTGTTGTTAGAAAATTAATGTTTATTAAGCATCTATTCCTTTCATGGATTGTTTTGAATACACGAATAATATCTGGAGGGATAAGTCTATCATTTATTACAGTCAATGTAATGATTCCTGTTAGCCTCCCCATCCTTCAAATTTGCCAGCACAGGAATCAAATCTCTTTTTTGTTGTTGTCAGCTACATGTTGGCAAAAGAAATTGTTAAAAACTTTCTTAAATATATAATATACTGAAAAATACAGACATAACTGTATAATTACCTGTAAATAGAAGTTAAATACCACTGAAAATTTCCCGAGATAATTTGATGTGCTTTGAAGGGGCTGACCTTAAGCAATCCGCAAGTGAGACTTGATTTCAATGCAAACATAATTTTTTTTTTTTTAGCTTATACAAAAACATCCTGCTTTCACTTTGAACCATTCAGGAATTTGTTGTCTGCAGAGCAGCTAAACTGAAACCTCAAAGAAAATTCTCAGTCCCAGGAACAAACAAGATTCAGTTCTTATACTGATAATACTGAATATATAGTGCTGTGTAAAACTGAAGAAGCTGTTCTTCAGACAAAAAGACACACTGACAGATTGAAAGAATAATTTTAGTACACTGCAGTTCTAGCTAGAGTCAGTAAAGTTTTAAAACAAGTCTGCTCATATTCTGAGCACTTAAAAGACTTCCCCATCACTCTTCTTTCTCTAGCCCCTATAATACAATAAAAAGAAAAAAATAAAATTTCCTTTTATATCAGCCTTTCCTTAGACTGTAGAGATGCTGACACCCAATTGACGTCTAAAGTACATTTTTAGCATATAAATGTTCCTTGCATAGGCAGGTGAATTTAACACATTGAGTTTCCTTGCACTATTTAGAATAATTTGGAGAAACTTATGGTTGATAAGTATTTAGGACTGGTGAAGGTCAGCAACTTTTATACATGGTCTTTTCTGCTTTGTGATTACATAAGCAGCAAGACATGGACACAAGACTATAAAAACATTTTCACCATATGATAGAGCTATATAAGGCACTTGTGATAAGCATGTCTGAGTGAAGATCAGCAGGGACAGCTACACGAATGTTTCCTTGCTACCATGCTTCTAATTTCAGTAGCTTGCCTGAAATGTGCTGTGAGATTTAAGGATCTAAGCCTAATTTCAAATTTTGGTGGTTTCCACACATTTGTTGAGAGATTTTCAAAACCCACATTCTTCTCCTTGTGTTGTTCATTCTGCTGTCTGGAAAGGTTTCCTGTGAGATGGTGGCACCAGGTGGGAAGGTAGCGTGCCAGGCAATTCATACCCATCCAGTTTAATCTTGATGAGATGTTTTGCTAATGCAAACTCTTCATCATCCAACATCCCATCGCCATCGCAGTCTGCAAGTTTCCAGATCTTCCCCAAGACACTATTGGGTAGTTTGGAAGTCACCATCTCCTTCTTTGCACTAATCCCAGATATTTTGCCATTGATTGGTGACAGAGTGTAGAAAATCTCATCGTAAGCAGGTTTATCTTTGGCAACAACCCATTCGTCTTCATCAGCTCCTTCCTTAGCACCTTCTCCATATCCGTGGCCAAAAGGTCCTGCCATGGTGCCATCAAATGCCCCACCATGTACCATCTCTGTGGGCATATTGCTCTCCTCCTGTCTGATTAGGTTCATCAGGGAGGCAATTTTGTTGGCCAGCATGTTATCTACAGCTTCGATTAGCTTCGGTTTCAAAGAATGAAATTTAGTGAAGTCACAGTTCTCCAACAGCTCCTGTGAATGACAGATTTCAGTGACAGAAGTTAGAAACATTTCCAATACATTGAAAAGTTAACAGATTATTTTAATTTGAAGTTCATTCTTTAATCTTTTGAAGTGTTTCCATAACTGAAATTTCTCTTGAAGGAGAAACAAAACTGATCCATGTGTATCATACATCCAATAGACTAATCGAACACACTAAGACAATTTTGCACCAGTGTGTGAGTTTGTCTATTAAATTACATTTACAATACAATTTTCAAAATGACAATGCATAAAACCACAGCAGTTGATGAATATTACCCAGCAACTTTCCACTTGGTGATTTTATTCCAAACATCAAAGAAAACATGTAAGTAAATCCTCAGTCCTGTTAGCACTTATGCAAGTGTTTAAAGTTAAAAATAAAAGCAAAAGTTTGCAGGATTGATCTGATTTTATGATTAAACTTCTTGTTTGTAGTTAGGTCAGGAAGAAGTGTCCTTTACCAACACGGAAAAACTGAGTTGGGCTAACAGCAGCACTGTTATAGTAGCACTGCCAGAACTCATGAAGTCATACGGTCCCTGCAGAGTTTGTGGAGTTTCATCTTTTACATAAACTACTAAGTGCAGTGAGATGTTTAACTAGGTGATATGTACTATTCCAACATAAGCCCAAGTATGTTTTACACCAGAGTGTTGGGAAATTAAAAATCTTTTAGGCAATTATTAAACTATTTCTACATGCAAAACGCTTGCCAGGAAGAGAAAGTTACAGTGGAAACTGTTAGAAAAGACCCAAACACCACCACCAGCCCACACCCTTCCTTAAAATGGTGTTATGCTGCTTTAACAAATCACATCTGTCATCTCAGGGAGCTGTTCCCACGCATATAAAAATGACAATGACATGAACCCAACAAACCTGAAGCACAGGCTGAAAACTGTCATCCAACAACTATCACTGTGTTCAGGTGACATACACAGTCGCCTGATTTATACTGATCAGTATAAATTTATGTTGTGCAATAAATCTTAGGAAGCAAAGGTCAAACTTCCTGTTTGTTTTGGCACAATTTTGTTTTCTCACAATTTTGCTTGTTATTACAGAAGTGACTGATCTCTCCTGCATATATTTGCTGCCATCTGCTGCTGAGGCTTAAGCAACACAAATTCTAAGTTTGAAAGAGTTTCATTCAAATTTTGTCTCAATGTACTAACTTCTCATTCTCCCATTTTGCATCACAAAGAAAAGCAGCAAGGGAAGAAACAGTCAACTTTTGCCACAGAATCCCCTTTTGAAGTCTAATTAAAAAAAAAACCTAGATAAAATACATCTTGCGCATCATCTATAATTTAGTATTTCATGGCAATAGTTGATTCCCAAGTTAAATAGTTTAGTTCATGAAAGAAACTTGGGTGTTGCTATAGACAAATTAATCAGCCAATCATCATTCTTGATGATTAGCTATGAAGTGTACCACATATACTATCAGAATGATACACAGCATCACTCTGGAAAACATTCTTCAACACACTCATGACTACTCCATGGTCAGACCAAACTGCAGGCTCCTGATGTCTTGTTCTTCTGCTTCGAAGTTGAATTATCTTCCAATTCAAAAGCCATTTAAGAAGTCTATGATCTGAGATCCAAAAATTGCAAACTGAGGCTTGAGGAATAAATTGGAAAGCATTGTTAACACATTAGCCGTTCTTCCCTAGGATACTCTCCAAAGAGCTCATCTCAAATCAGAGGATAGAAAAAGGCAAGAAAGTGACAGAAAGCTGGTTATAAGCCTGCAGAAAGCTCAAAAGAGGAAGAGATAAAAGGTATTTAAAATTAACAGCAAGTATAAACCAAGAACTTCTGTCTCCCTCCTTTGTAGAATACAAGCTTAACAGGACAGGAAACAAGTGAAAGACCATTTTCAAAAGCGACATATTTTAAGTTGGACTTTTCTGGTAACACGCTGCCTTTATTACTTACCGGCAAACAGTGCCAGTAAGAGCAGGAACAGAGTAGGGGAAAATGAACTTGTGACTAAGGATAAATATGTGATAGGATTACAAATATTATATACATAACCACATTTAGGATGCGAAACAAGAATGAGCTTAACCTACAAGTGTTCACTGCCATTTTATTTGCACAAGACCTCTAGTACTATCTGCCATAAGGGACTAAACACTGACTAAAAGGACAGAAGGTCAGATTCCTTATGACAATTTCCGTAGTCCTTTATCAGTGAATGCACACTAAGAAAGTTATTGATCTTTTTTTTTTGGATTCTGCACTGCTTCCAAGTCACTCTAATCCCTTAACATACACATGACCCACTTCAACTGCTCTATTGCTGAAGACTCTGAGGTATAACGCTGAGATACTCTGCCCTACCTTTTTCCAACTTGGCACTCCTGTTAGAAAGTTAGAGTACAATTCCACTGAAATAATACTATCATCTTACCTGCATTTTCTTGACTTCAGGGAAGTCCCCTGCTGAGATATGGTATTCCCTTTGCAGTTGGATGTAGATCTCTGGCAATCTGTTGATCAGTTCCTTCTTCTTGTTCTCTTTTCCAAATACAGAGGGCATCTCTTTTTTCAGATAGCTGATGATATAAGCATGAACCTAAGAAGAAGCAAAGCTAAAATCAAGCCAACTGTTTACCTACACTTCACAATACCGTCGTTCACTCAGGTCACAAAAAGAAACAGAAACATGTTTCCCTAAATCAGCTCAAGGAGAAGAAATTATCACATACTGTTTCTGGAACTTTGTGTTTACATCAACTAGCTTTTGCTGCTTTCAGCATTCCTTGGAGGGCCAAAGAGAAAGGAAACCCATTTAAAAGAAATACAGATGCACAGTTGCAGTTTTAAGAACCATGGTACAGCATGGTACAACAGAGAGAGAAAAAGCAAGGCCCCAAACACCTGACACTATACATGGAGCTCCAACCATATTGGTCCATCTGTCTCAGTGCTAGAGATTTGTAACTCATTTGTCTTCCCAGCTGTTGTGGGAATCAATGGGATAATTCCAAAAATAATCCAAGTATGTTAAATGGCAGGGCTATCTATTTGAAGTGGTATTGTAATCCTACCTATTTACTCACAGAAAAGTGAGTGCCTGTAGTCTATACACATGCAGCCACCTATGTAGATGACAGACCAGTCAGTATACTACAGGAACAGCACGCAATGGCTGCCTTGCAAAGCCTTAGGGAGAAAAGTAGAGTCTTTTCAGCATATAAGGAAATACATTAATTTAGGATAACAAGTCTTTAAACACATTGATACTGGCAGAGTTCTTAGAGCTTCCTATCTGCCATGATTGAGACAATCCAACATTGCCATCCAAACATCCGTCCTGCCCATGCACCCTCCTACCTTTATCCTTAACTATTCATCTCACCTCCCTTCCCATTCTCCCACAACTTTTCACCACCAAAAGGATCTACTTAGCCACACAGTGAGTGATCAGGTCCAGAAGAGAAAGAGTGGTTGCACTTCTTAACTGAGGTGAGTTCACTTATCCAGCTCGTTGTGTGGTCAGTTATACTTGTTTTGCACATAAGAGTGAAGGCACAAGAGCAGTCTTCTTTTAGAAGCAAAGTACGACTATCACAGCTTGATATTACCAAACTCCTTTCCTAAGCTCTGACCTGGCCAGGACCACTAAAGACAAATGACCTCCACAACAGGATGCCTTTACAGAACTCGTGTCCTTCTTCATTTAAAAAGGATGCAGCTGTTCACAAAAAGAAGTTACTTAGAATTTTCACATGCACAGAAGAAAAATATTAAAAAGAAAAATGTCCAGCACACTGGTGAGCAATAAAAAGTTGACATTTTGAAGATGGGGAAGACAAACTACCCTTAAAAAGCATCAGTAAAACAAGTGACTGCTTAGATGTGGTGGAAGTATAATACTTAATACCTACCAAACCATGACAGAATGTGTATTATAGTATTCTATATAAACCTTACACAATCTGCACATGGCAATTCTCTCCCATTCATTTCCTTATTTATTTAGGAGGAAACTGGGGGAAAAAAAATCTTTGGTTTTCAATAAAAATTATTTAAGCAGTTTCTATTTGCACACCCAAAATAAGCATAAAATCATGAAATTTTCTAAGAGGATAGATATAATTATTTCTCCATAATGACAGAATGGATTCAATAAAGACATTTCTAAGTTTATAAATAATTGTAAGTAATTTTATGAACCTTATGTCCAAAATAATGCTTCTACCAAAACCAGAAAAGTATGTTTATAATTCACAAGCACTAACAGTTTCACATGTGTACGCTTAGTGGCCTAAGGTCTGCCAGTATGCACATGTGTTTCTTGTAGATAAGAACAGTTCCCATCTTTAAAATGGGATAGTGAGTCACAAGACTTAAAAAAGAAAAAAAAAAAAGGCAAAAAGCCTAATGCTCAAATTTGACAGCATATTAAGAGTTTGCTTTTGTTTCTAGTCACTGTACAAGTTTTAGAAGAGATTAAGAACAGGGTAGCATAGAAATAGGGCAAAAAAAGCCATCCATGCAATGCTGTAAAAAAAGATTTCTGAGTGTCTGTACTTTTGAGTTCAGTTTTGAAGATAAAAAGACATCGCTGGAAGGATTACATTGCTGCTTTCCTGCAGATAAACAGTTTATTCCCCTTCTGCAGCTGTCTAATTAGCATTTCCCTACGAGCATTGTATTTTGTATTCATGTTTATCCATTTTTATTTTACGTTTCATAGAAACACTAAAAATTATTCAATTGATGCTCTTTCAATGCCAAAACAATTGTAACAATTGAAAACAAAAAGCTGCCAACAACAGGCACAAAACAAACTGAGATTAGAGCAACTTTTAAGACAACATCATTGTGATTTTAAACGGAATTTTCAAAGAAGCATCTTCTACTAGGTGCCCCTATAGCACAAGCCACAAAAAAGAAAAAAAAAGTGTATCATCATATTCAGAAAGTCAAATAAGCCAACACAGGAAATGGTGCATATCATGAAACAACTATTTATGTATCAATGTAATTGCAAGCCCTCTTCGTTTTTGCTTCGAAGTCCACATGGAAATGTGTTCTAAGACAACTGCATTAACTCAAACTCACATTCTGTTTGATAACTGCACAGAAAATTGGAATTCCTGTTTGCTACCAGCAGTTTTCTCTCTAAGTATTTCTGAAGTTAGTTTTCCTTTGTTTCCATTTTTCCAAATGCCAAATTTTGTTTTTTGAGCTTTTCAAAACAACAAACAGCTTGGCAGTTCTTTTAACTATTATCCTAACAGCAGCTACAGTATTACAAAAACTCACTCCAGAATCAGAAAAAAAGGCTTGAAAAAGTGACAATTCAATCCATTTGCTACAAACACATAGTTACTAGAGAAAGATTAGGAAGGCTGAGAAAGGACACAATCAAAGAGCAGTAGAGATTGCTCATTCAATTAATTTAGTTTTCTTTTCTTTTCTTACCTTTGCAAGTCTTGCCCTTTTAATGAGATCATTGAGTTTCCTCACAGCAGCCTTCTGTGGGAGACTCTGGATATCCTTGAAAAGATCCTGTGCCTCAGCTTCAAAGAGTCTTCGATTCTCTGTGTTTCGGAGAGGGTGGGCCCAGAAGGAGCCAATGTAGACCCGCAGGACCTCTGGTGTGTCTATCACCTTTCCCAAGGACCACATGAGTGCACCATAGACCCTCATCAGCTGCTGTGTGTCCACTTGGTCAGCCTTATTAAGCACCACTCGAATCTTGTCATCCTGACCCCGGAATGACTTAATAGCCTCTGAAAACTCATCAGATATATCCAGCTTATGGGCATCAAAAAGCAGGATGATGCGGTCGACCCTCTCAGCAAACCATTGGAGGACTTGGCAGAAGTCATAGCCTGAAGGAAGAAAACACTATTACAGTCCTACCATTCAGAAAAGCAAGAGAAGGTAGGGCTGGAGATAGAGAACAAGGTGATCATAGCCTCTACCTGGGGTAAAAGAGGAGATGGACCACCAGAAGGACAGTATCTGCAGACAATGAGATCAGGACAACTGTATCTCGCATTTCCTTAGACCAGTTCATACTACTACCAGCTTTTGTTTTTATCACTGCCCTTCTTTTGACCTTGCCACCCATCTCTTATGTCACTCTTTTGTGCTGTTGGAAGCTATTGTCTCACACCCATGTTTGCCTTCCCCCAGAAGTTCTGGCTCTAGCAGAGCACCCAAGCTACACAGGATTGTGGGCCTCTTATCACAGTCTCTCTTTATCACTACTAATGTTGGCCACTTCGGTAGCACTTCTTATCAGAACTAAGAAGGAAAAAATGGTGCAGATGCAGCACTCCAATGCAAGTCAGCAACCAGAAATATTAGGATTTTAAAAGCATGTCCAAACTCATCTCTCCTTGCATTACATCACTTGCTGCTATTTCTGCCACAGCAGACTCAAAAATACAATTTACACGCAACATGATTGCACTGCTGATGGCCTTGAGGACATGACAGATTACAGAACATGAGCAATGACCTCTCTGATCATCTAAAACAAGCTTTATCATGTTCTAAAGGAAAGCCTATTCAAAGTACCTGTCTAAATGCTTTTATAAGTGCAGCTGGTACCTAATTCACACAACAAACAGTATCCAGGAACTCCTTATTCAAAAGTGACACATCTAATCTGCAGTCACCACCGGTGATGTGGCATTGGGCTTAGCATGGATGTGACTCATCCTGTATGAGTAAGGAACAGCAAAGTATGAGCTGGGAGCTGACATCCCTCCCCTTCTCATCCTCTCAGAAACAAATCAGATCCAAAAGAGGGAGCAGTCAATATTCAATGACAGGTGTAAAGTAATCCAAACACAATCAACAGTTTTGCTCCCAGCAGTATATATTTAAATGCCAATAGCAAAGAAAGGTCAGTTACCAGGGTGTCTTTGGTCATTTCTCAACTGTGCAAGATAAACTTTTAAACTTCCAATCCCCAGCAAAGAAAGCCCAATTAGACTACTCATACCTGACTCTTCATAAACCTGGTCCAGATACAAGCAAAAGACCCTTCACCACTCTTCATTCTCCCTAGCATCTTTCAAACAGTGAAAATAAATGGTGTAGGAGGAAATATCGTTAAGTTGCTTAGCTTTTAAGAGTCATTATTTATTATATCCTCAAGTTGTTGGCCTTCAATAGGGAAGTCAAAAGCAAATCAGCTGTTTGTTCGGGGTTTTTTTTTTTTCTTTTTGCTTTCCAGCAGAACCTGACTAGGACCAGCATCAAGAAAAGTATATGAATGTAGTAGGAAAAAATGACCTCCCCATTTGTCATGGAGTATACTTGTGTATGTTTAGCAACTCAGGAAATAACTCAGTCTTAAACCTTTCATTTAAAAATTACAAACAGCATATGAAATTAAATCCAGAAATTCTAGTTAATAGTAAGAAAATATCCCTAATTACCTGTATTTTCTGCCCTGCCCCCTCCCCACCCTCCAAAAAAAAATTAAAAAAAATCATAAAACTCCACTAAAAAAACAGACAGACACATCAAACTGAAAGGAGGGGGCCACGTTAAATAGCTGATAGTGCTGCTCTGGGGTTTTCCTAAGTTCTTTCCTGCGACCAGTTCCTGAAGGGCTGAATGCAAGCTGAAAGTTGAGGGGGCAAGGAGGAAAGCTGTACAAAACATCTTTGGAAGAGAACTCTTCTCCCTCTACACTATGCATCTATTCAAAACCAGTATGAGTAATTTATAAAAATTTAGCAGGAAATAAAGGGAGAAGTGAGATCCTCTATGTCACTTGCATGTCACAGCATAACTGCAACACTGCAGTAATGCTGAGCTACGCAATGGTCTGTTATGCTTCACTCACATGAAACGAAATATGGTTGACATTAAACAAAATTGCAAACTGAAGCAAGTTAAATTCTATGAAGTTTTACACAAATGGGTATGTGAGAAGGCGACTTAAAAGCCCAGTTACTTAGGTTCTCACCACACATCTGATGGTCTGTGAACTAAAAAAAAAACAACTGTACAGGCAACAAGTGTATAAATAAATTAATTTACTTTAAATGTGGATTAAATATTAATGAAGCATTTGCTTTGAGAAAGAAAAGTCTTTTGAGGCTAAGAAAGATCTCAAAAAATTTGGAAAATCTGCTAATTTTAATGAAAATTTGTCATTAGAAGTGAATTTATCTACAGATTCAGTAGTTTCACATTAGAGTATATCTGAACTACAGAGAAGCACTATATGGTGAAGTATTTTCATATATTTGTGTGGACTGTGGCTTTCAAAGTTGAGCAGTACTAGGTCAACACTGATCAGACTGGAAAACTTGAGCAAAAAAGTTTTGGTGCTGATACTTTCGGCCTCTTTTTGCTCTAACTGTTGGTATTTCTTCAAAGGATTGTTCCCAATGACTGATGTCAACAATTCCATCCAGATTGAGGACCTTTATGTCACCAGGTTCAATATCTACTTGTAAATGCATATTAGAAAGTGGCAAGTCACCCTTGTACCCAGCTAAGGGATAGAGGAAAGCAGTGATCCACCAGCAGCACTGTGGAGCTCTTGAACTCATCGCAAGCTGCAGGAGGGAGCAAGATGGTGTTTCAGACAGAGGCATAACTGTTGGGCATCAGTAATGGGTTGAGCAGAGACCACAGAAGAGAACAAAATGAAACTACATGGAAGAGACGAAAAACTCAGAGAGAAACTGCATGTGGTTACCAGCTCTGGAAACACTGATGAATGATCATGAGCTATTACATGTCATCAGTACAGGGCAAAGTGTGCCCTGTGCACAACAGCCACTAGCCATACTCAAAGATACAGCTTGCAGTTGTGCAGTATGAGCATGGGTCAATTTTCTGTGCCAATCAGTGATACAGATTTAAAAAAATGGTTGTCTTTCCCTTGTGGGCTCAAGGCAAATAACTTCTGACTTGACCTAATATCATCTTCCAAAGTTTTTGCAATTCAGAAAACGATTTGGGAGGCTTGATGGACTCCACCCATACTCTTTTAGCACAGACAGGCAGGTGGAGTGTCCTGTTCTTCTATGCCTGAGGCTGGCACCATTGGCACAGCAGCAGAGAATCATCTCTCAGGTAAGTGCTGCAATGAGGAGCCTCCAGGCTCAGAGAACATCACCCACCTACCAGATCAATCAGGCGTGGGCAGAGAGCAAGAGCAATCCCACCCGCCATTGCTGTCTTAGCACCACACAACCAAGGCTACAACACACAACTTGGACAAGAACAAGTGCAGCCTTTCTCCCCTACCCAATCTGCTGTTCTTCTAATGCCACAGATGAGAATCTAATTTCCCAGTCTTTCAAAGAGAGCTCAGTCACACATGGAAAGATGTACCCTTCTGCTATTTGGAGTGGAAATTTCCAGTTATATTAATGAAAGCTTGTCTTAATCCAGCACTCCTGGATAACACACTTACTGCTCTCCTGTTGGAGGACTAATAAGGAGAATGTAGTGTCTCACTGCAAGGGAAAGCCTGACACAATGCTCTAACTATATATATCACCTTACTTAATCCATAAGTACATTTTCACAAGCAGATTGAACTGTGAAAATTATTTGTATTTAAGTAACTCCAGTTTTAGAAATGCACACTAACCAATACCATTTTCCCCTGAGCTCTTTCCTCATACTTCTTGAAAGACTTGCTTTCTTGCCACTCAATCATGAACCAAACCCCCCTCGCCTTGCTAAAAGTGGTTCCTTCCTACATCCTGCCAGACACTCAATGGTCCTTCCAAATCTTGCAGACCATATGCATGTTTCTATCTGACAGAGACGTTGTGAACATCACCAGTGATGCTGCAGAAACAGCACAGGGAAAGGTATTGTCTGATCACAGGACAATTCTGGTATGTCTGCATATTCCCCTCCAGCCACTTGTACAGCCCCTGAAGTGACAGCCAGGAAGCTTCTGGCATATCCTCCTGCCGACAACAGAAGCAGGAAAGGTGTGTCATGAGACATCTTTGAATGTTGCACTCTGTATATTTTTGACCCTTCAAGCAATCAGCTCCTTCATCCACAGCCTGGATGCTTTCCAAAGTTAAAAATAGAGCCATGCTGGGAAATGGTGCATGTCCTGTACTTTTACAAAGTCCCTTTATCGTTTTCCTGCATTTTAAAATGAAGCTAACATTTGATTCTCTCCTTGGTCTCAGAAGGCTTCACCTTGCTCCTAGTGATACCTGTCAAATTTAATCATTATGCAGATATTACATTAATTCATAGGGAAACAATTAAACAGCTGCTCGTGAGAAGATGGGAAAAAAACCCACCAACAACAAAGAGTTAAGGTTTTACACTGAGGCCCTGCAACCTTATTCTTCCATCAATGACTTTAAAACATCACCTATAAGAAAAGGTGCTGCTCACCAATGTTAGACACAAGCTAAAATTCTAGAAAAAAGAACCTTCACTGACAGAGATGCATTTAGGGACAGTAGAAAAGATCTTGTAGCATCCTGCTTACATATGCACACAGTGATTTAAAAAGTAATCAAAGCAACTCAAAGTTCAAAACATGCCAACGTAGACTTACAGCATAAATATGTTTAAGTCAGACTGATTCCTTCTGGAAAAAGGTCACACAAGCCTTGCTGTGTGCAGCATCACAGGACAAATCAAGTTTGTACCCCACAACCCACCTATATGGATACAGCATAAACAGCCCAAGAATCATATACAGGAAATGTATCTGACTATGCAATATTTCAGCCAAAGATGAGCCTGGTATTGCCTAATCATGATAGCATGGAATAGGTGCATGCAATAAGTCCATAGTCCCCTGTAGGTAACTTTATGTATGCCGATGCCTAAGCAAATGAAACCTTTAACCCACCCTTAAAGCCTGGGGCACAGAGAGAACAATACTCTAAAGCCAACTCCCAAAACCTCCTGTATGGTTCAACTGCACTGATTAAACCTAACAGCATACAGGAGAATCACGTTTGTGATAAGAGAACTATGACAAGTGATACATTCAAGACAATCTTTAACATGTTAAAAAAATTCATGAAATGCAATCTAATCAAGTTAAAGCCTTCAAAACAGTTAAGAGTTTGAGGTCATCACTGAGCTATGTCAACTTCGGTGAAAGTCCACCATATCAAAGGGCAGGCCACCTAGGCCCTAACAATTGATAAGGCACATACCATCAAGAAACAGTGTTTCTGAACAATAAGAGAAAAAGAGTCATACGCTTTGTCAAGTAAGAAGAGCAATTCTAGATGGCAGTGAAGAGCCACAGTCCTTTAGGCAACACAGGACTATCAGTTAAACATAACCTGGTGTGACACAACTGTCTTCCACATGGAAGTCTGAGACTTCCACAGGAATCCATAATGGTGTTGAATTACACAACTGCTCACCTTTTCAGTGTCATATGAATATGATACTCTAGTTTTTTGCTTATTTCATATTCACTTCCATAATGTTATGAAAGTGGCAACAGAGACTTGAATGTTGCCAAGCATCATTTTCTCAATTTAACAAGCAGAGAGAGAGTAAGATGCACCTAATTTTTATTTGAGGAGGTAACAGGGATCTGGAATCCACAATGTAGAAGTTGGAGATTTAAGACCATCTTTGATTTTATCAGACTCTGCAAGCTGAGACCTACACATTTATGATAAGATTTTTTCGGGATTAAAGATCATTAGTTATACATCCTATTTCTATCTAGAAATGAGTCCAACACGCAGTATTTGTTTTATCTCTGGTTTCACAACATTCAAGCCTTTGCTTGCACAGACACAGAGCACTCACACTGTTCACCTCTACTAGTCCACCAATAGATTGCAAAGGGAAGCACAGCGCTCTCCTCATGATAAATGCTTTTACCTGACTGTATGAGTAATAGAGGACAAAATTTCACTGAACAAAGAATCCAGAAACATCTAGTAGACCAGATTACTAAGAAAGTATAATTTAGATTACAGTCCTAATAAGTTAGTCCCTCATTCTGTCAGTGTAATGTAAAGACAAGACTATTGTTGCACAGCTGCCATATACTGTGCTGACACCAGAATTTCCTCAAAAAATCCCAAGTGTGATATGCTAAAGAACTGTTTATTTCCTCTCACACAGACATGAAACACAAGTTTCCATTTCTTAAACAAAAGTCTGAGAACAGAGGGCATAAACCACACCCTGGATCACTACCATTCACAACTCCGCAGAAAACTGACATGCACTTAAATGCAGCTGAAGAAAGCAAGGAAGGAAGTTGTTTACATTATGTTGCTTTTGTTTAAATAGTTTCTCAAAGACAGGCTAATTTCTTAAACAGCTTGTTAAACAGCATACAGTTCTTTGCAGAATTTTCATATTATTAAAAATATTCTCATTCCCTCTACACCCAGGAAGTCTTTTGACTGGAAATTATACTATGGCATGACTGAGCAACCTTAAGAAGCAACACTAGCAGCTTTGCCGGCTACAAAACCACCTTATTTATGGTCCAACCTCCTCATTTTTTAGACATGACCAACCTATAGCTATTATGAAACATATCTTCATTCCTGAACTTCAGTAGTGTATATAAGAGTCTATTTATCTTAACGTTGCCAAAAGCAATTAAAATTATGAAAATAAGGCTTTTTCTCAGGAGTGTCAAAGCACTAATTAGACAACAGACTGTGTAATTGTAGTCACTGCAGCAACAGCAGCAGATGACAGAAATCCCAAACCCCACCAGTTTTCAAGAGACAAAATTCCAAATCCTACATCCAGCCTTAAAACATGGGTTTAACAGGGCTTGCAGTATGAAACTTTTGGACACAACACCAGTCAGTACCACTAAAACCACTCCCAACAGATTACAATGCTGACTTGTTCAATAGAGCAAAAAAAAGTTAGTGAGATTGGTTATTGTCAAGCCCTGCAACTCACCTCTACTGATGCGCTGCTTCTCTCCAGAGAGAATGCCAGGGCTGTCGATGATACTGATGCTCTTCAGTACCTGGTTAGGTAACTGAGAACACATGAACCTGCAGGAAAGAAGGAAGAAAAAAACCCAACATTAACAATAGCTCTAGCTCTCATACAGATTGTTGCTTGAGAGCTCCCCATTATGTATCTGATTTTAGAAAGACTCAAGTGAGATTTTAAAAAGTTTCTGAAGCCCTGATGAACCCTTATATTATTTGGCAACTATACATGTTTAAGAAAAAATATAAAGAGAGCTTCTTAAAAAGGAAAACACAGGAAAACATTGGAAAACTGTATGTGTAAGTGCTGATAAAACTCCAAATTTTGCAAGAGCTGATAACATGGGCCTTAAATGCAACATTAAAAAGACTCCATCAAACCACCATTTTTGCTAGGACCAAAATTAGCATGCACAAAAAGAAAACTGTTCATATACTCCAACTTATGCCCAAACTCAAAGAGACTGAAAAGAAAAGGATAGCAGGAAGAAAGCCAAACTGACGATATGTTTATGTTCCAGTCCCTGGCATATCTCCCTCTCACCTGATTCAGCAGCATCTGAGCAGCCCCCACTCCATAACCTGCTGCTCTCCTCAGGTGGGGCTTGTGGAAAAAACTGTATTTCTCCCACAAACCAAGCCAGAACTTTCACACTGCTTGAACCAAGAGTTCAAATTACACACAGCATGCTCTAAACAATAACCTCCTGCCTCTGCAACAGGAAACAAATTCAATGGCGGTATTATTGAAAAATAAATAATTCACAAGGACTCATAGCCCAGCAGAACACTAGGTGTGTTACCTTTAAGCTACTCTCACGCTTCTAAGATAGTTCATGACTGAAGAACTTCACCACCCCTCATAATAAACTGCCTTTAAGAGATTTGCATTAGAGTTTAATCTTCTTATCAGGGGCAGCTGAAGACTTATAACAAGCACACAGTGTTAACCTACTCTCCTCCTTTGAGGCTGCCCAGCACGGGGTTAAGCTGCAGGCTCAGGCTGTAAGGATGCCTGCCCTGTGTCAACCCATGGCTTCAGAAGGTGTGCTGCCTCAAAAACAGCTTATCACAGACAGCAAGTCATAATTGTGCCAAGGTCAGACAAGAAGTCTGAGACCAAAGATAATCTGAGTTAGGAAGAGTTCAGGCAGGCAAATATTGGATATAGAATGTAAGTTATATCGAAATCTGGGTGCTACTTTATAGATACAAACAGTTCAAAGGAAATTGGGAAAAAAAGTCCTTACACCTCACTTCACCTTGTTTTTTAGTGGACCTTGTAGTAATGAGCCTGTAACAAAAGCACACAGCGTCCCTTCCTGGGTACAACAGACACTGCAGCATCAGCTATGCCTCTCCCTGAAACCCAAGAGGGGATAAGGAAACAGCAGCCATCTGGGCCTGATAAAACCTTACAGTATGTAAACAGCAGTACCCTTCTTGGGTTTTGTTTGTTGGTTGGGGGGGGGTTGTTTGTGTTTTTAGTGGGACACCAGTGTAGAAAATACCACACATCTGAAGAAAATTTTTTCACTAAGGTAATTTACTACTAGCTTAAGAGATGCTTTTGAAAGAGCAACAAAGAAAATACATTTCATCATGTAAGCCATTACAAAAAGCATACATCACTAGTATGTACAGCATAAAGTAGCTTTCATAAATTTTGAACTTTTCAGAGTGAATTGTCATGTATGCTTTTTCTTATCACTTTCATTCAACCTTAGACAGCTTGTTCAGTATCACTGAGATGTTTCTAGACATATCATATGAGAAGACAGGCCCTGTTATGTTAGCTGAACAATACAGCAGTATCTGTATCAGAAAACAGAGAACTACAGGCCTCAGAAATGTAGGCGCTGCTGTCTTTGCAGCAGTCATTAGTGGTAATAGGACGAGAAAAGTACATGGGAAACACATACGAAATAGAAGAATAAACTCAGAATTAAGTGGCTGTTACTTTTTGAATATACCCAGATAAGCTCAAGATGACAGATGGGTTAAAAATCTTACCTCAAACTAACATTTCAGACAACTTAAAACTGTAATGCTAGCTGTATCTGAATATCTCTTTTCAACATTTTCTTAAAAGCCCACTTCATGCAGGTCACACAAGTGCTGCACCATAAAAAGCAAAACTACACACTATCCCCCTGAATGACAAACAGATTTTCACCAAAGAAAAGTGTTACAAAAACAGTTGTGTGAATGAGATGACTGTAATGGTTTATGACACATTATAAGAGAGCCGCACCGCGCATTTCTTCTCAGCAGCACTGCTTTATTTACATAGGGTATAATGCAATATTCTTTCCTCACCTGCATCCAAGGGCACACTAGGTGCTGTCCCCCTTCCCTTCCCAACTTTTCTTAAAAGTATGCAGGAGAAATAAGAGATTAGTTTCTACACTCAGGAGTCTCAAAGGAAGATCTCTCCCAAGCAGTGAGATACAGGGGGAAATAAGAAGCAGTCATGGAAAAAACTAGCAAGGTAACATCAATAAATTAATGTGGCTAATTACTAAGTACAAGCCTTGATTGTACTATTGTGTTCTTGTTTTGTTTTAGTTTCTCCATTACCTCAGTCCCTGTTTCCTGTCATTTGGATTATAACATTTGGATGAAAAGGGCACTTAACTTCATAGTCTAAGTGTCCATAGCCTTAAGTTCTTCCATAAGGCAAAACACTTGGATTGGGAAATCATTTAAACATAAAATGGGAGAAGGGAGGAGGAAGCAGAGGAAAGTCTATTAAGGCAGGAGTGAAAAATGTGATACTGAGTTTAAAGTACTGTCAGCATGGTAAATGAGAGAAGGCAAAGTAAAATATGTAGCATGACTGCAGGTAAGATCCAGGGGAAGTTACTCAAAGACACTGAAGCCTAAGACATTTTCAACTAGGGGAAGTCATGAAGTGAAAGGAGTTTGCAAATTCTGAAAATCAGCAACGTGATCAGAGAGGCAGACTGAGGTGATGCTAGCATCCAGATCTTCACTGCAAAACTAAAGAGCAAATGTGACTGTTGGGAAAGATAAGGCTGCTCACAGCACTTCAATATAACAATATCACAGTCACAAATAATTTAGTCAGTTACTTTGAATGTACATCTTTTTAGGTAGCAAATAATCTTGCTTGCATAATATTCAGGACCTGATACAACTAGTTAGAGAGATGATTTAGGCAAAAAGTTATGCCTATACCATTCATTCAAACAAACACATACCATTATCATATGTTCCGTGCAAATATTTGAATACTGTGCAAAATACAATTTAGAGTAATTAAATTTTGATAGAAAGAGCACAATGGTGGCAAAAGGGAGAAACACAACAGTGATCTGGAGGACAGAACTTAGACAATAATCTAAAAATTATTATTTAAAATGGGACTTGGCTGCAGCTTCCCACAGCACATATTCTTATCTTAGCAAAGTGATAGCCAAGCCAACTATAAGCAGCTATAAACGTTCTTCGTTGAATAAGCACAGCAAAAGATAAAACTGCACATGATGAACTTTTAACACATATGCCAGCGTTTATCAGCCAAACAGGAAAGTTTATTGTTAAAAAGAACCAATTTAGATTAATTAGCTTGTGAAGTGAAGCCTCCATGTCAAGCTACCGTCAAATACAGGAAGAAAACAAGGTGATTGCTCAGACAATGTGAACAAAGTTATTAATAACTTTAACTGGAAATATTTAGCACGCTACTTAAGTTTACTATGGCAATACTCACAGCCCCTGAACAACTCTTCCCTTTTTAGAAATACACAGTAGCCATCCAGAAGCTAACACTATCTCCGTGCGCTATGGAACTATGGTCTGTGAAAACCAGCTAGTCAAAAATAAACAATTAAGAGCTTGAGTACATATTTTCTCCAGAAGGCACATTCAGATCTTCTCCATTCTTGTAGGCAGTTTTACATATTCCAGAAATTCACAATTTTAAAGAGCCATACCAAGACATCCAGTGAGATCAATGGAAAGGAACAGGACAGCATCAAAAGGAAATTTTTTTCCCCTTTTTTTTGATGGTAGTTTTTATTAATAGTACTAACTTATCAGTTTTATTGAGCAGAAGAATTTATGTCTTCAGTTCCAGTTGGTGTAATGCCTTACAAACAAGTCACCAGTGGAGCACTTCAGCCTTTTTCTGTGAACTGGTTTTAACAAGGATTTCCTGTTGAGAAAACTGAATCTCTCTATCCTAACAGCACCCACCCTACCTAGTACTGCCTTTTTTTTTTATTCACTTTAACTGCCACTGCTCTTGCTTGTATTTAAATATTTATTCTATGCTGTTCAAACAGAACATACAAAAATTTAAACATAAACATCAGAAGACAGCAAGCAAGCAGATCCCACCTGTTCAGGAAAGCATTTCCAAAGCGGCTGAGTTTGCGGAATGGCTTCTTAGGATCAACAACTAGGGCATTTCCAGGAACGTTTCCTTCTGTATCTCCATACATCACAGCAATAAAAGAATCTGTGGTAGGTTCTGGACCAATCCGCATGCCTGGAAAGTCTTGTTCAAGCAGGTATCTAGAGATGCAGAATACATAAACATATTTATACAGAATAATTATATTTATACAGAGATATTCATACAGACTGAATGACTGGGAACTATGATGAGAGCAAATACATTTTTTTTTTTGCTTGAAAATTTGCTTGATAATTCCCTAGGATATACATACTCTGTAAGAATAGATTCTATTTTCCTGTACTTCATTATTTCTGTAACCTGGTGAGGAGGGGAGGAAGAGAACTGAATCAGTTTTTCACTACAACCTAATAAAGGGATAAAGTAAATCCCTTTACAAAAACAGTGTGGAAAGTATTCCCTCAAATGCACCACCCGAATCATTCAGGTGGCTGCTTCTACCAATGATCTCAGTGCTGTCAGTTACACTACAAGACATGGCTGCTTTTCTGAGTTTTTTCAAGCCTATACAAGTGCTGCTGTACTAAACAGGAATGGTTTGAAACTGCATGTGAGCAGATTCAGTTGGCTGACAGATCTAACCCTTTAATGAACTCAGTATGATTTTACTAATTTTAACTCAGTCAGAACTGCAGAACTTGAGGTCTAACAGTAAAGTACTTCCAAAAGGCATCAAGTCAGGCAGTGTATGCCAATGGAAACCATCCTTGCACCTCCCTTTGAGTAGGCCACCGACAGATGCAGACAGCACATACTCAGTGGACCAAGTCTTGACTTTCTGGACAACAAAGTCTGAAATGAAGTGCATATTTAAATATTAAAATTTAATGGAACCAGAGCATGTATTTACAGAAAAGGCCTGTCTGCATCCCTTCCTGGATGGTAAGTGACAAGTAAGAGAAGCCCCAAGCCAATCAAGCAAACCTCCCTCTAGCCCGCATTCTTTGATAACTGCCACTATTCAAAAACAGATTCCGACAATCCTTGCTTAACTTTAAGCATGTGTGCTACTGTTCTCACACACATCAGCACCACTCTGGTGCTCAAAACTAAGACCAAAATGTTTTCAAGTCTGCTGTAATGTGACATTACAGGAGCATTAAAATTATCTCATCAAGTCATTTTAATCAACTACAATTTAACTATTTACATGATCAAAATGGGATCTAAATGAGAATTCTTCAGGCACAGGTGATGGTCCTACATACGACAACAGCACTAGTTAGGTTTCAGTGCATCTATATTAACATTTCTCTTACAATAAAGGTTTGTTCTGGCCTTTAATCCAAGAGCACTATGTCTGTTCTGCTACAATTTCCTAAGTCAATGTTGATTTGAAAGGACTTGCTGGCTGATTTTGCTGCAAAAAACATTTTACACAGTATCTGTACTTGCTGAACAATTTCTGCCATTAAAAAAAATACCCAAGCATTCCCTAACTTCATAGATCAGTGCACAGAAGCTGAACTTAAGGAACTAAATATATGTGACATATTTCAAAGATTGTTTTCCACTAGCCTTAGCAAACTGGCTCCAATTAGCTCAACCTATGATCTGGGAGCTTATAACACTTATTTACATGAGATTTCCTGCAGCTTTCTGCTTCCAAACAAACAAATAAAAAAAAGCCACTGCTAAAACTTGTGGGAAAGGGGGACCATAAGAACAATTATGCCAGAACACGCCCAAGTCAATGTGTTCTCCTTCTAGAATAAACTGTACCCAATGCATATCAACAGGGAAATAAAACTGACTCCTCTCCAAAAGCAAAAAACCCCAACTCTCAAAGCTCTCTGCACATGCAGGATTGCACAATGCAGCAGATCCCTCACCTTATGAAGTAGATCATGTAACAAAATGAAGACAAAACTCCTTTAATAGCTCAGCAGTTGAATCCTTGATGCATGGAAACTGAGGACAAGTGTTGCAGCAAACAGGGGAACACCTGAAACACAAAACTGTGTTCCTGCCTCTTCACAGAGCATCATTGCAGACCAGAGTTTTCCAAAACAGGACGCCAAGGCTAATTCATAGGAGCCAGTATAATTTTCCAGACAAGAGTTATCCACAACTTTGACTTTGAAAGATCAATTATACTTTCATCTTCTAAAATAAGATTTTTAACTTGCCATGATAAAATGTTCTATTTCAAAGTCTCTTAATTCTCCTCTTCCTCATTGTCCTTCTTTTAAAAGAGAAAGGATCTCTATGAGACTGGTAAATAAATTCTTGTCTTGATACAAATTGTCATTCCCAGACTTCTGCTAACAGAGGCAGCAACTCATAAGATGACAGACAACACACACAAGAAGCTCCCACAGTAGCAGTAAAGAACATTGTACTGAATCAACACACAGGAGCTAAGTCCCAGATTCCAGGTCAAAGAAAACTATGTGGTGGGTTCTGAGTGCAGGAGAAGACACATCCAGGGTAACAGGATAATTGCTATGCATCATAAGCTTACGAACCTGTTAGGCATGGTTATCCACAGGCAGTGATGGCAATCTTCAATATGCCTAAAAGAGTAATTTCATGGCCTGCTCATGAAGTTGCTGCACATGTAACACTTGCAAAATTTAAACATTTAAAAGTGTGGAGCATCTTTCAGGATTTCCAACATCTTTATTTGCAGCTTGGAACTCAATACTGCAAATTCAGATTAGCTGCTTACTGAAATGACTGAACAAGAATAAAGTGCTACTGAGCTGCAGTGGTGCTTCCAAGTTAATGTCACAAATGCAGCTTTAAAAACCTGGCTTCCTAGATAACAATTTAGGAAGGCGAGATCTCCCAAATACCAAGCCCCACCCAGCAGTCACAATACTGAGCCTGGTACAGCTATTCAACAGAGACAGGAATCACTCTGCAAGGCAGGTATCTTCCATTAAGACTGGCTCACAATTGCACATCAATAATCAGTACAGACAAAAATAAACCCATTCTTGAGCACTGGCTGTACAAAATGTGACGGTTTTGGCTGGGACGGTACTAGTATGTGGCTGTGCTTTGAATTTGTGCTGAAAACTCTTGATAATACACGGATGTCTTCATTACTGCTGAGCAGCACTTACACAGAATCAAGGCCTTTTCTGCTTCTCATCTCACCTCACCAGCAAGTGACTGGGGATGCACAAAGAGTTGGGAGGGGATGCAGCTGGGACAGCTGACCCCAACTGACTCAAAGGATATTCAATACCATACGGCATCGTGCTTAGCATCTAAAGCTCAGGGAAGAAGGAAGAGGAAGACACTAGGAGTGACAGCATTTTCCCTTCCCAAGTCACTGTTATGTGTGATGGAGCCCTGCTTTCTTTGGAATAGCTGAACACCTGCCTGCCTGTGTTAAGTTGTGAATGAATTCCTTGTTTTGCTTTGTGTGTGCTGCTTTTACTGTACCTGCTGAACCATCTTTATCTCAACCCACAAGTTTTCTCACTTTTACTCTTCCAATTCTCTCCCCCATCCCACTGCAGGGAATGGGTGTGAGTGGCTGTATGGTGCTTGGTTGCAAGCTGGGGCTAAGCCACACCAAGCTATATCATACTTCTCAGCATGAAAAGTACCCACAGAAAAGCTATGAGCAGCCTTCTGTAAACTGAAAAGCTGCCAATGGTTTTGCACCATATGCTACATTAACACAGGAAAATACCTGGACTTTCAGATCTGCAGTTGCATGCTCTTCTCAGGAATTTTCAGCAGAGAGGGAGTTCAAAAAGGTTTACAGGAAGAATGCTTAAAAATAGCCAGTGTCCCAAAGACAGTCTAGTTCAAACAACAGACATCCTGTTGACTCTTCTCCCTTTGTTTTCACCTGGGCTATAACCTTTCTGCTTTGCCAATAAACATTCATCTATGTTTCTTTGCAAGATGTAGTTTGCCAGTCTAGGGGAAACTAGTTTACAATGTTCCAGAGATAGAAAAGATTACTCACAATTCTGTGACTTCATCTGAAGTCTAAACGCTTTAGCTAAGCCATACTAACGCACAAATGCAGGTGAGCTGGACAGAGCAGCACTAAGCAGGGGTACTCTGTGATGCACTGGGAGACAAACTCAAGGCTTCTTTATAAGTCTGCTCACCTCCATACTACATACTGCACCAGATATTCCACTTGTTTTTAAACACAGCAAAACTAGCAGATGTTTGCTTTAGTTTAAGAATTCTGCTCCAAACAACTCAAGGTTTTCATGTAGAGCTAGTATCAAAAAATTACAGCTTTCACTCAAAGAAATTAAGAACCTACCCCCCCCAACTCCTGAAGAAATAGATGCAGCTGTACAAGTGATTGCCCAGTACTTACTCCAGATACTATGCACACAAAAGGGTGCTTTCACAAAAGCCAGCTCTGGTTGAGTTTAAATAGCAGGAAGTTTACCATTTTTAACCTCTGAGTAATACCTGTAAGCAAAGTAAAAGCACTGCCTGGCAATCTGAGGAATTTACTTCTGGTTTGTCTCGTGTTGATAAGTTCTTTAAAAACAGCAGTCTCTTACACTTTTAAAATAGAAAAATTAATGACAAGGTAAACATTACTAGACTAAAAGTTTAATTAACTGTTAGAAGAAAAAGGTCAAAAACTACAAAATTGCATTGACTACCTTCTATTTCTTTTTCATACACTACAATTCTCCACTCATGTCCCTCCTTTCCCCATTTTTTTTCCTAAAGCAGACAGAAGAATTTGAGACCATTCCAGAAGCTGCATGGCAAATAGCTCATACACAAGATAAGGAAATGGCTCTCACCATCCTCCCACTTCATTAAACACAATCGGGCAAGTATTAACGTTTGGGCGTGGATATATTTGTTTGAATTATCATCATTGTCAAATACTTGAATAAAACACTATCGCTGCACTACACCTTAGACAGCAAAACTGGCTGAATTCACTGCATTGTTCCAAGTGCCAAAGCGGATAAACAGCATCAAGTGAAAAAACATAAGAGCTGCTAGAAACCTGGAAGTATTTGTTTGCATATTTAATCCCCAAGGATATTCAGTCATTGCTAGATCAGTGTTTTCCATAAAGCCTTAGTGGAAGGAACTGGGTGGATATGGATGTGTCAGAGGTATGAAAATGTGAAGTTCTCACAAAAATGGCTAAATCACAGTAAATCCCAAATGAATATTTGACAGTTGAAGAGAATTGTTATATTCACAAGTAAATCAAACAGTAAACACTTAGGTAGATGTAGTATGCCCTCCTGACTATGAAATGAAAAAATTAGAACAAAAAGCAGTTTTAATTAAGATTTAAAATAATGTTTATTAAAAGGTTTGCAGGAAAAAAACCCACTACCGTCTTCTACATCATTCTAAGAAAAACTATCTATAGTAAACCAAGAATTATATAACAATCTTGAGAGTGTATGACTTTTTTCCATGGGAAATTCAGCCTACCAGAGGAGAAATTTATTTCTGGCTGACCTGGACATTATAATATTTTCCCATATCTTCATCTAAGTTTGGCACTCAACATACAAGAACTTCTCTTTTTTTCCCCTTCTTTTTCTTCTCTAAACTGGATTTTGAGTAACAGTCCCTATGACACTATTGTCTAAGTTGCTGCCCATCTTGAATGGAGCGTTTTCTCATGCTGATTAAGCCAATGATTATCTATTCCATACATAACACTTAGGTAATGAATTTTGATAATGGTGCGGTCAGACTGTGGTCCTTTAGAAGCAGTAACAGCTGTTCTATTACTGACTGGGGCTCCACAGTCAATGCCTGTCTTCTCCAATACCCAGTAAGGGATTAAACCACTCTGCAACCTACAAAAAACAGGGACAGGAGAAAGGGAAAGAGAGTGGATGAAGAGAAAGGCACATCACAGTAGAAGTCACCTCCTCCACTTCGTCAGATATTTTATTAAAACACATGAGAAAACATATTTGAAAACTTTATATCTCTCAAATTTTTCTGGGAATCTTCACCCAGCAGTGACCAATGCTAAAAAAAAGCTGGGAATAGCTGTAACAAACTATACATCTTTTCTCATTCAGACTGTACCTTAGTATCAGTCAATGCTGTTGCTCACTAGTTTATGACGACAGTGACAACAAGTTCCTCGCAAAGCAACAGTACCAAAAATACATCTATGGCACCGCAAGGAATATCAGTGTTTCTAAGCACAATACTGACTTGCACTCCAGTCAAATATGGACAACTATAAAGGACAGAAAAGTTGAATGTCCATAAAACTGTGTTCTCATCCAAGGCAAACTTACAGGAAGGGAAAATTTTTTCCTATGAATTGCAAATGACAGAGCAACTCTGCTGACAGGCAGGACAGGTTCTGGTATGTACATATTTGAGACTGTTCTGTCTCCCACCCCATGCTCTCCCTATTCCCTGTCCATAAGCCAGCTAACAATGCCTATCTGGAAATTTAAAGACTCACAAAGCAATTGTAATTTTAACGAAGAACATGAATCAGCATGGCTACAGAAATGTTAGAAAAATCCAAATCATCCTTCCCACAAACACACACCTTCTTGTGACTATATGTGGGGATCCTGAAACGAAGTTTCTTTTCTTTTAATTACAGATATATTTCTATTTTAAAAATATTCCTCTGAGCAACACCACTTCACGTGTTTGCAGGAATTCAGTAATATAATCAGTAAAGAACCAAGTTCAAGCCTGCAATTAGCTGGTTGTAAAACCAGAAAAGACACATGATTAGTTCTGTAAACATCTGAAAAACTCTCAGGTGATTAAAGGTAAACATTGCTCTTCAATGGAGAGGGGAGGTAGGTCTTTTGCACTGCAAAAATAAAACAGTGTTATGGCAAGGCTGCCTGTAATCTTTGGAACCGAAAGATAAATATTTGTAAAATTTACAGAAGGACTATAAGGAACCTCAGATATAAGTAAGTCAAAATTTGATCCAATTGACTGGTGTCTTTTGCAGAGCTGGGCATAACCTTAGATTGATTTGTAAGAGGCACATCAGAGGTAAACACACTCAAATACGTGCAAAGTATTCACAGGTTGCGCTTACCCAAGACATGCTTCGGCTTCATAAAAATGAGCTTCTAAGAAACTTAAAAATGAAGAATACAGTAAAGACAGAAAATACTACAACAAGAACACTGTTAAGCTGCCTTAGAAGTGATACTGCTTTTTCAATGTCATTGACCAAAATAAAGGGACGGGCGGGGGGAGGAGAGGGTGGTGAGCCGTTCCAGGTACCCTGTGCTTTTTGCCCAAAACTCTCGTCACGTTACTCTTTTATCATCACATGCAATCTGTGCGTGATACTTTTGGGAAAGAAGGGGAAGGAGAGAAGGTTAAACGGTCCGTGACAGCCGGTGCAGTCACACCGTTTTAATACGAAGTGCCTGGTTTTCCTTTGAAATAATTTAGAGATTAAAAGAACAAAGAGGAAGTAGACACTTTCTCGGCAGAACACGAAACAGAGATAATATTCTTGAACAGGAAGCTAGCGGCGAGCTATAGAGCATGTAACAGGCTCGGGAGCGGCATCATCCTCGATACACCACGGAGGCTCTCGGCTAAGTCCCGCTCCTCGGGAGGGGCGCCGGCCGCCCGCCCCGCGGCTCGGCACGGCTCGGCACGGCTCGGCGCAGCGGGTGGGCGGCCAGGCGTGCGGCCGCTGCCCCGCACGGGCGGGCTCGCCGCGGGGAGCGCCGCCAGAGCGTGGGAGGGATTAACCGCAGGGCAGTAACGCCCCGGGCAGGAGGTGACCGACGAGGACCGAGCGGCCGGCGGGGGCGAGGCGCGCAGGGCGTCGGCCGGCGCTCCCCGAGCGGGGCGGGCCGCGGGTTGCCTACCGGATGAAGGTGGTCTTGCCAGTGCTGTACTGCCCCACCAGAAGCACCATGGGCTTGTTCTCGAAGTCGGCCTCCTCCAGGGCGGGAGAGTGGAACTCATGGAAGCGGTAGTGCTCCTCCAGCGGCAGCAGCTTGCGGAGGTAGAGGTCCCGCAGCCCGCCGGTCACCGTCTGCACCAAGTCGGTGCCGCCGGCGCGCTCCCGCCCGCCGCCCTGCTTGCTCAGCCAGCTGAACATCCCGCCGCCGCTCCCGTCTCGCACTGCCGAGCCTCGCACTGCCGATCTCCGCACTGCCGCCGCGCCTCCCGCGCACGCAGCCGCCCGCGGGGCGGGCACAGCCGGGCCGGCCCCGGCTCAGGGGCGGTGCCAGCGGCGCTACCCGCGCTCGGCTCAGCGGCGGGGACGGGCGGGGCCATTCTCCCTGCAGTACACACCCTGGGTGCTGGGTGCGGCTTGGGGTTTTCTGAGGGTTATTACTTTTTTCATAATCAGAGGATTATATTTTTGTGCCACAGATCCTCCCCCGGAGGTTAATTGTACGCGCTTCTCCTGTACGCTAAAATCTCAGCAATGCAATCCGGAGAGCTTTTGACAGCTCCAATCTGAACGTAGAATCGCCCAAATACTTTTCGTGTTTTTCTGATAATGGTTGCTGTCTCTGGATGCCAGAGAAGTCTGTGACTAAGCGCGGTGGTGTTTAGCTACGACATCAGGCAACTGGTTTAAACAGAGTGAAAAATCCTAGTATAACATTTGAAATGTTTCTGTGGGACGTGTGTAACGATACAGCCTTTAGTTTTAATCTTAGGTCCAGTGTCGTGTTAAGCCACATGGAAGGATCACCTTTTCCACTGATTTTACAAGAGATTGTAGTGGAATATAACACCACATTCACGAAAACTTTGAAGAAGTAAATAAAACAAATATGTTTTTCTCTGACATGAAAGTTTGTGCTCACTATGTAAAGAAAAAAAACTTGGTGTCCTGAAAAAAAAACCAACAATGGAGGGGCATTTTTTGCTGAATCTGCCTGTAAACACTATGTCACAAGTGTTATCTTTTGTGCCTTGGCTCCCTTGCAGCATCCTTATTTAACTCCCCTTTTGCTGGTCCAGCACATCTACTGATTCACATTTTTAGCTAGGTATTCCTCTTCCTTCTCATTCCCATATTGAATACTACATTTTTTCAACATGCTCCAGCTCTTTTCTAAATACATCAGCAGGTTTAGATGTGCCCTTTCCACCTCCTTCCTCTCCATGCTGTTCCTCAAAGAACAGATGTTAGGCTTTAGCAATTCTCAGTCCTGGGCATTTAACCACTTTGCCTTTTCTTGGTTCCTTGCTTGGCATTTTATTTAGGGCCGTGCGTATGTTTTGCAACTCTTTTCTTGCAATTTCCATGCTGAGTCTAAAGATTTTATACCATTTCACGTAGGGTCGTGCTGACTGGCTTCCTCATTTTTTGAAATCCCCTTTTTATAGTTAGGTTTTGTATTCCTTTCATTTTCATTGTATTTCTCTATGGGTTAATTCATAGGTAATTAAGTTATCCTTCTCATTACTTACATCTTATCCATGTTACTTCAGTAATTTCTTTTAAATTAATCTTGTATCACCACATCTTTAGGAGGTCTGACTGCTCCTGGTTGAGCTATGGAAAACTTAAGTACAGCAGTGTGCAGCGAGACTGCTTTCCCATTTGTCTTTGCTGCATCCAGTATTTTAGTGACTGGAGAACGTCACATACCTCACACCCCACAGGGCAGGCATTGTCTCAGACTGTCCTCCTAGTTTCTGAGATTCATGATTCAGTGCAGGACTGAGGCAGATGCAGAACCTTTGTATTTTTTCAGTCCCTAAAATTATTCCAGTGAATGCATCAGTCAGTTTTTGAATGCATAAACTTTTATCAACAAGAAAATCCAGGGTTAGCGAAAATTACATGTTGTGTCCAGAACGACTTCACTTTATTACCTGCTACTTGATAGTTTTGTCTGATTACCTTCAGGTCTGGTCTTAGAAGAGAGGTGCACAGTCATTCTTTGTTCATCTTCCACAGGGCACTCCAGATTTTCTATGTCTCTCTTCTCTGCTCTTGATGCCTCTTGTCCTTTTTCTAGGTTGCAGATTCCTTATCTATTCGTGCCTTGTGTGTAAGCAGTTCCAGCTCCTTGATCAACCCTGTCATTTTCCTCTGTATTCTCGTTGAATATAGAAAACGGAGGTACTGAGTAATTATTTCATGCAAGCTTTTTGAAATGGGATAAAGTGTTCATTGTTCTCCATGACCCTTTTGTGTCTGCTGGAAAGCAGCAGAAAGGGAAGGGAAGTGTTTGCACTCACACACCTCGTTCTGCTTGTCTTCAGAGTTCCTGTCTAGATGCTTCCTGCTGTCAGTGAAATAATTTTTGCCCTTCAGACAATAAAGCTCTAACTGTATATGGGAACCTGGGAGTGCTTCCAAATTCCCAGGTCTGGCTGTGCCCTCTGGCTACGTCCTGTACTATATTATGATGACATCCAGCATTCATCAGCACGACTGCTGTCTCTTATTTCCATGGGAGATAAATATTGGGCATATAGTCCATACAGGAGCTGTATGGGATCTGGCAGTGTGCAGGTAAACGTTCACAGTGATAAACAGTGTGTAAATTGTGTTCAAGTGGTAAAGAGGAGGATTACATTTCTGTGCACCACCTAGGAGGAGACCCTCAACCTTGAGGGCAAAGAAATTTGTGAGAATTCCATTTTTGGCCCTCAACAACAGGGTTTCTTGACAAAGAATGCTACAACAGAACTGAGGAGTGAGGAAGCCTGTTGGAAACATGGGCTTGTAGATACAAGATGTCTAATAAATAAACCAATAGCACTGAATAAAAAACTTAGAAAAAGAATAAATGGAGAGTTGGGATTCGATCTGCCAAAAAAACCAGACTGCTTCCTTGAAGCCATGTTAATGTCACAACCAAAGTGCCAGAAAGCTGAAAACTGATGATTAGTTAACTTCAGTTGCAATATTCTACAGCAAGTTAAAAAATCACATTTGCATGAGTGGTATTAGGTATACAATTTTAGCTCTGCTTTGTCTGTGTTTCTTGTGTCTTTTCAATGTAATAGTCTCAAAAAATTTTAAAGCTTTAAACCTTTTTTATATGTCAGTAACATTTAAATCCAGCTGGAAAAAATAAATTAGCATGAGTCGTTTCTTGTGGAGATGGATCTTAAATGTAATAAGCGTAATCCTAAACTCAAGGGATTCCCAGGATTCTGGGTCATTTTACATCAAGGTCTGGAGCAGGCACAGTTTCTTGTTTAATAATTTTTCAACAGCTATGAAATGTCTGCATGTTGGATTTAATTGTCTTGCTACAAGAGGAAGAAGCACCTAAAAGAAATGGCTTTTACATGTATTTGCTATGAAAAATGTTTATTTGCTGTAACTCTTACTCAAAAAATGTGGTTTATTATATAAATTTAAGATTTATTTACAGCCACATAAAGTCTCCTTAGTTCACAAATGGCTTTCTTGATTTTATTTTAGAGACAATGAATTTTGTTCTTTGCTGCATTTCTGAACTGACAATCTTCTGTTTTTATAGCACAGGCAGAGAACAAACACAGTCAGTGTGAACTTCTTCATGTTTCTTTGTCCACACATTTCGGCCCTGGTCTGGAAGGTCAATTCTGCAAGTACAAATGGAGCACAGCCTCATCCAGCCACAATCCTGAGATTTTCAACAAGGGAAGTGCATCAGTTTATTAAGGAAGAGCTCTGTTTTTTTCTGTTTATTCCCTCCACTGACAAGCAAGCTTTAGCAGTTTTGATGACAAATAAAGTGCTATTCTTAGCATTCTTTGGCTTTTCTTCACTTCCTAATAAAATTAATTTTCTTCTTCATTAACAGGACTCATAGATATTTTATTTCATATTCCCTAGTGCTGGGCAGTCAGCCAAATGCTAGGTTACCCTCTGTCAGGCACACACATACCATACCCATCAGGTGCTTTTTGCAGAGGTTGCTCTTTCTTATGCTGCTTTTTCCGCTCCACAGCAGTATGCAAGGCCTGAAGAATCAAATCTTTGTTGTTCTGGACATTGTAGTAACTTAGATTAACAAGTTTGTCAAAATCTTCCTCTGAATAGCTCAGATTGTTTATGTAGTATGGACCACAGGCATTTGCAACATCAACATCACCGTCTGCCATCTCTGAGGGACTCCGTTTCACACCTAACAGAAAACAATGACTTGGTTAATTTACAGAAAACAGTGTCTGAGTGTTTCTCAGGCATGCAAAAATAGCGGATCACAACCCAAAATTATCCCTTTGTAGATGTTTTATTGCTGGAATATTTGGTTGGCAGCAGGGAGTGGAGAAGCTTGTAGTGGTGAGTCAAGTAGGAGTTGTCCTGGGTACTCTTGGAAATGCCAAAACAGGTAGAATAGTTCTTTTGAACACAGGAGGGTGAGATTCCCTGCCTCCTCTTCTAGCTTTGGAGTGAGCTGTCAGCATAGTCCTCACGTTCTCCTCCTTGCTGACACTTTCCCAGGCCAGCCTCTGCCTTGCTGCAGCCTCCCAGCCACCACAGTACCCTACACTTTTAGCCAAGGTGCAAGTGAATGGCAATTACTCTTTGTCTCTTTCCTCCCCTTCTCCCAAAGCAGACAGCAGCAGGAAGAGCCCTGTGACAGCATGGGTTTTTTTCCAGATGATGAGCCTGAAATTATGAGTTCTGGAAATTATTGGCAGGGAGAAGGGAGACAAACTCCCTCACACAACAGCTCTACAGAGCTAGAAGAGCTCTCCAGAATGCATTATAGAAGAGCAGCTCAGAAGTTAATTCTCAGTTACTCTTCTAGTTCTTTCTCCTTTTCTCTTTTTCCTAATTCCCTTTACAAAGGGCAACTGCAGAAACTAACCTTTCAGTTATCTGATCTGTGGAAAAAGCTGGAGTAGAATGGTGTGCATACCTGCATAAATACCCTTAGTCTATTTGAATCCTGTTCACAACCCCAGTTGTATACATCAAATATGCAATGAACTCAGTCCAAAATATTGACAAAGCAAAAGTACCATATGATTTTTTTGAACTTATTTAAAATAAAAGGATAAGGATGGATACAACTGGGACAATATTTTCTGCATTTGTTTTGATTTTAAATTTATTATGCCATATACCAACCTAGAACTTTTGGCTTTCAGGATACTGTGGGGCTTTGGAGTGAACTCACAACTGGAGTTAGGGATTGTAGCATCTGGAGGAGTATCTGAGACTTTTGGTACCAAGAGAGTAGTATGGCATGTGAGATATGGCACCAGGACTTAGAATTCATCTGTTTTGAAGTGACTGGCAATGTTGCTATTGAAACTCTTTAAATTTCAAAGTAAAATTCACTGAAATGAACAGAAACTGTCAGCGTGGCTGTGTTGTACTTTCATCACTTCACTATGTCTCACAGCTACATTTTCATCACTTTGCTAGTTCCCACTTTTGTTTTCAAGGTTATCTGCCTAACTGTGAGCCTGGAAATTATTTTAAACAATGAAATCCTTAGATTCCCCAGAACATTCTTTAACAGGAAAGGACGACAAGTATGAGAGGAAATAACCCTGCTTATTTCTGCCACTGCAGATAAACAGAATATACTTTTGCTCAGTAAACTCTAAACCTACCTATGAAAAGCCAAAAAAAAAATCTGAAGAGGGGCATATGGGCCAAAGGCTGATCACAGTTTCTTCTCTACTGTCCAGGACAAATCACATATTTTAAGTTTCATAATATGGTTCAGATCTAAGCAAAGAGAGCCCAAGTCTGTTTTTACAGCATGATCTGAAGAACAGATATTGGCCAGGAAAAAGGAAAAGAGGGTATCTGCTGCCTCAATGTGATGGGTAACAATAAACTTACCTGGTGCTTTGTATTCCCTGAAGGTGTCATTTACTAGAGGGAAAAATACCACAATTGGTGTTTCTGGGCTTTCTTGATCACCAACAATGTAGCATTCCTTCAGATGTGGGGTTTCCTGATCATCTGGCACCTTTCTAGGAAATGGAATTCCCTGTTTTGCAAAGTATTTAGAGGCTTCTTTCAGGGGCTAGTTACCACAATAGCAAAAACAAACAAACAAACAAAAGAAAACATCAGAATATACAGGAAGAACTTTGAATTTGACCAAAAACTAATTTCACTAGGAATATTTGTGAGGTAAGGGACAGGTACTGACATATTATGGCACATACCCACTTTAGATGTAGATTGTTTATGGAGCCAAGACCTGGAAGGCCAGAGCCAAGTGAGATGGATCTGAGTCCAAATGCCTGTCTCTGAAAATCTACATGCCACATTTGGATATGAAAAAAGCTGTCTTTAGATGATGTTTTATTCCTAAGAAATTTAACATTCCTAAATACAAACTATTCTTGCATTTATTTGCATATCTGGCCTTCTGCATCAAATCCTTCTATTGTTACAGTTGTATTGTCCTGAGAGTATATTTTCTTATGCATAAGAATATGTATGATTGCATTGAGAAATCCTGGCAATGTTTAAAGGCATTTAGCTTCATTCATTCTGCATCTGACTGCCTTCAAATCAGCTGAAACCATTTACACTTAAAAATGGGAAGATTCAGTTTACTAAATTATTACTTCCTGATAACACTTGTACTGTTCAATAAACATTTGTAATCTTGGTAAGTTGTTAACTTATTTACACTTCGCAGATACTCTATGAGTAGAGGATCAGCTATTCTGGGAATTCAGTGATGAAACACAAAAATAATAAAGAAGAATGTACAAGGCTCACCCCTGTCTGAGAGCCTGAACTGTAGTTGAAATGCAAAATGACATCCACTTTCCTTTCTGGTCTCATAAGGGGTGGATAACTGGTAGCAAAGGCAAATGCAGTATCAATCAGGATGAGGTAATCTGTTGCTGTTGTCAGGTGGTTTGGCTGAGAGTCAAGCTCACAGTCTAGAAAAGAAGCATATTTTTTCAAAGGAGATACCTCAATGCAAAAGAGGTGCTGAAGAAAGTTTATTGTTAACAAAAAGAGAATTTAACTTTTCTTGAGTCTTAGATCTACCTATACAGCTGATGGGTGCAGTTCAGTCGTTTCTCAGTTCCTCATCTGGCTTCCTCTTTTCACTATTTACTCTGCAATTACTTTGGCTTTCCTCTGATTAGAAGGGGTTGATGTGGGGCTCTGGGAAACAGGGTTAATTCCATCCTCTGCTTTTATGTATGAGTCTGATCAGGTTGGAGGGGGGGTGGGTTGTGTTTTGGGTTTGGTGGGGTTTTTTGTTTTGTTTTGTTTCTTAAAATGGGATCTCACTGTCTCAACATGCTAAAGACTAAAGACATTTGGTGCCTTGCTTGCTATGAGAACAGGTACAGAGCTACAATGGTACATGGAAGATCTGGAAGATCTTGATTATGAAAATTCCCAACCTGGATAAGAGGGAATAGTGTTATAAAGGTTGTATCTTACTTACAATTAAAAATGTAACAGGAAATAGGGCTCCATCCCACATCCCATGAGTATTGGCCAGGCAAGAGACAGCATTTGATGGCATCAGTGCCACATCACAAGCATGCAGGCTGGATGGCTGGCACATCAGCAGACATATGCTGAGTGACTGGTAGAGATGTTTCTCATCTATTGGTCATGAAACTTCATGAAATTTTTTAAGAACATATTTTTGAAGCCTCTCCTGCTACCTAATTTCAGCTTTCAGTGCAAACAGTTTCAAATATTATCGGAACATGGGCACAAAACAAAAAAGCAGTCAGATAGATAATCTTTTAAGCATGGTTTCTTTTTCATAAGGATCGTTTAAACAATAACTCAAAGCAGGGTGCTATTACCATACCTTTCCACTTGGAAAACTCGCTCTCTAGGTAGTTGTTGTTCATCTGGAGGCCCTTCAGGAAGTTATGGATTTCTGACGCTGCTGGACGTAACATTGCAACATCTCGGAAAATGTCTGAAAAGCTGTCAGTGGGACAAACCACTCGAGTATCCAGCTCATTTGGTCTTGTAGGGAATAGGGTTTCATCATCTGCAGAAGAAAGAACAACAGTTCTTGTATGCCATTTCATTGTTGATGTCAATCTATGCAGTCATGATTTGGTTTAATATGTTTGGCAAAACTGTAACTTCTTTCTCTTTTTATTTCCAGGATTTCCAGAAATATCATTTTTTTAGTAAGCTTTGAAAAATCTCTTTCTTCTTTTCACTTCACAGTGATAATGACATTATTTGTACTGCAAAAGAATCCACCTCGCCTATTACAAATTTAATTGCTTTTCTCTTTTATGCACTAAATATCTTGTGCTTATTTTGTCTTCCTTTTCTACTCCATGTTACAGTTTCTTTCTCAGACACACACATAAAAAGGCACATAAACACAATCTCTCAGCCACATAAATATAATTAATGTTCCTCACGAGCAAATGTAAGCTCCTTGTTTTAAGAACAAGAAACTACACCCCACAAGTGAAAGGAGATAAAATAAATAATCTTTTTTGCTACACTTCTCTTCCTTCTCATCTTTTTTCTCTGTAACTTGTCTGTCTTGTGTATTTCTCTTTGAAATCCCACTCTGCAGATCTTTCTTAACTTTTTAGCATGTTTTGCAAGTCTAATCCTTATAACTAGTTTGGAATGACTTCCAGTAGTACTGAAGTTTCTATCAATGCTTTGTAGACTTCAGAGATGCAAAGATGATGTTTGCTCTTGCTTCTGTGATTCTTCATGCCACACTTCAACTTCTGAGAAAAGAACTGGGAGATTGTGGAATGCTACGGGAGGCTTTTATTCTCTTCTACTCTACAGAGATATTTTTCTCTAGTATTGCACCTGTGCTCAGAAAACATCTCATAAGAAGGCCATTATCTCTCTTTTTTTTTTTTTTGTGACATATTCCATGGGTTCTTTTTTTACACAACTGAAATGATTGACATACTATAATACATGGCATTAATTTCCTCCGGTTTCCATGTGGATAACAGAAATCCCTGAAAAGGAAGTTCTAAAACAGCCTTGAAAAATTCAGTGAGAGAATAGAAGCACAGACAATAAGAAAAAAAATATAAAAAGAGATAAAAAGAAGAGAGGTAAAATAAAATAACATAATCATGTAAGAATAACCCACCTATGTCAGTAATTTTGTCTCGGGTCCATTTGTGCCAGAAGTCTTCTGAATGAACAGATATATACCAAGCATCCATAAGATTCAAGGAAAATACACTGCTCCAGATCCCTGTGGCATAGGATACATTTGACAGAAGATAAACTGATAAAGACCTGAAAGCATTTTCATTCACCTTTGGTATCTTCTGCATTCTCTAGCAAATGTAATTCATTATACTATACTAATTCATTGTACTATATTAATGCACAAATAGAAGGGACTGTCTTTCTAAATTGGTATAGGAATCCAAAATGTATTTGAAGAATCTAATTTATTGGCATATATTAAGAGGGCTGGTAGCTTTTTTAGTATATCTGCTAACACATTCATTTTTGTTACATGAACATTTTGTCAAGTTCATCTTAGTATTTGCATCTGTCCTTATCATTTGTTACTCTCCAAGTTCCCAGCATTTGTAATTCTAAAGGTTTCATTTGTTTATAGCATAATCCTATTACAGGTATGCAGTTGTCATGCAGGACGATCAAGCACAAAACATTCAAGATTTGTATGCTAATATTCCTTAGAATGAGGAAACCAGCTTAAAAGTTTTGAGAATAGGAAGTGCAAATGTATGAGTCTTTTGATTTTTCTTCTATTTTTTTAGGATTTGGAGCATATCTGCATTCCATTTTCAAGTTCATCTACTAACCGGTCCAGGCTGACACCTATCTGCAGTCTATCAGCCTGATAAAACATCATTATGTGATATGCTTGGATGTGCCAGGTGTCCTACAGTGCCTTCCTGAACCTTTCAAACTGGTGCTCTTGGGAGGAAGAGGCCACACCTGAGCAGCCTAGTGTTCTCCTGAGCCAGTAATGCCAGCCTGCAACCATAGGGATGGGTTTGGCCATGCAGGAAAGGACCGCAGGACCTACATGATCAGTCCTTGCCTTGTTCAGGAGCTGGGGTGCAAAGGAATTTGCTGAAAACCTTTCGAATAATGTGTCGCTGGACACTGCCTGTATGAGGGGAGGAACTCTAGCTCACTGTCAGGGAACAGGGGCAGAAATGTCCCAGTATTGCTCTAGAGAAGGGAGGAAGAAAGCACCAAGGTGGGAGGTGTAGGAAGGGACTGGTGACTTGCCAGCATTTCTGACCACAGACGAGGAGAGCTGAGTACCTTATCTGAAATTGCAACCAGGGAGAGAAAGATGCTGAGTTCCTTCCTTACACCTCACCACTAGCTATAGTGGAATCTCCACGCAAGCAGAAAGTCTCAACTTCTCAAAAAAAACCCCTGAAACTTCCTTTTTCCTTCATGCAGTTGGTGGAAGTAGGAAGAACAATGAGGCAAGAGATTGCTTTCGCAAAGGGAAGAAAGATTTCCTTACTGCTTTCACTTTCTTGTGCAAGAGGGAAAAAAGACAAATATTATGATCTATCTGCACTCTGAAATGAAAGTGTTATCCTAAGAATTAATCAGGGCTAGGTGTGACAGGAACTTTGTAGATAAAAGTGGGTATTTTAGAGACTCGGGTTGCAGAATAAACTGATGATTTAACTTAGTGGCAATGATACACAAGTTTTGTTGCTGACAAAGACATAATAGTATTGCGAAGGCCTCATGTCAGTAAGCATAACCACATATGAAATCAAGTTAATCTGTTCAGCTGAATAAAATCAGAGAGAAAACAAAAAATCCTTCAGATGGTAACCTGTTATCAGTTCTAATATTTTACCATATACTGCTCCTGGCAGATGAAAAAAATACTAACTGTTTCATTTCAGAAGAAGGGTTTGTGCAGGAGCAGATTATATTATTTTACATTTCCCCAGAACAAAAAAATCACCTTCCAAAAAGCAGATTCTGGATTCTGGGATTTTCTTCATGAGGCGACCCATGAAGAACTCACTGCCAAAATCTTCTGCACGAATGAATGCTCCATATTTTGGGAATCCTACCTCATAAGGGGTGAATTCCACCCATTCTAAAAGAAAAAGAACAAGGCAGTCTGATTACAGCATCAGAGGTATAATTATTTGAATAAAACGTATGATATTGACCAGGTTAAGACAGACTGCTTTCTAAATAACACTTTGCAAGAAGACATTTATTCACTGTACATTTCACAGTGGTAAACGTTAAGAGCCAATTGTCCTCTTACATCTAAATGTCTCTACAAATTTTCTGAAGCTTTCTACAGAAATGCATACAGATAATGTCCTCCATCATCCAACTTTTGATCCTGAATACAAGATAAACATACTAAGTCCTTTAAAAAATTAACTATTAAATTTCTGCTCTGAAATAGATTGGCCTTTTAGTGTAATTGTGCATTGAATTGATTTCTTCACCTAATCCTAAATTGACCCCAATTAGGAACAAATGTTAAATGCAATTCTAGAGTATTATTACCTCTAAAATCCTGGTCGCTGATTTTATCCTTCACATTGAGAGAGAGGTAGATGGGCAGGGGATTTTGACCCTGATTTAGTGCCTGCTGCTGATCTGTGAGCTTATGGGAGTCCTCCTGTTTTGAATAAGGACAGTAGCTGAGGACGGTTAGATGACACAAAGAGCTTCTCACTTCATCTAAGCCTGAGTGGTGACAACACAGTGCATACAAGACTCCAACTGGGATGCTCCCCACCTGTTTAGTTCAAAGTGTCATGACCCTCCCCTGCCCCAGCACTTGAGCACACACATAGTCCAAGTTCATATGTTGAAAAAAATATGAGATTTCAATGGTAGGGAGAAAATGTTGTTATTCACATTTTTGTTTCAGAAAAAATGTCTGGAAACATTTGAAAAGCTCTTTCGAACAGAAATATTTAATTTCAAAAGAGTAAAACTTTCCCTGACTGCCCAGAGAAACATTTTTTTCCTCAGACCTGTGACAGAGACAAGGCTCAAACAGAGTTAGTCTTCAGTGAGCCTTGACCCTTAGTGTTTCTGCTGCAGAGCATACTCAGGCAGGGTAGAAAGGGCAGGATGGTTTGGGAGTAGAATCAAAGTTTGAAAGGATGCTCAGTGCAGATCCTTCTCAAAGCAGAATTGAAGGTGCTCCTCTGCACCAGAGCAGCCCTTGGAAGTATGGCTGTGTCACCAGGGCCACTAGACTTCCCTTGGGGTGTGTTGGTCAGGGGACAGGGCTCTGGCATTGCAGGGACACTCACAGCTTCCTGCTGAGGAGACCCCCAGCGAGTCTCTAGCACTGTGATGTAGATGTGTGGGGTTAATCATATTACAGGGGGAATGTTTTTGGGAGGGAAATATTAATGAAGATTGAAATTGAGCTTGAATATCGCCTTTTGGTTGAAGTGTTTACAGGGTAGCATAATCCCATTAATAGTTCAGAGATACGGGGTTTGGGTCTGTGATTTTCATTTGTTGTCATATTGTGCAGCTTTTTAAAAAGAACAGCGGGATTTTCATTTAAATTTTTACATGTGAGTTCATAGAACCATAGAATGTTTAGGGTTGGAAGGGATCTTAAAGATCATCTAGTTCCAACCTCCCTGCCATAGGCAGGAACACCTTCTACTAGACCAGGTTGCTCAGAGGCCCACCCAGACTGGTCTTAAACACCTCCAGGGGCAGGGGGTCCACAACCTCTCTGGGCAGCCTGTTCCAGTGCCTCACTACCCTTACAGTAAAGAATTTCTTCCTAATATCTAATCTAAACCTACCCTCCTTCACCTTAAGGCCATTTCCCCTTGTCCTATCACTACATGCCCTTGTGAAAAGTCCCTCTCCATAATCTATATGAAAAACAAACAAGCCAGAAAAAAAACCCCTTTCTGTAAGGGTGGCCAAACTTATGTTGCCCAGAGAAGTTGTGGAGTCTTCACGTGTGGAGATATTCAAAGCCTGTGGTTCAGGGTAGCCTGCCCTTCCTTGTCCTGTTTGAACAAGACGAACTCCAGAGATCCCCTTCAATCTCAACTGATTTTTGATTTACTGTCTTCCCTCACTGTTGTCTTCACTAAATATTCAAATCTGAAGAGAAAGGTGCTGTTATTGTACCTTGTCATGGAACATGGCTTCAATGATGAGTCCCCATAGATCCGTGAAACATAGCTGGTGTCCTTCCTGTTTCCTCTGGCACAACTCCTTCAAATAGTATTTCAAACGATCAGTTGCAAAACAAGTAAGAAACTTATTTTTGAGTACATGCTTTCGGGCATCATTGACTGTTTCCTTAAGATCCTTTTGGGACCAGTTAGGATCTTCATACAAGTTTGACATGGTCCTGAAAAACAAAACAAAACAAAACAAAAAACCATAAGGAAAGTGTGAGTTACTGTGAGTTATGAAGTAGAGCTTTGTGAAGTTATGGAGGCTTGTGTATTATGTCTTAATTTACATGAAAAAACACCATGTATGTGGTACCATCCACGTATTTAATTAATTCCAAATGTGGGAAAATATTCACTGGAAGAAACAAAAAAATGCCACAGCAGAAAAAGAAAGCCCTTTCTTGATAGTAAAGATCATACAACTCTTCAGATCACTTCTTGATGTCATATATAGAAAATTCCTGTGACAACTTTGCATATCTTGGTCTTACCATGTTGTGCCGGATAAACCAGTGATGTATGAGACACAGTCCAAGATGCTCATTTCCTGCACACTGAGAAGGTGAGCATACATGGCTGTCAGAGCTCTGGTTCCACCACCTGTTGTCATGATTGCCACCACAGGTACCTGTTCAATCCCAAAATACGTGCATTTAGTGACACGGTCTAAGAAGGGAGAGTGACATCTTTGGTTAGAAAGTTACAGCACTGATAAAATAGTAAAGATTCTGCATGCCAGTAGTCCAAGGTGAAGAAAACCTTGAATTAATAATGGGGAATATAAGGAGTAAGAAATACTTCATGTTTCCTCTGGCATGCAGCTGTGCATTAGAACATGAAATCCATCTTCTCAAACATCACATTTTCAGTGCTCTATTGCAAAATTATTAACACAGGCCAGCCAAAAAAACTAGAGGAAATGGTAACTCTTACCATCTGAGTCAGACTTTTATCGGACGCAATAGACCAGAAAACATCGGTGCTATCTCACAGTTTCCATGTGAGCAGTAATAACCTCTCTTTTCCTGAAGTTTGCTAAGGTCAGTTTCTAGTATTGTATAGTTATTTCACAGACCATACTAGAGGTGTCATGACTGATGGATTTAAGAGCACAGAGCAGTTCAGAACACCTGAGACCAGAAGCTGGTGATGCCATCTCCTTTTACATTTACTGTAGGGAAAGAGAAGCAATATTCACTCTACCTACCACATGTGTACAATACTAGGTATGCAAGTGAGCTGCAATTACTTCTTTCTGTGATCATACAGAAACCCAGGGACTGATAGTCTTAGAAAAAGAATTAATTTGTGAATATAAATTGGCTGCTTTAACAGTAAAGCTACCATGCACTGGGGTGAATTAGTCTCATGTACAAATCATCAGGAGAATCTAGAGAGATTGTTCTGCAGGGAAGTATGGGTGCCTCTACATCTGAGGGGAAGGAAATGGTCCATAGCTTAGTGCTGGAATTTCAAAGCAAGGTCTTGTGTCTGAAAGGTCCAGCTGTGCAAAAAGAGCTAAACCCAGTTTAGGTCAAAATGAGGAAAATTTGTCATCTCTGCATTTGAGTTCAGGCTTCACACTGCAGTCGTGGGCACACAACTAAAAAAGAGAAACCTGATTTCCTCCTGCCTTGGAACCTCTGTTATTAATCCCCTTTGCCAAGCAAGCAGAGGCTACAGCAGGTGATGAAGTAAGGCTGGCAGCATGCTGGGCTTACACAACAGGAACGTAAATGCTGGCAGAAAAGATAAACAAAATGAAGTCCAGTATTAACTGTGAGGGAATGAAGTGCTGAATCAACAGTTTAGATCTGGCTGAGATGCCTATGGGGCCTAAAAGAAGATTTGGCTTAGGTTCTGAGAGCACTTCACCCTTCTCAGCATTATGGTGCAGACTGCTATTGAACACAAGGCTAGATTCTGTAGCAACAGGGCTACAAGGTTTTTATTATTGTTTCCTATGAGTACTCATTTCTTCCGTAGAATAAAGAAATCAGCCACAGAAAAAAGAAGTCAGCCATAGCTTGTACATGAAACTGTACACTGTGTCCAGGAAAATGTAAACATCAATGATATGTTTTGACACTCATCTGCAGAGAAAGCAGAGAATAACTATGTCTCAGGTACCTCATCATCCTGCAAGTTCTCTTCCAGCTGGAGAATGTCCTTCAAAGCAGCTGCAACCACCTTCTTCCTCTTGCGAATGAAATCCTGTTCCTGGACACACAGGTCAAACCCCAGGCGTACATCTAGGTCTTCCTGACTGGAACAAGTATCAAGTGTCTTACATGACATTTGTATTTTATATCAGCATTTTAATTTCTTCTACTTCATAAATAGACATGCCTTCATTACCAGGTCTATATAAAGCAAAGCAGAAAGATATTAAATGTTCTAGTTTGTTCTTGGAGAAAAATAGTCCATCTTTCTTTGAATTGAGAGGTTTTCTTTTTTTTTTCCTCCCTGCCAAAGGTACCTGAAATTAAATATAGCTACATATAACATAATTGTTCCTTTTCAAACATGAATTCAGAAGCCTGCAGAGGGCAGTGTTTTAGAGGTGGCTTTTAAAAGTTGTGCAAACTTCCACTGATACCTGTGAAACGTGTACTGAAGTTGTAGATTTACACGATCAGATGGGTTTTCTATGTTTATAAGCACTACTTTTGTAGTTTGGAAGCTGCTATGAAAATTCTTCTTCAGTGTGGTAAGGAAGTTTTTAAATTACTGCTGTAAATGGTACGTATATCTCATAACATATTTACTGAAAATAAAGAGGATGATGGAAGACGTCCCTGCTTTTTTGGAAGTTCTCTTCCGTTACAATGTGGTACACAATGCAACATATTCACCTTATAAATTTTACTAAGGCCTTAACCATATTCCAAAATACATAATGTGTTTCCTTGGTTTAGAAATAAGCATCATTTGATTGAGTTTATTTGCATTTATCTCTTTGAGTACACATTGATTGTTTCAATTTTTTTCATATTGTAGAGCACTCTGATTTTGGTCCTTTAGTGAAAGTAAACAGTTAAAGAAACCCCTTGGGAAACAGAAAGGTTTCTTTCAATTAGTTTTGAAATGATGCTTTTATTGAAAATCTGAATTTGGCAATAAATCTAGAGGTATCAGAGTGGCCCATACCACGTAATATTGATTGCAGCACAATATGAATAGAAAATTGATGTGTTCTTTATAAAACCAATTCTTAACTCACTGTCCCATCACATAAATTCACAGCTGTTGAAAATTTTTGTGTTGCGTACTGAGTTAATTTTATTTTATAGTCTGAAATGAGGATAAACCATCATTCAGGACACAAAGTCAGTAACAAAGGGATTGGAACTTGATTGACAGCTACCTGAATACAAAGAACTAAGGAGATGTCTTACCATTTTTTCACCTTAAAGTGCAAATCAACTTTTCTGTGCTGAAAATTAAAAAGATAAAATTATGAATATTGATATTTTGTTTAAAACAGTCCTTTTCCCCCATGCAGACTGAGACATAGATCTTTTGGGTCATCATTACATCTACGAAGCTCTGACTCTTAATCAACTGAAATTGGGAAGATAGGCTCTCCTCTCAAGGTTTCACTAGTACCCAGAATGTGCACAGATTTAACAAATTAAGACTTCAGTACTATCATCTGTAGTCCACATCTTCTCTATGTTATGAAACTCAGGTGTAGCTTGTGCTGGTACTAGTTTGCTACACGAATAAGTAACGGGAGAGCTGCAGTGCTATACCTCACCTCCCTGGAAGAGTCCACCACTAAATTTTGAAACCTTGAAACTACGTCTTCTCACATAACAATGTCAGATACAAGGGGAAGACAAAAAGTCTGAGCACCCCAGACTTGTGGCATGGGTTGCCTCTTGGAGCAGTGTACCAGGCTGCAGCCTCACCCCTCTTCCCAGTGGCTCCCAGTGAATTTCAGCCTGGTTAAGTACATGGAGAATAGAAGGAGCACGAGAAAAAGCCTAGACATTTTCCTTCTCCCCCTTCTCCCCTGTATTCCCCATTTTATTTTGCTCCAAATAAGTCACTTCGTTATGCATCACCCTAGATTGAAGGGGGATTAGAAAACAACTGTCTCTGTAAAGAGAGAAGTGGTCTTCGGTTTCTGCTTCTTGATAATCACAATTTTAAAAAGCTTATAAAGGATTCCCCATGGCCAGTAGACACTTACCTCACCAACTACTTCCTGCTCTGAGGGGAGTGACTTCAAAGGGATTGTCAGGGGGATGCTTCTCCTCCTTGCTCCACATGACACACAAGCACACTGAAAAGTAGCATGGAGTGCTTTTTGGTTAAGACAGAAATGTTCTTCTCTTGCTGCCTACTCACATGTAAATGTCAGGTCATAGGACTGTCTGTGTTCTCTACCATGTTCTGGGGTAACGTACAAAGGTGGGAAGCTTCCTCTTCTTTGTGAGTGTAACATCCAGGGAGGGTTGCTTGTATCTGGCATAGTGGAAGAAAGTGGGATCTGGGAGAGGGGAGCGGGAGTCACAGCACACTGAAACTGTCTGGCTTTCTTCAAAGGATCCTCTCACTGTAAATGTTAGCTCATTCTCTAAAACAATGAGATAAAATGCACACACAAAATTACTTATAATTGCAAAAAAAGGAACAGGGGGAAAAAAGAAGCAAAAGGTAGCTTTGAACAAATTCCTTCTCTTGTTTTGTGTTTGGAAAGCTGTCTTCCGAAAGTGATCCAAACCCCAAACATCTCTTTGTAATGTACTGAGCAAGAAGTCAGATTAGAGTGTGATGTAAATGGCACTGAATTTAAGACTGGTGCATTTCTGTTGCAATTGCATCATGACACAATGAATATAAACAGGTACTTTGCGTTGTAAATTATCCTCATCTCAATGAGCAAAAGAAGCTCTCAGTCCCCTAAAATAAGATATTACTCTGCAGCAGATGACCCTATTTATATGAAGAAATTAGCTAATCCTGCCAGTGTGCGTTACACATGCTCTGAGATTGCCTACCAGATCCAGCCTCTCAGGGGATGTGGGCAGAGGAACTTCTAGATTCTGGATCTTGATCAGGGTCAGGCAGGAGCCAGCTGCTGAGTGGCTAACCCCTGCAAAAAATGAGGTGTTGCTATGCATATGCAGAAGGTGAATTGACAGAAATGCTGAGGAAAGTTAAGGTTATGGACTACTGTGCCTGAGGAATTAGGCTTCTTCAGGGTTTAGCAGCACTACAGCAGAGGTTTCCAGAATCTCAGCTTGGGATCTAGATACCTTCTGTACAAGCACCTGATGTTGTTTCTGTACTCTGGCACAGGGCTCCCCATGAAGCTGGAACCCTGAGCCTACACCTGCTGCAGGACTGGTAGCATTCTCCACTGAAGAATTTTTACAAATCACCTTTGATATGATCAATTAAAACCTTATTATTTTGATGATTCAATTTCTAGGCCTTGTTAGAGAGAGTAGAATCAGTAATATTCATTTAAGCAATTAATAAGCTTACCCGAAAAATGCTTCTTTTGCATTCTGCTGTCCAAGTGAACTTCCAAGCAGGCTTCCTCGCGACACTGCAGTAGGCATGATGGGGACAGAGAATTAGAGAACTCATCCAGCCACCTCACCACCCATGCTGGCAGATGTTGGCAGGGGCATTGCTTGAATGTGGGGGTCAACTGTGTTGGAGGCTTTTGCCATATCCAGTGACAGTGAGAATTCACTTCATTGTCACATAGGAAGATGGTGCTCTGCTAAACACATTGCAATTTTCAGTGGATGCAGACAAAATAGGGGGAAATCATAACAGTTTGAAAGCTTCTCTAAGATCATGCTGACCTCCTTAAAGATAAAGCTTCTAAGAGAAAGTATCACTAAAGAATGAAGAGTGGGGACGTTTCTGTCACTGATGTTATGATCAGCTAGGGTAAGGAATGATGTGGGAAAGAACACAAAAGAACAAAACAAATATTTTACCACTATTGCTCCATTTGTGATGATGGTTTCAGGAGGATCCAGGCTAGAAAACAAGAATAAATAATATGTATTTTACAAACAATATATTCTGGATATTGTCCTGAACAGGACACGCTATTCTCTCTTAATTTTTTTATTACAGTTATTTTATTTGCTCCTTCTTATTGTCTCCAGAAGTATGCTCCCTTTATGCTATATGCCACATAATGACCCAGCATAAATGATTAAATTGCAATAAGGTACCTGGAATGTGCTTGTAATAGCCTTAGTAACACAAGTATGTCACAAGATGGGTAGCAACCTTCTCCTCAGTCATAACTTTCCCAGAGAATGCTGTCCAGTAAATCTATAGACTTACTGCAGAGGGATTTAGCATCCAACTCTGAACTATGTAAGTAACACATAAATCTTACTAAAAAGTCAGAGAATTAAAATTTGGAACTCTCCTCTACATCATGGCATTTTCCTTTCATGGAATGATTTGTTAATGCACACATCAACTTTGGAAAAATATTGAATTTGGCTATTGACGTGATACTGGTCTACAGAAGGTTTCCCTGCACTAATGCACCACTCCAAGCTGTTGTTCTGATTATTGGGGTTTTACTCACATGCTCTCCAGTACAAACTCAACTTCCAACTCCTCCTTCCTCTGACAATAAAAAAAGAAGCAATCTCCATTAGCATGTGCAGAGGTTTTCAAAGCGACCTTCATTTTTGCAAGCACAGTTTCCTTTATGTTTTCATAAGTAACAATATTCTGTTTCGTGCTTGCTATTGTCAGCATTAAAAGACAGAGATAGCTTTTTCTTCACCAAGGATAAGATTTCAATTGTACTAGCAGACTAAAGCGTGTTTGGTGCTTAAAAGTCTCCCTACTAAACCTTTATCTTTGCCAGCTTCCATGTGCTGAACATGGTATGATAAGACTTGATGTTTAGTAAAGTATTGTGGAAATAGGCCGTTTTCCTGTCCTTGTTTCTTTTTTTTTTTCATAGTCTTTGTGAGGATTACATAAATTGTCATTTTCTATCAGATTATTAAAAGTGCAAAGCTTCCCTAAAATTGCATCTACACTGGGGCTTGGGATTTTGGCCGTGACATGTGCCAGAGGAAAGCAAGAGGAATTTGAGAAGGCTATCTATTCTGTCACTGGCATGCAATTTCCAGGATTTTAATAAATTTTGCTACAATTTTACTACCAAGTTGGTCCTGGTGGTAAAAGACAGAAGAGACAGCATGTCTTTTTAATCAGAGGGGAGAGAATGGACATTAAGATGTACTAAATGTCTGACTGAGCTCTTACCTGTGGATTTAGAGGGAATGTTATAAACACTCTTTCCCCAAGGGGGATTTTAGCTACATCAAAAAGCACAATTGCGTGGTCATCATCATGAATAATGTCATCATCAGAAACAGTAATTTCCAGAACATTCTGGGAAAAGAAATTAAAAATAACCAATTCATTAGCATGTACTCAAGAAGTATAATATTCTACAGCTCTTGCAGGTTTAGCATCTGTTTTACAGAGAGGAAATAGAAAAATATTGATGAAAAAATGTCACAAGGAAGAGTAAGAAAGTGATTCTTATCTACTTTATAAGAAACAGCTCTTAGTCTCATCAGTTAAGGCTGAACTGAGATATCTTTCTGGTCACCTTTTATGCTTTTAAGTAGCTCTCATGAAAAATGCAATCTTTTAGGGAGGAATATGGATTGCCATATTCCTATATTGTTTCCTATCAACAGAGGTAATAAAGGACACTTCATATCAACAGTCACCTTTCCGGATCCTTGGACATTCATTCTGCTTTCAGCCGCCTGTTCACAGCCATTGGAGTATAGTGTAACCATCATCAGCAAACCGAGTAAATATCTTCATCTTACTAGAATTTGGCAGCTTCCTGGCATTGATATGCCATTTCATGTCCTCTCAGGAAAAGATGTGTTTTTCTGTTATAGTGTAATTTTATATTTTCATTTCATAGTGTCTCTCTGTTGTAACTGTCATTGTCCCGTTAGCCTTCCCCAAGGAGGTCATACTCACATTATCCATATATAAATAATAACTATCTGTTGGGAGTAAAGCGGATTCCAGCAAAAGCCAGAGCTGTTTTGCTCCAGCTTGCATGGGGAATTTTAAGTAAACTCAGAAAGACATTAGAAGACATGACCTCCTGTTTTGCTCTAAACTGAAAGATGTTACATAGAGACAAAGTGAAGAAGAGAGGTTTTGGTTTGTGTACCTTGACTTGTCTCTGTATTCGGAAGTAGAAACTTTCATTCCACACGGGATTTCTGCAGTTTTTGATGGCTTTGGTGTGGAGTTTTTCGTCTGAAGCAGTTGGCAACCAGAGGCTCACATAGCAATCAGATTGGCTTACTGTAGAAACATAAGCACAAAATATCTGTCAGAGGAATCACAACACAAGCAGTGGAAACATTTAAATGCTCCATAGCTTGAACTTGGGTGAGAAATGGCCAGTTCTTTCTGATATATATAGGCCAAACCAGAAAGATAGAAATCACATAGCTGGATAAAATTAATTTGCTCATCACAACACTATTTTTAATAAGCAGTGTATTCAAATAACTATGCATAATATCACACATTAAAATTAAAAATACAGTCCTAGCTAGTGGATAGTATGGATAGCCAGGAGTTTTGTATTGCTCCTGATCAACAAAATTAGGTAGGAGAAATCACAACAGAGGCAGCACAATATGAACTTCAGACCCTGAGAGGGATTGTGCATAAGTTGTATCTGAGGCAACTTAACTTTGTGAGAAATCTTAAAAGAATCAGGTTTCAGTCTGATTCAGATAGTAAATATATGGTTATTAACTCTTCATGATGGAAAATTAATTATTCAAGTCACCTTGATCATTGTCTCCCTAGGTGGGGCGGGAAGGGAGCACAGTTGCTGCTTCAGGAGGTTAGTAGCAAGCTGGAGCCCTTTCCTGGCATTTGTTGATGCTTCAGAGACCTGGAAGCTATTTCCTACTTCACATCTCTCCTCAGGAAAAATGAAGTGGCAGAAAGGATTTGGATCTTGTGGATGAAGGGAGTGAGCCTGCACTTGCTGTAAGGTACCACCTGCCATAGATCCTGAACCAAGTGAACACCAAACAGATTCTCAGACCTCAGACAGGACCTGTTCCGGAAGCAACTGGAACAGATCCATTCTGTTGTGTAAACACAGACGTTGGTGAGAAAAGAGGAAAAGTCCAGTCCCATGTCAGTCAGCAGAGATAACCACCTCATGAGTGGAGAGATGAACACTTACTGTGTATAAGCATGGCACAGGTCTTGCGGCAGCTCCTCAAGGTTAAAAGAGAGTTTATCCTGGTGTCTTTGTTCAGGATATTAGATGTATTGCTTTGGGATATTTTGTCTAAAAATAACATGTTGCCTGAAATCCAGAGACCCTGTGATTGGGACATCTCCAGAGGAGGATGACTATTAGGCAGGAGGATTCCCATGTAACAATTCATGCTGAATCTGAAGGAATTTCCTGACACTGCCATGAGTTTTCTCTCAATAAGGTAGTAGATTGCCTTTCAGACTTTGAAATTATTTTCACTGACAACATTTCAGGGTCTTAGATTTTTACATAATGGAAGTGACAGAATAATACATGGACTTTAATATAATATTATTACTTATTACTTATTTATTATATTTAGTATAATATTATTTAGTATAATATATATTCAATTTACTATGAGCAGGAGGGCTCTGATTGCTGATCGATCTCATAACTGAACCATCTCTCATCATTGTGCTGTCTGACAGCTTGCTGAGCTGTGATGTGCTCGTCCTGATAAGTGGTATCACTGCCTCTGATCTACAGAGTTTCTCAAGAGCTTATAGGAAGCCGGTACAATAGCCAAGAATTACATGTAGCCTCAGGGCAGCTGGACCATCCCTCCTGCCATAATGAGAGCACTTACCACTGCCAGTCTCAAGTGTTCCAAAAACATCCCCAAAATCACTAAAGAGGCTGAAATGGGACATCCTACAGAAATTGACATTTCTGAACTCATCTGAGACATAATTTCTCTCATTTTTAGTTTCTAGCCATCATAAGGTGCAGGAAGGGCTCATTTCTATATTTTTGCTGTAGTTGCAAAGGCCAATTATTTTCTTTTCCTTTGTTTTTCTTAATGAAAGCCAAAATGCTTTAGCCTGATATTAAATTCCGACTTTCCACCACACAGTGTATAAAACAAGATTCATGATAGAACTGAGAAAGATGGCAGTACTAAAACTCTGAGCCAAGCATGAATGGACAGCCACAACACTTATGAATGTCTTTTGTTACTGTTTTATCTGGAATTTACTGATATTCTGGAGTGTTTTCTTTGACAAAATATTTTTGTGAGGCTACTTTCTAAAATTATTTTTCCATATGTGTGTTGATTTCTGATATGGTTTGAAGCTGGCTCCCTGCCAAGTCTCCAAACCTTACCACAAGAAGTCCCCGTCCCCCCCCAAACCCCAGGGAGAAGAGGGAGAAAAACAACTAAGAAAACCCGAAACGAGAGAGAGACAGCTAAAGTGATATATATAAATATATTTACACTTATGTTACAATTATATACAATTGAAATATATACAATTTCACAAGGGAAAGGGAAGGGGGAAGGGAAAAGGAACAAAACCAAAATAAAATATATATATATATATATCTCCCAATTAGTAGCCCAATATTTATCTACTAAAAGAGTTAGTAAAGAAATATCTCACTACTCTCCTTGGGACAACCGAGAGTCGCTCTGGAATGATCACCGGCAACCTCTGCCTCCCAAGGTCGACAAGGCCTTACCACGCCTCGCTCCCCAACACGGCAGACTCAACAGCAGGGAACCTGCACCTTCAAGCCGCCGGAAGGAAAGAGAGCGAAGGCCTTTCCTCCTTTCTTCTTATAGTCTGGCTTACGTAAAAATTGTAGGGAATACTGGGTAAATCTGGGCCCTTCCTTGGCTACAAACTGGTCACCAAGGAAGGCCTAGCCCAAACTACCACAATTTCATAAATATTTATGTAAAATAAGCTATTGACAATTAAAGAATCACAGAATCAGAGATTATGCTGAGTTGGAAGGGATCCAGAAAGATCATTGAGTTCAGCTCTTAGCCCTGCACAGGACCATCTCCAAGAATCATAGTATATACCCGAGAGTATCATCCAAACACTTCTCGAACTCTGTCAGCCTTGGTGCTGTGACCAGTTCCCTGGGCAGCCTGTTCCAGTGACCAGTCACCTCTGGGTGAAGATCATCTTCCTAATATTCAACCTAAACCTCCCCTGACATAACTTCAGGCCAGTCCTTTGGGTCCTGTCACTGGTCACCACAGAGAGAGAGCAGTGCCTACCCCTCCTCTTCCCCTCACAAGGAGTTGTAGACTGCAATGAAGTCTCCCCTCAGTCTCCTCTTCTCCAGGCTGAACAGATCAAATGACCTCAGCCACTCCTCATACAGCTTCCCCTCAAGGCCCTTGACCTTCTTCATCGTCCTTCTTTGGACACTCTCTAATAGCTTAATACTTTTCTTATATTGTGGTGCCCCAAACTGCACACAGTATTCAAGGTGAGGCCGCACCAATGCGGAGCAGAGCAGGACAATCCCCTCCCTCAACCATCTGGCGATGCTTTACCTGATGCCCCCCAGGACACGGTTGGCCCTCCTGGCTGCCAGGACTCATATTCAGCTTGCCATCAGCCAGGACCCCCAGGTCCCTTTCTGCGGCACTGCTTTCCAACATCTCATTCCCTAGTCTGTACGAACATCTGGGGTTGCCCCACCCAGGTGCAGAATCTGACACTTCCACTTGTTGAAATTCATATGTTGGTGATTACCCGGCCCTCTAATTTGCTGAGGTCTCTCTGCAAGGCCTTCCTGCCTTTGAGGGACTCAACAGCTCCTCCCGATTTTTTGTCATATACAAACTTGCTTAGTATCTCTTCCAGTCCTGCATCCAAGTAATTTACGAAGATGTCGAAGAGCACTCGATGGCTGTGCTGTCATTCAGAAGGACCTGGACCGGCTGCAGAACTGTGCCAACATGAACCTCATGAAGTTTATCAAGGGAAATGCAAAGTCCTTCACATGAGGAGATATAACCCCATGCACCAGGATGGGCTGAGGGCTGACCAGCTGGGAAGCAGCTCTGCAGAGAGGGACCTGCGCATGTTATTGGACACCTGGCTGAGCATGAGCCAGCAACGTGCCCTTGTGGCAAGCGACGCCAACGGTCCCCTGGGCTGCATCAGAAGGAGTATTGCCAGCAGATGGAAAGATCATGTCTACTCAGTGATGGCAAGGCCACATCTCTGGGTTCCCCGGTACAAGAGAGGTAAGGATGTAAAGTCCACAAAGAAAATGCAAGATTGGAGTATCTGATGCATGGGGAGAAGCTGAGAGCCAGGACTCTTCAGCCTGAAGCAGAGAAGGTTCAGGAGGTCTTATCGATGTGTGTAAATACTTGACTGGGGGAGAGGAAAATAAAGAAGTCTGAGTCAGACTCTCCTTAGTGGTACCCAGTGGAAGGTAAAAGACAATGGACACAAACCAAAATACAGGAAATCCCACTGAAACATAAGTAAAAACTTTGGTTTTGTCATGAGGGTGGTCAAACACTGGCACAGGTTACCCAGAAAGGTTGTGAAGTCTCTGCCCTTTGAGATGTTCAGAACACAACTGGACATGGCTCTGAGCAACGTTCTGTAGCTGACCCTATTTTGAGCAGGGGGCTGCACTGCATGATCTCCACAGGTGCCTTCACACCTCAGCCACTTTGTGTCATTCTGCAATAACAAGGCTAGTTGGTCACAGCCAAATTACATATTATGGTTGGTAATTACTCTGTGCAAATTTGACCTTGAAGATGATGTGAGGTGATACCACTAGGAAAAAGCATGCTTTCTTTTTGTAAAGAAAGGGGACTATGCCACATATGGTTTTGCCACAATTAATCTACAGTCGCTACTGATGTGGAGAGGTTATTGTTTTCCATAGGATTCCTTTGATTTTCCATATTTTCCTTGTACAGTGCGGAATGCTGGACAGAGTTAAATCTAGGAGGATTCAGAATTTTAAGGTAAAAAGCAGCTGCAACTCCCTGGGTGGCCTGAGGTCAACATGCTCCCCAGTATAACAATAAACATCTGCTCAGAGAAACAGAACGGAGTGCGGAACAAAGTGGAGACTATGTGCCCCCCTCCTTTCTAATTCCAGCAGAATGGGAGAACACTGTGGTACTAAGACTGTACAGTACCTGCCTGATAAGGGAGAATCAAGATATTCTGCTGCTGAAGCCAACAACCATGTCGAACCTCCTCCTCAGGTGCCAAACCACGACCACCACCCCTCGCCCATTAGGTAAACCAATAGAAATAAAAGGTATTTATGACTAGAGACACTCAAACTCCATCCAAACATAAAGAAAATAGTATAAAAGTGAGTTGGAGGTAAGGGGAAAGGGGGAGAAGATCTCCACTGAAACTGCTGGGATCAGTCGACTGACTGAGTCCATCTTCTCCCCCCCCAGAGGGACACCTTGGGTGAGAAATATGCTCTACATGCATTGAATGCTGCTTTTAGGACTAGAGTTTTTGCTTGTGCTTACCCCATAGCATATTAATTAGATTGCTTTGTATCAGAGCTTGTGCTTGCTTAATGTATGTATCAGTAGATTGTTTTAAACATATTTTTGCAGCAGACACTATCACCAACAACCTTCTAACCTCATTAATCTGTCATAGTTTGTATTAATAGAAAGTATTATTCTGTAAACTGTTAAAGTAAATCCTGCAGTTGCCAGCAGCGGATAACACCTTGGTGGGACCTGCTGAGGGGTCCTGGCTCTGTTGAGTTCCCTCCAACAAAGGAGGTCAAGGTACCCTCCCATCTTGTGAGTCTGTTTGTGAAGGGTCTCCTTACGAGATGCTGACAGACTGTCGGACACCAGGATCTCGACTTTCCTGGGGGACTGATGAGCAAAAATCTGAATTTCCATCTTTCACGTGACAAAGAGTATCCCCATGCTTTGACTTTAACTGAGTTTATGTTTTTCTCCAGAAGTGGCAGTTCATTTGAGCCCAGGCTAAACTGTGAGGCAAACAGTGAGAGAAATCAAACAACAGGACAGTTGAATGTCTGCTGAATATTATGAAAACTATGATACCCTCATTATATGGGAACCCTTGAAATGGCTAACCAGCTTATATTGCTCCCTCTTATCCCTGAAAAAAGTGTACAAGAGAGCTACCGACAATGTTCCAGTTTATTCATTGCTACCTGGGAGCTAATAAAAAAAAAAAAATCATGTTTGCATTTTCTTCATACTCTAGTTGTAATGCAGTTGCTGGGCTTCATTAACAGTTCCATGCCATACCAGGCCCTTACTTCAGTGCACGTGTTGCAGCTTAATTTCCTGATGACATAACGTCACCCCATGTGCATGCTGAGACTTCTCAACTCACAGTCTCTTTGAAAGTCAGCACTAAGTGACCCTGATATCCTTTCACAATTTTTAACTTCTGATTCAATATGTATGTTGGTGGGACTGTTTCTCATCTCTGTCTTCAAGCTAAAGATGGGTTAAAAATACAAGACCGGAACAAGAAGTTCGGAACTACAGACAGCTGCTTACTACCCTGTGAGAATACAACCTTATGAGCTGTACCTAAAATGAACCATCACATGCTAAAATCATTCATCTCCATCACAAGTAAGAAGGAAATTACAGCACTGAAAACCAAAGCATATAAGAAAAACTAGTCTTATAAGAACAATGAAAGTAAACTGTAAAGTCCCATCTGTCCTGTTACTGCGTTTCATAACATCAAAACAAAGAAATAATTTTCTCCTAGTGAAATCCTCTCCACCTGCACAGACAGGTTCCCCTTGAATTCTAGTTTACTGCAGTTCACCTAAAAGGAGGAGGAGAGCCACTCCCATTTCTCAATCGTTGGACATGGTCTCTGGGAACATTTTTCCTCTCCAACATAACATGATACAAACAATATTAAGAAGTTACCTCGTACTGCTTGTCTGTCTGAGACAAGATTTAAACTGAACTCAGTCCTCTAAAAGGTGCAACACTCATCTGTAAGCACAATATTACTCTCTGTAGCTTTCTTGTGGAAATAACGAAAGCTCGTAGATCTACCATGCTTAATCAGTGATGTCCTTTACCAGGGATGAACGGAGTCCCCATATGAATCCTCCACCTTGTCCAGCCATTTAAGTCCACTGGCAAAGTAGGATTTTCTCCCTGGAGCAGGTTCAGTGGGTGCAGTACCTGTTGCAGTCACAGCACAGACCTTTCGCACCCTGGGTCACCTCTCCGTCTTGCACCACTGTGCTCCCACCAGCACCACTTGCATTTTTGCAACAGGGCCATTAGTATAACCTGCACTAGCTGTACTCTACTTAATTTGCTTCTTTTCTGTAGCAATAATAACCTCTAATATCTCTGGAGAACCACTCTGATTTGCAAAGACTCCAAGTGTATCACCCCAGAACTGACTCATTTCTTCTGAAAGGGTAAAATAAGAGCTTCCACAAAATAATTTCATAAGCTGTTAGAGGACTAAGTCTCTGAGCTCCTCCTTTATAAATATGCAAGGTCTCTCTTCATCCAAAGATAAAAAACAAAATGAAGATCTGAAAAGAAAAAGGAAGGTCTGAAAATGAGAGGAAGGTCTGAAAACAAAAGGAAGAGTAGAGGGAGAGGAATTATTGTTCTGACCTCCCAGTTAAGACCAGCAGGTTTCTTTCCACAGCTGACACAGCTTCCACATGCTCCTGATTTCTACAGTTACAAAATATACCTGATACGCACAGTCATATTTCAATCCAAGACTATAAGTTTCCTACTTCAACTCTTGACTGCTGCTTCACAGGGATGCCTCTACCCACAGCCTCTTGATCTGGCAAGACAAATCCTCTCAGAGAAGTTATCATCTTCCAGAAAAAAAGCACCTGTCAGCCTGAAACTCACTCCAAGTAATTTCTTATTGGACATACGTCTCAAATTCACCTCTGTAGTCCAGGCAGAGTATTGCTAACACTCAGCATCACCAAGGCCAAATATGTCAAACCAGACCTGACATCACCACTCTCCACCCCATCTGTGTTAATGAGCCTGAACATGCTCTCCAGCAACAAAGGTCAGCTCTTGGAATTTGGAATCAGCTAGTACCCATGTAGGCTGCCAGAATTTCAGAGAGCAGTATTCACAGAGACCTCTTTATTCAGGTCTTCAGAGTTACCTGAGATCCAGTGCAGTCCTACAGAGTTTTGCCAGATATTCCTCCCACACATGGCAAATTCTGTAGAAGAAGTGATGCTATTAATAGAGTTAGGAAACATGAGCTTTTGTAAAGGCCCTTGGCACTGACCTCCAGCTGAGAAGGAGCAAATGGACACACCAATGACCTAAAAAGTAATTCTTTTACCCAAGGCTGTCTGCAGCTCCAGACTGAGGAGGGGAATACCACCACAAAGCAGATACCAGACTATAAGAGACCCATAAACTTCAATGAAATTGCTTTCTTTCTAGTATGCCCAGCACCTCTACAGCCTAACTGCATGCATCATCGGAGCCTGGTGATGACACCCAGCGCCTGCAGGGCATCAGGATGAGTGTTAGTGATCTTATCTGGGCACCCTCCCTTCTAGAGCCCACAGTGAGGACAGGGAGTGCCAGAAATATTTGAGTCTGACCCTTAACTACTACTTGGCATAGAGGTTATTTAGGAGTACAGTGGAAAATAATTAGCTCAGGTCTGCCAAGAGCATTTGCATGATAAGACAACACGATAACCAGTTGTATGAAGTATTTACAAAACAAATGTTGGAGTGAAACATCACCTAAGTATAGAGGAGACTACAAAAGTGGTGGAGCAACAGTAAGTATATGAAAAAGGTTAATTGATCCATTGAGGAGTGGGCTGCTTTCTTTTTGGTTTGATTTTTTTTCTTTGTGTGCTGAACTCCACCAGCAAGTGCTATCTACAGGCAAAGGTGTAACATCAGATTTCAGCATAAGCTGGGATTTCACCCCAGGCTTGTGAAACACACATCCCATGGATCTTGAGGTGTGAGTTTAAAAAACAGCCAAGATTAAGTTGGGTGCACAAGACAGTGAGGACTGTCAGTGGAAATATATAGAAGTGGCATTCCCTGAAGCCAAGATTTGGCAAGTAGGTCAGGGAAAAACATAGAAACTCTGTGACCAAAGCACCTAGTGTGCTAGTACTTGCAACAAACTGAGAGAAAAACTTGGAACGGAGCATTTTTTAGCCAAAATGAAGTGAACAGAAACTCTAGCAAGCAAATAATTGCGTGTGCCAAAAAAGATGGGAAGTCAGCATGCAGACAGAAAAAGCAAGTCAAAGAATCTGTTGCACTTGGTTGGAAAGGTGGCTTGTTCCTGGATCTGATAAAGGAAAGATGGAAATATTGGGAAATCTGAAATATGTTATTTAAAAAATTGTCAGTCTTTCACAGATATTTCACAGTCAGATAGCACCTGTATCAGCTGCTTATTATCAGTTTTCCAGGAGAAAGATCATATTGCTGAGAAAAGGCTAGGTAAACATAATTTTGTAATTCTTATCAGCATACAATAGCACATGTGGTTATATTAGTTTTGTGATACTTCAAATGCATACAGATGTTAAAAACAAAACATTAAGCTAAAAGGACATTAGTACCAGTGCAAAATCAATCGCTTAAAAGATACGATATATCTTTTTGGCATTGTACTGAAGTATTTAAACCACATAATATCACATTATTTTTCGTTTGAGGCTCCAGCTTCTTTGAAAGCATGGGCAGGTTGCTGCTCAGCCAACAAAGAGCTATCTAATATTTGTTTATCTTCCTTGTTCAATAGCATGCTGGTTTACAGTGCTTCATTTTGACGTGACATCCTTAAGAAGTCACAGAGTACCTGGGGGAATTACTGACAGACAGAAAAGACATCCTTTTCTTACCTGCTGGTCTCTATATCTTATTTATTGGTAATCAACAAGAGAATCTGAAGATACTTCTCAGTGTTTCTAGGCCTTACCTCACATCTTAAATTAGAATCCCTCTACCCATAATAAAAGATTCAAACAGATAAGAGAGAAAAAATGTATGGGAGAAGATATTTGGTTATCCATGTTTTGTTAGCAGGGCAACAGAGGCATAGAGCATTTGGATGTGTAGATGTACTTAAACTTCTTATTAAAGTAAAATAGAAAAGTCTATTAACAGAGCTAAAAACTGAGCCCACACATCCTGAGTCCTACTCCAGGGATGTACATTTTACTGATAATGGGAATTTTCAAAATGTCTCCATATCACTAAGCAAGACTTTCTCAGAAACCACACCGTCCTCAGGATGAAGGACAAGGTCACAACAGTAATACTATTTCTGAGAATGCAGCATCATTTTACTTTGTGCAATCCCTTTGCGTAAGCTGTTGAATCATGGATCTTATCTTGTAATTCAATGTCCATGATAGATCAAAGGTGATACTAAGAGAAATTAAATGAGCACTTCAAAAGATTGAAGGTGAGGTTTTGCTCATACATGCAGTGTTTCATAGCTGTCAAAAGGAATAAAAATTAATTTTACCTTTTTTGCTGTCCTATAATATTTTTTCTATTCTCTGCAACCCAATATTACAGACTGTGTGAGCTGAACACTTCTCTCCACTGGACTGGAAAATAAGCAGTGGTGACATCCATGTTTTTGAAACATCAGAGTGAAATACAAAGAGATGGTGAGACTTTTATCTGTAGGATATTATGGCTTCAGCAAACTTCATCATGATCTCCCAAAAAGGAAGGAAAATGCAAAACAAGAGATGGATGTATGATAAAGGGATATGTAAAATTGTAGTTATTAGTGATGTGTCAAATTCATGAGACACAGGTAGGAATGGCAGGAGAAAATTCTTCAGAGGAAAGCCTCTGTGAATGTGGACCACCAGGTAAGGGCTGGCCAAATATCACACATTTTCAGAGCACTTTGCATGTGAACTGTAACATATCATGTACTGCTGTCTCCAAAAGATTTCTGTTAGATATCTTTCGCTTAGGTGCAAGATATAACAATGTGGCAGATGTTATGATGCTCTGATGCTCTGATGCTGGAACATGTACACGAGATACCTCTCTCAACTTCTGAGATGTGGCAGGGCTTTTTAGAGCAAAGAATTTAGAGGGACTGATGTGTAAGGATTTCAGCTCTATATTCTATGCATTTGTCATGGACATGGGATATAAACATCTGTGTATTAAAACTGATGTTAAGATATTTTTACACCTCTGAAAGAGACAACTTGTCAGATAAATAATGTAAAGAAATGTAAAGGAAAAAAGCAAATAACCCAAAAAACCTCTGAAATTGTAAATAGATATTCTGTGGCAGAAATTGCCTTTGATTGTGATTTCTTAGCTAGTATGATTTACAGTATCTAGCACAATCAGGGTCTGAAACAGTAATTTAAGAGCTGTGTAATGTCAATAAGAAAATCTGATACTTACAAAAATCTGCCTGACGAGCATTTTTCAACTTTATGATTCTCACAGTGAGCAAGGAGTAAGGTGTCACTTCCTGATGAAAAAAAAACAACAAAGGAGATATATTTTAAAGTTTTGAATAAGTGATTGTAATGACAACCAAACACTGAAAAGAATCCAGGTTCTGTTAAAGCTATCTCTTCCATTTGGTATCACAGTAAAAATGCAATACGTGACAAAATGCACTTTCTCCACAAACTTCATTGACCCCTAAAGGGTATAGTTATCAAGCATGCAAACAGAAGATGTGGAAGAAGAGAGTGAATAGGAAAGTGGAGGGAGAGTAAATAACCTGAGAAAGTTCAGTTAGCTAGCTATATTAAATCATATACTTGACCACTAGCATCCAATATGAAGACAAAATTCAGCGAATACACAAATCAGAGATGCTTATATTTGGTTGGCTGTTCACCAGCAACCTGTGTTGTGCTGTAGATTGAATCAAGGCCTATACAAAAGTTTCTGCTTTTAATACAATGTTTGGATAACTGGAGAGAGGAAAAAAAGATTGGTCTTTTTACCTTTTCTTGCTTGTTTTTAAAAGAATCATTTTCATGGTGGGTAAGTGTCTAAGTGTTAGCACCTTGGGGAACGTCTCAGGACATACACAGTACACAGCTTTGGACAAACATTTCCATCTTGCTTTGTGGGAACACAAGTTTTCCTTACCAAATGTGCTTATTCATAGACGTGGAGTAGTGTAATGAAGTACATAGATTGGACTACAATCCTTAATTTCAAAGAAGGCTGTCTCCAATTCCTTATTGAAGGTGCCAGGCCTGACCACCTTAGTCTGCAAAAGTTGTGACCATCATGTGTACTTTATGGATTTTACATCTTCAGAGAACATGCTCATCATGTCCATTAGCAGCAGCTAGAGCAAGCAGGGTATTGGCAGAAAGGGGCAGAAAACAGGCAAAGCTTCATATAGCAGCACAGATGGCTATATTGATACCCTGGCTGCAGGAACAGTTGTAGAAGATTTATCAAAATAGCTGAAGTTTATAGAAAGGAAAGAGAGTTGCACTGTGGTTGTACGCAAGAGACTGAATGAAAAGGGTAAATCAGCAGTGGGAGTGGTTACCTGTATCACTGTTTACGAACAGAAGCAGATGAAAATGAGGAATTTCAGGAATTTCAGACTGTATTAAGTAATAAGTTCCCAAGTTGATGTATGATTACAGTAGGAACAGGTCTTGTTAAATAGAAGGGGTAACACAGAACGACTGCAGTGAATGTCAGAGGATGAAGTTCTGCACAAGAAAGAAAATGCAAACTCTGTCATATCCTGAGGTCAGACTACTGCTGCATGAAGAGCATTAATCTGCATACAAATATGTTATAAGCAGATTCTGAATTGGATATCTCCAATAAATGGGAAAGATATAAATAGTATATCTATAAATAATATATATGTGAAAAAGCCACCTTGAGATAGTCAGGTTATGAAGTACTAAGAAATTTCTTCTGAGCAAAGCATTAATCAAAACAAAATGTTATGGCTTTAAAATTATTTAGGAACAGAGAAGTGTTAGTTTGCAGTTCTAATAGCGAGGGTCTTTGGAAGTTATAAAATGATCAAACTTATTATGATGACACTTTTGGATTTGCAAAAAAATATTCAGCCAAATAATACTGAAGGCACAGTACATATTGGTGTCAAGCAATAGGTGGCCACTTCAGTAGAGGTCTGATGGTAGCCACTAATATTCAGAAAGAGCTCAAGGAGAAGTTGAGATAATGGCAGAAGACAAATAGCTCAGTAATTCTTAGTAAGGTAACCTCACAAAACACCAACAACAAGAAGAGGTGGCCAAAGAAATAAGTTGTTGTGAAAGCTAATCACCAAAACTCTGAAAACATTATCTGAAATAAATGGAGGAAGATGACGAAATAATTGAGAGATGTTATTTTCTGAGAAACTTCAAATAAAATAACTGGGATAAACTCCTGACTGAAACAAGATAAAGCACACACAGACATGCTGCTACTGTGACAAAGGTCAAAGACTGCTAAAAAGGTCGAAGTATAAGAAATCAATTACACAAGACAGTACATCAGCTGAAGTGTGTAAAGCATTAGACTACAAGGAATATTTCATGACAAAATTTGCTTAACCTCCCAAATAATTTCTATCACTATGAGAAGGAAAGACATGAAGGTCATAAAAGGAGTTTGCAAAAAAATGCAGTAATTCTCAGGCTATGAAGTAATCCAATGAAGTGGCAAGATTGAATTTTTTCTAAAATGCGGGGAAATTGAAAGACATTTTAAATAGATGTTAGCCTAAAATAACCAGAAAGCTTTACCCATGTGCTCAAGCTTTTTGCTGTGAGGTACAGAAGCATCACACTCAAAACAAGAGTGCTTACTGCCAAATAAATGCATTCTCTTTATCAGGATACAAGGGGTAGAATATCTTGTCTTCTGGGTAGGTGTATTCCAAAACTAAAAAAAGGAATTAATCACTGTTGCTTCAAGTTGTGTGTAGGCACAGGATATTTTATAGGGTTGTGTTCTAAACAGGGGAAGTAACATCTCAGCATTGTCAGGACACAGGCTGAGCCAGCTCCACAATATTTTTTCAACCATCATTGTTAGACTATTTCTCTTCCATCAATAAGGAACCACTCCATGTCTACTTACCTTAAACTGTTTTGTTCTTAGAAGAACAAACACTCATTGGGTTTGTCCTTTTGTTTCTATAACTTTCTCAAAAATAGTACTCAAATTAGAGAAACACATAAAAACTTTGGCAGACATATTTCAGGAGAAACAATGGAAAGAGTTAAAGAAATTGCATTTAGTATTGCTGATCTCTTAGCCTTCTTTAATGGCACCAGTCCTTCAGCCAGCATTTTGGAACATGTGTTTTTAAAGGTTGCCAGTGTTGTGTATGAACTACTATGACTTTGTAAGTTGAATGACAGAAGCAGAAATAAATGTGGGTTCTGCGAAGGCACACTTTCACCAAGCACTGTTTGTGTGCTTGTACATTGCAGCAGAATAAAGTACAGGCTATGGGACGAATGCATCACAGAAACCTCATACTTTGCATGCAAACGAAAACAAACTGATAAAAAAGTATGGTAGGGCTATATTAAGAAGGGAAAAAAACCAAACACAACCAAACAAAAAACCCAAACAAAACATTAAAACATATCCAGTGTTTCTATGAAGAACAGTAAATTATGACACAGATTAGACAGTGTTAAAGATTATGCAAGGCTACAAACACCTCATTTTTGTAGAATCACGGTGAGAAAGTGGATAGGTATATTTGGTGTCACTGGAAGATAGCTTGGTGCAAAAAGCAGGATTTTATTTAAATTTTAAGAGCTTGACAAGGGAACCATAGGGCAGAGAACCCAATCAGACCAAATGTGCAGATTAGAAATTTGATTGAATGAGAACCAAGAATTATTCCACACCTCCAGGAGGACAGCTCTAAGCAGGGGCTGCATAGGAGAAAACCCAGTGTGAGCTGTGCGTGTAAACTGTGTACTAGGAGGAAATCTCACTATAGTGCCCTAGAGAGTCCTATGAGAGCAAGGTACTGGCGATGCCAGCCGGAGCACACTCAACATTCAGTCATGGAACAAAGACCACGAGAGAGAGAATGGAAAAAGTGACTCAAGGAATTAAGAACAGAGGAAAGAGCTAGTGATGGGAGCCTGAAAGATACATTCAGTGTGTTTTGTGGCAGAGAACATGGAGTCAGGCAAGTCATAGCTGATCTTCCCTCAGCCTGAGCCTTGTTCCCTGGGTCTATTCATTGGGTCAGAATGATTTATCAGCAAAATCCCTTCTGCTATTAGGCTTCCCTCAAGAACATGATTACTTTAAGTTTGAAGGAATAATGAAAATACTAGTTTTATCTCCATATCCTCACCATTTCTAACTAGTTAGAAAAGGTTTTTCACAGCACACAGAACGAGTATGTACCCCGAAATGTCATCCTCCACGCCTCAATGACACTCAGATGGCCATATTACAGAAATCGAAGTTCTTTGGAAACAAACAAACAAACAAACGACTTTGTTCTAGAAAATATTTTCATCCCCTCCTTAGGGGATAAAATGAAGAACGATGTTCTTTGATAATAATAATTTGAGGCACCAATGCCTTTGAAAAGAGCTAATTATTAAGCAAACTATTAACTATAAAGGAAATCTCTGAGATATCCTCCTCACAGAAGTTAATGAAAAATTACTTCCTATAATATTTTCCTGATGAACAAACACCAGACAGAAATACTGCAGATAATTCAGAGAGCAAATAACATCTTCGTGTAACTGAAGCTCAAGTCCCTGGTGCCATCAATGAAAGTCATATGACTAAAAATTTTTTTCCTCTAGTCATTGCAATAATACACTGAACAATGCTAATAATCTAAAAAGCAAATGTGCTGCCTCTGCTGATTATCATTTGTGTTACCTTAAAAATCCATACCAAGCCATGAGCAACTCCTGATGCCTAGAATAAAGGAATTATTACCAAAAGTTTGAGAATCCACAGTACACAGATGAGTAAATCCTCTTGCAGTTCCCGCAAACAAAGATAAGTCTGTGTACCATGAACCTCTGAACTTCTCCCTGCAATTCAGAGTAATGGGCAGACTGAGCATCCTCCCTCAAAGGCTCATTGTTACCCTTGCAAAAGGTAACCTTACATGACACAATTCAATCACAGATGCTTTTTTTATAAGAAGGAAGGGTGACAGGGCCCTAAGTAATGTCATGGTTTTTTCTAGTTTTGCGGCAAACTGTTAAGGAATATGTATAACTTAATGTTTATCAGCTACAGAAATCAAAAACTGATTAAAATTCTCTGGTTTCTGATTTTATGTCCAGCAGATTACTTTGGTGAGACTCTCTGCCTTATGTTAATAGTACTAACCTTGAGCTGAGATTATGCTTCTTGGTTTCTTGCTCTTTGCATTACTGTGTATCAGTTTTCATTGCATACACAGGTAATAAGCCAATATCTATTTTTTTAAATTGAAAATTTCCCAAGGAAAATACCCTTTTTTTTAATTTTTGGAAAGAAGTAATTATTCTATATAAGACAATGCACTAACAAATAATATCCAATGATAAACTTTCCAGATTTTTGTAACTACTTATGATCTTCCTTTAGTATGTTTCATCTTTCCTGTATTCATGTGTAAACTGCTTTAAGGCAAACTGGCAGTTCAGGAGTCCCTGAAAAAGCTAAAGAGATGTTCTCTTGATTCTTTCACTAATTTTAAAATACAAAAGAAGTTTCACAAGGTTGGTACATTTTTCTGAAAATTTAGTAGTGGGGCATATTTGGCTTTGCACTATAGGTAAGAGACACAGCTAAATTTCATGCACAGCCCCAGGCATGTTTTTCTAAAACAAATCCAGTAATTATTCAGTTTATCACACAGCTATGCAAAGTTCTCTCAGACTCAAGCAAGTACTTGGGCAAATGTTTGAACATTCACATTAAGGAAAGTTTTATACCCTCTTTACTTCTTCTGGGGCTTAATGTCTTCTACAAGCATATTATCCTTTCTAATAGATCTCTGCTAATGATTATCCTCCTGTTGAAGATGGCAAGCCATGACTTGCAAAAATCCAGGCAACTACTGAAAACTATCCAGGAAACCTAATGCCAGTAACATGCAGAAATTGGCCAGCTCAGACAAGCCTGTACCTTTAATGCCAGTTTTCTACCCAGCTTTATTACATAGGAGAGAAGACATATTCAAAACCAGGAGACAAACAAGGAGTGTCTGAGAATCTCTTCATTGTTAAAAACCTGCGGATAGCAGATAGAACTTTCAGAAGTTCCCTTAGTAATGAGAAATTATGACACAAATAATACATTAAAGCTGTGGAAAGGGTTTCATAGGCCCTATATATAGCAGTTTATGGCCACAAAATCCTTTTTTTATATTACTTTATGTACATTCAAAAATATACGCTGGATTATAACAATCTCTGTGTAAATGTAACAATATTAGTGGTAAAGAAGGGTTGGATGCTTTTAGCCATGGATATTCTAAAGCAAAACACAACTTCAGAATGAACACATGAAATCATTACAAAACTGCTAAGGAGATTGGGTCATTGTTTTCCCAAATAGCTGCTTTTCTTGCTTGAGTACACTCCCTTGCTGAACTTTAGCACACAGACACACAGAGAGCAAATTGCGAACACCTAAATGCCATGTCAGCTTTGGTTATGCTACTTTGCCATTTACATCAAGTTTCACACCCCACTGGTAGTTTGTCACCCTTTTGTACACTAATTTCCATCTTTAGGAGCTGCCGGAATGGTGCTAATAAGAGATCGCTTTGATCAATTAGTTTGATAAGGTTATGACATAAATAATCAAAACAGTGTTTGTAGTTTTCTGTTGATTTGGAAGTCTTATTACACACAAAAAAAATTTAAAATACAGGTCTCCTATGGACTATAGACGCTGTAATCACGCATCATTGAAGATGTCAACAAAAATAAATTTTCTTTTTATTTAGAGTACCCAAATTTTATTTTGAGGTAGTTTGACACAATGCCAGCTGCAAGTTAACCAGGAGCAGAGACAAAAATCATCACTGATATAGCTGCTACATGATTGATGCAATTAATCTCTGTCACAGGCCCTGCAAATGTTTCTTAAGCTGTTCTTTTGTTGTGATGAGGTGCACAGTGAGCAAAGTGGGCATTTTTTCTGGAAATAGGCATTAATGTCCAGAACCCAAAGGATCAACAACACCCATGCTCTGACTCTCCAGTTCTGGCAACATTCTCTACCTCTTCTGGGTTAAAGCTCCATTAAATCCATAAAGATAGATATCATTAAAATAATGCCAAAGTCAGTCCCATTTTAACAGAAAATTGAGAGCATTTTCACTAAAGAATTTCTCTAAGGAATAAAACCATGAAAATAACACACTTTGTGAAAATAGGCAAAGGAATGTAATAAAAAAATAATGGAATGGAGATGTTTCACCTAAAAAATTTTTTCTTTCATTAAATATTCCTATTTCTAAATAAGCATGTGAATCTTTAATAGCCAATTTTGGGGAAAAAATATCCTACGCTTCTAAAAAATATTGGTTTAGTCCTGCATATTTCTGGTTAGTTGAAGTTGGTACCTTAGCATCATCGCTTGGGGCTATATAGGGCATCGTCCACTTTCTTTCTTCATTTTCCAAGAGTCTTGATTTTCTGCTTGAATGCTGCTGAGGGAAGAAGAAAAGGGGATGAAAAGGAGAGATGAAAAAATCAATTTTTCTACTTATTTCAATTCCTCAATTGAGATTGAATTGCAGAGTGAAATGGGCAATTTGCACCTCCTCATAGTGGTGAATAAAATGATTGTGCCAGGAAAGTGGCACTGTGCTATATGGAAAGATAAGGACTCCAGTCCTGGTAGATGCAAATATCCAAGAAAGGACAATCTTGTTTTCCTGGAGATTTATGTCCTACACGTAACAGTACACTTGAACTGTTGTAGTTCAGGGACAAATCTGAATCAAAAACTCAGAGACTCCTTCCAGGCTGGTTCTGTTTTCCACTTACCTGAGGTAAGGCAGAGGTTGATGCCATTGAGATCGCTGCTACATTAAAAGAAGTTGCTGTGAATGGCACCTTAGTAGTAGGCTGCACAGTTGCCAGTGTCTCCTAAAACAAATTTACAGTCTTGAAGAATGTCAGAAGTTGCTGAACAGGTGTTTTATTAGATTGAGTCAGAGCTCCGCCCTTCCATGATTTCTGAAACCGGAAAATTTCCCACCCACGTTATTTGTTCAAAGAGCAGGTCTGCTGTAGGGTATGAATGTTCATATGTGCAGGTCTTGTAACTGAGCAGAGTGAACTGAGAGACCAGATGGTTCCTACCTGGGGGCTCGTGGAAATGCAATAACAGCAATAACCTGATTGATTATATGATAGAGATCATCTATGAGAAACAGCCTTACAGTGATGTTCTAAAAGTGAGGACAACAATAGCCTAATAAACACATCTACCTGTTTTCTCCACACAAAGACCCTGAATTCCATGCATGATAGCCTCCATAATAAAATATAAATTTAAAAAAACAACAATGGATATGATCACTAGAAAAAAGACATTTATATAGGAAGATGTTAAGAATTCTTCTGAAGGAATATCTTCCCTGAAAAATGCTGTTGCATCATGGTTTCTGTGTGTACAACTCATTGTTACTGTAGTATTCTACTTCAAAAGAAATTAAAGAAGACTTGACAAGCTTGTACTCCCTAAAACACAATGTATCATTTTTTCAGTTTGAAATGTGTTACTTATTTCTGGGCTTCACATTTAATACAGTACGCATCTTAACAAATTTAAATGAGATTTAAACATTTCACCTTGAAAAATCATGAAGTATTTCAACAAACAATAATGCCATTTTCCGATGCAAGAAACATCCAGATTTGTGAGCAACTTTATCCAAATCACCAGCCAGCTGGGCACTATTAGCAGATTATTGGAATTTCATGGACTGATTCTGTACATTTACTTTTTTTTTTTTTTAATCTCACGAGGATCTGCATATGCTTAGCACATCTCTAGGAAGCTCAATGATTAAATTTTCTAATTCATTATACAAGCATTATTAGGCATACATATGTTTGTATTGAAAGTCCTCCCAAAAGATTAAAAGTAGTGCTGACGAAAGAACTTGAGATTACTAGGATGACAGGGCATGATGCTTCCTTTTACAGTCAGGTATAAGTATGAAATCACAGCCACTCTGACTGTGGCAATGAGTTTTGTACAAGGACCCCGTCTGACAGAAACTAGACACAAACCCAGTCACTGCTAGCAGTTTCATTACATACTTTTCTTGTATGAACTGAGGAATCAATATGAAAAGCTGTTGTTACAAGAAGAACAAGACAAGCTGATGATCTTATATGCAGTATTCCATCTTTCCAAAAGTTTGATTTCTTAGGTTTAATTTTGTATAGTCATTTTCTTTTTTTTTCATCGTTGTTTAATGAAATAAGAACATTTACTTTGCCAAAAATTTGCTTTGAACTTCCTTTCTCATCTTCATTGTATTGAAACTTTTTGATGGAACAGGAACTGCTTAATTGAAGCCAGAATTAGATAATCTACAGCAATATTTTAAGGAGAGTCACATGCTTCTCCCACGTTTTGGCTAATGCTTTACTTAATATGAGCACTTGTACTTCCATAAAAAAAGTTTTAGAATCTGACTTTTTTTTTTCCTGTAAAAAGGGTGACCAGACACCATATAGAGAAAATTAACTGTACACATGAAAACACACACATTTTCTGTTTCTTCTGCTACAACCTATTCGTATCCTTGAAAGAAATGCTAGAAGAGGTACAGAACCACAACAGAGGAATATTAGCTGCAATTTTTTTGTAAATGTGCCCCACAAAGGTTATCAGGTCGAGGTCTTGTTTCTGTGATGTATGGAAGCTAATAGGTCTGAGGTCTTTGCATGAGATCCTGTTCTCATTTCACATTGTCATAGTGTACCTTTGGTTTTAAGACAAAAGGAAATGAGATGGGGAAAGAAGCCTCCAGCATCCCTTAGGAAGCTGACCAGGAGTTGCTTGTTGCCTAACAACTAACTTTTCTTTCCTCACTCAGTCCTTCCACACATAAAATACCTGTTCTTTAAGCTCAAGCCAGAGGCAGCCAAAGGTACCTTTGACTCAGAGCTGACACTGGTATTGAATTTCCTAAATTAGTTCAAGGTTCAAAATTGCTTTTTTCTATGAAGCACTATTCTTTTTGAGGCAAACATCCCTTTCACAAGGCATGCACTTAGGATACACTTGACTGTTAAGTCATCTAGAAGTTAGAGTAGAAGCTGATTGCTTGTGTTTGCTCTATACTAAATGGAGGAAAAGGAAAGCATGGCAACTGCAAGTAGTGACTAAACCCCTCTATACTGGAATCTTCTGGAGAAGCCCAAACGTCCAGATCATACTTGACGCCTAACTTCTGAATGTCTGGAGGTAGCCGGGGTGAATCCCACCCTAAGTAATCAGTATGTCCTCTTTAATCACTTGTTTCCAGAGTTACGGATGCTGAGAAACCTGACATTGAGGAACTTGGTTTTGTTGTTACCACATGATTCACCCTCTTGCAATGTGAAGCTGCAAAACACCCTTGGGCAAAAGCTCTATTAGCATATAAATAAAAAAATCCTCTCAGGGATTTATTCAAATAACAAAGAAGAGGTTTTGGGATTACAAGGGTGGCAGAGAATGCAAAATTCAATGTGGCAAGTATCAGTACAAGTATAAACTTCCGGCCATATTCCAGTTCAGGATCACCTAAGGCCCCTGTGATCATGAAGTGGACAGTCTGGTGTGGGACTGCTGTTCATAAAACACAGGCTGTATTGTTGTTGTTCATGTCCAGGTGCAGTAAGGGAGAAATAGTAAGCTTGGTTTTCCGTGAAACCTCAGACTGTAATCTGTGCAAGTTCAGCAGCAGCTTTATACAAATCTGAGACAAGTTTGGGACAAATGGGGAATGTCAGAGGGGAAGACTGACAGGAGAGACTTCAACAACTCCCTAAAGGTAATGCACTCCTGACTTGTGGGGCAGAGCCCTAGTGGTCAAATAATACATTTAGTGCAGTTCAAGGAGCAGAGAAACTATGCTGGGCCACCGCTAGATATTTACACTTACTGCAATTTTGGGGTATTTTGGGGTCTGTCTCTCAGTTGGTGAGCTACTAGTTAAATGCAGTTCACCCAAAAGTGCTGTGCCTTGAATTGATTGTCATTTAAGGTTTTTTCTGCAATGACTTTTTTTTTCTGGACTGGTCTGATTGTGTCTAAGACTACAATAAACATGTTCTGAAATTACAACCAGTTGCTGAACTAGGCCACTTTTAATAGTAATGCTCAAAGACAGGTTGGATCAGATATAATTATTCAAAGATTTATTAAACTGACTGCTAAGGACAAACAAAAGATTAGATTTTGTGGGGTTTTTTTACTTTTCTCAATAATTCTTGCTGATCCCTCTCTTCAGAGGGAAGCTCTCACAGCTTCTCTGCAGCCTACAGACTCTTCTTTATGTCTCATCCCTATATCATGGGCTTTTGCACATCTTCCTCTCAGATTTTACAGACCACCTACTGGAACATAGGAGAAAGGGACAGTCCAGCTTCACTGAAAGCCCTTCTGGTGTATTCCTGATTAGTATCTTTGCTAGAAACAGACATCTTCTACTCCTCAGGGTTAGAGCAAGATGAAGCTAAAGTGCATCAGTGTGATGCTTCAGACATTAAAAGTATATTACAAGGTGGCTCATCTGCATAAAAGCAGAAATGTTCAAGTTCATGTCAGAAAATCAAGAGATCATAACAATCCCCATGACAGCAGTGGCAAATATCACTTGGAAGAATCAGGTTTTAATATGGCAATGGCTGTGAAACTTTGGCTGATCCCAATAGTTGCTTCTGGTGAGCCATATGCCCTTTATTTGAATAAGATAAATATGTATGTAATAATGAGAAATGTATATGTAAATATATTTATCTATAATTCAAATATAGATTAATAGAATCTTTTAGGCTGGAAGAGAGTTCTAAGATCATTGAGTCCAATCATTAACCTAACACTGCCAAGTCCACTGCTAAACAATGAAGGCATAAGGACAGAAAAAGTGAAATGGATTGATAAAATTTGAACCATAAAGTAAAATCAGCAGAAAAGGGAGTGTGTCTGTACACTGGGAGTACTATATTCCTTTTCGGAGGGCTCTGTATGCTCCTCCACATGACAAATATGAAGTACAGATATTTGTAGTTACATTTATACTAACTTTACCCAAACTCAAATGTAAATACAGAAAATATTTCAAAAAACAGTTGAAGAAGTACTTAATGTCCTGGACAAACACTGACAGTAGCTCAGATTTGAATGGCTATTTGGTCGGCCTATTCTTTCACGGAACGTAATCTCTCTTCTGATCTGACTTGTAGAAGACCTGTGCTTATGCACAAGTACAATTTTTTTTATTATGGAGCTTAAATATTTGTAAGGCATGCCCTGCATGTATTCTAGTTCTTACCACCATCACCATAGTCTCCCATCAAACACTAAAAGACACAGGAACTGCTAAAGCAACTTATCCTAAAATAACTGGCTTCTAAACATTTACAGCTGTAGTAAGTTAATGGTATCTTAGTATCTTAATAAAATCAGCATGCGCTGGTGAGGTACATCTTTGAGCTTGCTATTCTTGTCTAATATATGTCATATCATATGCTATCGCCAACTTCAAATTTCCGGTGTTCATTGCAGTTATCTCCAAGGGATAAAATGCATTATAAGAATCTAGTTCATACATAAATCTATTGGTCACCAGAGTGCATTTCCTGACTAGAGAGAAAAATGTGGTTTCCCAAGAGGACTGTGATTTGAGAGTCACAGACAAGATCAAGCGGACCTCAATGCAGGTGACAGGTTTGCCACTGATTCTGGCAGTTCCTCAAAGCCTTCCTCATTGGCAAGGATCACTTTTACTTCCTCAGTGTAAAGCTGACCGGGCCACCTTTCTGAGTGCATTGCCTTTTCAACCAAGAGAGGTACAGCTAGAGTGTTTTCACAGACATCAGGAGACTCCTTTTATCAACAAGGCAATGACTCAGGATTTGTTATAATTCCTAACTTTTCTGTTACAGAAGATGATAGCACAGTGCACTATGAGACCAGAGCCCACCTCTGATGCAGTACTGTGAGAGAATTAAGTCCTTCTCTCTTAATTAACCAAGAGGGACAGAAACAGGTGAGAGAGTCTGCCCTAAAAGACACAGCTCCCTGCTCCTCCACAAGCTGGGGCATGTGGCTGTCTCCAGTATGAGAGCCCTGGTGAGAAAACATGAGTTACAGGAAAATGACATCCTTAGGTAAGGCATACCCAGATGAAGAAATGCTCCCAGCCACTGTGGGCATTTCCCATCCCACTTACAGGCTGAAAAGGAAGCACAAGATTAGGTGATGTACTCACTCCAGCTCATCTTTCAGTGCTGAAATTCCTGGTGTGTCTTCCCTGTATGAGGAAGGCCTGGCTGTTGCAGAAGCTCTTGAATCCAGTATCTCTCCACATGTGCTGAAGCTGTGTTTCCATTGCCATGTTGACTTCAAGCCTCGTGACCCATTGTGTAATCGAAGCCGTGCGCATGGCAGCCAATCTTGCCCTATATACAGTGTGTTGTTATTGGGAATATGAAGTGATAGCCTTTCCAGGCCACCTGGCATGTCGTATAAGCAGTACTTAACAAAGCCAGGCTCTGTTGGGAGTCACGCAGACATCCCCTAAAGCTGCATTTTGTGCTATCTGAGCTATCACCCATGCCTCATACAGGCTGCTCATGGGACTTGGTCTCAATGATGCTACATACCTGACTCCATATGGACACAAAAAAACAATTCTCAGAGAGTCCAAAAGGCTTTACAGTTGTCTGTGGAGCCAAGTATAGGAGAATTTAGGGCTGGTAGGCAGAAGAGTCTCACTGTCATTCCACAAGCTCCCACTGAATAAAATACAAACCTGTGCAGGAATCTAGTGTGGCCACTTACTCACAAAAGAGCTGATCACAAAGATTAAATTATGTGAGCAACTCCACATGGAAAGACTTTAAAGAAACAGTTGCAAAACATCTTAAGGAAGTGTTTCAGTGTGTAAGGAAAGAAGCATTCTCCGGGAGATCGAGATAGGCAACTATGTAAGTACATCCTATTACATGCTAAATTAAATCATCATTGCAACATGATACTGTGCTAAAACTCACAGACATCAAAGACAAACGTGACTCTTAGGTCAGGTCAAGAAAACACAGATTAAAGAAAGACAAATTTGTAGTGGCAAACGTTGCTGAATATCCATTATAATAAATGTAAGGGAGGCACATGTTACTAAAGCAGCTATTGCATGCAACTCTCACATAGTTTTGATATTTTGATCCCATGTGATGCAACGACTGAAACCTACTCAGATCACATTGCATAGATACAACATGAAAAGAAAATGAATTATTCCCTGTATTTCCACAAGTCCAAGGCAATTATAAGCTCAGGTTGGCTGTTGGTAAATAAACTTGTGATTGACAAGGAGAAATCTCTATTGCTTTGGAGGCTAAACATTGCAGCTTCACACTAAAAAACAGTGGGAAAGGTCAGGAAGAGCTAAAAGATGTCTCCGAAGATGTAACAATTTTTTCTCCTGCAGGTGAGGAAATCTCAGTGTTATGATATGAGCTTTCCCAGTTTCGCTATTTTGGCTGAAAAACCTAGACTTTTGCAGAGTTAATAAGAAGGCAGCAGCTGGTTGCGAAATGCACAGTACATGGGAAAATAGAAAATACAAGGCTTTCAACATAAACCAAAATTTAAAGAATATAGAAAAAAACATCATTTCCAAGAGTGACATTAGGAAGCATATCTATACATATGTATATGTGCAAATATAAAGGAAATGTATATGAGTTGAATGCAAAATGCTATCAAAGGTCTGGACTTAATTACTTCAAATAGAAAGAAAAATAATTACTAATTATGCTGCTAAGGCAGGAATGTTAATAAAACATTTTTATTCCATATTCAGAAAGAAACCACTTTACGTTTCATCAACAAATATGAACTGCTTTACAACACAGTCATATAACACATATTAAGACTGAACAGAGATCATTCTTACCAATTAGTGCCTAAAGTATTATCTAAGATTTTTTACTGTCTATGGTTCAGATATTTTAATTCTTGGGTTACCGCATAACTACGGAAAGACAAAAGAAGTGAATATTGTGCCAATTTTCAAAAGTAGCAAGAGGGATATGGTAATGTGCCAGTAGTTTTTTTTACCCTGGCTGCCATTGTCATAATGGGCCCAATATGTGACTAATTAAACCACCAGTTATCATATATTACCACTCCTGGTTCTCTTCTATTTCTCAAAATGTGGGCTGGCAGTCACGCACATCAAATGCTCCACCATTCCTGAAGTAGTTAGTAGCAATACTTATTTTAAGTCAAGAGTTGTTTCAAGTTGAACACATTCTTAGCATTTATGTTTCATACATTTTGTACAGCATTTGTTAATATGCATGTTTATATTACATATAGCTTTCAGCATACATAGCAATTATACACTGAAAACTGCACTCAGGGAGTATTTTCCAAAAAAAAAGACTGTTGATATGCAATTAGTTGGCCTTAGGCCAGTCATTAACTAGTACAATTTAATGTCTGGACAGCAGGTGATTCCACCCAGACAAATTCCATATATGTATGTGTTATGTGCGTGTGTGTGTGTATAAAAACACCAGGGGAGATTTGAAGCAAAAATTATGTCTGAAACCTTTGCACGAAGGCAGAAATGAGGTACACACCTCACTTGCATATGAACTGAATGCCTAGCCATATGATTCAGTAAAGAGCTTAAGAAACATGGAAAATTAAAAGAGCAGGGAAAAAGGACAGGAAAGCTGTTGGAAGTTGATATTAATAAAGACAGATATAATTGTGCCTTTCTTTTTCTTTTCCTTTTTTTTTTTTTTTTAATCTATTTCTATTAAGCTTTGGGAAAGTCTTACTTATGTTTGGATTATGCACAGAAATTCTTCTTTACTTATCTTAGTATATGTTGTAGAGGTGATGCTAGTGTGTTGCCAAAATTGATATGGGGTGTCCTATGAATGTACATTTCATCTTGCAAAGCAGGATACTGAATCTGCCTCTAAGTAACCAGAGTGCAATGAAGCTGCAAAAGATGTCAAAGCAATTACAGGAAGTTCTACCAGTAAGGTGCATGGGATAGTAAAATCGTGATGCAAGGTAACTGCATGGAAAAGAAATCGTTCTGGAGTTAGCATTAGCCAGGGGTTCCCTGAAAAGTGATGAGCAATTTTGGTAAGCCCTGAACCATCTCTGGAAGCCAGTCAGTAGGAAGTAGTGTTTTTCAAGATGAAGGAGATTTTGTTCTATCCTGCAATAGTAAATTTTTTTACTAATAGTCTATTGTGCAAAGATAGTAAGATTTTGTTATGCAAATATTGAAAAGAAAGTATATATTACTAAGGTTAAGAATTTGTTTTCTAAATGATTTCAGAATTAGTTCTCAGTGAGAAACATGTCTGAAAAAAGTTTTCTTCTGAGGAATTTTTAAGAGTTTACCAGTCTCAAACTCTATCTGGTTTTGTGAATGTTTTGAAAATAAACAAGGCACTCTGACTGCCAGATTTGCAGTAGAACAAAGACTGATGGAGTAATACTGAGGACAGGGCAATTATAGAGAACGATCTGACCTGCTTGATAAACTGGCCTGATTAACCATGGTAAAATCTAATGCACTGAAGTGCAAAGTTATGATCAAAGAAATGTCAAATGTATGTTACAATTTACTCCCCCTTACAAAAGGGAAGAGTGTACTGTGGAAAACACTAATTCACCAGCTTATGGAAGACAAACAATTTGTCAGAAGTCTCTAAAGGTAAATGAGGACAACTGGATTCTGTGTATAGAAACTAGTAACTCATATGTGAGAGCAGAAGAATAACAAAGCAACGTTAATCTCAGTGTGTAGCAGTAGTGGAAAGGGTACTGAAGTCTACATTTGATAAAGGGATAATGAAGAGTTGAAGGGAGTGCAAAAAAAAGAGATATAGCTGGATATAGCAAATAAAAGGATTTTTGTAATCAGAACATGAATGGTTGAATCTACTGGTTTGACAAAAAGAAAACTGTGATATAAGGTTGGTATATTTTATAAAATTGATCCTAATGAAGAAACAGTCATTATGAGATAGCTTTTAAATTACTAGGAAAATATGTAACATGCTAATGTCTGGGCTCTGGCTAAATTAAATGAGGATGGAAACAAGGTGCATACTTACTGCTGGCACTGCAATGTACCTCCATAAAATGTGGTGACTTCACCATTCCTGATATTTGTAGAAGAAGAGGGATCCATTTTCTTCAAGATAGTCTTTGATGAGCCACAGGTGATCAGGATTAACATTTAAGTAGCTGCATGGCAGGTAAAAGGTCTGACATCTAGCAAGTCTAACAAGATGATCTGATGGTAATTCTGGGCTTTATAAGTCATGGAAAGAAATAAGATACATGTATAATCTAGTGCAAATACAAAACTGTATCTGCTATTTTACTTTGTTCTTCCATGGCATAGTAGGAGCTAATCAGAGCTAAACAATTCAAGAGCTCCGTGCTATAAAACAGACTTACTAAAGAAGTGCAAGGTGGTAGGACCATTTAGCAAGCAAGACTGGGAAAGCCCAGAAAACTGTCCCCACACGTTTTGCTAAAGGCTTATCATGTACTTGCAAACAAGGAGTGCAAAGGCAAAGGATGAAAAAACCTAAATATCACTCTAGGCTTAGTTTTAGCCTGCAACAGCTTTGAAGGCCTTCTTCATATCTCCTAAGACCTTTCAACCTTATTTCAACTTGTTGAAATTCCTCTTTGGGTTTCACATGTGAAAGGTGTAAAAAGCCTCCTTCAAGCTTGTTGAATCTTGAGATAAGCCTGACTGAGCAATACTGTGCCCCAGAAAATGTCTAAAATGAGACATTTTTTAAACTACCAGAGTGGTTTCAAAAAGCCTATCCATTTGAGGGGAGGGAGGGGGCAGGGAGAGTAGGATCCTAGAAGAAAAGGTAAGCATAGAACCACAGGGGAGATACCCAGCTACCCACTGGCATGTGAAGGGCTGAAGCTGGAAGCATGAGAGATTCTCTGCAAGGAAATTACATCTGACATGCTTGTAGTTGTAAGAACCATTATTTGAGATGTGCACACTTACTGTGCAAAGAAAGTGAACTGGTCATGAGAAGACCAGTCCAGCCTGACTACCAGAAGATCAATTCTTAGACTTTAATTCTGGGAGAATAAATGTAAAGTAAAAAAGAGCTGAGAGCCAGAACCTGTTCGTAATCCACAAAAAAATATCTTTTGAGAATCTACGCTGGACGAACCACACTGTTATATCTGCAACTTGTCAGCAGGACAGAAATAAAAGCATAACTATATCCAGAGAGCTCCCTTTCTCTGAACAAGGCAGGCATTTCCCAGACACCCCTCCCAACCACTGACACTTCTTCTTCCCTGTAGTCTAAAACAGAGAGCTGCACAGAGCACTATTATCCTTGGCTGGTGTGTCATTGCAGAAGCACTGTCCCACTCCCTCTGCCAGACTGATGATGCTATTTAAAGCTTCAGAGTGACACGACTCAGCCAAGCATACTGTGGATGTCTTCATCTTTTTGTTGGGAAAATAGAGGTAAAATTCTCCACGTTAGCCTGACCCTCTGTTTTCTCTTCTTCTCTAGTTTGAAGAATCCAAGTGACCTCAACCACTTCTCATATGGCTTCCACTCAAGACTCTTCACCATCTTTTAGCCCTCTTCTGGACACTTTCTAATAGCTTCATATCTTTCTTACATTGTGGCATCCAAAATTGCTCACAGTGCTTGATGTGAAGCCACCCCAGTGCACAACAGAGTAGGACAATCACCTCCCTTGACTGGCTGGTGATGCTTTGCCTGATGCCCCCCAGGACAGGGTTGACCCTCCTGGCTGCCAGGGCACTGCTGACTCATATTCAACTTGCTGTTGACCAGGACCCCCAGGTCCCTTTCCACAATGCCGCTCTCCATGTGGCCTGTGCCTTTCTTTCTCTAAGCACTTGCATGCAATGTGCCATGCTGTTTGTCTCACCACCACCTTGCAAACGCAAAACACAAGCCGAGTTCATAAAGTATGCATTTAATGTGGTCTGCCCTGAGCACATTAAACTTAAACATTTAAAGCTCTTTCTCAAGGCAACTAGCACCATGTTTATTATCATCTTAGCACCTTCTTCTTTGTGGCTGCCCATCCTCTGTACCGCACAATGACACATACTCCACTGTTGTCGCTGAATTGCAATGAATTACTGCAGTGAAATTCTTTGGAGAAAAAAGTCTCTCTTCAGTCTCTTTTTTGTTCATCTGAGATTACCATTTAATAAGGTTGAGCAGGAATCCTTTGCAGCCTGCTGGCTAATAGTAAGAGAGCTTCAGTCTCTCTGCAAGTTAAGGGACATAAAAGCATCCCCCCCTTGTCTGACATTACTTCTTTATCTGCCTTTTCCGTGCCACTGCTGTGCGCAAGGCCTGCATAATGAAGTCTTCATTATTCAGGATGTTGTATTCACTCAGCTGAACCAGACGGTCATATGCCTTCTCAGTGTATTGAATTGAATATGTTGAATAAGGGGAACAGCAGCCATAGAGATCAACTTTGCCATCTTCCATCTCTGACTCTGAGCGTTTCTGACCTAGGAGGAAGGAGCGAGAATCACTGCTGAGAGAAGGGAGTTACTCTGCTCATAAAAAAAGTATACTCTTAATAGAGGAGGGAAAGAAGATTTCTCTCCAGAGTTCACAATCTAAATTACTCATTTATGTTTAATTTAAAAAAATCCCACCAAATAATTCTTATTAAAATTGACAGTTCAGTCGCTGGATCAGGTGAATATCAGCTGCTTCACATGAGGGGAAAGAAAATGGTGATTATTACTCTTACACATGTCTACCCGAGACTTACATGGGTACATCAAAGTTACCTGCAAACTAATTACTTGCAAGCTAAATAGCTTAGGGACTGAAACAGCATAGCCCTGGCATTGAATCCGACATGGTAAAAAAAGTAACTTTTAGCAGCAGAGAGATTTGATGTACTGAAAAGAGCCAACAGTGAAGTTCAAGAGTTGGAGTATTAAATATATTCCTTTTAATAGACTGTACATGTTTTTTAACATGTTTGATTACTTACCTGGTGCTTTGTATTTTTGGAAAGTATCATTAATTAGTGGGAAAAATAACAGTATTGGTGCTCCTGGAGTCTCAGCACCATCAAAGAGGTAACACTCCTTCAGCTTTTTCCTGTCTTCTTCACTCAAGTCCACCCTGGGAAAAAGGATTCCCTGCTCAGAGCAGTACTTGCAGGTCTGGTCCAAAGCCTGAATGAAGGAACAAAGCAGTATTAAGACTTAAAACAGGATTACAGGGCTCAGGAAGTCTTTGAGTCCACCATCAAAGCGGACATTTTCCAAACTTGTTGTGTGAAAGCTCTGAAACCCCTATTGGAAAGCACTGTGTAACTGGAGAGAAGGCTTTCGATTTTTCTGAGTCTTAGCACAATACAGTTGTATCATACAAGTAGAAAAAAGAGAATATGTACAGCCTATAAATGATGTATCACACTGCAGCATTAGGCCAAAAATGATAGTGGTTAAGACTTTTAGTAAGAGTAATATAGAAAGCACCTAAGTGTTAAAAAATTTTAGGTATACACATGCTGAAGAAGAAATAAGGACTGCTTCAATTACTCTCACCTGTATCTGGGATCCTGCACTATAATTTAAATGCAGGATGACGTCCACCTTTCTCTCTGGTTTTAAAAGTGGCATTATGCTTGTATTGATGAAAAATCCAGTATCTACCAGAGACAGGAATTCATCTGATTGTGTCAGCTGGTTGGGAAATGTGTCTAACACAGTATCTAAAAGGAAAGATTTTTCTTGCTGTAAGTGCAATAGTGCAAAACTAGTTAGCCTGTTTTCCACCCTTACACCATGGCCACAGAGCCCTAACTGGTTTACCATCTTTGGGGAAGGGAGATTTGCCAGATCCCTTCTCTTCTGCCCTCTCACCTCCAGTCACATGCAGTTCTGGACAGTAGCAACATTCACGAAGGGGATTTATTATGCTTCTCCACTGAGTGCGTCTTTGAACAGAGGAAAGGAGAGCCACTAGCAGGACCTGGTGGCCCAGCCTGAGGAGGTGTGCCACCAGCAAACCATTGGCATGCAGCTCAACACTACACCATATTACGTCCTGAAACATGACCAATCATAGATTGATCTAATAGTGATTCTGCCCAAATCTGCCTTCTAATCTAATATCAAATTTGGTGTTTTCTTTTATTCACTTTGTTTATTCTCTCTCTAGGCACACAGGTCTACTTTTACCTTTCCATCTGCAGAAGTGTGTGTTGTCCAGGTAGTCATTATGCATATGGAAACCCTTTAGGAAGTTGTGCTCCTGGGAAATGCAGAGGCGGTCAGTGAGAGCACTACGAAGAGTGTTGCCGAGGGGGCCGGGAGGGGTGAACAGACGAGTCTGCAGCTCATGTGGCTTCAGTGGTAGGAGAGGTTCCTCCTCTGCACAGGAAAAAGCTGTTAAGTTCTATCTGCCTAGAGCAAAGTCATGACTCAAGAAATCAGGGCATGTAATAAAACCTAGTGCTTTCTCTATTTAAAAGGCCTAGGATGAAAAGGATAACAAGCACAAATGACCAAATGAAAAAGAAAATAAAAAGTTACTCTTACTACTCAAATAACTTCCTTACACAATCCAGACTTGGATAAAAAAAACAAGATCTGGTATCAGGCAGCAATGAAAATCTGCTCCAGACATACACACATTTGTGGAACAAAATGAATTCAGGCTTTGGAAAAGGACAACTGTTGTCCTTCTTTGTATTACCATAGCTCCTACTTGAAGCAGTCAAAATCATTTTGCTTTATTAATAATTTACAGATCAATCTTATTATTTCTGAACATTTTAATAATCTACCAACATAAGTGTTGAGCCCTCATAGATCACAGGACTGGAGATTTTTAAATTTTTCAATTGTGCTTTGCAGTATGAGACATCTAACACCAAGTCCATCTAACAATAAATACACAATAAGGAAAAAGTATGATCACTTACCTATATTGTCAATTTGGTCCCGGGTCCACCTGTGCCAGAAATCTTCTGACGAATGGGACAAATTCCAGATATACAACACATTGAATGAAAACAAACTACTCCACATGCCTGTAAAAGGAAAGAGCTTTCTAATTCAAACATTCACATATCATGAATCTCAAAACTGTTATAGTGAATCTCAAAACTGTTATCATGAGATGAAATTTGTGAAGTTTATGTTTTTCCATAGTTTATTTTAAAAGGGTGAGGTGTAATTTTAATTTGGCTGCTGATTTTTAAACCTTTTTTTGATATCCAGAGTTTGTTTTATGGTACTTAGGGCTGGAGATCTTTTTGAAATAATATGATTTAAAGTTTTTAGGAAAAAAATCCAAGTATCATGAAGTTTTTATAAAAAAAATAGATGAAAGGTTGCAATCAGAGATTTGAGGAGAAATTATATTGATAAGGGCTAATGATCTTGTAGCCTCTGAGTTTGTAGGATTCTCTTTTTGAGAATAAGCCTGTTAACACATTGAGGCATCTGTTTTGACCATGTATTTTTGAGCTTGAGAAGCAATTTCTTTGGTTACCCCTTAGGGCACAAGTTCTTGCTGTTTTTTGATTCAGCAAGTGCACATGTGTGCACATGCAGCACAGACTGAGGCTAAAATAGTACAGTACATACTCCTTCCTGCTAAGTGAAATGGCCAGTCAAAGAGAAGTTTGCATCTCAAATCAGTCACAAGCTGACAGCTTCTCTCTTTGTCTGGAAAACACATATCCACACTCCACTTAAGTCGACAGCAGAAATGTTTTGAGTATGGCTGTGCCGTTTTCCCTCCAGTCTTGCCTGGGCAGTGTGGAAACTAAAGGCAGTGAAATGTGGCCAAAAGACTCTCTGGACCAAAGGGGGCCTGGCATGCCCAAACACACCCCAATGCAGTGGAGAATCAACATGAAGGCTATGTAAAATGTCTATAGGGAGCACATGAAATACTGACTACCTTATTGTTAGACTGGAAACAATACTTTATTATTATTCAAAACTAACTTTAAAAATGTAAATATTTGACTGTCATTTTGAATTTTCTTTTTTACTGTAAACTGAATGCATTACAGTAAATATTAATTCAGCAATGAGATATTTATCCTCTCTGGTAAAACTGCCCTGTTATTCATGCACCAATACTTTATTAGTTCTTAGTTTATATAGCTCAGAAATAAAAAACAAAAACCCCCCAACAAAACAAACAATGAAATCATTTGATGTTTTTGATAGCTTATCTTCCAAGAAGCAGATCCTGGATTCAGGGACCTTCTTCATCAATCGTCCCATGAAGAATTCACTTCCAAAATCCTCAGTGCGAACAAAAACTCCATATTTTTGCAATCCCACCTCGTATGGGGTGAACTCCACCCATTCTGTGAAAAAGAACACAAAGAAGGAAGCAATGTTCTACTACAGCCGTCAAAATAATTAGTTAATTCTAATATTTCAGACCTATAGCAATGAGTTGTAAGCAAGGTACAAATGAAAACTCATGAACATGAAAAGGCTTTGGAATGTTTTTGAGTGTGTTGCACAGGCAGTCACACTTTTACCTGACCACAAGGACACTATATGAACACACATCAGCCAAGGTTCTGGTCTTTAAATGAGGGTGGAGGGTTTAGGCTATCTAAAAAGACAGTCCCAGGATTTATCACCTTAAATACAAAGACAAATGACTCTCAGAAGTCTCTTAATTACCTTTGAAATCCAGAGTGCTATAGTTGTTCTTGACATTGACTGCAGTATAGATTGGAAGTGGGTTCTGACCATGATCAATGGCCCGTTGCTGATCAGAGAGTCTATGGTTGTCTTTCTGTGATTCCAGAAATATGGTTAAACTGAGACAAAAATTAGCATGGGGACATTTTCGCTTCATCTAAGCTTGTAGGGCAGAAAAATTTGTGCCTCTAATGTATAATATGTGCTGGGCTTATATTCTGAAATGTTCCATATTTTTCAAAATTCCCATAAGCATCTGAAATACCTGCAGACATGCAATTTGATGACAGATTATTTGATGATTCATTAAGATGAAAGTGAAGGGAAATAATGAAGAGCAGAAAGCAATACTTTTGGTATAAAACACCTTAATTCATTATGCTGCAAGTTTATGTAAGACCTCTCACATCTTTCAAAAGTCTGCAGGTCTGTTTTTTAACACCTTTCATGGGTGTACATAAAGTCTGCAGTTTTGTTATTTCTAAATAACTAATTTGCAGAATATGCAAAAAAAATGAATTATAATATTTTTTTCAGAATGTTAGTCTTGGAGTTTTCTCAGAAAAACACATCCAAAATCTCACAAGCAAGAATGTTGATTTCCACCATGGGTGAGTATATAAAAGGCTGGCACCAAATGTTTTGGAAATGGCCATGCATTTGTACACACACAGTCTCATAATGAACTACTGCTCTCAGAGGAAATAGAAAAATATCTTCTCCAGAAACAAATTTTCCGAAAATTGTAAGCCCTGTAAATGCTGCTTTATGACATACTGTACCCCATCATGCAACAAAGACTCCAGGACAAGACCCCAGAGGTCTATGAAAGTTGTTCTGTGGCCCTCTCTTTTCCGTTGGCACAGCTGCTTTTTGTAATACTTCAAATACTCCAAGGAAAGGGAATTTATTTTGCATTTTGTCATATGTTTTCGAGCCTCACTGATTTGCTTGTCAAGATCCTTTTGTGACCAGTCAGCATCTCTGTACAAGTTTGACATGGTCCTAGGAAGAGGAAACACATATGGAAGAGAGGAAAAAAGCACATCAAGGTTTGAAATAAGCAGTAGCCACATTTTATGTTTCTATTTCAAGTTCTTGATTTGAAATTAAGCTTTCCTGTCTTCAGTTCCCTGAGAAACTGCCATGTTCCCTTTGAAGTCACAGTCATCATCCCTGTCAAAACAGCTTGAGTGATTTTCCATAAACTGTTCTTAGAAGAAGGTTTGTTTTTGTGTTTTTGCAAAGTATGTGACTTTCCCCCACGATAAGACTTTAATCTGTCAATTTTGGAAGAAGATCAGAAAAGTAGGACTGGTGAGAAGATATTATAGATAGCCTCCTGTACGTTAGCACCAGCCTACTTCAGCACATCGGAGTCATCAGGAAGACTCAAGCCAAGACCTGCCCAGTCCTACTTACCATGTAGTACCAGACAAGCCAGTCAGGTATGTGGCACAGTCCAAGACACCGAGTTTCTTGAGTCCCCGCAGACTGCCATACAGTGCTGTTAAGGACCTCATCCCTCCTCCTGTAGTCATGATGGCCACCACTGGGGTCTGTGCAACACATGGACAGAAAGGGCTGGCACAGTGATCTGCAGCTGACTGGGGCTCTCAGCAGAGACCTCATGATACATAAAGCACACCACATGTGCCCAGACACAGATTTCCTTCTAAATGATTTCTACTGAAATATAGGCTACCATTCATTTCATAAAGGAGAACAGGAATAAAAGCAATGATAATTTTTGCTGAGGCATCTGACGCTTGTCTCCAATGTGTTCAACATAGATGTTTGGTAAAAAACAAACAAAAATGCATTAATTCTAACCAAAAAAGAGACAGTGAAAAAAAAAACAGTTGAAAAGGCAGGAATTAAAAACAAATCTCACAGGTCGAAGAGAGGAGAAGGATTATCAAAAAGGATAACAATCATAGGGCAATGATGTGGAAGAAACCATTTCTATATAAGGAATATCTAGCCAGGCTTGCAATGAAGGAGTAGAAGGAGAAGGGTTAAAATCAGGATAGCAACAACAAGGGGCACAAACAGCAGGATGATTTCAGAGGTATGGCATTATTGAAGGTGTACATAAGTTTTAAGATGAGGAAAGACCAGGAAAAAATTTAGCTGGGAAGAAAAAGAGGTCATATTATGCCATTATGCCCTCTCTGCTAAGCACTCAGAGGTTTTGAATATTTGCATGACAGACCTCATGGTTCAGCAGATCCTGTTGCAGCTGCAGGACCTTCTTCAGAGCAGGAGCAACGTAATTCCACCTTTTGCATAGAAAGTCTTGTTCCTGCATGCAGAGATCAAACCCTAAACGCACATCAAGGTGGTCTGGGCTGGAGCACAGATCAGAAAAAAGGAATATTCCATTCTATTACTGGTTGACAAGCTCAGAGTTTCCAGTACAATAAAATAAATCAGATCCACAAAGTACCACATTTGCAGGAGAATCCTTTTCTAAATTCCAAAGCAGGTATACAATGCAGCATGAAAGAATCATAGAAAAAGGGACTACTAAATTTCTAAGCAGTTATCAAAAGAAAACCTGAGGAAAGACATTTCTGCAGCTAATTTCTGAGACATCTGCTGTCTGTATTATCTCATCTTTTAGCCCGCACTGAGAGCTGCTAGTAAAACCTTCTAATATTTGTCTTGAATTTGGCAGAAAAGTTTACATACTTCATGATCAACAGTGCTAGGTGATCAGCCATGCTCTTGCACAGTGTTATAGAAATGGTGAAAGACTATGCTGAGCATAACACTGGGTAGCATGATTGGCTTGTAATATTATTTTTTCTATTTTATGCATCTTTTTCATTATTCATGTCTCAGTATGGGTTATCTGCATGTATTACACTACATTACATATAGTTTTTTTCAGCTCATGTGAACATCACATCACTTGATCACATAACCTATTATCCTACTGTGAGTTCCTCCTCCTCATTAGTAAAGAGCCAAGGGTGAGATGAGTTCAGCGAAGTACAAGTTAACCTCCAAGAGTGGCCAAGTCTCTTACCAGTCTTCTGCCTTCGCATATAAATCAAATCCTTTATCCTGGAAAGCAAGAATATGAACAATGTGAGTGTGACAACCTGCTTTAGCACTTCACCTCTGCAGCCTCAGGAGGAATTTTAGCTTGTGCCATTCTAGCAATGCATAATTGAATAATCCAGCAGTGTATGTGAATTGACTGTAGTGTTTTACCAAAAGGGAGGCTAAGGTTAAGTAATTCCTAATGTTTTCTAGTAAATGTAACATCTGAGGATAACTGCTGTTTACAGAGTAATGATAATATACACCTTATCCATTTTTACTAACAGTACCTTTCTTAGGCAGACAGCCAGGCTGCAGCCACAATACCATTCTACACAGCAGCATTTGCTTCTCCCTTTCTGTGGCTTGTACCCCAGAACAGCCATGGTCCTTTCATTCTATATGGATTTTTTTTAACCACGAGTCTAAAAGTGCTTTGCAAAGCATGGTCAGAATCAGCAGGAGACTGAAGCTACCTCAGACAGTTCAGATGCCCCATGGGTGTGTTTTTTTCAAAACAGAGCCTCAAAATTTAGCATGAAGTAAGACCAGGGTGTAGTAACAAGATGCTCCATATTCCCACATCCATTCAAATAGAACGAGGCACAAGCTGAACAAATTGCCAAAAGATCTACTTCTGTTTGGTTTTTTTTTTGTGTCATTTTTGTCTGCAGGCTTTCATTGTCAGAATCAGCCCCCTGGTAATCATTAGGGGGCTGCAGACTTTCACATTCAGGTTTCTCAGCCTCTCCTACACAAAAGCAGGCACTCACCTCTGCTAAGATCATGTTTTCTCCACTTGGAATGGAATGAAGTTCCACGTTTGGAGAGCCTATATCATGAACACGTGAGCACTGACAAAATACAAATACATTGAAGTTTATATTGTAAGGAATGTTACTATCTGTCCACAATGACAATTAATGTTACTATAGATGGTTCTTGATATTTTATATGCCATTGCTATGTTTTAAAAAGCTCAGTTGTAACATACCAAGGAGGGAGGTCGTTTCTTCCCTGGTAGTGTAACATCCAGCGTTGGCTGCTTGTATCTGGCATAGTGGAATTTGGCAGGAGGGGAGGAGCTGAAGACCAGATCAGATCCCAGCATAATATCTTGAGTGCCCTCATAAGAGCCTTGCACTCTAAAGGAGAATTGTTTCTCTAAGGAAGCAACATAAAAGCAGACACAGAGTAGTTTTATCATCAAAATTGGTAACAAAGATTCATGCAGAGACTATCACAAGGCTGTTCTCACATTTTGGTTTTTTTTTCATTCTTACATTAATACAATTGTCTTCACAATATTAGCACATCAGCTAAAAATAGCTGCTGGAGAAATAACCTTACTTGATAAAGACTTTTTCTTCTTTTTCTTCTTCTTCTCAACCACCTGAACTTCTAAGCAGCAGATTTTGCGAGACTGTAAGAGATATGAACAATAAAATACCTTATGACAGAGAATTTTCCAGTCTGACATTCTGTTCCTAATCTAAATGGGATACAACCAGGACAAGGTAGGGGTGCAGGGTGGATGAATATGGCTTACAGAAGGGAGAAGATAAGGGCAAAGTGAAAAACAGCACTCTGAGGATCTCAACAGAGATTCAGAAGACTGATTTAGACAAAAATAATGAGGAAGCAAAGCTAATAAATGAGCAAATGTCATGGTTGGAAAGTCCTTGTGTAAGAACCACAGTTACGAAGGCAGGAAATGACGTGTGCCATCGCTTCGGCAATACAGGAATTTCAGGAAGGATTCTTCTAAGGAAGAATTCACTGCTGCACTGATGTCTCAGATCTAAACCACTTCCAAGTGTCGCCCTTGCAACAGCAACGGAATGTTGGTATGGGGGATCTCCCTGCTATTCCAGCCTCAGCCTCTCCAGCAGTGCCTTCCACAAGGATATGTTGTGATGAAGTGGGAAATGGCAGTGTTTCGGTGCTGGGTTTGCTCAGTCAAAGGGTATGTTGTACTATGACTGTGAGTCAAGTGAAATAAGTGTGGCAACAGGACAAGAAAGATTATGAAATACAACACTCACCACTAGCACTCCATTAGTAATGATGGTTTCAGGAGGACCTGAACTAGGAAACAGAAAAATACATTTATATTAACTCACTAAAATTACAGTATAGTTCATGAGCCACACCCTTCTCCTGATCTTCCTCTTGTTTATTTTTAGCTGCACATTGGATTTGAAAGAAAAGTCCAAGGAGAGTCATGGTACAAATTTTCTCACTCTACTCTGTCATGGCACAATTGTCACCCTACTGGCTCATCCAGTCCTGGAGTTAAGCAAAAAAAAACCCCAAAGGTTCTGCAAGGCCAAACCATGTAGTGATTTTATACCAAGCCCCAAGCTGAGTCCATGGATGGTTTCATGGAATCCATTTTTTAAAAAAATTACAGTTTGTGGTAGGATGGGACAGTAAAAGCTATAAATCAGAAATCCAGTGCATTATTCCATGTTGTGCTTTTAAGGGAGGTGAACCCTCACGCTGATCTCAAACACAAATGCATAAGAAATTAGTAATATTTTGATCTTAAATAATATTCACTGCACTAGACAAAGAAAAGGTTTTAGGATGCTTTTCCTGTCTCCCTGAAGTTCATGGGAGGTCATCCTGGCATGCGCTGATTTGTTACACAGCTCATAACACAGATTCCTTGGGAAACCATGTTCATCAACAGCATCATCAAGGAATGATGCACTGCAGACAATTAGACTAGATTATTTCATGTCTCTAAATTGTTTCTTTTTGCTACAGGTTATGTTGCATTTCAAGTTTACTCACATATTATCCAAGGCAAATCCCACCTCTAACTCCTCTTGTCTCTGGAAAATGAAGAAAGAAAAATGTTTTTGGCACTAGTTTACTGGAAGTCTTCATAATACAAGTTCTCATTCTCATCGTATAGGTATGCATGCATTATATGTGACTGGCAGAGCATTTAAAATAGAAGCACCTACCACTTCACATCTGCGTGTCTTGAGTCTCAAGATTCTTTATTGATAGGAAGCTTGTGGAAGGCTGTGATAGCCATTTTTAACAAATGTTTGGCTTGCCTGCTTCTGTGGGGCACAAGGGACAGATCTAGGCAAGATGCTGTCTCTGAGAGAAAAAGGGGATCGGCCGAAGGGACCGATCCGTCTAGGGAAGAGAAATGGTGACATGCAAAGCAGCTATGGAAGAGGAAAATCACTTTGTTTGGCAACATGTTGAGGGCTTTGGGTCAGAGGTAAATCTGACATTAAGGTCTGAACTGTGGAGTGGTAGAAAAGAGTATAATCCCTAGGGGGAAGAAAGCACAGGCAAGAGGAAAACGAAAGTGGAGGCAAAGAGATGATGAACAGTGAAGTGAGATCATGCTATGGGTTACTTAGTTGCTCAAATTACCCACTGAATTAAAGACAACAAAAAGTTAATAATACAGGAGAAAAAAATTTACAAAGGCTTGAAGTGTATGAGCTCTAACTGCTGTAGTTGTGTGAATACTATAACAAAAGGCTTGAATATGGTGCCTGTAACCACTCAAATAGTGATTAGGTGGGTTACAACTAGCCAGAATTTTAACTTCACCAAGGGTTAGTGGAAGTCCACACACTACCCCTCTGGTATTTTGCAAAGAAAGAAATTCTCAAATAAGGTATTTAAAGACAATGAACTACAGGGTGGAGTTCGGGAGCATATAGATAAGGTAATTCCTCAACTGAATGGTGCATGACACGCACAAGAGGCTAGGAGAAAACTGGAAAAGGAGAATGATAGACAGAACATACTGGGAGGTGAGATGTACAACTTTCAGTCTCCCTGGACATTCAAAATAGGATTATTTCTTGCTGCCAAGCTAAGAGGCATGGCTTAGAAACCTTATTTAAACACCCATGCCACAGTCCATAATCAGGAACTAGTCTGGTTTGACACTTAGTTCTGATCACAGAGTTATTACTTCCTAATTACTAGGTTAAGTAATATGGTATGAGAAAAGCATCAAGTACCGGCATGGACACCCTCCTCAATCCTCAACTGGGGCAATCTTAGCAAAGTGAGAATTTTGCCAAGACACCTGAAATTCATGAGCCTCTGTGGCCAATATCAAACCCTTCAGTGTGCCTACAGATCATGTCAGACTGAAAAGCAACTTCCTTTAAGTGGCTGGGCAGCCCATATCCAAGAAGAAAAAAAGGGAAATTTTGCAAACAACATTTTAGACAGAAAAGCAGACAAACATTCTTGCCAAGCAATTCCATTTCTTATGTCAGACCTCACCTGTGAATCACACTTGAAGTGCATGAAGACTTCCTCTCCAAGGGAAAGTTTGGCTACATCAAAGTACACTGTGAAGAGATGGTCATCTTGAGTAATGACATCCTTATCATAGAGCGCCAGCTCCAGCATATTCTGGAAAAGGAAAGGAAGGACTTTAGAAATGTGTAAGGTTTTATTAGAAGCAGGAGGTCCTGGGGACAACTGTTTTAAGAGTTGTGAGGCATGAGAGGACAAGAAGGGAAGGAGGTGGAGAGGAGATCAACTCCATGTTGGCATCAGCCTATGAGATGGAATGAGATGAAATCAGATGTCTCAGATGTCATATTCTACCCATGGCTGAGAGAAACAATCATCTTTCATGTCATGGAAAACCATCATAAGGACACGCCTTATTCTCACATCTTACTGCATCCCTCCTTGCCTCTTTAGAAAATTTTTTACGTCCCCTTTGCAGAAGGACAAAAGCTGGCAGTTGCTCCCTAGGTCACAGCAATAGGGAAGTCCCAGTTCAGTACCTTGACCTGACTCTGGATCCTGAAGTAGAAGGTTTCGTTCCAGACTGGATCTTTGCAATTCTTGATGGTTTTAGTCTGAAATTTGTCATTTGAAGCGGTTGGCAGCCACACGGTCACATAGCAATCAGTCTGGCTTACTGAATGTTAAAAAACAAAAACACATCTAAAATGAGGATTTGCTCTAGAAGAAAGAACGAATTGAACAACATAAAGTTTTGTTTTCAAAGCAGGGCACTATGATACATGATGTTATATTTTTCCAATACAAACATTGCAATTTAGGTAATAGGAATGGAGAAAAAAAAGAGACTGACATGATTCTTCTCTGAATAAATGTGATCAGAGATATAATAAATGTTAAAATCAAAGGGGTTTCTCCCCCTTCTGTGTAATCAAGCAATCACTTCAGCCCAGGATAAAATAATCCAGGACAAATGCAACAAGGGTTAAAGAAACAAAGTGATAGTTTCTCTTTTAGCCAAACAGAATGTTAAAAAAAAAAAAACAACAAACAAAACACTGTAAAAAAGATTCCTGATTTCTGCATAAGTCAAGATACAATCTTCTCATATATTTTAGTTGCAGGTCAGCATAACAGAAGCTACAAAATGTAACAACACCCGATGGGCTTTTATCTGGGAAAGCCGGCACATGGGGAATTGTGGTATTACTTAGCACTGAGGAAGCTTTGAGAACAAACTAAATTTGAAATAAGGCTACTCAATTTTCAGTATTTACTCCATTATCCCAAATATTTTGTCTTCTTTGTTACATAAATATACTCCAGAGGATAACATGGGAGATCTTTCCGCATTTCTTGCTTTCAAGAGACTTCAGAGCTTTCACTGCTGCCTTTAGGGGCACAGAGAAATATGTGCAACAGGCACAGCTGTGACTTTATAGAGTTACTTCTGCACAGAACAAGGGCTGACACAAAGAAGAGCAACACACTGTGTTCCTTGCTGGAACCAGCACACCAATGAGAGGACTTTCTCTGTCCATGGAAGAAATCTAGAAAGCACTTTTTCTGGAAGCAGGACTAGCTAGTAGCCTGTGAAGGTGAATGGGACCCCATAGAGCACTACAGACACTTACAGACATCTGCCTGGTGGATATTTCTTGCTCGTATGACTCTTACTGTCAGTAAGTAACACAGAGATGATTCTATCTGCAGGAACAAAACCAAACATACAAAAAACAGGAATGAATGCTAAAGGTAGGTAGCATTTAGAAGACAGAAGTGATCAAGAGAGATAAACACCCAACTCATGAACAACTTATTTGAATTTTCTATGCAGCTATGAAATGGTCATTAGGTTTATTCCTGCTAATATCTATATCAAGTACTAGACAGAAAGACTTCTCTACATCTATAGCATGATATGAGGATTTGTCTTATAGATAAGAAGCAAATAAATTCTCAAATAATCTAGCGGTATAAAGTGACAACATTCAGACCCAGCTCAGGAGAAGATTTACTTTTGACATTTCCAGCATGGAAAAGATGCCTTAGCCTTTTTGCAAGTGATAAAATTATCATCATGGTAATTACCTCCTATCCAATTATTACACATATTTGGTCTTCTGGGCTATGGGATATGATTTTCTCATATTCCTGCTCTTTTAAATGTACAGTACTTCCAGAGTCAGATGCTGGTCTCTGATCCTCCAACTGATTTTAAGGTCAGAGAAAGAGATTGCTGCTTTGCTTTGCTTTTCCACCATGCTATGCACTGTGTATGTGTTTTTCGTTTATAACGAGGGTTATAACTGCCCTCTGGAGCTAAGGTCACCTCTGATTTTTTCTTGTGAGAAGTTTATCTCTAGTTTTGAACCTCATAAACTCTTCATATCTGGAGTTTCTTTGCACTGTTTTGTATAAGAAATGCAAACAGTGTTTTACACCTGATAGGAAACTCTTGTTTGTTCCCTTTGGCTTTCCTCTTTCATATTAGCCCATGTCTCTGACCTCATGACCTGCATAACTTCTTAGCCTCTCATATTGCTGCTCTGATCTCATATTGGAGTCCAAACATGAGTTCATATCTCTTCTCCTTTTACCATAAAATAAACAAATAAATAATTTCCACTTAACCTTTCATTTCTAGTGTCACAGCCGGGCGGGGGGGGGGGAAGACACAACATGCTGGAATATAAATCAGCATAAAAAATTTGCTCCAATAGACCTAAAAAGTGTTTATCACAACTACAGAGCCATGCACAGGTAGTGACTCCACCTATACTCCTCCTATACTGCAAAATTACTATAAAAGACGACTGCCTGTCCTGAAGTGGCATTAGCATGACAGTGACCTCATTAGACCCATTGAGAAAGATGTGTGACACAGGTACTGCAGGAAAGGAGAGCAGGACTTTTGCTCTAGTTGGTCTGAGCAGAGCAATTTGGTATGTACCGTGTTAATAATGTGCTGGGCTTACCATTCCTAAAAAGTGAAGAGCATCAGTGTTCATAGGTTTTGTGGAATATATGTCCATTTGATGTCTCTCAAAATGTTTAACCTAAATGTATTAACGCATGCAACCGGGGCTAATGAATATATGTTGTTGAGATTGGGGGCAGTTAGCAAGTAAACTAATGAAAAAACAGGAAAAATCAGCCTCTAGGTAACTAAAGTATTCCCTTCTAGGAAAAGTCACACTCATGCTGTTCAGCTGCACAGCAGGTCACTGTTTGTGTAAATCAAGGATGTCAAACCACTGCCAAGAGTCCAAAGAGTAGCTGTGGATCAGACCATCAAGGGCACTTGTATTCATGTCTAAAACCTAAGGCATACAAGTGAGGCAGGTACAGAAGATGTTCAGTAATTACAGAGCCTATAACTGATGCTGCCAGTGGCTGGCTTTGGAGAAGGCAGTTCTTGGAAGGGCTTAACTCGGTGTCACGGTTCAGGTCCCTTGCACCTACCTTCATGCTGTGTGATGAGTCCAAAGTGCCAAGAAGGCAGTACAGATTGAATAAAATACTCAGGCTTGTCGATGTGCCCTGTCATGACCAGGGAGCCTTAGCTTAGACATCACAGAGCTATAAATAACAAATGGCCAAAATCCCTTCAGCATTGTGAGTTTTGCCTAAAAAATTTAAGATGTTTGATGTCTTCTTCTGAACCTATGACCCCAGACGTATAGAGATTTGCATTTTAGGGTGTATTTTCTCATCTTTGGGTTTTCCATTCAACCAATGAACAGAAAGTGTTGGCTGTTCCTTAAATTGTAAGCACAGTTGCTCTGCAAATTAACTCATCACAAAACAGAACAAGGGGGAGTTCCTAGTCATTACTAAATGGCCTCGAACTAGAGAGAAGGACAAAAAACTTTTCTAGCATATCTAGTCCTCTGATTTCCTAGAGGAAAGATGTCACGTCTGAAGTCTCCTTGAAAACTACTAGTTTTTTGTGGAAGCCAGAGAAGGGATCAAATTGAGGAAATCAGCTGTTGAAAATCCACTTCAACGTTCTGCCATATTCTTTGTGAGAATAAATGGCATAATTTCCCAGCTATTACAATCTACACTGGCAGTAATTTTGCCCTTGGGCCTTAACAAGACATATGTAGAGAAAGCCTATTCAAACCCATCCTTTAAAAGATATTAGTCTTGTTAAAACAGAGGTTGTTTCCCATGTGCCAAGGACAGGAAACCACATTAGGACTTTAACATGAAGCAAGACTATGTAAGTGGAGTGATCAAAATGATAAACGGGACTTTGTTTCACGGAGGGAACTGGATGGGTTAGAGTAGCTAATTAGACTGTTTGGCAGATGCTGAACCCTATTTGTTTTCACCCAGTCTCCACCCAGCTGGAAAGTCCCTTTTATAGTTTCCTTTTTAAATTCTCCTTTGTGGTACCTTTGTCAGAGAAGTCCACTGTTCCCCTTCAGGATTCAGCCACATAGTTCCGTCTCCTAGCCGAGAGGTTTGAGAGATCAGCTCCTGCAACCAGAAGGGCCAACATTATCTCTGGAAAAACCATCCTGTCTCTTAATGGCAATCCTCATTGGGAATTGAGAACTTCAGAACCGCAGTGACAGGGAGCCCATGATCAGTGCTGGCTGTAGAGCCTTGGCAGGTACAGGAGTTTCCAGCAGTGCTTGGTACCACTGCCTATGCTGTGCTTGCCCCAGTAAGCCTGATCAGAGGCGTAGCAGCCAGTTAAGGTCCACCCTTTGCATGACACGTGGGGAGGGGAAGCAGCTCCTGGCTCTGGCTGTTAAAGGAACAGCAAACCTGTCTCCCATAAACACACCCTGTCATTAATCTTTCACCTTGAAGTACACCTCCATGTTACTTAATACTTATTCTAAGGTTGCATATATTACATATCCAAAATTAAGAAAACCCCTAAATTTTCAAAATGCTCCCTTTGTAAATAAGTTCTTATTTCCCAAGGACTTTTCTCTTCCTTCCTATGGTTTACTATAATTTTTAAATTTTCGATATTGAGATCTTGAAGCACTGACTTTCTTCATCCTATGCAGAATTATTATAGTCAATGGTATCCCAAGAAAGTAGTATCATCTTTGCACTGCCTGCAGTGTAACCAGCTGAGATCCCAGATGCCTTGCTTTGTTCTGTACCTTTCTTACCTGAGACAAAAGGCCATCTTGTTCCATTGTGGTTGCAGTCACATACAAGTCCTGTGTTATCTGCGGCAATGCAATTTCACATCTCTCAGTTTCCACAGACACCAACAGTTCAAATGTCTCATATGCAGGTGAGCAACTATTTTATAAACTGACTCAGAGCCCCACCTCTGACTGGTTTCTAAAGCCAGTTAAACCCTCCCATTTTCTTATGGTAGGAAGATGAATCCTGTGGTCAAATAAGTAGGAAAAAATACCTTTGCCTATATAGTGTGTGGAAGTATGGTATTTGAGTCACTTTGCTCCATACTGGTCAATGGCAGGTTTATAACTAATGGTAAGGGAAGGATGCCCTTTTATCTGAGCACTGAACTTTCAAGCGAGCAAGACCTCAAAGTCTACAGAAGTACTTACTCTATAATAAGATACAGCAAAGTACATAAATTTAATTTAGGTTGTCTGTGACAGTAAGCAGATAGAATAAAACAGCTATTGAAAAAAAAGGAGACACAACACTATTGCTCTGAGCCTAAACAGGTTACTGCAAAAAACAGTTTAAGACTTTCTGAACCATATGCCCCTACAATCCCAGGTCTAGGCATGCAGGACAGATACATTTGCATGGTGGTTTAGATCTACTCAACCTAGGTTCAGCAGCACTGGGTCTATCCTAAAGTCATTGTATTCCTTCCCTCTTATTTCTTATGGCGTGTTATTATTACTTACATGCTTAGATGTAGAGTCCTGAAGCAATTACTTTCCTCAGCTTAGCTTCACCCCCATGAATATTTCTGCATCACTTTCTAGCTCAGACTGACTCCAGCTGCAAACTAGCTGCGTTTAAGTGCCTACAAAGGATCCAATGAAATCTGCCAGCCGGAGGCAAAACTCAGCACTGACCATATGCTGCCTTCCTAAAAGTCCTCATCACACCTGTGAAACCACTGCCAGAGCAGTACACCTGCCCCTGTGAGCACCCAGCTGACTCCTATACCACCAAAACTGGTGTGACTCCCAATGCACCAGAAGAAGATTAAAAAAGACAGCCAAATACTGTTGCATCTACAACAGGTCAAAACAGGACAAAATCTCTGGGGGAGGAGCTTCCTTTGTTTCCCTGCTCCCACAGTACATCGTCTATGAGCAAAAAGTGCTCATTCTCTGAGTATTCTTGAGCTTACCGGTTAAATGCTGCCACCAGCCAGTTCCCCTTTGCATATTCCCCTGCAAAATAACATCAACAGTCATCGCAGTCAACTTGGTAGAATAAATTTTTGGCATAGGCTACGGTATTTCGTAACACCACAAAGGGTTGTGTCTACATATATGGCATGTTTCATTTGTGTGCCAGTTGCAATGATGTAGCTTGATGAAATGCATTTTTCATTAGGTCACAGAAAACCCTTGAAAACATTGGAATCTTTCAGTAATAGTTAAAGATGATGCTTTATAATGACACTTCCTTGGAGGGCAAAGCTATAAACCAGACTGTCCTCCAGGACTGGGAATCTGAGGCTGTAACTCCCACAGTGCCAGGGGTGAAATAGCTCTCATTTTCATGAATAGTGTTTGCAATCCACATTAAAGACAGCCCCTGCAGGAGGGAGGGACCATGGCTCACTCTGTACCCCTGCAAACTGTCTCTGACACATTCCTTTATCCACAATGCTCACAGCAAATATTTGGTGTGCTCATTGCAGAGATAACAACAGTTTTGTTTTCCAGGAACAAGGAACACACTGTGAACCTGGAGCATGCTACTGAAACGTCTGAATATGTGGAGCAAGGCAGAATTTTCATTTTGCAAACAAGCCTTTATTGTCTGGTACTGTATACACAAAGTATTTGCATGTAAATAACATTTCATCTTAACTGGAGGCGGCATGAGTTTATGGCTAAAAACTGTGTTTATATTTTCACAACAGGATTTTCAAGTAAAAATGGAGGCAATTCCCAGAGTTATATGCAAAGCACATAGCATCCTATTTCTGATTATGACTAGTGAAACTACCATAGAATAAAAAAGATATCAGCAGAAGTTCAGAGTCATTCAAAACCTAAAGTTTTGAATGTTAATATTTATCCTGTGATCTTTAGGCTTGTAATATTAGGCTAAAGTTGCACAAAAACGTAAGGTTTGGTTTGATATCATGAATGACAAAAGTGTTGGGAAAAGTTATTGTGAACCAATTTGTAAGACAATTTTTCATTGCTTCTTGCCAAAACAAAAATCCTCAAAGAGTCATTTTGCAACGAGCCAAACATATTATTTGGGTGTAAATGAAACCTGTTATTTTCAGGTTGGGTTCCCTGGGCTGACGAGGTAGGCAGTCTGTTAAAAAGAACTTATGTTTCAAAACAAAGATCTTTTGTAAAATATCAACACGAAATGTTTCAACTTACCCAAGCATTTAACCTGGTTTATTTTATTCACAGATTATAACATCTAGTTGATAGATTTTTTTTTTTTTTTTACTGAAGAGACTCTTTATTCAAAATTTTTGCAGTTGTTGCTAGGACAACAAAGTATATTTTTAATTTTACTTGCTCCTGGAATGCGAAAGTTATTATGGATTTATAATTTTTACACTCTGCACAGTTCAGAACAGTTCAAAAAAGATACTTTCCATAAAAGGAAAGAGGAAGAAAGTTTAAAAATGCAAAACTACAACAAATATTATTTATGGTCTTGTGCTAGATCCCATGGATGGTTTGTGCAGATTGTTTTAAGATGGTCTTAGTTGCTGCAGACTACTTATTCATTCCCACACAGTTTGTACAGGCAGAATTGAACAAGTAAGCAGTTTTGTTGACAGGCATATGTCCGAAACTGTTTGCATTGAGTAAGACAACAAAGTTTTCATTATTTATTGGAAGTAAAATATTTTCAAGCACCTTTTCTTTTTAATTTAAGAAGAGTATTTTAATATAAGAAGTAATTCAACTGGGAAAAAAAATTAAGGGTGTTTTATTTTGAAAACTTTGAAATAAACTGTTGAGATTTTATATACTGTCTCAGTACAAAACAAAACTGACATAAATTCACAGGAAATTTTGATGTGCCCAAATTACACCCTTTGCTTTAAAAAAAAATTTGTGTGAAAAGTCTTATGCCACTTCCTCCTAAGTTGCTCCTTCCCATCAGGTATAATTCATTCACAGCCCAACAGAGCCCAGGATGTGGATGCAATTCATAGGGCTGCCTGTGTTCACACACTAGTCCCTCCTTCCTCCTTCCAACCTCTGTAGTTGCTCTTTGGGATGCTCACAAAACAGAGTTGACCCAGGGATCCAGTGCCAGCTTCCAGTTGTGTCTCAGGTTCTCTTTATTTTCCAGGTTGTACCTTGTGTTCCATGAAGAAGAATTGTGGGAGCAGAAGTTTATACTCCCTTCTTATGGCCTGTAGGTGTGTTGGCTGCGTTGCATAACTGCAGCACTCTGGTGGTAAAAAATTATTTTCCTTTATGTCACATGCTATAATCAGTTAGGCCTAAAACACTCTATTTTTAAAATCTAACAAGTATTTTCAATAAAGAATGTTCTACAGACAATCTGACTTTAGAGAACAAAACATATGTAAAAATTTCTCAGGCAGTATCTTTGCCTATAGATGCCACTTCTTGGAATAAAAAAAACCCTCAACAAACCACTGCACCACCTGGGGTAGTTTCTTTCTGTAGTGCAGAATGGCCAGTGTTGAAAAAGCTATGTCCCTCTGTGTCCTAGAGCATGAAAACCCCTCTGAGAAGATAAGGGCAGTTGGATGGGCAATCAGCACATCTTCTGCCTTCTCCTCTGCATTGCTATCTGCAAGGCCTGCATAATCATCTGAGAGTTGTTCAGGATGTTGTATTCGCTGAGATTCAGCAGCTTGCGGTAATTGTCATCGGTGTACCTGACCGAGAACATGCAGTAGGGGGAGCAGCAGCTGGTCAAATCAAGTTGTCCTCCCTCCATCTCTGAGCAACAGCGCTTGACACCTGGAGAGAAAGAGTTGTTGTTGCTGTAACATAATGTTCATCTCATTCAGTGTCAGGCTGCCCACAAAAACTCAGAGGGGTCTTTTCTCCAGAAGAAAATTCATAGGGTTTAAATGCACAAACAATGTAAGTCATGTATACCCACTCCTAGTCAAGAGAACATTGTGGGCCTGAAGTGAGGGCAGAAGGGAGAAGTGAGGGATTGCATTGTAATGGTTATCTACAGCTTACTCCTAAACATCTGTCTCGTTAAAGCCATGGATCCAGCAAGGATGTCAGCCTGAAAGGGCACTTTAAAAACCACTCCTGGTGCACTTCAGGTCTTATTCTGAGCAGCTGGGATTTCTATGAACCTCAGCTGAGGAAGAAGTTGCTAGCAAGAGAATAGAATTTAAATGAGAAAGGATCAATAGAAACATATGGAAACTTAGAGTTCCTGTGATCCCAGTTGTGGTTGGATGGATGCCAGCAGGATCCACCTTTTTCTTTTCATTTCCTGTGTTGCCCAAATTCCACAAAAGCAGAATTTTAGACTTAACCTCCCTGCTGCCAAGGAACAGAACAAGTGCATTCTAGTAATCCATGCTAAAGAAGAGGAATACAAAGCATGTGGCCTGGAAGAAAAAGAGTGACAGGTCCCCCATTAACCCAGCCAGCAAAGATAGCCAGCAACAAAGAAAAAGGCTCCATCTGAGTCAGGGAAGCAGGCAGTGTTGTCTTTTTTTTTAATGCTTTGCCACTACTTGTAACTTACCAGGTGCTTTGTACTCTTGGAAAGTATCATTTACAAGGGGAAGAAAAATCACAATCGGACATCCTGGCAAATCTGAATCATGGAAGAGGTAGCACTCCTTCAGATTTTTCTTGTCTTCATCAGTCAAAGAAATTTTTGGGAATGGGATTTTCTGCTCTGAGTAGTATTTACACGCCTTATCTAGAGACTGGAAGATCACAGACATGGTCAGCAATGAAATTCAACTTTGTTGTCTAAAGGCCCCAAATTGTCATCTAGTATTAAGGTTTAGTGACTCAGATCCATGGGGTGAGTTCTTTCTTATCAAGAGTTATTCCATACATAATTACAGAAGATAGTAACAACATTTCTAATCACAAGATGTAAACAAAACTTTAGAGTTGGAGAATTCATCCAGGACAATGCTTTTTTCAAAAAATTGAAGCAATTTGCAGAAGTTTAGGGTAAAGCATGAGTTTTAGCAAATAAAAGAGCTGTGTTTAATATATTGTATAGAATTAACTAGAAAAGAAAACGATAGCAAGAAAATCTTTTAGGCATCTTATTGTGTACCTGGAAGCCAGAAGATAAGAAAGTTAATTTTAAATGCGCAATTATGTCTCTACCTGTGCGGGCATTATGGCACAGTGTTAATTGAGATTGACAGTTTACTGAGAAAGTCTGAAGTTATAGGCTAAACCGTATCTTTTCCCTAAAATGTTTAGTAAAATACCACGTCCTAATATGCACTGCGTTATTTACTCTGCACCATCTAATAGTGGACACTATCAAGCAGAAAAATTTTCTCCTAAACTCTAGCAAACTTTCTTCCTAAATTTTATCTAACAATGAATGAGATTGAAATTAAACTTCATTAATTATATGTCTCATGCAACATACAGCTTATTAGGGGTAGCGCAGCTGTTCTCATTCAGAAAAAGAAATTACTTTTTAGGTAGGCCAAGATGGCTAATAATGAGTTTCCAATTAACCTCAGTTTCTGACATATAAAGGCCCAATCTTCTTTACTGCAAGCCCTTATAGACAGCTAATTAACTTTATCTGGGGTTTCTGCAGGAAGATGCTTGTCACTGAATTTTACTTGTAGCATCTTCTTTGTCAGCTCAGAAATTATCTGCTTCTGATATCCACTTAACCCTTTTTATATTCTAAGTCAGAAGAAATCACTTCCTCATCTTTATGAATATTCCTGTGCAGGGTCTGGAAACGTGCTTGAGTCAGCATAAAACAGAAGAGGCTCTTTCCATCATTCTGGAAGAGACCATGCTGATGTTCCCTTGAATAATTTGATGTGTTCATAAGCCAGAAAAGGATTCTGGGAGTGACAGGAAGAAATAAGAACATTAATCCCTATGGTGAAAAACAGACATTAAAATGCAGACATTAAAAACTGAAGAGCTGAAATAACCAGCAGTTCTAAATGTTACAGGCTGGACATTTACAAGTAAAAGGAAACACAACACATGGCAACAAGAACGTCCTCACCGATGTATGTGATCCAGTCGTATAACTTAGATATATGATGACATCTACTTCCCTCTGTGGCCTTAAAAGGGGTGCACTGCTGGTATTGATGAAAAATCCAGCATCTATCATGCCCAGTTGATCAGGATTTTGCACCAGCTGGTTGGGACGTGAGTCTAGCACAGTGTCTAAAAGGAAAATATTTCTCGGAATAAGAATTGATCTGCATGTATTTTGACTGCAAAAAAAAAGTGTAAAGTGGAATTGACCATCCCAGAGGCCTGGTTCAATTTAATTGCCATACTACTGGACTGTCAAACAGGTGCCAGTAGGACTGCAAAATGCCTAAACTCCTGTTCTAAAAAATCTTCTGTGTTGAGTTTCCAGGCAATATATTCCACTAGCATATCATACTCGTTAGTGCAAATAAGCTACATCTGATGATTAACCTAAATCTGCCTTGCTTAATTTCAATCATTGTTTCATCTCTTATCTATCATTGATTTGGAGAAGACAATATTCTCAATCCTTTGTACATTTGGATTTGTGCCTCCCCCTCAGTCCCCTCTTTTTTGGACTACAAACCCCATTCCTTTCTCGCTTTCTCTCGTAGGTGACATTTTCTTGGATGTTCCAGTTGCATCTGAAGTTAGAGGCATAGTCTTGCCAAATTAAGCTTTCTCCCATGTTCACTCTGCTCTCTGCCACTTTAAATTTGATTCTGCCAGTTGCAAGCCTACCCTATCAGTCTGGACTGCAGAGGGCTCAGCCAAGCAAATAAACACATACGTTTAAAAGAAGTGGCAACACTGAAGTCTTAGTATCTTATTTCTGTTCAGAAAATAAGCATTCTCTCAGGAGGCTTTTTTCCACTGCCAAGCCTGACAGGCTTCTTTCCTAAATTGTCCACCCTGAAACTACCTGAAAATTATGCCAGTCCCCATCACCTTTCCATTGACAAAAGTGCTCATTCTCCATGTAGTTGTTATGCAGCTGGTAGCCCTTCAGGAAATTGTGGTGCTGGGCGACAGAGAAACGATCTGTCAATGCTCCCCGTAAGGCACTGGACAAGGGGCCAGGAGGAGTGTACATGCGAGTCCTCAGCTCATGGGGCCTTGTGGGCAACACGGGGTCTTCATCTAGAGGAGGGCAGAAAAGCTGGTGAAGTGCTTGTTAAATAATGTTCATTTCTGGCTGCCCTGGTGTACAGAGTCTGTTCTGGGATGATTCACTAAATACACACAACCTATTCCAAAGGAAAAGAGTGGCTGCTGAACAAAGCTCTACTGATGGTCTTAAGCTTTGGCCTAAAGACGGTTCATCAGAAGCAGTCTTTAGTCCTGGAAAAGAGACACCTTGGGAACTAAGAAATTCAGAGAATGTTCTGTCAGAAGGAAAGTTACATGTCCTCACAGGAAGGTATTAGAAGCAAAGGCAAGCATGGAGAAAATGGGGCTGACGCATATGCTACTCCTCAGTCAGATGGGCAACAACAGCAACCATGGGGTCTATTGCAACAGTGACAGCTGCTACCTGATATTCACTCCTGGCAGCATGAGCATGTGCTTAATCAGCAGAGTGAGAGCAGAAAAACCTGGGTCATGCATTCATATTCAGAAACTATGTCTAATTTTTAGGGTGGGTACCTGTCGTACTTCAGCAAGAGGTGTGGTTTCTTGAAATCACAACCTGCTTTGCTGGATCAAGAGGCTGACAATGCAGCAGGAGAGACTTGGTGGTTTCTATGATTGCAGAGATGTATTTCTGTATTTTTCAGGATGTCTGTAATGATAGTTACTAACATATTAAATGATTTAGCAATAAAATCATGGTTCCTATATTGCTTCGCAAAATACCCTCTGGGCCTTATTTATCTTTGTGCCCAAATGAATCCAATGCACTAATTACTGTACTGAGTAATAAAATAAAACCCCAGGAAATATTATTTACCAATTGATATTCAGGTTTATTTTCTGTACAGGCAGCATAAATAACCATATTCTCTGCCACTGGTTCTTGGTTCTGTGTAGCTGAGAGTGGGCAATGCCAAAACACTTCTTAAGAAATGTCTGACCCCTTTTAAACTTCTTTTTAAAGAATCAGTAGAGCTTTAGTAAGTCTTGTGATTACAGGAGCCTTTCTCTCATTACCCCCTTCCTATTAGTCTATAAAGTATGAGGAGAAGTTGCTATCTCTTAGGAAGATCCTATGATACTAGGTTCAACATAGTTGAAACGATGATGCCAAAAGTTATCCAGAAGAGTAAATGCCTAAATGTCCATAAATGAAAGGCTTAATAACTTCTCACCAACTTCTTCTATTCTGTCTTGTGTCCATCTCTTCCAGAAGTCCTCTGAATTGTGGGAAAGTCCCCATATTTGTAACAGGTTCACAGAAAATATACTGCTCCACATACCTGTAAAAGGAATTAGTGAACACAAGGACACATTATAACAAGAAAATGCATTTTTCCTTCTATTTTGACCTCTTGGCCTCATTTTTTAATGGGCTTAATACAAATATTTCTGAAGTTTCACACTGTTAAATTCCTCTTTCTATGGCATTGTGCCAGGTCATGCTACCAACAGCTTTGAGCCTAACCTACTGCATGGCTCTGCTAATGGTAAAGAGAGAAGAGAATGTGAGACAAGTAAAGGAGAAAAGACACGATTCACTCAAGAGACAAAATAAGAGTTTATATGACACAAACATATCCTTTCCATTCCTGTCTTTCTTACTCCAGCTTTTTTTTCTTCACATATTTTGATCACCTTACACACACCCTGAATTTTTTCAAAGTGAAATGAACTGGGTCTTCAGATGTTTGGTTTATATGACAAGATCTCACACCGCAGCTTGTAAAGGCTCACAGATGCAGTGGACTCTAGCTCCACTGTGCACTCTTTTCTCCACCCAGAGAGGATTGCCCCTCTCTGCTTCCCCACTGGGGCACTGGTGGCTTTATTGACAAAACACAGTGCCATCATTTCATCTGTCATTTTAAATTTAAATCTGACTACTACAATTGGCCTTAAGTTGGAGTGCATTCAGAGAGGAATCAGAAGAATAACCAAAGAAGTGGGAAATATTCCTTACAAGGAAAGAATTAAGGAGCCTCATCTATTCTGTCTCAAAGACACAGATATCTCATCTACCAAGACAGTGACAAGAAACTGAAATAAGATTTCAGGTTTTTTACTGTATTTTTTTGGGCAGACTACCGTTCCCACTTCCTAGCAGGCAATATCATAGCAGTGTTCAGTATGTTAGAACAGAAATATCTACCCTCTGGTTAACAGCGTTGCATCCCTCCAAAGTGCTTCTGTGACAGGACAATGCAATACATTACCTTGAAGGTAGCAGATGCGGGATTCAGGGAGCTTTTTTAACAAGCGTCCCATGAAGAACTCACTTCCAAAATTCTCTGTGCGAACGAATGCGCCGTACTTCAGAAGTCCCACCTCGTAGGGGGTGAACTCCACCCACTCTGTAATACAGCCACAATGGGACACTTAGAGGGCTCCCACATGGGTGTGGAGAGAGGGGCAGCTAGGGTATACGTTGATTACTGTGTGTTTACTGTGTGTTTACTACGTTGAATTTTCAAAGCCTCGCTTATAAATGACCCTCTCCAGGACAGGCAGCTGAGCTCAGACACAGTGGCAATGGGGAGGCAGGAGCAGTTTACTGTTAATGATGGTGTTACCTAAGGCAGAAAGTGCACACTGGAAGCAAGGCAAGTCTCCAGATCTTACACATTCTGTGGGTTTTCCAGGATGTACAAGGCTTTGCTCTGCCTTTCCATACACCACATCTAGGTGACAATACTTCCACTGTTACCAATACAGTCAATTTAACTTCCTTTAAATAATTTGTTTATGTACAAAGACAGGTACTGAGCTCTTCAGAAACTGTATTTTTATAAGAGACCAATTCTACTCTTTGTGTGTTGTACCAAGGAAGAGGGAATTAGTCCTTGACTTTATTGGATATCCTCTCCAAATGAAGCGCAGTTGTCCGATATAACTGCAGCGTGAATGAAAACTTAATTTTTGTTCTGCTTCTTCTCCTCATCTACTTCCCCTCATGGAAAAAAAAAATAACCAAAAAAATGAGAGAAGAAACAGATTTAGTAGGGAGTAGGTTGGAAACCTTCCCAAACTTTATCATAACTATGTGGTTATTATTCATATTGAAACTATAACTGGGAATTAAGAAAAAACAATTCTCAGATAATTCCAATAGTCTTCATTCTAGGTAGGTCCAATAATATTTCAAAAATGGCATTTCTGGCAGAATTTCTACAGTGTATGTCTAGACAGTTAAGTGTTGCTCCCAAAACCCCTTATATTAAAATTGTAAGGCATGGAAGTGAAGGTTGTTTCTCCAAAAAGCAAAAGAATACACCATGATTGTTTTCTCCAAGTGCTACCAAGCGGAGAAGATGAAATCACAGGAACTGAGATGCCAGTTTTAGCCTCACATGGTCTGAACCACCATCCTTACCTTTGAAATCATTGGTGCTGTAACTGTCCCGGACGCTGACTGCCACATAGATGGGCAGTGGGTTCTGGCCATCACAGAGTGCTTCTTGCTGCTCTGAAAGTTTGTGAGGGTCTTTCTAGTTTTGAAGGTAAAAAAGAGGAGAGAGAAAACTATTTCTGCATACGTCTGTACATCCTAGAAAGTACTTCCCCAACAAGTAGGAGGAGAGGTAAGCTGCTCCTTAGGCTGAGGAGTGTAGTGAGCCATCCTTGTTCTCCTGAATCTGAAAGAAGCCCTTGAATATGTTGATACTTAAGTTTTCTTTCTTACTACACAACAGCAATCTCAATCCAGCCTTGCAAGGGGACTGGACTTTGGCATTATTTGCATCCCACTCTGCTTCTTTTCTGAAAAAGCATATTCTCATTGAAGAGGTTTATAAAAAACATATATCATGAAAAATTTAAGAGCAGCTAGTTTTGGAAGATTAGGGAGAAGTTAATGGTTTTGCATCAATAGTCAGCACTGCTCAAAGGGAAAAATGCTTGGCTAGATTGTGAGGGGGATCTCATCTAGCTGAGAGTAAAAGGGAGGCATCTATCTAGCTTATACTTTTGTTTGATGCCAAGTGTTCCTCTCTGTATGTATTTATTTTCTGTTTACATATATATAATGCTATATATGTGCTTATATAAAAATAAATTGACCCAAATGAATGGTTGAATGACTGCAGCATTTTTGCCTCCGCTGGAGGACACTACTGCCCAATCCTCAACCACTCACCTTTTTTCACTTTCCAACTGCCAAAGCACACATCTTTGAATTGTGATCCAGATAGGAAGAAGAGAGAGTGGACTGTTGTCACTGTAAGGGTAGAAACCACTTCCAGTAACAGAAAAGCAAACTTGTAACTACTTCTAAAAACTAGTATCACTTAAACCATATGAATAGTGCTTCTCAGCAAAAGCAAAATATGTACTTGCCTCCAATGTACTTGCAGATCAAGTTACCTGCCAGTGGATGCAGTTCACCAAGAACTCCAGTTGTTTCAGACTTATATTTTGAACTCCTTCTGCACAAGTAATTTGCAACTTAGACAGACTTCCTGAAAGTGCCTTCACTTCTAATTAAATATCAGCCAGAGTTCAAATGGCTGCATCCACAACCTAATTTATTAACATATAGAATGAATTTATCCCTAGGTAAACTAATAAAGGAAATCATAAATCTGTTATTTGGTTAATGTGGATAATTATACTATATTGAGGTACATTCTCTGAAATGACGAACTAGTTTCCTCTCCATCCACTAAGGGAAAAACACATGATTGAAATGAATATACATCATACCCCATCATTTAGTAAGTACTCAATCATGAGACCCCAAAGATCTATAAATGATGTCCTGTATCCCTCTTCTTTCCGCTGACAAAGCTGCTTGTTGTAGTACTTCATGCGATCCATAGAGAAACAGCCCATCTTGCATTTAGTTGCTTGTTTCTGGGCTTCACCAATATGCGAGTCCAAGTCCTTCTGTGACCAGTAGGCATCTCTGTATAAGTTGGCCATGGTCCTGGAGAAAGATAATACAGACAGCAAAAGTCAAAAGGAACAGAGGTTTACATTCAGGGGTTCGCTTCTGCTTGTACATACTCTGTTTTTGCTGCTCTGTCTAGCAGAATGAACACTCCAGAGTTTCTGTGACTGTTTTTAAAGATGGTCCTGAAGAATAAGGTGGGTTTTTTATGTTCTTGACCTGTTTTTTAAGTAGAACTGTCAGAAGCTTAAGGGATAAAATTGCCAGGTGTGAACGTAAGTACATTTCTGGAGCACAAACTAGGCAGAAAATTATAATAAATTTTCTTTTCTTGTATTTTAGAGCCTTAAATTCATTCACACCAGCTGCTGTCTCTTGGCTTTGATACACTTAGTGTTAATCTTATGATACCTTATGATATTGCTATCCTTTATAAACACTATCCTCTATTTTACCAGCATCCTCTGCATGAGATAATCACATATTAGGCAGCTATAGGTCCTATGAGCAGGGAATAACACTGTCCAGGAGAATCTAGTCCTTTTACAAACTGGCAGGTTGCGCTGGTAAGTGTGCACTATCCTGCAGTTTTTTCCATATGACTAGCTAGAAATCAGAACAAGTCTCAGAAGTTAATGGGAACCATAACAGCTGGAACATCAGTGGAGAAATGAAGAGGCACGATGTTATGGTCATCCACAGTTACACCCACAGTAACTACTTAATTAGAAAACACTTTTACAAGTGTAGTTGCCATATGCGCATTTAACTGCTGCAAACATGGAGATGATAAGTGCAGTAAAGAACTGTTTATAAAAACAAGAGTTCATCAAATCAAGGTAATATTTAATGGCCTGTTACTGAGAAACAGCTTGTTTCTATGATGTTTGAAGAAAATCTGGTCTTGTCCGCTTTTAGAAGCTACTGTCTGCAGCAGTGCCACCCTCAAACGGCCTGGTCAAGCCTCCTGCTTGAGCTGGCTTACCATGTGGTGCCGGACAGCCCACTGATATATGTTACACAATCCAAGAGATTTAATTTCTTGAGTCCCATGAGGCTGCCATACAATCCTGTCATTGACTTCAGTCCTCCACCTGTCGTGATGATAGCCACAACGGGGACCTGTTGGGCAGAGGGAGGATGGGACATTCGCACTAACAGCATTCAACATTGCATCCCAAACTGCAGTGAGGCCTGGTCACCACACTCCACCCAGGTCCTGATCACAGAGCTCAGGATGCATTTTCAAAGGATGGACTCCAAAACCAAGCAATGACTGCTACTGCTGCTTCCCTTTGGGTTTGGAGATTAACCCAAATCTGGGTTCTTGCCCATCTCTAGGGCAAACAGGGGCACAGATTAATAAGAAGAAACCCTTCTGTAGAAGGAACAATGTATTTTCTCTACATCTCCCACTCCTTCACCACTTTTTTTCTTATTTCACACATTGACTACTACTGTATGAAAATCTCCATTCCAATCCCATGAAGAAATACACTCAGTTCACAGCCTTTGTTGTTAAGTTACCCTCTTCAATGCTGTTATTCTTCAGTATCATGAAGTTACTCTAAAATAAATTATATTTATTTTAAGGAATTTCAAAACTTCAAGATATAAGAAGACATAAGAAGCACTCAGAGGTGTTTGCCCTAAACTCCTACAAACTGGTGAAATCTGAACAAGGGAAGAAATCTTTGCTGTGTAATATATTCAGCATTTCTGAACCAAGCCAGTAATAGCACAGCATGGCAGGAACGAACACACCTCAAATATGACAAATTCCAAATTGATGGTAATGAAGCATGAAATTACTGCAACTAGTGATTCTTACAATAGCAAACCTCAGCAGCACAAGCAAACGTACTTAAGACATACGGACAATCTGGTACCTGCATAACAGATGCATGTGGCCCATTTTGCTGATCACTCATTTAGAAGTGTACATAAAGGCACTAGGGATTCAAGTTCTACCCCCTCAACACAAACGTACCTCTTGATCCTGCAGCTCCTGTGGTAGGTGAAACACAGTTTTGAGGGCACTTGCTACATATCTCTTTCTTTTCCCCAGGAAAGCCCTCTCTTCTGAACATAAGTCAAACCCAAAGCGCATGTCCAGGTCTTGGTGGCACGAACAATTACTAAGATAAAAACAGACATATATATTAAGTATTAACACACTCACATCAATCTTAGGACTTTCACTAAAATAGACTACATGACCCTTTTCTTCTAACAGGGTGATGCAACTTTACAGGAGCAAGAGAGAATATTCTCAATTTTTTTTAAAATTAAGAAACTTATATGAATTAGTAAGCCTAACTAGTGACATTATACTCCGTTATTACTAAATGATGAAGAAACAATGTACAATACTTACGAATAAAATAAAATATTACAATAAATATTCTAAAACTAAAACAGTGACAAGTTTAGAAAATCTGTTCCAGTGGTCAAAAGGGAGTGTATTGATTCCCATTTCACATGTTATTTTCTCATTTTAAATCTAAAATAAATCCCAGTTTTCAAACGTTGGCATTTCCAACGCGAAGGAAAATTCGCCTTTTAAATAACCGGAGTGGGAACACTTCCCCCTCTAGCGGTGAGCATCGCTAGGGACAGTGGCTGCGGAACTTCGCTTGCTGAAGGAACCTCGGTGACATCCAGCCCCTGGATGAGTGTCGGCGAGTCACTGCGTTTAGTGGGGTAGCACTTCCCCTCGACACTCTGTTGTGTCTGCACTTGCACAAACTGTGTCACAGGTCAGTGCTGGAAGTTCTATTTCACATCAACCTTGACTCAAGGCACAACATTTCTCAGAGGAGATTTCATTGGTGTCTCTTCTGAAATTTAGTTAGTCATTCTTCAAGACCCCACTGTTGCAGTTTATTTTCCTGGGTATTTGTGCTCTTCCTCTCCTGCACCTACAAGCCATCAACGGGCAAGATATGGGGTTATGGTCAGATCAGAGCTACCCATGGACTGCTTGGCTGGCCAGCTAGCCCTGGCCAGGCACTGTCAAATGGCACTGGCAGGGGCTTTCTTTTTCTTTCAGTGACAGAATTATCACTTCTACTGTGTCCATAATTCCAATTAAACTAGTAATTAAATATATGTGTGAGTTTTCTTCACCATCATATTTGGATAAAATCAGCCAGATTATTATAACCTTATCTGTAAATGAAGACACACAAGGGGAATTGAGTTAGGTGGAGCTGCAAAAGCCTTTCTCCATTGTAAATCAAGATGCAAACAAACTGTTTTTAAAGTTCTCTGAAAGTAAAATAAATCAGCAGGAAGTGTTTTTCCTGTCCTGGAACAACACTGTTTTCCTGTTGTCATTGATCACTTGCCTTTCTGAAACAAATGGTAGAAAACACTGTTTGAATTCAAAATTGTCTCATTTTTCCCTTTTATTTCTTAAACAGGCACACACAGAAAAACATCAGTTTGCCCAGTTCTGTGTGTTACAAGAAGTATCTTCATATTTGCTGATGAGTATTAATGAGCACATCTATAGATGTCAAATCACAATCTGTATTGTTTACCTTATCATTATATAGTATAACTGGACACAACAGAATACAAGGTTTATTGCTACTGAATATTGACAGTTAAGCAAAAAATAATTCATAATTTCTTATCAAGTTAAATGTTTACTCATGTCTATTCTTGTTTGGGTTTTTCGGATTGCTTTGTTCTTTTTGTGAATTTCAGAGGCTGACATTGACCAAAAACAATATTCTGTGGTCAGAAGGAGAGGGATAATGCTAAAATAAACACATGCTTATCAATGTTTATTGACTAACACCAAATCTTCCTAAGGCTAATCATGTATAATATATTGTGCGTGTATTTTATGTTTTATTATGACCTCATTCTAGTTTTCAGACTGAGAGTGCTGGCTTCTGTCATTTCTATGTGGCTAAAACAATAACAAAATTGATGAACCAAGTCTTTAAAAACAGGAGATCTCTTACCAGGTTTGTGCTGTCACATTTAAGTCAAATCTTTTCTCCTGGAAAACAAGAGCATGTACTGTAATTTTTTAATTTTAATAAGACAGGAATTTCTTTTTTTCCTTTCTGTCTTGGGGTCAGAGCTTGATTTCTACCCCAGCAAGTCTGGCAATCACAAAGCTAAATGTCTGAGCTCTCAGCATATATTTCCAAAAGCATTCACTTACCCTTAATGAAATAGCCCTACCTACAAATCCCAAATCCTTCCAGACTGCAGAAACCACTAACAATCCTGGTATAGGAGGTTACTGAGACTCATGCAGAAGATCCCATTTCATGTGTTACTCATAAGCTTTCTGCAGCATCCCGAATTACCATTTTTTGTGTGTTTCTTGTTCTTTATGTTCTAATACATAGCATATGTTTGACATCCTGGCCATAGTCTCACAGTGAAGAGATTGCAAGTCTGCATTTGCTTCTGCCAAGGCTTCATCCTGTCTTAAAATCATTATTGCAGTCTTCACATTAACTGACAAAAATGTGCTTTGTTCCGAGAATGTGTTTTAATGGTCCTACACAAGAATTATTCTCATTACGTTCTTTCAAATCCATGCTCTGCCTAATATTTTCAGTATATTTTAATATATTGTCATTTGAAGTACACGGTTGTCTAAGGGAAGGTTTATTGACATTTTCCTAGCTTGTGCTCAAGGAGCAGCTTTCAGTTTGGACCCTAGGCAAAAGAGGAATCAGTGAGTTTTTGGGTAAGCTGAGAGACGTACTGAATGAAGCATCTTATTTTCTGACATCCTTGTTGGTCTCCATATACACTACTGGCACATAATGGAGAGTAGCAGAGTAGTAAAGAGTAGCCTCTGTGGAGAAAACTTCTGGAGAAACAAAGTTCCTGTTTGTTCAAATTCCAAGAAAAAATCGGAATGCTCTTAGCAGCTACATGGGACACCATTATGGGGAATGGTTTCTACTTGCATAACCTTTTATTCCCAACAGCTAAAAGTGATGCTTACCTCTGCAATGGTCGTTTTCCTTCCCATGGGCAGTGAATTCAGCATCACGACTGGGGAGCCCGTCTCTGTACTGAACTTACAGGACCACTGGAAAACAACATGCTTTAGGACAAAACCAGTAATGAGTTTACCCTCTCTCCCTGCTCCCACTTCCTTGAGAGACACTCATAATCACTCCATCACTGAGGCCACTCAGACTTACTGGGTGGTAGCGCTTCTTCTTTGGCAACATGACATCCAGTGTTGGCTCCGCGTACTTGATGTAGTGGAACTTGGTGGGACATGATGGGTTGACCACTCCGTTGGGGCCCAGCGTGATATCCTGTGTCCCCTCAAAGGAGCCCTTCACAGTGAGGGAAAGCTCTTTCTCTAAAGTAGCAAAACAGGTTGTGAGAAATGTTAATATGATTTAACCAGAAAATTGTGCTGGCTTGATTAAAAGTGGGGTGCAGGTAGCAGAGCCGTAGAATTTGGACCAAGCCTTGCCCAGTGGGAAGCACTCTAAAGGGAATGCTGGCAGGAGAGGGAAAGGAGCAAAGCAGATGTTATTTTCATAGAAAGATGACTCTGAATGTTCTCACTGTGATATGGAACCAGTATTTCAACTTTAATGCAGATCTAATAGGCCTAATTGACATATATTTAGATGCAGTCACTGGAGTCTATAACAACTTAATAGTTTAATGCCAGTGTTTACCTGGCATTAACTTCATTGAATACTGTAAGTACTATTTATTCCACTAATACATTATATGAAAGGGGCATCTCCTCATCACTAAGCATGCAATTATTGGTAAATAGATAATAAAACAATAACTTTACTTGATTTTTGCTTCATCTTCTCTGCCACTTCAACTTCCAAGCAGCAAAGTTCACGACACTGTGAAAGACAGAGTGCAGGAATCTGTGAGAAAGATCACATCTCACTCTCATTATGGAGAGCTATGAATCCCTGAGCTTTTGGCCATGTCTAGTCACCTGAAGTTCTTGATTTCCTGACATTTCTGGTCTTTTTTCCCATGAGCCACTAAGGAAAAGGAAAAGCTTTGGAGGGAGATGTATGCATCCTCCAGTGACAATGACACAGTGAGAGGAATTTACAAAGGAAGAAAATCAGGAGCATTTTCAGGATAGTAGCATAAATCCAAAGGGTTAAACTGGGAAAAAAATGCAGAAGAAAGATGTGTTGCTGAGAGATCAAGAGTCAGTAGTAGAGGAAGGGCTTTCTGAAGAAGGATTGCTATTAGTGTTTTGTGTTGGTTTCTTTTTTGTTTATGACACTCACTCTTCTTTAACATTATACAGTTACGATAGGTTAATATTTAGTGCAGAATTTACCCACAGAGCTTGGCTCATCTGCAAGTTTAGGAAAGGGCAAGAGAGGTTGTCAATAAGTGGCTGCACAGCATTTTTACCATTGTTCTCTCATACGTATTTTGAAGTACCGGTACAAGAGGAGAACTGTGGTGTATAGAAGTATACAGTAAATGGGAAATAATGGGATATCACCAACAAACAGGTAAATTAAATACTCCATTCTCAAAGTATCTAAATAGGAAGAGGGAAGAAAGAGGAAGAAGGGGTTTCTCTAACCCCCGCCCTGCCTTCCCCTTTATGTTCAGGAATCACTTAAAGAAAATATCTTAGGAAAGACACATACCACCAGCACTCCGTTGGTAGCAATGGTTTCGTGGGGACCAGAACTGGGAAACAAAATGAAAAACATGTATTTTTTAGATCAAACAAATTCCACTCATCCTTGCCCAAGATGTTACCCTTTCTTCCCTCTTAGAAGAATGACAGAGAGACCCCAGCAGGTACGTAACAAGCAGGACCCCAGCTGGTGTGTAACAAGCTCCTTTCCATGCTTGCTTGGACTGACCACTGCTCTGAGGGGACTCATCTCTGTACCAAAGCTGAGCAATATGTATCATGGCTATCTTTTTACAGTTCAATCTCATGATCACCAAACATGGAATCTGCAGTTAGGCAGTCAAATTCTTCTCATTATAACATGTAAAATAAACATATTATAGCTGTAACATGCTAATACACCAGCATATTCCTGATGGGAAACCAGTTATATGTATTTGCTGGTATGTAAATTATAGAATCATAGCATATACTGAATTGGAAGGGACCCACAAAGATCACTGAGTCCAACTCCTGGCACTGCACTGCCCCAAGAATCCCACCATGTGCCTGAGTGCATTGTCCAAACACTTCTTGAACTCTGGCAGGCTTGGTGATGTGACCACTTCCCTGGGGAACTTATTTCAAAGGGGCACAGGACAGCGGGTACCAATTACATGGGGGGAAAAAAAGCTTTCCAGATCATTCAGGTGAAGTCAGGAGATGGTGTGGAGTGACTTCTGGCCTTGGCTCCCTGCTAGTATAAGGGAGCCATGCCTTATTTATCTTGTAGTAACACAGAGACAAAAAGACTCATTCAAATGGACGGCAGGCTGACCATGCTGGAGGAAGGGCCTTACACTAGAGTTTCCAACACATTGTCATTATGTTGGGCAGAAAGAAAACAGAATTACTAGGTCCCAAACAGTGCTGCAAGGGAAAATTGGAGGAATCACAGATACACTGGAAACCTAACCGGAATGGTTCAACACTAAGAGTCTGTACTATACATAACCTGAAACAGGCGAAGAAAAATTGATAGACATCAATGCTCACAGACTCAGAAAGCCTTCTGATTTGTCCACAGGTAGAAAAATCAAAAAAATCATAGAATGGTTTGGGTTGGAAGGGACCTTAAATATCACATAGTACCAACCGCCCTGCCATGGGCAGGGACACCCACTAGACCAGGTTGCTCAAAGTTCCATCCAACCTGGCCTTGAACACTTCTAGGGACAGGACATCCACAACCTCTCTGGGTAACTGGTAGGTGTGTCTTTGAAAGCAGCTAAGCTATAGAACAAGCTAATCAGTCAGTTGTTGGGGACTGCAGTAATGATCTAGGAGAAGGCCGGCATATTTTTACAGAAATACCACAAAGCACGACTTCTAACTCTGTTTCTTTATCATATAATGATTTTTGCATTTTTAAAATAATATCTATATCACTTACGCAGACTCCAATTTGAATTCAACCTCTAGCTCCTCCTTGGCCTGAAAGCAAGAATAATATATTAAATGAAATAGCTACATAATGCTTTGTCCCTTGTCTAAACCCAGGTCCCTGATGGGCAATATTGAAGTGATTGGTTGCAATGCATAGCCTGTGATATATATTTCAGACTGAGTGGTCTGAATCAACATTTCAGCCAGACAGTTTAAGGATTCCTTCCTCACCTCCTTCCTTCCTTGAGGCATCATCAAAACAACCTGTACTTCTATTTCTTAGTGTGAAGCTGCTGCAGAAAGACAATTTGTAACTGCCTTTATATTCTGAATTCTATCTTTTTCTGCCAACTATTCCTGGCACTGTCCTGCCATGACTTACTGTACTTGCTATTATCTTGGAAATTTAAGATATTTTACACCCATCACTTTAACCTAATAAACAGAGACTGGTAATAGTGAGTGATTCAGAGTTAGTGTTGTGTAACCTCCTGTAAGGCAGTGTTGAACTGCATGAGCTGGTTGTGAATGACCTAGATTGGTTACTGGAAGCAATTTGTACATGGTAGCAAGAAGTTACATGCGAGATATTTTGCTGATCTCACCCTTAGATCTCAAAGGGAATCAAGATTCTTTTCCCCATTTTATAGATGGTAAACTGAGAAACAGAGTGAATCAGCCTTTCAGTGTGGGATACACAGCATGGCAACTTCATCTTTGCTTTTTGGGGTGAAAGTAGATACAAGAAAAGGGGCAGTGGTACTGATTATGAATTACATGGGGAAAAAAATTACAGATTATTCAGCCTTCAACAGTTGCATAGCCTTGGTCTTGCTCAGAGGTAGCTCACAGTAACAGCTCCCCTACATACCACACTGTTTCAGTCTTATGGTCTTCAATAATTTATAAAAATATTTGGAAGAGTGTCTCAGGTTCTCATTTTTTACAACATTTTTTGTGTTTATATTTTGAATGGCAATTCAAGTACTCATTATTGGGATAAGTCATCTATGGCAGGTTCAGAAATATTTTTAAAGTGTTGTAAAACTCTCCAGTGGTTTCTTGGTTGCTTTAGTTGTTTAATTGCTCTCACATTTGGGCTAGGCTTAAAGTACAGGACCACCGTTCTTTCAATTGGAAGTTTAGCTGTATCAAAGAGTGCACAGAGGAGATGGTCATCCGGAGTAGCAAAATCCTCATCATACACTGTTAGCTCCAGCACATTCTGGAAAAAGAGAGAGGAGGTTTTTTTATAGTTTCTGCAGTCTGGACATAATTTGCTCTAGGTAAGAAATATTGTTGAGGATGTTCTTGAGAAGAAAGTTAAGAAATTAAGTATCATCCTCCTTTGCAAAAATGTACTGTAAGTAGAATATTTATTCTTGCCTGGTTCATTTTAATTGCTGTACCATACTATATTGACTATACCTCTAAAACAACTTAGTTAACTCCCAGATTCTGAATCTATCCTGCTCTGATTCATACAAGTCTCTAGTTTCCCTAAAACTTCAATACTGAGCTCAGTTTCTGGCCCTCCTGAGCAGAAGCATCGATCAGACATAAGAATTTGGTTATCTCTGTTGTTACACAGTTTGAAAAGTCCTTTATCATGAGTTATCCCTTAAACAATTCCTGGGAACAGTTTAGAAGATAGATACACAAAGTCTTCAGGTTGCATCAGGCAGATGACTTTAGATCCTTACCTTGACCTGACTCTGGATTCGGAAGTAGAAGGTTTCATTCCACACTGGATTGTTGGAGTTTCTCACAGTTTTAGTGCGTGACTTCTCACATGTAGCAGTTGGCAGCCACAATGAGACGTAGCAATCAGCCTGGCTTACTGGGTGGGGAAGAGACAAAATAGTTGGGAATGTGGCAAAGTCAGCAGTGCTGCGTGACACTGGAAAGGTTACTCTATGGTACCAACAACAAGAAAAAGTTATTTAAGGACAGAAATGCCTGTTATAATGTCACTCTTTTCAAGATTTCCTTCTGTAATGGAAAAAGCACAGACCATAAGATGACCTAGAACAGAAGGTGGTTTCTATTCTTCCTTGCGTGAGTTGCAGACAACAGTGATATTGTATATAAAAGAAAAGGGTGAGAATTTCCTCTTCCAGTCAGCCATTTCAGTTTCTCAGCCAACAAGATTTCCTGTGCTCACATGTGCATGCACACACACATGCACGCACACACTCCAGTGCTTGTCTGATAATAGGGGCCTGGGACCCTCCTCCACCTTTTGAGAGCAACTGCAAAAAGTCTCCATCTCTGCCTTGCCTCCAGTCATTTTCTTGGTGAGGGTTGAATTAGGCATTGTATGTTAAATAATTGCCACTTGCAGGAAGAGGGAGACTCTCCCAAAATGCACTGAGGGTTAGTAAAGGATTTTACATCCCATTTCTCAAAGGCACCTAAATTAAGGTATATCTCAAACATGCCTACCCAAAAATACCATGTACTCTGTGCTGGGGGAATGCAATGTTTCTTCATACGGGTTATGCAAAGTACTTCAGTGCCTTGAAAACCTCCCTTACACCGTTCTTAACAGTAATTAGCATGAAAATAAAAAAGATGATGATGATTAAGATGATGAAAAAATGATCAGATTCAAGTTGTGGAGAAATAAATATATTCCTACAGAGTCAAAAAAATATTCCTCTGATGGAAAAGTTTGTTTCCAAAATATTCAGTGAGTGCTAGCCTTCTCCCTCTCCTGCCCTTTTCCACATTCCTTATCTTATTTTGGATTAAAAAAAAAAAGGTTCTGACAGCAGTTTCACTTCACTTGTCTAGAGTCATATTATCTGCTTTAGTTCTATCTTCCCATCACTTTTGTCTCTTGGCCTCCTTCCCTCTACTTTCTTCCTGATTGTATTAGTTGAGCAGACATTTCACCTCCAGTATTCAGGTTTCCTCCTCTCCTCTTCCCGTCCCCTCTTCTCCCCTCTCTTTCCCTTTCTTCTCTTCCCCTCCCTTCTCCTCCCCTCCCCTCCCCTCCAAACCAAGTCCCAAAAGAAAGGAAAAGGCTGCCTTCCTGCTGTGTTCAAGCCCACAGGCAGAAACAACAGAAATTGCCCCAATAGTATTTGTTATCCCTCACACAGATTGCATGATGTGCTTTGCAGACTGATTACTTGAGAATCGTGATTTCCAGGCGTGTCTTTTCACTTCAGACACCCATGCCCACTTTGCACATAGGTCTGGGAAACAGAACCAGGTTTTACCACTGCTGTGGTACAGATAAACAATAAGCAGCATCGAAAGACCCACATTTTAAGAAGAAGGAGGTGAAAGTCCTTGAATGCATTCGGAGGAGGGCAACAAAGCTGGTGAATGGGCTGGAATGCATGTCCTGTGAGGAGCAGCTGAGGACTTGGGGATTGTCTAGTTTGGTGAAAAGGAGGTTGAGGGATGACTTCATTGCTTTCTACAGCTTTCTGCAGAGGGGACACAGAGAGGGAGGTGCTGAGCTCTTCTCTCTGGGGTCCAGGGGCAGGATGTATGGGAATGGTCAAAAGCGGCACCAGGGGAGGTTTAGACTGGACATTAGGAAGCATTTCTTTACTGAGAGGATGCTCAAACACTGCAGCAGGCTTCCTAAAGGAGTGGTCAATGTTCCAAGCCTGTCAGTGTTGAAGATGTATTTTGACAATGCCTCTAGTAATATGCTTTAATTTGGTCAGCCCTGAATTGGTCAGGCAGTTTGATTAGGTGATTGTTGTAGATCCCTTTCAACTGAAATAGTCTCTTCTATTCACAACAGTGAAGAAACAGTGCAATGCACAGGTGATGCATGTTGCTACAGGTTACCTGCAGGAGACTGCTAACATTGAAAACATTGTCTGCTTACACCAAACATCTCCCCAGTAAGGGTAGGTCTAGGCAGCCTGACAAGTCTGGCTGCCTGACATATTTTGCCTTGTTTAGGCACACCAGAAAGAGGAACACAGTCTCACTTGCACCTTCTCCCTGCAAAGGAAGTTACTTGCTTTTATGTCATTTACAGACAGAGTTGATTTAAGAACAACATTTAAGGCTGCCCTCCTTCTGTCTTAAGAAAGCACTTGTAACTGCCTGCTACTTGTGAAATTCCAAAATTAAGTCTACACATTTCCAGGAAGCATGTCTCTGTCAAACTGGGAAGTCTCATTTGGAAGTGTTTAGCTTTTATACAAAGATGAGACAGAAGAAAAAGCATGAGGCCTTTTCACATTAAAAAAGAAATTCTTAATCACTTCACTACCAGGTAATAGCCCTTGTACACCTTGCTCCAGAGAAGAAAAAAAAGGTAATTCTAGAGCAGTACTGCACCTGATCTACCCTCCATCTTTCAGGGAGATCCTTACTTTGGCATTTCCAAACAAGACTTTGCATTTTTGAATACCTTGCTAGACTTATGTTCCATGAATAATTTCTTGTTGAACATATATATTTTAACATCCACACATTCCTGTGGAGGTAAGTTCCATAGTTTCCTTGCATGTTATTTATTTTAAACTTGCTGTTTGATACTTTCATGAGCGCTCACATTTATTCTCATATTGTGAAAAACAGGGGAAAATTGCTCCTTATTCACCTTCTTTCCCTATTCCTTTTTGAAGAAACAGTTCCCATGACCCCCTCAATAATTTTGCTTCCAGTCTTTAGGACTGTAGCCTACTTAGTCCCTCTGGATGTAAAAGTTGTTTCAGATCTGTTGTTGTATTTGGTGCCTTTCTACAACTCCTTTTGTTACTCCATTTCCTCAAGTGTTTTTATTTATTTTTTTCAATCTGTGAAATACCATGCAGATAATAATGCTTTGAAGAACTTTGAAACTGCAAAAATAGGTATTGGAATGTATTTGGAGAACCTAGAAGTAATGCTACGAATTTTAAAATGCATTAAAATTAATTTTGCATAACTGCCATGACTTTAGATTTATCCTTGGATATCAATGACTGTTGCCTGCTTGGCTGGCAAAGCACTCTGTTCTATTGGTGTGATTCATCATTGCTACATCTTAATTGTACTTTGAGATACAGAGCATATCAAGCAATCCTTAATTATATGAGTAGATGCAGCCAAACTAGTCAACTGTGTATTTAATGCAATATTGCCTCAGTTCTGCTTGCTCAATCTCTTTCTACAACCTCATTATTTGTCTTGTTGCCCAACACACAGAAGAAGAGACCTTGAAGAGACCTTTCTGTGTTGTCTCTTCATCACACATGTCCCACCGCAATGGACAAGGAGGGAGGTGCAGAGACTGTGACCCAATGACATGACTTCAGATACAGTTGATATCTCTCTTACTCGAAGCTGTGACATAGGGAAGTCCTCTGATGCATCTTTCAGAAAAACATGTGATAATCACAGGGTAAGATGGGAATGGTACTGCATAGTAAATCCAGACCTTCATCTTTCAGAAAATCTTCCTTGATTTTTCCTGTGCAAGAGACTATGGAACCAATTATTGCTGCTTACAGTGAAACAGGAGAAACAAAAGGATCAAGAGATAATTTCAGCATCCTTTCGTCCAGGTGGTCACATAGTTGTATTCATTCAAACAAAACAAACAGTTAATTTGTCTATTTTGTGTAAAACACCTCTCCGTGCAAGAGGATAGTCCATGTTCTTCAGTGGTGTTTTCCTTTCCTGCTTACTCGCTTCCCACCACTTTCCTGCCGTGTGACTCACAGTCTTGCTCAACTGCGAGACTGCTGTATTAGTGTTAGAAGGAACAAATCATCCAGCTCTCAGTCAGCATAGTTTGTTTGACTGTCAATTCAGGGTAATTAATAATCGCTTAGACTGGTGGTAATGATTGTAGAAAGCTTTTTTCTGTTCATTTCATCTTTGTCAGAACCAAGATTGAGGGGGATGAAAAGATTTTCTCCTTCCAGATACATTTCCCAAGGTGCTACAAAGCATTACCAGAATCACCTCTTGTTTTTGAAAACACACAATGTGGTTGGTCTTTTTCATCTACCTGTAGCAGAAACTCTCCTTTCTTTGAGAGAAAGTACTTATCCTCAGAAACACATTCAAATCTTGAAACCAGTCAGAAAGCACAGACATAACACTCAAAAAGACTGCAGCAAGCAGCACAGACTGACTGGTTTATGACAATTTGTTTACATAAACAGTAGGTTATTTCAGAAACAATAAGAAAAAGTTGCTATACAATTATAAAAAATATTATGTTGCCTGTATCCCAAAACACCACTAAGAATGGAGATACTTACAGGCATCCACTCGCTGGAGATTTCTCATCCGGATGATCCTTACGGTCAACAGGTAGCAGGGAGAGGATTCTATCTGTAGAAGAACAGTACAAAATGGAGTCTGAATAAGCCTTTGGTAGGAAAAAAGTTTCAAAAGTGCAAACTAACCGGATGCTACAATAATACAGTTGGTAACATTTGGGTTTAGCATCTCGCTATTCTGCAGAAGAAAATCTGCAACATAAGCTTCTGCTGTTAAAGAAATCAACATTTTTTATATTTCACTGTCTTTTTTGTTTTGTTGTTTTGAGTGTGTATTGCTCATCAGAGCAGAAAAGAAAGGGATAAATCCCTGAAAACTCATACAGCCTGTGAGATGCTTGGAAAACCTCTTGTTCTGAAACTGCTGAGTTTAGCTCCACAACATAGCTGCAGTAAGTCTCCTGAACAGAGTAAATGCACTGGTGAGAACCATGGTGGAGTTGTCAAAATACTGGCAGTCTTACTCAAAGTTGCAGTCAATCCTCTTAGTAACCACCCATGAGGTGCCATCGCACTGAAAAAAGTCCTGTGGAGAATATCTGTTGTCCTGGACTCCCATGGGATAAAACTGAAGTACAAGTCTTTAAGAGGTACTTTTGCCTTCTGCTTCAAAAACATAGATTTCTTTGTTTTTCCATTTACAGTTGTAGGAGAAAATGAGTAACAATAATCTGAGCTTTTGTAAATCATAACTATGAGATAAACCAATGGCTGAAAATTGTTTCCAGAGGATTTAGAGGGCAAACAGTTAGGTGCGGGTTGCCTTTGGGGAAAAATAAAGAATACTACCTTCCTCCAAAAAACCTTGAAGATTGAAAGTGCTTAAGTTCCTTTGTTCAGTTTGAATGTCTCAACCTTAATCTTCTATAAAACAAGTCTCTCCAAATTTTGTGATTGCAGAGATCTCTTCCTGTTTATTATTGGAAGATAAATGTATTTCCTTCTTCTAAGGAAGGCGATTTCCTGCTGGCTCATTACATAAACCTGTCTCTAGCTCAAACTTATCTGCAAAAGGTTTTTCTGACCAAGGCAATAAATAAATCAGCATTTCCCATGGCTGTGACACGCGGTCATTTCCTCACACTCCTAGAAACATTTCCACCTGCATAAGTGATTACAACAGTCCTCCAAATCATTCTTTTTGACAACTGCTATTTTTAACAACTGATTTCCTCTCATTTAGGAGCATCCTTCTATTTCTACAGCACTTCAGAGACGTCCTTTAATGACTATAAACAAGCAGACAAAATAGATGTTAAGGCAGATAAAGACAGAAGAACCTCACTTAAAACAATATAAGTAATGTGGCCAGTTTTTTTTTCAAGAGAACAGAGCAAAAGGGTCTTATTTTCAGATGGAAAGACAATTATGTCTCCTTCGTGACAAAAAATTACTTTTTCAGTGTGTAGTTAAAATCCTCTCTTCTCTCTAACATGTCATGTTATGCTAAAATTTCTTTGCTGAGCTCTTGAAAAGCATTCCTGCTTCTACCCATCTTATATGTGCCTCAAGAATTCTTTAGGTTTTTTTCCTTTTTCAGTGCTTCTTTATGATTCAAACTAAGAAATCCATCCACTTTTTATTTCAAGTGTTCTCAAAGGAGGAAAAGCCTAACAGAAGCTGCAAAATTTGCAAACTACTGATGAAAGGGTATGTCCTCAGAGCTACCCCATACAAGGACACTGATTCACATTTCAGATACAGTATAGCCAAAATAATACAGTTCTACACCCGGTTATTAACCCTTCTTCTCAGCTGGGTAATTAGCAAAGGTGGATCACCACACTCACATGTTAGGAATGAGCTTGGGCACCTCAGCATATGTCCTAGAAGGGAGAAACTCATTGTTCCTTAGGATCTGAATAAGCACAGGGGAAATTCTTGCAGGCATTTATCTCTAGGGATTGCACAAGGTGCTGCCAGCTGCTGGATCAGCTCCAGATATGCTTCCTCTGACAAGTGGCATTGCTTGAGTGAGAATCAATGAATTCAATATTTGCAAAGCAGTTTGAGATTCTTAGATAAGAGAAAAGGTGGGGTTTTTAAATGATTTTTACGTGTTTTCTGCCATCTGATCACCTTCCTCTTGGTTCCCATGTAATGACTTTCTAATATGTTAGCCAGAGTTCCCCATCTGCCACGGGGAAATAAATTCTCAGAGATGCAGGTTTCACAAAAAGACTTATTGAAATTTCACAAAAAAAAAAAAAAAAAAATCAGTGGCTTAATCAAAGCTACAGAAATCAGGACCTGTGCTTGCACTAGGGGACAGGTACATGCCACCAGCCAGTTACCTGAGGAAAAGGCAGCAGCCAGGCATCAGCTGTCCTGGCAGTCCTCGCATGTGCCAGTGGGAGTAGCAAAGACAACTGGGAGAGTAGAAATCAGCTGGTGATCAGGCCTTGCTAGTTATTCTGCTCCCAGGAGGATTTGCTATTTTAATTAATTCCAGTAACATCTTAAACAAAAGAAATGTATTTAAATAGCAACTGTGACAAGTACAACATGATGTACTAGGATCTAGTTATAGAGACAAAGAAAATAGCAGTCGTATTTATGAAACGAAAGACAGAAGTTCTGTTATTCTGTTTACTTAACTTGTAATATGATCACTTAAAAAAAAAAAAAAGAAAAAAAAGGCTGCTGTTGTGCAATGGTATTCCACATATGGAGAGGTTTCCACCACAGCCTTTAATGGTGCAAGTCTCCAAGCAGCGTCCTGCCCTCGTGTGTACTGACATACTAAAGCCATTTAGCATTGTCACATAGTAAGTTTGCTTTTCATGACCCATGTAGTCACTCTGTGACTGTTTCACTGATTCTCAATTTGTCAGCTTGTCCTCAGTTTTGTGCTTTCCAAATTGTGCTCATGTGTGTATAGCACAGCTGCACATGGTAGAGCACTCTGCTATGCCGGTGAATGAGCAGAGTAGGCATTGTTAGTTTCTCTGAACCCCCAGGGACATTAAGTTTTACTAGGATTTTGCAAACAGCAGCTCCAACTGACCTTGTAGTCTCCAGAGCAGATCTCCTGGTCTCTTCTTCCTATTTTTCAGTGCTTCTTGTAAAAAACAAATTACTATATTGGTGAAAGTAAGGGATTCCTCTGTCATGTGAATTATTCCAGCTTTCTTCCACCAGATGAGTAAGAATTTGAGAACAGAATTTCTCTGTCATGAGCACTCTGGCGATGCAGGCTGTCTGCATTCCTGGCAGATTTGTGCCTCCATAGGTCTCTCTCAGCCCTCTTTAAAGTCATGCTTATGTTTAGATGTAGGTATGTGTGGCATGCATCCATCTTGAGAGCCACTGCTGTAAATTACTCCACTAGTTTAGCTGTATAATATATCCTGTCACATGACAAGTGGCTTTAGAGCTCTGAAACGGCAGTACTCCTTATTGAGACAATAGTTTATGAGACCAGAGAAAAGCTATACTTCACCGTTTTTTACTTGCTTTTCTCTCAGTACTTTTCTTGATTCAGCCTTTAGGGTTCTTCATCTAACAGACTCTTCCAGCATGGGCTATTGCTAGCAACATCTTCCCAGCTTGTGATATCAACAGTATGAACACCTACTGTAGACTACCAGTCACACAACTCCACAACAGTACAGTCAAATGTGTGCTGGGTTAATGTGGATTGGGGTTTTTTTCAGTGTTAGCTCTTTGTTTTAGCACAGATGTCTGATCAAATAACAGAATATTGTAGCTGCCTTCCCCAAACAGAGAGCAGTCATCCAAAAACACTGATCCAGAGATGAGAATTTATTCTTGAACCCTCAGATTCAGCCAACACATTCTCAGACTTGACTGTTGCTCTTTTAGATTGGCATTTATTTCAAAGCAATCATAAACTAACAAAAAAAAAAATAATGCAGATCATGACATTCGTATTCAATTTGTGTGTGTGAAAACCGTATAATCATCAAAAAGCATCCAAGCAGGTGCTTTTCTACATGAAATGCGGAATGTCTTCCATCTGGTCTCATGAGTGGGTGGCCTTTGTCATGCTTGGGGGAAAACAGTGATGAGGAAGCAGAGAAAAGTATGTGCCACAGTGTGCTGGTACCATTACCTATTTAAGTGCAACTACACTACACACTACCCCACAAACCACCCTGCAAAGATCAGACAAGATTTAAAAATATCTTCAGTACAATCAGTTTACTTCTACAATGGCTGAAAAAGGCCATTTCTACAGACCAACCTGAAACAATGTGTCTTAGCTACGTAAATCATTAAAAGAACTTCCTCTCTATCCACACATTCCCGGCAATCACCCAGTAATAATACCTCTATCTGTTTCTATGTGATCTACTAGCACAGTAGCCTTTCCTGGCAAAGATAGTTCCTTGCCTTGACTAAGGTACCGCTGCATTCCTGGCCCTGAGCAGCATTCTGTTGAGATGAAATCATTCTCAGGATGTTACAGGACACTCCTTTTTTCATCTCCAGGTGCTAACTTAACTAGATGGTAGCCAGGGACCAAATCAAAAGAATGAAAATACTTCACTGCTGATGGTGCTAGAGCTGGTATCTTGAGCTGACTGAGAGTCAAGTCTCTTTAAAGAGTGTGCATCCTTAAGTTTTTTACAGTTGCAGGTGAAATGCTCCAGGCTGTGTCAATCACTCAGCCAAACCCTTCCCCAGCCTGCTAGAACCCATCTCCCACTGCTGTCAGATGTGCCAGGGGCTCCCCTGTGGCATGCTGCCGGGGCTGAGCGCGGTTGGCTGCTGCGTTTGGCCACGTCTCTGAAGCACTTCCTTGTTCTTGACAACCTCAGACTCCACAATGGCAAAGCAGATGCTCTAATTGCTTCCTTCCTTCACCTCCTCCAGGCACTGGGGCTGGGCATCTCAACAGAGGGCTGTGGGGCTGTGTGGGTGCTGGGAGTGCTGATGATCACTGTGGTAGTTTTCACAAGTTGTATGTTTCCTGGTTTTTATTAATAATATATCTTCTAATAAGACCACCTTTTCACCAGAATTATAGGAAGTCTGGGTTGGATATTGGTGAACTAAAAACTCCCACATCTGGACAAAAAAGCCCCTTTCATGCATACAGCCACAGTAATCCTGATTGTAGCAGGGAAAATTTATCTGTGTTCACAGGAGCATGACAGGCGTATGCGAGGCCACAAGAATTTTTTTCAATTATTGATCAACACAACATGAATACTCTCAGGGCACAGTGATCCCATCAATGCAGAGATTTGTAATTAATTTATTTCTATTTAATAAATAAACAAATTATGTATTTATTATTTCTATTACTTAATATATAAATCTGCAGAGATTTATGATAATTCAGGCTAGTTGCATAGCTGTTTTAGTACTGTCAATGTTGCCTTCCATCTTTTAGTGTTTACAGATGTTTAATGATCAGACTTTTTCAGGTTTTGAAAAATAGGTCTATTTAAAAACTTAGAGCATTCAGCTGCATATTCAAAATTATTTCCATATGTAGAACTGTAACCAGGGGAATATGATAGTCCATTTTAAAAAAAAAACAGTGCCCTTTTATAGTGCTTTGCCCTTCCCAAGCAGAACAAACCCAAGAGAAAGAAATTAGACTGAGCATTAACCATCTAAGGATTGAGATTCTTTACACCTAATTTCAGATAGCTTTAAAATAAGTGTTTACATCTGACACCTGTTGAGCATTTCTGGATTCTCATCCTAGGGTAAACATTGCCACAGGACATAAGTCATACTCTGAAAATGTCTGTTTCAGAGAATCACCCTACTGATTCTCAAGGGTACATAGAGGTCTATCTAAGACACAGATGTTCTTCATTTTTTATCTCAAACCATATTTCAAACTTATGAGGGAAGTGGCCTCATTTGACTTTATGAGGTTCATTTTTTAAGTGGGAGGTGTGCTGGAACATGTAATTTCGGTAGTCTGTATTTTAGGCATCTCCATACCACCACTCAGGGTGGCAGGAGAGGCACCTGGGCTCAGAACAACTTCTGCAGCTGAGCAGAGCTGCTGCTGGTGTCATGTTGCTGCAAGCACCATGGGGCTGGGGGTAGCTCAGGAGATGTTGACTCTTGTCTTCCCAGTTGCTGCTGAGCTTGGAGCTGGAACTGCTCCTGACCAGAGGCTCTTGTCCTTGTGGGAGCCAAGGAGCCCATGCCTGGCGCCAGCAGGAACCCAGCCCTCCTGCCTGCCTCAGCCGCTGGTTCACATTACAGAGTCTGACCTGTAGTAGAAGCAAATGTCAAAACTTGCTCCTAAACTTGCTATGCAACATGGCAGCTCATCACTCTTCTCATGATCTCAAGAACTACTTCCAGCTTCCAAAACCCAGCAGAAGCCAGAGCTCCTGCTTTGTACAAAGGTGAGAGCTTAACCTGCCCCTGTTCTGTTAATGGGCTGCTGTTCTCCCAGCTGCACAAACCCTGCAAAAACAAGGAGCCTTTGCCTGGCAGGGACATGAGGTATGACTTGACCTGAGATGCAGTGCATCTTATCCTTGTTAAAACATGGCTTATGCTGAATTCAGAACTATGTATCCAATTGTTCCCATTACCTTCCTTCACATGTATTATTATATGAGACCTCCTGCAATCCTTATATATTTTAATATAAACACTGATTTTGGATATACCAGAGCTGGCCTTGCCTGCTGCTTTTATCATGGGGCAAAGTACCAGCCAAGGCCCGAATAATACAGATTTCTTAATGCAGATAAAAATCAGCATGTTGGCAGAAAGGCACATGAAGTTGCTGGAATATGCTGTCATACATTTCTAACAGGCAATCCCTTTTAGCAGGCAGAGACCTTCATATTTAAGTCTTCTAGAAGTTTCAGTGATGAAAAATTTGCATTTGAGAAAAACAGAGCGGAAAAGTGTGTATGTGTTCTTCACATGAACATATGATACATTGCAGTAATCAAGTAATGATCATGCAAGTGCATAGGATAGATCCCCATATTCTGCTCAAGGATGAAAACACAAGGTCTCTGTAACCAGATGCAAGAACAACAATTCAGTCCCTCACCAATGCATTCTCATGAATTTTTGGGATTTTGAAATGTAAAAACTAATCTGTCAGTGTGAGACAGGAGCGATATGGTGGTCCAGAAGAATGTTATGGTCCTACACTCATCAGAAGATTCTTTTGGTCCACTACTGTCACCCCTGCCCCCTCGAAATTTCATGACCCTTAAATGTCTTTGATCTAAATCTATATCCTGAGCACATAATGGAAAAACAAACACATCACTGTGTGGGATTAAGAAATGGAGACAAGAAGTTACTTGTCATAAGTATAATTATGATAAATAATTATAAACCAGGAGTTCAAAACTTTTTTCTTTCTCTCATCATGATTTTAGGTTCCTTACACCTTGTAAGGAGCAGACATTAAACCAAAAACTGAACAATAATTTTTTTTAGTTTCTACTGTCTACAAAATTATTCATCCTATACGTGGTCCAGAATTTCAGTATCCTACCAAGCTGAAGATACCAGACATTGTAAGCTAAATATTTGCAAGATGAAATGCCACAAAGACCCCAGACTAATAGAGTATATCCTGTGAAAATACAGTATAATCTTTTAGTGACAGTGATTTTTATTTTTTTAATAATAATCCTAATATTGGGCAAACACAAAAGCTAACCTTTGAAACATCCATATGAAAAAACCAAAAATATTGTGAATATGAATTTGTTTAAATTTCTTGGTGCATGAATTCTACCAGGACTACCTGGTAAGCAACTTATAACAAAGCTCACGTCTGCCTGTTCACACTATTACTTCAGTTTTCAGATAAAGCTCCTTTTCATCTTGATTTTGGCTCAGCAGAACCTGTCTACATGAATTATAGTTCAAATTGCCACAGAATTATATGATTCGGAAGCAGATATTTTGTGGGACAACATTGTAATACAAATCACACTTAAACTTCTCTGATCTTGACATATAGGAAACAAAGCTTATATTTACTGCACAAACAACAAAGTAGCAGAATGAGAACCCCAATCAAAATCAGTAATGTCTAACAAAAATAAATCTATGACTGATACTCGAGCACAAGAAATAGCCCTACCACATTCAAGCATCATTCCTTTTACAGAATCACTTGATAGTTTTTTCCTGATGGAGCAAGGAAGTGCTGAAGCCTTTACAGTAGAACATGCATCACAGTTATTTTTTGCTCTTTCAATTACAAAATATATCGTGGAACACACTTATCAATGGATTTCCTTTACAAGTCAGTGAGGGATTAAATAGTAGATATTCTGCCTGCTCCAAATAAAATGTAACAGAGAAATACAACAAGTAATTATGAAAACTGAGCCACCAGGTCTGGTTGAAGGTGTCTCTGCTCAGGGTTTTGGAACTACATGACCTTTAAAGGTCCCATCCAACCCAAGCCATTCTATGAAAATCATAAATATAAGTAGAATAAAATGATCTAACTATAGACTTTAGGGTGTTTCGCTTGTAACACACAAACTATTGTCATCATTATTTATCTACCTGAACCTTTTCCCCATTTGGTTCCAAATTCTCTTTTTTATAATACCTTGAAATCACCTTTGTCTGGCACAGAAGTTTCTTCTTTCTTTTCTTGAGGTTCACCATCTCTCAAAGAATTGAAGTCTGAGTCTTCATCCTGAAGAAAGAAAGAAATGATAAGCAATAGCGTTAAAACAACAGTAGAAGCATTATCAGGGTAGATAATTAATTTCTACTTGCAATAATTTATGCTGAAACCTCGATTAGAACAGCTGTTGGTTACACCCAGTTGAGTTACTGCTCTCAGATTAATGAACAAATCACCACATGGTTTGGCACACACTGGCACAAAATCTATATCAGGGGTACCCTTTCAACAAGTTAATGAAGGAAGAGCCATCACAGATGGGAGATAATCAAAACGTGTCTCTGTAATTATTCTGTGAATAAAGGTTTGCTTTTTGTTTTGAATATGATCTTTTGGCAATCTGCTCCTGCTCTTAGCTGTGTTAAACCTCAGTTTGAAATATCCCAGAACATATTCTCTGAGTCCAAACACAGAGTGTGAAACTTTTTGCAGTTGCAAAATTTTAAATTTAATGTTTCCATTTTTTTCAGGAAATGAAAGTTACAAAACAATTCTACAATGTAGGGTGCCTCCTTTTGAAACACTTTGTAGAACACTATTAAAGGACAGTTCCTACAAAAAAATTTTGAAAATATTCTGTTTCTGTTTCCAGGGTACTTCCTGAAATGATGTGCCTCCATTCAGTCAGGGAGCACACAGAACAATGCATAATGTACTACTAGTTTAAACTAAAGGCAGATCTTGAAATGATGAAGAGAATGCGAAGCAAAATGGAAAAGTCAAAACTAAAAAGGGAATGTGTAAATAAAATTCAGTTCTCTATTCCTGGTCTCTATCCTGTCCTTATCTCATTTTTAATAACAAAAAATATGGGTTGGAGACATTATTATACATGTAAAAATTTTGTTATTGATACAGAAATATGAAGTTTTTAATAAAAGTAGTATTCAATTCCAAAAGAAAAAAGGCATTTTAAGTCTGGGTCTGGGTTCAGGCTGATAATTCAGCCCCTAAAGAATGTTTCCTTCCCTGTTCATTTTTTCCACTTTCTCGTCTTTTAATGTCCCCTTAAGACCCTGACTTCTCTCATTTTTTCTATGAAGATGAGATCTTTGGTTCCTGTGGATTCAGGAGGACTTTTGCCGCTGAGAGCCTTTCAGGGAATGTTTCACCTTAAATTCCTTAAGGCAGAGACATTGCTGCCTACTCCCATCAGACAGCAAGTTTGTACACTAGCTTGAATACAAATATGCTCACAAAGTAGGATTTTGTTTTCTGTCAAATGCAGAGGACCTGAAGCAAATTTTTTAAGCCATTTTCTTACCTCTAGTCCTTTTGCCTTTGATGACATCATGGTCTTCCCTGGATTCATGTAATAGAGTGTTTCTGGCACCTCCATGGGCAGCAATTCTTGGGACATGTTTTCAGCATTTACTTCTGGCACCTCTACAGGTAGGAATTCTTTAGACAAGTTTTCAGGATTTACTTCTGTTACCTCTACGGATAGGAATCCTTTAGACATGTTTTCAGGATCTACTCCTGGCATCTCCATAGGCAGCAGTTCTAGGGACCTCTTTTCAGGATATACTCCTGGTATCTCCATAGGCAGCAGTTCTAGGGGCGTCTTTTCAGGATCTACTCCTGGCAACTCCATGGGCAGTGGTTCTAGAGACGTCTTTTCAGGATCTGCTCCTGGTAACTCCATGGGCAGCGGTTCTAGAGACGTCTTTTCAGGATCTACTCCTGGCAACTCCATGGGCAGCGGTTCTAGAGATGTCTTTTCAGTATATACTCCTGGCAACTCCATGGGCAGCAGTTCTAGAGACAGGTTTTCAGGATCTATTCCTGGTACCTCCACAGGCAGCACTTCCCAAGACATGTTTGCAGGATGTACTCCTGTGGGAGTCAATGACAAGTTATTTTATAAAATGACCTGAGGCCCCACCCATCTCATCTCTATAAGTAAAGGACTCCCCTCCCACTGCTGAAGACAGTGGAGTGCCAAGGATAGACTGCTCCAGGGAAGGACCTTGCAGCACAAGCACAACAGCCAAAAGGAACGTGGCATCTTCCTCTGGCTGGGAACCTCTCCCAACCTGTGCCTGCCCCATGGGTCCTGCACTGCTGCCATCCTTTTGCTGTGGTTAGCAGACATGGGCTGTCCTGCCAAGCAGAGGAGAAGTACAGAAAGCACCACCACTGAGACCTGCTCCTTCAAAGCCATTTCTTCCCCACTGTGGCATAGGGACTGTCCTGAGCAGGGACAGCTCCTGTATGGGGACATTGAACCCTGAAAAAGGCCTCTGAGTGTAAATAGCTACCGCTGACTTATCTGTGTGCAGGCACAAGCCTGTGCACTTTAGTCAAACCTCCTCATAGGAGGGGGGACCCGAAAAGAGATCCTACTGCCTGGAAAGAGGCATTGCCCTGTGCCACACAGTAACCCCCTGGGAGAGGGCCACCTCCACTGCCTGACAGATCACTGCATGGACCTGCACCTCCCAGCTCCTCCTGGGCTGCTCCCATTTCTTCTTCCCAGGGGAGCAAGGCTAAGCTGTGGGCACAGGGCTGGGTCTTCAGTTTGCAGAGGTGAGCTATAGGTAGAGGAGGTGAGTGAGGAGCATGGAGCAGCAGTATCAGATTGTGTGTGATAGGACAGTGGGGGAGAAGGAAGTGGACATTTGCAGGGGTTAACAAAGGTCTTAAAGTCATGCAAGCATGACCCAGGATTACTGCTTCATCTGGCAGTACCTTAAATACAACCAAAAAAAGCAAGGAAATATGTAATAGCTGTGAAAAGCTGGTAGAAGTTATGCTTTTATAAATTTTCTAGAGAAAGGCAATTGAACTTTACATGACAACTGCGGAAAACCTCTGTCAAGATGAATGGAATATAGTATCCAGTGGTTAAGTTCTATTAGTTTTATTTTTACAGAGATTTTGTTCAACCAAAGAGCATGAACGAACAAAAGAGCACATGAACATCTCCAGGCATACCCAGTGGAAATTATCATCTTCAAAGACAGAAAAACAAATAAATAACAAACTAGCAGCTCCAGTAACTGTAGGCTGTGTCATAGCATCTGCATTTGCAGCATGAAAAGTAGCTCTGCCCACACTGGAAGTTCAAGAGCATCTTTTGGCCTCAGGTCACGGACACACTGTGCTGCATCCTGGAGAACTCCTTTTGCAGCCTAATTTAAAGAACAACAATCATCCTTTTTTTTTTTTTAACCTGATCAGAAAAGAAGACCTGGTTGACCTTGGAAAACCTGTCATGGGACACTAAAAATACCATGATACCTGTTATTAGAGCAGGCCAACTTTCCCCAGGCTGATTAGTTCAGAGAATCATTAGCATAAGTGATGTAACAGAAACCCCTCTAAAGTTGATGAACCTTACAAAAGTTGAGATTCCTTGTCCTCAAGAAAACCTGTGGAGAAGAAAGATGGATTTTGTGTAGAGGCTTCCATATCTGCAGAGTGAATTCCTCATAATACACATGCTTAGCTATCTAGAATGATCTTGCTAAATCAAGTGCTGAAGTCACTACTCTGAGTGACTCCACAGGGAATGCCATAAAGAAAGAAAACTCCAAGGCTCTCATGAACAACTGAATGAGTGTTATCTCATTTAAAATCTGAATGTACAAAGCTGGATGGTTTCAACTTGTAGAATGAAAAGCAGAGTCTTCAAGTGGAATGATTTTATTTATTCACATTTCATATTTTAGTAATTTAAGGATAGATTAAGCAAAATAACCCACCTGTTTCAAAGATTTAAGTGTAGTTGCCCTGGCAGCAAACCACACACTACTCCTTTAGTGTAGTACTTATCACAGTTTTATCTTGCTTATCACACAGAATGTGCCAAAACCAGTACAACCTTGTACATCCTCTACTGCTTAGTTTTCTTACTCGCACTACAATGCAGTTTGTAGAAGCATCTCTAACTTGGCAGAGGTACCTGTATTACATCTGACCACAGAGACAAGCTGTGGAGAAATGGAGCTCCATGACAAACATGTTTTTCAACATGTTCAGATGTAGCTTTGTGATTTCTCTTGTCATAGTCTTGGACTAGTTTGAAACTGCTGATAGCCAGGTCCCCCTAAATGCCTTGCAACAGTATATGCTTGCCTAGCTTTCAAACAGGCCAGGCAAAATGAGCCTGGGGTTATTCTGACAAGGTGGAAACACAACCAAGACTGGCTATGACCATCTCACTATTCTCTGACATATAGATATTCCTATACAAAAAACAGCACTGGAGAGCAGAGTCAGATGAGCATTCTGGCTCGGGTACATACTCTTTCTGCAGGAGGAGTGGTGTCTTAGGCCATCAGTTTAGCAGTTAGCAAAGGAAGGAGATGTGGAGCAGGAGAGAAAATTCACAGGAGCAGGGGCACTACTGCTGTTTGTTATCTTAGCCTGTAAGACAGAATCTTCTGGAAAATTATTTTAAAGTAAGTTTAAAAGTGCTAGAATATATTCTAGTTAAGACACGGTGACCATACTGAGAAAAGCATGGCACTTTACATCCATTATACAAATGCATCAGCATTTGTATACATGTAGCATATAACTAGAACACAGCTCCAAAACTGAGAGTTATTACTTTCCCGGTAGAGATACTAATACCATTAATGACTTTGTACATCACTGCACTCACAGTTAAATAGTCTTCATGTTTCTTTCATGCTACAGTTACTGATGCACTGAATAAAGCCCAGAACTTACCATACCAGTCTTAGAGCTGCCTAATTGAAGTGTAATTTATGCTCCGTTTTATCTCTCTCAGTTTTTATGCATGGTGCATATCTGCAGTCCTCAATGGTTACCTGTACAGTGAGAAAGTCCTCTGCACCTGGAGTTCTCTCGCTGTGGGACGCTTTTCTATACTTGGAGAAAGTTTCCCAGGACTGCAGTAAACTAGAAGAGCAGTTCCCAAAGTTTTTTGAATCACTGTTGACTCTCAACATTTCTGCAGGCTTACATGCAAGTTTATCATATCCTCATGAGATGGAAACCAGCAATATGACCGGTATAATGCTTCCTCCCACTGTGGGTTACAGGCCATCAGTTCCTGCACCTGCAGAGATCATGGACTAGAGATTAAGAGTGACCAGGAATATGAAGAATTTTCTGAATACTTATCTGTATGTGGGACCAAAAGATTTAACCTTTAACAAATTCTAGGATATCATCTGTTAAAACCAAATTACGTCATATTTGGGCTAGTAGATACTAAGCCAAAAGAAATGCAGCTTAAGGAGGGATTTGGAGTATGATTTTTCTTTTAAGACTGGATGACATCCAGCTGAATAGCAGAAATTGCAAAATTAAAGAAGCAACTGTCAATTGCACAAGATTTAGAAGTGCATATTAACTTATGTAGAAACTTGCAGCTCCTTACCTGATAGTTATCAGCCTCTGAGGATACTCCATTACCTCAGCAGAAGAAAGAAAATAGGAGGGGAGTAAACTAATTTACAGATTATTAGCTGAGGGAGAGAAGGGCGCAATAAGCAGCAGTTGGCAGGAAAAGTCAGTCTGCTAGAGGGCAAGGCGCCATCTCTTCCCAGTGTTTAAAGGCAGAAAAAAAGAAGAGAGAGCTGGGAGCTAGGAAGCGCTCACAGTGTACATATCAGGTGTCTGTAAAACCAAATGATCAGAACCCCAGCAGTGAGATTTAATGCTATGACATTTTCTGGATTAGAGATTTTTAGTTACTACTCTTTTTAAAGGACCAGTCTACCAAGACTGCTTTCAAGAAACTAGAGTATCTCCATTTTAAATGTTTGTCTTCACCACCTTTTGTTCCCGATTTCCTCTTTTGTTTCTTCTTTCCATTCCTTGACACCTTTTCTTTACCATTGACTTCTTAGATTTCCAAAATATATATTTCCTTCCTTTGTCCTTCTCAATACCACATAGCTGTAATTCAATTTTTCACTTTTTCTTGAGTATTATAGTTTGTTTCCCTTCTCTCCTTTCTCCCTCCTTGCTTTTTATACCCTCTGTTTTCTTAATCTTTCCCCTTTGTCTCACATGTCTCCTACGTACTGTAATTGTACCTCTGGAAACTTCAAGTTTAAATGATGAAGGTTTGGTCATATTTGGAATAAGCATGAATACTACAGGAATTGGGGCAGCTGGAATCAGGCTGTGACATCTGGATAAGCAATAGTGGGTTGAAGTGAATATAAAGGAGACCTCAGGGCCCCAGGAGGAAGCAACTGAAGACATGACAGGACATCCTAGAGTTTTGATATCGTTGGATGGAGGGGTGAGAGAAGTGCTTTATGAACACTGAAAGTGTGCTGGGCTTCAACTGGAACCCTGCAAGGACACACTTTCAGGAGGAACTCAAAGGTACAAAATTTGAATGGCATGAAGGACACACAGCTCTCACCCATTGCTAACTGCTGACCAGCATACCATGGCCAGGTATGGTATGCATGAGGTATGGTATTCCTCCATGAGGAAATGAGGCCCTGATGGCCTCCTCTGCAGCATTACCACTCTAGAAGACAGCGAGATATTGTACACACATAGCAGAGCTATACATGTAAACAGGTTTTGGCACAGGGTTTCTCAGTAGGGGAGTCCTCTACCACCCATGTTCTCCTTTATCTGCTGAGGCAAACACATTTCCCATCACTCATGTGGTGCAACCTGTAGTCACATAAACGAATAGCTCACTTCACTTAGCATGTTTGCAGTAATCTCGTTTGATCACTTTTTGTGTTACAGAACAGTGTAAAATGCTTCTGCTTCCTAAGTGGCACTCACCCAATAAGACTGTTCAAATTCTCACATGCCTCGTGAGGGGTTAAAGAATCCTGCTGCTGCTTTCCTTAGGTTCCTATGGTCTGAGTCACCCCACAGAGCTGCACAGTTCTTCATGCACCTTAGTGACAATCGGAAGGGCTGGGGCAAATGTGCAATTGCATGCTAATCCCTTCACTTACTTGTAGATAATGAATAGGTAAGAAGGAAAAGCCAGACACAGAAAAGATGCAAAACATATTAATTACAAGTAAGGAGGTCAGCGTGTTAGTTTGTAGTTCCTATTACCACATCTACCAAGAGTTTTATCTTCTAAAACATTTAGGAAAAAAAATGTTAACTCCTGCTGATGCTAACACCATGATACAGCGTGGGCTTAGATTTTTGCATTGCTTCTCTCCCCTCTATTGTATTTCCTCTCTTGAAGGGATAATTCCATGAAGACACTCCTTTTTCCTGTGAAAGGGGACACTCCCAACCTGCAAAACCCAAAAGGGCTTTTAAGTGCCCACATATACAGCTGTTACCTACATTCTTTCAATGCCTCAGTACAGCCCAGAGACAGAGCACAGGAAACATACCCCATTAGCAGCTGAACCAGAACAAAAAATGCCAGCAGGCAAAGCCACACTGGCCATACTGGCCTGAAAGAACGGATCTTCTGCAAGTGTTCTGTGCAATTAGTTAATAAATGCAATGATAAAAAGCAAGCTGAACCCACCAAATTAACCAACTCTCTAAGCCACAAACAAAGCACATCTACTAAACACGGACCAGGAGTGCTGATAGATGGTAGTCAGGAGAACAGGCCACTGATGAGGAGCAATTACCTGGAGACACTTCTACAGTATCTCAGAGAAGAAGAAAACAACTGTAAATGACATGACGGGGCTGGTGTCTTTCCCCTCTGCTCAAGGGGTTGCTACATATCTCTGGGTGAAGGCACCAGGTGCCCCAGGAAAAGGTTGTCTGGGTGCAGGCTTGAGCCAGACCTTTTTAAGGGTCTGTAGCAATGCAGGACATGAAGGTATTTTCAGGGTAACAAGCAAAGGCTTTGCTTGTAACTCAGGTGACTGTGGGTTTATCTGAAAGAAGAAAGGCATGGATGTTTCAGGATTGCAAGGGGAGAATTGACAAGAAGATCCAGTTATGGTCTAAGAGCTTTTCCCACACTGAGAGCATCACTAGGACCTATCATGTGGGCCTGGTCAAACTGCTGGGAGATGGGACAGACTTAGGCACTGGCAGGTGCAGCAGTGGCACACTGGGAATAAATGGGGCCTCCCTCTTTTAAATCAGCTGTTGCTGGTTTAACAGAAGACATCAAGGGAAGCAAAAGGGTATAGTTAAATGCAGAGATGGGAAGAGAGAGGCAGGCTTCTTGAAATTTGATGTCATCAAAGGACTTGGATGTTCAGGGCAGAAACTTCATTTGCAGACCTTTAGGATGCCCGAAACCTCAGCTCCAAGATGGGCTGCTGAGAGAAGTAACAAACACATGTGTCACACCAAATGGGTTTGTCATAATGATACTCACGGAAGCCTGGGAGGGAGTTAGAGCTGGGACAGAGGAGAGGCAATGCCCAGAGGGACCAGATGACTCAGCAACACAGATCACAAAGAGGGGAGCTCTTGATGAGCATCAGCAAGTAAACAGCCATTTCAGCACACTAGAGGTTTGAACCAGGACTGGAAATTGGACAGAGGTGTGAGGGCCTGGAAAATCAGCTGGGGTAAGGACACAGCACAGCCAAGGGTCTGAGGTCATCAGAGGTGAGACTAAAGTCAACAAACACTAGAGGAAGACATGGCATAAAGGAATGCTTGAAGGAAGAGAGACAGATTAGGATAGCAAGAGGGAAGAGAAATTTTCAGCCTTTTTGAATAAAAAATTTACTTTCGATTTTGGTTAAGATACAAGATATTCATAGCTCTGTGTTTGCCATTACACGTTACTTCAGCACAGACAAGTTGCTGCATTTCATTTAAATTTTAAGTAATTAAGGGCTGACTGTAGCATTAAATCCTTTTTTTTATTAGGTTAGTATCTTTTTTGTAATGAAACAGGTTTACATAGCATTTTTGTTGCTAAAGTCCTTCATAAACCAAATAATTATTTTCGTTTTCACTTCAAAAATAAGCAGTTTCAACAAATTACCTTGTGCTATTTATAGTAGTTGCATAGGTCCTGTGTTGCTTGTAGACAGTCAGGGATTGACAATGTCATTACCTATGAATTACCCATGGATATCAGTGTAAAGCATTTAACTTGCCCTCTGACTGCAAAATCTGTCTCTCAGTTTTTGATGTTCTAATTCTCACGGCATCCCATCCCGTAATAACAAGAAATACTACAAAAACTCTTGAAATTAATGGGATGTGGATACTGGGCTGAATCCTCTAAATACTATGACTATTCAGTGAAAAGCAGAACCCTGGATTAGGCACTTACGCCTGCACTAGAAGAGCTGATCCTGACTCACAGTACAGTTTGAAACAGTAATTCCAAGAAATTTTCAAAAACTAAATACTGATGATGTAATAAAGCTTCTACATTCAGAAGTATAGAAAATCTGAAATCTCAGATTATCTTTTATGTTTAGCTTGGCACATTATTTCTAACAAAATTTCTTACTGACACTATGGAAAATATAGTTTTCATGTTCTTTGAAATTGTCCAAATGTATTATGTATTTTTCTGCTGCACTAGATTTGTAATAAATTAAATATCTGTAGCTAATTTGTCTTCACTTTGCACATAACTTCTGGCAGTGTAGCGAATTTTGAAAGAATTTGTACTGCTGTCCCAGATTCATGCATTTAAAAAACTTGCCAATAAACCCTATATTTCCTAATCTTTAATTTACTGCATATACATATATATGCATGAAAAAAAAAGTTCACCAGCAGTGAAATCCAAGATAAATAAAGCACAAGCCTAATCATTATTTTGTTTGATTGGTTTATCTAGGATTGCCATGTGGTAGAGAGAAACTACAAGTCTGTAAGTTTCCAAAGTTTATTGTGCTCATTCATAGACAGGTCTTGATTCTTTTGCAAGAAGAAAAAAAATCATGCAGATATTTTTCTGGAACTCAGGAGAGTGTTTATTTTTTGCGCTGTCGTTTCTGCTCTATGGCTGAATTCAAAGCCTGAAGGATCAGGTGTTGGTTGTTCCGAATATTGTAGCTGGTCAGTTCTATCAGCTTGTCAAACTCCTCCCCTGTGTAGGTAAAGCTGTTTAAGCAGTATGGGGAAAAAATGGTAGAAACGTCAACGTTGCCTTGTGCCATCTCAGCAGGGTTGCGCTCCACACCTAACAAATAAAGAAAGGTTGTCAGTTGGGGTAGAGATTTGGTCCCACCTCCCACTTTCCAGGTGGAGCACAAGTTACACTCTTTGCTGCCTTGACAGTTGCATTTCTCTCCCATGGGAAGGACAGCAGGGGAGGGAGGAGACCATCTCTGTCCCATTGCTTACCTGGCTCTTTGTATTTTCTGAAGGAGTCATTTACCAGTGGGAAAAACACCACTGTCGGTGCCTCTGGGGTCTCTGTGTCTTCAAAGATGTAGCACTCCTTTAGATTTTTCTTTTCTTCTTCACTCATGTGGATTTTGGGAAATGGGATTCCCTGTTTTTGGAAGTACTTGGAGGCTTCTTCCAAAGGCTGAATTCAGAAAAAAAAGAGAAAAGTTCAGAAATTCTGCCACACCCCACCACTTTTCCTAGTGCACAATGCATCCATCAAAAGAGCTTCAAAAAGATATGGGAGCAGGGTTTGCTGTCAATATTTCTTCTGTCCTTGTCTCTTACGTGAGATATTAAGTACCAGTTATTAACAGAACAACAGTTCAAGGCTCAGCCTCCAACTTGCACTCCTGATGGTTGTTCTACCTCACCTTCCTCAACTGCCTTAACCTACAACATAGGTAAGATGTTCAAGGCTGTGGGAAGGGTGGCCTAGAAGCTTAGGACACAGAAACACACCTCTCTTGGAGAAAATCCTAAAATGAGTAGAATGGACAGGAATCTGAAATAGCATGGTTTTTAAACGCAGATTCAGAGAAATACAAACACTTTTTTGACTCAGTATGAAATATTTAAAAGCCTCTAACTGTCTTAGATGCCTAAGGATGGTTATGAAAAGTGATGGAAGCAAAGAGTGATCTGGGAGAAATACCATCTAAACTGAAATGTTAATCTTGCAGTAATTTTTGAAAATAGGATTTTTGTTTCTGAGTCTGGTTGGCATGTACAAAAATTTTAATCTTCAAGAACTTCTGTCTTATCCATATCTAGTAACAGGAATTATATACCAGATTATTAGCTGGTATTTGAAACAGCAGGTATGGTGTCAAAGGACAATTCTTTTCCATAATTTAGAATAACAACAAAAAAATCAGTTACTGTTCTAAGGACAACTGGACAAATTACTTCTAATTATACTGCATGTGGGTAACTTTAGATGGATATCACAAGACAACCAAAATGAGTTAATCAGTGGTGGTACTAGTACCAGATAAGCACTCTATTTGAAGTTTTGTCTTGATAGCCATATTAAGATCACAGGAGCACACACGTTTAGGAGATGGCATTTAGCTATTAGAGGGTTAATTCAAATGAAATATTTGGAAGAACTGATACCACTTCTGTTCTCTTTAGGAGATTTTCCATGTTTTACCAGCACCACTGGAGACACCTAAGCATCTGCATAATGGAATCTGCATACCAAGAATCCTTCTCTCCCATCACTTTATTCTACATAAATTATTCTGAATCCTCAGAACTTAAGGAGGGCTAAGAGGACTAAAAGGCAGCAGTCATTATAAAAAAAATAGAGTGGTCATCGCACCAATGTCTGTGATCCAGAAGAATAGTTTAAGTGCAGGACAACATCCACTTTCCTCTCCGACCTCATGAGTGGTGGATAGCTAATATCGATGTATCCTGCCGTGTCTGCCAGGCACATGAACTCTGCTGTTTCTGTCAGCTGGTTGGGGAAATGCTCTAGTACAGTATCTAAAAGGAAATATTTTTTACAATGAGTGATTCACTGAAGAAGTAATATCTCTGTTATTTGACTAATAAGGGAGAAAAAATGACTCTTGACTCCCCATTACATTTTCTTTCCAAGATCCTGGTACACTACAGAAGCTCAAACTTGACACAGAAAAGGGAGACCTGTTCAAGATAAAAAGACAAGGGTCTTTCAATTCTCTTGTTGCTCTTTTTTCACTCCGATGAGCAGTAATTTCCTTTCCTGGAATCAAGGGAATTACTGAAGCTGATTTGGCTGGATGAAATTTAAATAGTTATCTTGAAATATTTTTTTTCAAATGTTCATCCTCTACCTTCCCTGATGAAGACACCAACCATTTAAGAAGGCAATAAATAATATTCAGGGGTGTTTACCTTTCCACATACAAAAGTTTTTGCTTTGAAGGTATGCATTGTGCACTTGGAACCCCTTCAGGAAGTTGTAGAACTTTGAAAAAATCACCCGCTCTGTCAGCAGCCGACGAATAATGCCCACGATGCCACATTCAGGGGTCACTAAGTAAGTCTCCAACTCATGGCTCCCATCTGGTGGAGAGGGTTCATCTTCTGAAGGGGAGAGAAGATGAACAAGTTGTTGTTTTGATACAGTTCTTTGCAATACTTAAAATATCAGAAGGCATTTAATACTTGCTAGAGAAAAGAAGATCCTAATAAGACATGGCAACATACAATTAAATAAATGTAAAGTAGGAACAACAAGGAAATCAATCTTCAGTAAAGCATATTGCATGAAAAACAGTCAAAATGGCAACAAAGTTGCTAAAGATGGAAAAAGTGATCTACTGTTTGACAGAATCCATGAGCTGATTCCCTGCATGAAGCTCAGGGTAGGCTGAGAATCTGGACCCACTTCTTTCAAAATTAATACAAACTGACTTTGCAAAAAAAAAAAAAAAAAAAAGTCAGGAGACTTAGACATCCAGAAAGGAGCATAGAAAAAGGGTTATGCTAAATGGCACCTTATCAGATTGGGAAAAAGGGGCTTTCTATCACAGGCATTTATTGAGCTCAGGATTCTGCAACACTTCCATGGAGAAACTGATGAAAAGTCCGTAAACCAAACTCACTAACCACATCTCAACAAAAGGACAGTCAACACCTCTAAGGAAAACAAAGGTTTATAACAAGATCAAAGAAAATCGGAATGGAGCTTCACATAATTGCTATATCTAAGTCTTCAACAACAACATAAGAAAAGCGCCATCTGCTGAGGCAGACAGAGAACACAGCACTGAGATGTTTGTTAGAACATGAAGGTTCACTGAAGGGTCCCTGGCAAAGACTGTTTATAAACTTCAATAGTTTCATATTTGCATAAATTCAGTTCAAAGGAGACTAATGAAAATAATATTGCTATGAAAGAATTCAGAGAGGAAACCTAGTTAGATGTAGCTGGCAACATGAAATCTTGGAATTTATGAGATAAAACAGAAATGTTACTAACCAACATCAACAGCCCTGTGTTGGGTACACCTCAGTGAGCGCCTTTCTGTAGGATCTGACGAATGCAAGGCATCCAAAAGATTGTAGGAAAAGACGTTGCTCCATAGACCTGTCCAATGGTAGAGAACAGGGAAACTTCTTCAGAAACATTTTAATGGGAAATATCCCTTAAAAAAAAAAAAAACCTCTCAGCTTTGCAAGGAGTATTGGAAAGCCTCAAGGTTTTCAAATTATCACCAAAATCTGTATGAAGTTCCTTTCAGCAACTAGCATTATTCTGTCCTCAAAGAGGATCCTAAATAGTTTAAAACATTGTGCAAGGCCTTTAGCCACTATAATTCATTGCCACATACAAACTAACATTTTCCATCCTATAAGCAATTGTCATCAGAGAGCAAACCCATATCATTTCCTATAAAATAAGTGTCTGGTCTACAAAGTATGTCATACACAAGTGGATACTCAGTTAAAGTTTGGAAGCTGCTCCTGGACTGCTAACAGTCAAATGGTTAGAGCACAATTTGGGATTGTTTTTAATAAAAGACATCTTCACTGTCCCTTGTAAGATTTCTCATTGCACGAGGTCTTGTGAATGAGACTTCCCTTCCTCTCCTCGTTATTCTCATCCCCATAGTGCTTCTTCCACTTTTTCTCTCCCACTTAAAAAACATATAAAAATATCTCCACAGTGCAGAAATCTCCAAAAGTCTCATGGATCTTAGAAAGTATTTCCTCCTCCACAACTCTGCCAGAGGCCCTGAGAGGAAGAAGGCTGTGCTGCGCTTTGCCTTGAAAATCTCCAGCAGTGAAAGCTTTGCAAAAGCCATACATTGCAAAGGATGCAATAATTTGAGTTGCACAATACAATAATTATTCATCCCATGAATTAGTAACAGATATAAAATTCCCTTTTAAACCTTGTTTGTTCATGAAGTGGGACAGGAAGCCAAGGGTCTGCTTCATAGGAAGTCCTTGTAAGACTAGGACTGACATAAGAAACGTTAAAAATGCAAAATTAAGAAATCACATTAGGGCTCTCTGGCTATACACTTAGAGGTTGCAACCAGAGTTCATTTGCATATAATTACTGGCTAGTTTCTGTCAAGACAACCTCCTCTCTCTGCAGCTTGAGAAGCTTCTGTTCAGCCCTGCTGTGAGAAGGCAACTCCTCTGGTTTCTCCTGTCTTCTCTTGGTGTCTTTTCACTCCATAACTCTTCTGGCTCCCTCAGTCCTGGGACACTGTTTCTGCATTTTAATGTCTTTCAAACATTGCTATCTCCCCAGAATTTGGTTACAATTACGTAGCAATGTTGCCCTAATCTCTTGCACTGAATTTTCTTGGTACTTATATTTGCTGAAGTAAGAACTGTGGAGAGAGACAGTATCTTTTACTAGGTTGACAGAATTGAAAAGAGCAGACAAGCTCTCATACACCCCAAGCATTCTTCTGGAAACCTGAGGGTCCTGTATCCCCATAAGCTCATTCCGTCTTTCCAGCTCTAACCACTGCTCTTATGAAAGGTCTTTTCTCTTTCTGCAAATGACACCTTGCTTTTATCCTTAAACGATCATGCTATCACTAATAGTACATTTTAATCATAACCCAAGAGGGCATGGCATGTGGTATCGCTAGATGGCAACATTGCTTTAACTCTCCACCTTATCCTTTATAAAGATACACCTGTGGCTATGGGGTCACCTGCCTCAGGTGTTAAGGTTGAGAAGAAAGCTCTGCTCAGGTTGGATGTGTTGGGTGTGGTTGCTATCTGGACACCTCAGGTATGAATACACTACCCCACTGTTATTGAGAAACTGCAATGGATGAACACCGAATAAGGAATACTACCTGGTGTTGCTGATTGCATGGATTTTTCACTTTATAAGTAAACCATTTCTTGCCAGTATCTTTGCTGTTCTGTTGGGTGATGTGCTCATTTACATGTAAAATATCTGTTGTTAAGAGTTTAAGAGTAGACAGACTTGTCTACAGACAACTGCACCCCAGAGAATGAATGTACAAAGGGGGGTAGTAAAGATTTCCAGAATTAGCTAAAATTAAAAGAAGAATTCCCTAAAAGCGGCAAAGCTGTTTTTCATACATTGCTGGATGCTACCTACTTTACTGAAATAAGAATGATAAAACTCACTGATTTATCATGATAGCAAAATTGCAAAGGATTTAGACTACTATTAAACTTGAAAAAATATCAGTAGCAGTTCAGAAAACTACTAAAAATTGTCATATTTTATAATAAACTCAGTAACAACCTTGCTTTTTGTTAAAAGATCATGCCATTCATAGCCAAAAATTATTTTAAGATTACAGTTTCAAAATACAAAGGTTTTTTGTGGAACTCTGCTGCTGGCTGGTTCAAAACAAGCCTAACCTTTTCAAGTAGCCCTGAAGCTTCAGGGCATGACGGTCACTGTTCAAGACAAAAGCAACAGTGAACAATGTGATTTGAAATTTCCTCTAAGTATTTTTTAGCTCATCTCCAGTGTTTAAGGAATTCAGTCAGAGGTGAGAACAACATGGTGTACAATTGGTTTCAGTCCTGCACGATGCCGGGCGCTGGTTGCAATATGCAGGGGTTGCATTATTTTAAAAATAAAGGACATTTTTATGCAATTCAAATTTTTGCAATGGAGCACATCACCTTTCATGAAACAAATGCGGGATTCTGGGAGCTTCTTCATAAGGCGACCCATGAAGAACTCACTGCCAAAATCCTCTGCACGAATGAAGGCACCATATTTTAAGAACCCGACCTCATAAGGGGTGAACTCCACCCATTCTGCAGAGACATGAAACAAGCTTTAAAATCTTATTCCTATCCCTACTTCCCTGCAGGAAGGGCTCTGAAATGGTAAAAAAGCAGCTGCAGGACAAACCCTATTGTCAAGGCAACCACAGCCTGGCCCTCCTCAGGCTAAGGAGGTATTGTTCAACTGGTTTCAGCTGCTCACTCAGTAATCTTTGCCAATCTTGTTCATTCAGAACTTTCCAATGACCCTCTCCACAAAGAGCGTAAGTGAAGTTTATACCAAAAGGGGTCAGCCTGTTACCCCACATGTGGAGCTAAGGTCTGTAAGTACCTTGGCTGTCCTTAAACACCTCCCCAAGATTTCTCATGCCCCCTAGAAGATTAATTCCTCCCAGAGCCTAGACACAAAGTTTAGAAATTGAAAAAGAAGTTAAGGAGGAAAAGAAACTGTTTATAAAAGCTATGGTTCAGCAGTACAAGAGGTTGCAACACATGCAGTAACCGACAATGCAGATCATTTAAACACCAAACGAGCCCAGGTTTGCCATCACCTTTGAACTCTGAAAGGCTGTAGTCTTCCTTGATGTTGAGGATCATGTAGATAGGTAGAGGATTTTGACCCTGATTCAATGCCTGTCGCTCATCTGAGAGTTTGTGGTTATTTTTCTGTAAATTGATGAGAGATAAAGGGCAAAATCAAGGGACCTTCATGTCATCGCCTACTGGCTTGCAAGATTACAGTAAAATAAGTATCTGTTTCCCTCTTAATTTCCTTATCCTCTATACTCATTTTGTGTCCAAACATTTTTTAACCAGGGAGTGATCTAAACATTTACACATCCACATCAGCTTATTTAATTACAGGTAGAGCTGTAGGATACTTTTTGAAAAAATGGTCTCCTGTTCTTCCCAGTAAATACATCCATTTTACATGGATATTTAAGTTTTCACAAGGAGGAACAGAGGAAAAGAAACCAAGTAAGAACTCTGCATTTAGGTGCTCAGATACTCCTACTTGTAGAAGGAGACACAGGTTTTCTGCCCTACAAAATACCCTTTCAGTTGCTAATTATGCGTTAAGAGATATGTGGAGAAAAAACTCTCAGCAAATTTACAGATGACACTAAGTTGGTTGGGAGTGTTGATCAGCTGGAGGGTAGGAAGGCTCTAGAGGGGATCTGGACAGGCTGGATCAGGGGTCCAAGGCCAATTGTATGAGATTCAACAAGGTGAAGGGCCGGGTCCTGCAACTGGGTCACAGCAACCCCATGCAGCCCTAAAGGCTGGGGCAAGAGTGGCTGGAAAGCTACCCAGCAGAAAAGGACCTGGGGGTGCTGGTTGACAGCTGGCTGAACACAAGCCAGCAGTGTGCCCAGGTAGCAAAGAAGGCCAATGGCATCCTGGCCTGTATCAGAAATAGTGTGGCCAGCAGGACCAGGGCAGTGATTGTCCCCCTGTACTCAGCACTTGTGAGGCTGCACCTCAAGTACTATGCTTAGTTTTGGGTTTCTCACTACAAGAAAGACACTGAGGTGCTGGAGCACATCCAGAGATGGGCAATAAAGATCATGAAGGGTCTAGATAAAAAGTCTTATAAGGAGTGGCTGAGGGAGCTGGGGCTTGTTTAGCCTGGAGAAAAGGAGGCTCAGAGGAGACCTTATCACTCTCTATGACTGCCTGAAATGAGGTTGTAGACAACTGGAGATTGGTTTCTTCTTCTAAGTAACAAGTGATAAGACAAGAGGAAATGGACTCTAAGTTTTGCTGAGAAAGGTTTAGATTGGATATTAGGAAAAATTTCTTCACTGGAAGGCTGGAACAGGTTCCCAAGGGAAGTGATGGAATCACCATCTGTGAAAGTGTTCAAAATGTATGTACATGTCCCACCTGGGGACACAGTTGAGCAGTGACCATGACAGTGACAGGATAACGGTTGGACTTGATGTTCTCAGAGGTCTTTTCCAACCTCAACAATTCTAAAACCCCTTTGTTATTCCACAGAAATCATCTGCTGGATAATGCTGGCATGCTCTCAGGCTGACATCTGTCCCTAGAGCTTCATATTCTATACAACAGTATTCAGTAGTTGTTAGGGAAAACGCTACCCCATCACTTAATGCTTTTTCCAGAAGAAGTCCCCAGAAATCAACACTAGAGATCTGGTAACCCTCTTGCTTCCGCAGTTTTAGCTCCTTGGCATAGTATTTCAAGCTTTCCAGGGAAAAGCAGCTTAGCTTGCATTTGGTCATATGTCTGCGGACTTCACCAATCGGTCTGGATAGATCCCTATGTGACCACTCAGTGCTCTGATACAAATGTGACAAAGTCCTGCAGAAAAGAAAAGAAGTACATTGTCATATGCTTGTGACCCATTCCACTTTTTAGACTTAGATTTAAGGTCCACATCAAATGAAATTGCTGAGGTTCATTAAAAACACCTTTTGGGCTCAGTTTGTTATTGAAGAGAAAAGATTTTTTGAGTTAGAGGACTCTCCCAAATCACTGGTGAAACCTGAAGACTTGCAAAAAACCCCTCCTTGCTATTAAGGTTTATGGACAAGGCTGTGATTTTCACTAGAGTGACTCAGCAGGAAAGATCCTAGAGCTGAAACAAAAAAGTCAAGGAAATTGTTGTTACCTGGAAGCAGTGCCTACACTGGCTCAGGCAACGTGCTCCTAATGCAGCAATGAAAAAAGCTTGAGATTGAACCAGTACACCTTTACCAAAATGAAGAGGATAAATAACTTACACAGCAGGCTACAGAAGTGATGAATGATGTCTATGTTCAGGATCTCCTTACCATGTTGAACCGGATGACCCAGTGATGTATGAAATAGCATCCAAGAGACCCAGCTTTTGAAGACCCAACAGGTTGCCTAGCAGAGATGTCAGTGCCCGGGCACCACCTCCTGTTGTCATGACTGCTACAACTGGTACCTGTTTAAACATCAACACAGCAGTGGTAAGCAACACCTTTTTTACCAGCACATGTGATCAGAGCTGAGTAAATTGTAACCTTTCAGTCCCACAAGAAATTCCAACAGTTCACCGTTCCCCCAAGTCGGGGGTAAAAAGATGAAAATTGGGTATTTTGCACAGGAAAAAAAAATGTAAATGGCTGATTTTGAGGATTTTGATTAAAATCAATAATTTTTTATTCTAAATTGTTGCATGCTGGCTTACCAAAACATCTCAAAACTTATGGTTTCCAGGTATCTCAGTATTAGACTGAATTTTCCTTAGCAAAATATCATAACATGAGAGCTGTATTTTGAGAACAAGCAGAGCTCATCCTCTCTTGTAAGTAAAATATAACAGCCAGATTACATTTCCTATAAAGTACCTAGAGTATATAATTGCAGTGATGAAGCCTAATTGCATGGAAATCTCAATTGTGTAACAGGAAGACAAATTCCTCCAAGGAACCCACTGAGAGAAGATGAGCCAATTGACATTTCCTACACACATTTCCAGGCAATTACATCAAAGAAATGCTCAACTGTTTCCTGATTCAAATCGAACATTTCAGGTCAAAGCAAAGAATTTTGATTTGGGTTTATCTGACTATAAGGAAATATTCTCTTGCTGGAAAATCTGGAATTAGTAGTTAGAACTACTTCCCTCTAAAAAATTCTTATACTTAGGAAACTGTTTTTTTCCACTGAAATTAGTGTGTCAGTGAGAAACTATATGATGAGTTTGTGAGCAGGGGCATCATCTATGGTGTCCAAAGTGATGCTGTCATGCATTGCCTAACATGTCTTTGGTCTACCTGTCCTGGACAAAGGGAAAAACACAGATGAAAGAAAAGCAGTCTCAAAATGAAAATTTCTTTATTTCTGAAGTTTCTGATCACAGATCGTGTTCCCACCCTGAAGCTCCAACCATCCCCATGCCAGCATGGGCCAAAATAATACAAACAGTGACTCAGACAAGCAGATCAGAGAAAAATGTCTTGTGCTGTTTGAAGAACTACAGCTGAGATGATGATCACCAGAGAAGAGAGTCTGTGATAAGAAACCTTATCAGCCAGTGTTATGCATCACTTTAACTGTTAGATTTTCTCCCTCCAAAAATCCGATAATATAAAATACCTTATGCAGCCTTGGTGAGTGAATGGTCAGCTAAAAGAGTAGGACTATTCAGGTCTATAATTCACAGATGAAAAATAAATAAATAATTAAAAAAGCCCGAAAATGCTGATTTATGGCATTCTATTTTCTGGATAAATATGTACTAAGAGGGTTTGATACTACCCTGGCTCTCACACTGCTTCATTTAAACATTTCTCAATGCTTTATGTGGGGTAGTGAGTGTACCAGGGATAGTTAAGGAATAATATGTGAATGGCTACAAGAATAACACATTCCTGTTACACAGCATGTTACAGTCCCTATGGTCCTCCCCATACCTCATGATCTTGCAGGTCTTGCTCTAAATGAAGTGTTTTTTTCAGAGCAGAAGCCACAAACTTCTTCCTTTTCTGTAGGAAATTTTTCTCTTCCTTACACAGATCAAACTCCAAACGAACATCTAAGTTTCGTGACCTCAAACAAAGTGCAGAGTTGAATAGGGTGTGCATGATCACTAAAAATTAATGTCTGTACCCATGCTTACAAGTCATGACTAGGCTTAGAAAAGCTGCTACAGTGGCCCAACAAAAGATATCACAGATAGTATAAATAAGGTAGAGACAAGGCTGAGAAAGTGTAAAAAGTAGCAAAATCTTACAGAAAGCAACAAAAGTGTTCTTTCTTACTACACTGTTTTTCAAGAAGTATCTAACATAAATACTGCAATTCATACTGTAAACACTGGAATATTTAGAATTTGTTGCCTCGGGAACTCCAGATTTTATAAATAAAAATACTCTGGATTTTTTACAAGTAAGGAAAGTGAAGTATAAACATGTTTTTCTAAACTCATAGCTCTACAGATTTTGCAGGTAGAAAACATTATTCTCTCCAACCAAACTGAACTTCTCTATAGTAGCATAACAGGAAAATTCACCCAGCACAGTTAACCACCTTCTGGACATGGGTAATGAACTTGGGGTAAGTAGGTAAAAATAATCATTGACTGAATGCTTTCTCCCTTAGTTAGAGAAAAAGGTAATAAGGCAAAAAACTGTGCAATATCTTTTTTTCACAACCACAAAATCCAAAGGCAGAATTTCTTACCAGTCATTTGATTTCATATGTAAATTGATTGTCTCATCCTAGGAAAAAAGCAAAACCACAATATAAGCACTGGACGCTATTTTATGTTCTTTCCTTTCAGTCAACTCTGAAGCCCTTTTTCTAAAAACCATGTTGAGCCACAAAGCCATAACAATCATAAAATCCATCTAATTTTTAAAACTCCTCCAAATCCACTCCATTTTATTTATATTGTTTTATACTAAAGATAAAAAGAGCAATCTACAGTAAAAACCAACACCAGCTCTGCCAATGTGTTCCATTCTGCGTCACCATTTGCACTTGCTCTGATCTGCATTAGTCCCCCAGCTAGTCACAGAAATCCCTCTGTCAAATATTTGGCTGGGATTTTTGGTTCTACTTGGTCCTTATGAAAATGTACAGGTCCATAATCCTCTCTGTTAGGAATCTAAGGGCACTTGTAGCTATGTATCTAGACCCCTACTTCGCACTGATCTAATTAACTCATGCCTATTAATCTTTGGTCCATAACTTCACATTTATTCTAAGAAGTGGGTATCAATCACCTTTGCTACTGCCACTTTCTCATTCAATGGAAGTGAATCCAGAGGAATAGTGAGGGATGCATGGCAGTCTTTTTTCTTTTCACCTGAAGTACACTGAAAAATAAATCATGACGTAGAAAAATATTTAATGTACACACCATAAAAAATGTACTGTCTCCAACTTTTTATATGAGTTCTTCATTCAGTTTTCAAGTTAGTATCTAATATTTAAATGTCTTAGGGGTTACGGTGCTCTTCCAGAGCTGAATTTCATGAAACATGGCTCTTAATTAAAAATACATCTTTCCATTTGCCTCAGTCGAGTGTAGAAAACCATGAATTTACTGTGCTTACTCAAGCTAATGATCATATACCGAGTAGAAAGGAGGCTTCTCTGCCAGAGCCATGCGCAGCTCTGACAGGTTGTACTTGATGTAATGGAAGTCCAGGGGCTTCACGGGTTGCCAGAAAGAGCCCAGAGACAGCGTCTGGCTCTCTTCGTAGGATCCCTTCACTGAAAACAAGAACTCTTTTTCTAAAAAAAAAAAAAATCATGAAAAGCATACAGGGAAAGTAACGACTATGATCCAGAAACAGAACTTTAATGGTCATTCAGAAGTTGTCGTTTTATATATATATATATATATATGTATATACCCTTCAGCAATGCTTAAAAGCCTCCAAACTATTTATCCATCAAAGGAACATTGCAAGAAGAAGGAGGAGAAGAAAACAGACAAACAAAAACAAAAGATAAAACATGAAAGAGTTTATAAACCAGCAGTAACTGTTAAAAACTGAGACGTACAGGCAATTGAGCAAAATGAAACTTGAGATAGAAATGTATATTTACTGCTATTTTACAGCACCTCTAAGATCCATTGTCTCTCTAATCATTCCCTTTAATTTCAAAGTCCAGTTTTTATAATTAGTTAGCACAGACACGCTGTAATTGTTGTATCTGTGAACCTGTCTGTAGATCCCTAATCATCCAGTTCTTGTGCTCCATTTTAAGAACAAAGTAGGAAAATTACTGGATAAGAAAAAAACAAAAAAAAAAAAAAAAAAAAAAAAGATTATTTTTCAGTTTTTTGTTTCTAGTTTGACGTCTAACCTGAAGTTTCTTTCTTTGTCCATCTGTTGTCCACCAGGACTTGCAAGCAGGAAATTTCACGAGCCTGTAGCAGGGATGAACAATGAGATAAGTATATAAAACATGCCATCTCTGACTCACTTCACTGCTACCTGCCTTTGGTCACCTGGCTCCCTGGAGTCTGGAAAACTGTTCACCCTGTGTTTGTTAGGCTGATAAGAGAAAGACTTTGGCACTCTGAAAATGCATCAAGTTTCAGCTGAACGAAAAATTGTTGTGGTGCTTTGTTCATCTAAGCACTATCCCAAGGACGGGAAGAGAGGGAAAATAACAGGAGAGGGAATAGGAATGTGCTGAGGCCTCCCAAGGGTAAACTGATGGGTTGGCCAAATTACAGGGCTGTCCTTGCAGCCCTGCTTTGGTGAAGCTGGACAGCCAAGCACTATATACTTTAAATAGTGAGTTAGGGGCAGCTGAGGAAGCAACTTCCGTATCATCCTATGGAAGCTGGGTAAACAGGATGGCCATGAGGGAGTCAGAAAGGAAGTCCCCAGAAGGAATAACACAGAGGCAGTAAGTCACTGAAAGAGCATTTCAGGCTTTGTAAAGAGGCTTGATATCAGCTGGTGGTGGTGAACAGACCTCTGGGTATCACAAATGACTGTGTACATTCTTTCCTAATATATCCTCCCACAGGGAGCAGCACAACAGGATGGATGCCTGTCTGAACCCATCTCCCTCCCCTTCAGCCTTGCCTGCAGAGAGGTGTTGGGACACCTGCCAGATTCACCACATCCCATCACTATTATGAAAACAAAGATAGAAAAGCAATAGTTTAAAATTACCACTAATACACCATTAGTGACAAGCTTTTCAGGAGGGACTGGACTGAAAGAGAAAAAAGAATGCAATTAGAGCTAATATGACCTAAATACATTCTTACATGAACACCAAAGAATAATACATTCCTTAAAGTTCTTCTTGGCCAACATAGTCTCGAACATGTCACTGATTTTTAATTTTGGGAGACACCTGAAATGTGTATTCCTTATTTTTAAGTGACTGAACTTCTCATTACCATTCTCCCTCTTCCAGAAAATAATGGGATAAATTAATAACCAGGATGATTCTTGGTAGATAAGGAACACAGAGTTCTAGCCAATATGCAACTAACTTGATCAATACCAACTGTTACTGTTAAAAATGCTAAGCATTTTAAACTATATTATACTAAATGTTAACGTGTGTTTGACTGCTTGCAAAGGACAGTTTTTTGGTTCCATATGGATTTTACTCACATGCTCTCCAATGTAAACTCAACCTCTAGCGTCTCCTGTGTCTGTAAAAGATCAATTTATTATAAGCATTTGAATTAAATTTTCTTTCTCACTAGCTGGTTGTCAATGATTATTCTGGCTCTTGAAACAGTGCTTCAATCAAATCAAATTTTCCTGCAGCTCTAGGATATACTAGAGATGAGTGAAAGCAATCGAGTTAAAGTGATTTTGAAAAGTGTTCTCCCTCCTGTGTTAACCATCAATCCCCAGGCCAACTGCTCTTTTACATTTGGTGGTGAGGTAGAATAAAATGGCAGACAGTCCTAAACCTGCAATACTGTTGGCTTAAAAATTTATAAAGCCTTGGTTTTTTTCTATGTAATGTTATCAAAAGACTGATACTGTTGTATAGAAGAGGGTATTCTTAATTCTTCTGATCAAAAGAACTCCTATAACACGGACAATAGGAGTGCCAGTCACTAGACAAGTTAAGGTAGACAGCCTTCTGAAATCACTGTAGAGCTGAATACCCACACATACCCTATAAGAAAAGTCAGTGAAACAGCAAATCTATAGTCATATCTAAATGGAATACCCGTATCCCATGTTAAAGTCATCACGTATGTGTTCGGGCACACTGAAATAATGAAATAGTTTGAGCAATTGGCCATCAACAGGTTTTAGCACCTCAGTATGGATATCTGTGTTATATTCGGGTATATACAAAAGAATTACAGGGCAGGGTGTCAGTTTAAGTGAATACATCTATGCCAGAATATGACCAAACTCGCAAGTGCTGGTGCAAGGAAAAGAAATTCTAACAGAGGAATTTTGTTGAAGGTGATGAAGTTTTGTATTTCCAACAAAACCTATTTGAGCAACGGAGTCAAGAAAGAGGAGGGAAGAGGTGTAGAGAAGCAAGATTCAGGATGGGAACAGATACAGGCATGGAGAAAAGCATACAGCAAATGGCAGGACTTTCATATGGACTTTACTGTTATTATGTGGTTTCACTGTATCCATGCTACACAGTGCATAACTGCACATGCCCAGGCTTCCTCCTCCCCCTTTTGCCTGTGCCCTATTGTGATTTGCTCCCCTGCTTGTCTGTCTGATAGCCCACCCTTTGTTCTGCCCCTTTTTCCCTGGCGGGAGGCTTAAAGATTGAGCACACGCCTGAATAAAGAAGTCTGCTTTGCACCCTTCCTGGCCTCCTGTCCCCTCTTCCTTTCGGACTGCGACAACAAAGAGGGAACTCTGGTGTCAGAAAAAAAACTGCTTAAGAGGCTTGAGGAGCTAGTAAAAGCCTTCAGGATTATGTTCAAGGTAGGGAGGCAAACTTTGTCTACTTTGCTGAGTAAGGTTCGGAAGGTACTTTCAGGATGTATGAAGTGCAAACCAATAGGAAATAAACCCTCCCACCTACAATTGCTTCAAAAGATCTTAGAAGGTAATATCAAAAAATGTATTTCTTTCCTGTGGCCAAGGTAGTTTTATCCCTCACCTTTGGATTCAGCTGAAAAGTCAAGCGAACAGTTTCTCCAAGTTGGATTTTAGCAATATCAAAGAGAACAGTGAAGAGGAGGTCATCTTTAGTGGCTGCATTTTCATCATAGACTTTCATCTCAAGAATATTCTGCAAATAGAGGCACAGAATTAGGATCTTAATTTGAGACCTTACAGAGGCATAAGGTGATGTGTTCAGCATGTTAGGGAAAACAGAGAAAGTATGGGGAAAAGTGAGAGATCACATGCAACTTTTACATCCACACAAAGAAAAATATTCTGAACTTAAGACAGAGTTGGGTTTGTTGCTGATTTCCCCTGCAAAGCAATTTAAATGACAAAGGCTAGTAGAATCACTGAATATTGAATTTCCATATTGAAAAACATGTTTGGCCTCTAATTTGGTTTGAGGTCACCACTTTACCCTGAATTGTAGGAAACCAGCCAGCAGTCAAGACTTTATTGCTATGGGAGGAACAAAAAAATCCATTGATGTAAGCAGCAATTAAAATTTCTCAAGGATGCACCATATAACTACTGTATAATTGCATAATTTTATCCTGTAAATTATTAAACAGATCACATGCAGATAATTATCATGGAATCTACAGAAACTGATATATTTTTGTTAAATTACACAAATCCCACTTTATGAATGTCCTCCTCTCCCCCCACTGTCATCTGCCTCTTTGGATGGACAGGAGAGGGTAAAAACCACCCCTGTGCCTAGTTGATATCTGGACATGGGCTGGCTCAGAAGTGCCTCCCAGAGCACTGAGCAAATGAACATTAACTGCTGTTTTCCCAGTGGGGCAATAATTGAGACCTCTCTCAATATATTCAGCAGCTCATTTTCATATAAATTACAAGGAGTGCTTATCTCAGATTCTTATTTGTGCACCAGATTTAACTGAAACTTGCTAAGAGGCTTGATGCTTATTAAAGACACAAACACGTAGATAAAAAAGAGTGAGCATGTGAACTCTGTTGCTTTAGAAGTTCATAATGTATCACAGAAAGGTCCACACCGAAATCTAAATAAGTGATTAAACAGACAAATATACTGAAGGAAGACATTCCAGAACTCAAGTATTCAATTTTGACTTCTATAATTCTGTAAGAAATTTTGACATCTATCATTCTATAAGAAACCAGCAAGTGAGAGATGGCAAGTGACCTTGAGTTTGCAGTTTACTGTCAGAAGGCAGAAAGGCTGTTGGCCTTTAAGGCCACATATGTAAATGCATCACACTGTGCCTCAGCTAGAAGAACAACTTTATTTGGGACTGACAGAGTCAGTCCTGCCCACCACACAATACTAACAAGAGGCAGAGTGAAGCAGCCACTGCAACTTAGTTTACAGGCCAGCCATAAATAGCCTGCAAAGGATTATGGAAGGTGATGAAGGGGTTATGCTTTAAAGCAATACTTTACAGCTAGTAGAAGACAGGCTTGCACTAAAGAGCAGATCAGTTTTCATAGCTGTGATATTGCAATAGACAATCCATACTTGACTAAAATGACTGACTTACTGATTTGAGTCCCTCAGTTACTCCCAGCTAGCCAGGAGGGACACGCGTAGGGTGCTGGATGGCTAAGGGGGATCTCCCTCTGCACCACTGCGATGCTGTGTGGGAAGCAGCCAGGGGGATCTGGGCAGTTCACTGTTTCTATCTGCTCCTGACAGGGCATCGTTGGAAGCCAGGCAATGAGCAGAGCCAGCTGGCAGGGCTATGTGCCACAAACTCTGGAAAGGGTTATCCTCCTGGAGCATCATGTGCACAGCACAAGCCTCAGAAGCCCTTTCTAGCTGACTGTCAGACATTCATCAAAACAGATGCCCTTCGGTAAACACCGCTGTTTCTGCTGAGAACCAGCAGAACATACACAAACCAGTTTTTCTCTTCCACAGTGGTAGTGTATTATGTAGTTTTACTGAACTCTGGCTACCGTGATTTGGGAAGTTGAACACCTCAACAAAACGCAAGACAGGAAAGGAGAAAATAACCAGATTAGCAGACTCTGGTTCTACTCAGAGGGTAAAAAGCAGAGCAATTGCAGTGTATACAGAGAAACCTGCAAGACTCTTAACTTAGTCTGCTGAGCCCAGACAGCAGTGAGACAGCAGTGACAGATGTGCCAGAGTGCTCTGGCTATCCCAAATGCTCAGGACACATCTTGTGCAGACTACACTGAAGCCATAGCCACCACCACCACCATGCTGCTGTTGCCACACACTGAAAATTACTGGGCCTAATGTCAGATATCTTATCTCCTGCTGCAAACTTACTGTAAAGTAAATGTGAGGTCTTCCCAAATGCTACCACCTAAAGGACTAGTTCAAGCAGCTTCCTGTGGCCAAGATACTTTTCTAACTCCTCTGTGTGGTAATGCGGTTTTGAAAAACCTGTCAGCATGAGCAGGTGCTCTGGTGCAAGAGCAATAGATCAGTGGGTGTTTGTTCCCATGCAATGTTTTTCCCTTGCCTTTCGCCTTCCTGATAAACCTGCAGCACACTGTGAAATTGTGTCTCATCAGCATTTTGAAAGGAGTTGGAATTTTTTTAGGTCAGCAGGGAAAGCACTGGCTGTGTACAGATGAACAGCTGTACCAAACAGAACCAGTACCATCCAACCTCTGTGAAAGCAAGTCTGAGAACATGTATCATGGGCAACTTCTGCAGTCGGTAGGCAAGAGGGATTATTCACTGGAATGTAGCAACACTTTGAGCTATTCTGAATACTCTTTGGGAGGAGTTTATCAATGTTTGAGAGAGCCAGGAGACTGGCCTGTTGATTTGTCACTTGAGAGAGTCCTGATCTACCGCCAGTACTGGGAAATGAACAGTGCAGGCTGTTAAACAGAGATGGATTGGCCCAGGTATGAAGTAAGTTTGGTTTACTTGGCCTACCACTGATCTTTGTGAACTGCTAGACCCTGATGTTGAGGCTGTCTTTCTGAGGGAGTAGACAGTAGGACTTGCAAATCTTCTAAAGCCTTAACATGTTTCATCATGATAAAAGTTCAGCTAGTTTTCTTATACAAACTTCAACTATTTATTTTGTAACTTTTTTATTGCAAGTCATTACAAAGGAATAGTAAAAAAGTACAGCCCTGCAATGCTTCCCCTACCAAGTTCATTCGTGTGTTTTACACTATTGAATTTATTCTGAAATTTTCACTTTTACTCTTGAAAAGTGATGGTTAAAAAAATGGGGAAAAAAAAGAAGAAAAATTAAAAGTATAGAACATTGTATGAATGGTTGTGAAATATTGTGGTTATTTTTTTTACATATCGGAAAATCAAATTGAATTTTACTGCTGCAATCTATTCCAAATCTTCTTACCTCTATCCTTGTAGTCCCTCACATGTATTAATTTTTATTTTACCCTACATATTTATCACTGAATGACATCTCTGCCCCCAAGAAAAACAAATGCACTCAGCATCTTACTTTTACTTGGCTCTGGATCCTGAAGCAAAATGTTTCATTCCACACTGGATCTTTGCAGTTCATGATGGTTTTGGTCCGGACCGTCTCAGGGGAAGCAGTGGGCAAGGTCAGGCTTACATAGCAATCAGTCTGACTAACTGTATTGGAAAAGATATATTTTAACTAACAAATTACTATAAATATCTTAAAGTACAGCCTTATAGCACTGTATATATTTTTTTCATGGCTAGGCTTTGCGAATGAAGATTTGGGAAGGGCTCTACCCACGTTTGTTGCAAGCGCGTTGGTGGCTAAAAAGGTCAATACGAGACAGGCATGTCCGGTTGCAAAAGACGCTGTATATAAAGTAAGCTGCAAAAAGGAGATACTGTTTCTATTAGTTTTCTGACAGCTGCTTATTCAACAGCATTTATTCGATTTGTTCCCTCCTGCAGGTAGGAACTCTTGTCATTATGGAAATGTAGAGAAACTACTGCAATAGAGACAACTGGTAAGAAAAACGTACACATAGCTACTTAACAAACACATTACTGGTATATCCACTGTGGGTTGCAAATCAAGAGGTTTCTGTGATAGAAAAGAAAAAGGCCTACATTTTGAGAGAATCTATTTAAAGGGTAAAATACTTATTTAACTTTTTGAGCATTTAGACAAGAGTCTGACTTTTTTCTTTACTTTTGAGAGGGAAACAGAAGAATTCAAGAGGGTCTGGGTACAAAGGATCTTCCCCATCTGGTCTGCTGCCCCCACACAGCTGTATCCCAGCCCATGTATTGAGCTGACTGTCTCACCCAACATGTGATCACATCCCTTCACCATCAAAAAGTACATAAAAATACCAGTGCACTTTCATATTGCTGATTTAAACTCTGAGCCTTGATAGTGGAGAAAATTCTGATTTCTGAGGAAGGTGGTAATGTAACAGAAAGTTGCACAGGTAGCTACAAATACGACATTAAATCTTCATAATACATGGGGAGTGCTTTGAAGTGGGCTCCCAGGAACCACTCCCAGACACAAGTTGGGGCAAGTAGCCTCCTGGCTGGGCAAGCACAACTATCGCAGAATCATAGAATGGCCTGGGTTGGAGGGGATTTTAAAGCTTATCTAGTTCCAGCCCCCTGCCTTGGTCAGGGACAACTTTCACTAGACCAGATTGGTCTACCTCCTGGGCACTGCCACAGGGTGTTGATGAGTTGCCTTTTGTGGGTTGCCAGAGCTTTTGAGGGAGAGGAAGGCTGGGTGCAACTAACTTTCCTTTTCTGTATTAGCCTGGTGTGTGTAGAATATTTGTTAGTGGCTAGGATTCTCTCTGTTACTGCTAAGAAGGGGTTTTTAGCAAGGAACAGTGCAAGGCATCTGCTCCTAAGAGCATAAAAGAGTTGATGCCTCATGAACCTGTGGTAACAGAGACCCTGACAATACAGTGAAGAATGATGGGACTCACTCTCTCTACCCTGTTAGTCAGCCTTCCCAGCACACCCATTTTGAGCAAATCTGCTGTCCTTCGTAGACAATGGACATATCTTTTGTCTGCTGGACAACTGCAGCTGTTTCTAACTCCTCCAGCTCTAAAAACTTGTTGTGTATTCACAGAAACAGGTCAGATTGGGTATAACAGGCAGCGTGGTACTGTGGGATACATACTGAGAGGAAGCATGACCAATTGGGTAACCTGTTGGAGAAGGTCTCATGACATGTTGGCTGCAATCCCAGCTCTGCTCCAGACTGCTAAGTCACTCGGGGCAGTTGCTTCCACTTATATTACTTCTCTATCTGCATTTCCCCACTAACAAAACAGTGATAACTATCCTTTCCTCTTTTGTAATCTGCTTGGAACATCTGATGATAAAAAAAAAAAAATAATAATTCCTGTTATTAATATTTCCACATGACCCACAGAAAGACAGTGCCTTATGAGTAATTATATTATTCTTTCTCTACCAGTCTCTTGGTTCTCATTCCACATTTTCTTTAAACTTGTAGTGTGAACCATGTTGCAATAAATAGATGTTGCTTAAAGCAATTTGTGCAATCAGGTTATGTATGATTTATCTTTCAAGTCTTCTGATACTGTCCAAACAAGAAACATCTTCCAGTTTTTCAGCATGTATTTGATGTCCATGGGAGGTAAGAAATTACTTTAACATTGCAAATGCAGATGTCTCTAATTCCTGTGTGTAATATTAGGATATTTTTAGACTTATTGTGACGGAACACGGTTCAGGATGGAGAAAAGCATGCAGCAATTGGCAGGACTTTCATATGGACGTTGCTGTTATTGTGTGGTTTCATTGTATTCAGGTTGCGCGGTGCACAACTGCACATGCCCAGACCTACCATGAGATTGCCTGCTCCCTGCTTCCCCCGCTCCTCCCCCTTTTGCCTGTGCCCTATTCTGATTTGCTCCCCTGTTTGTCTGTCTGATAGCCCACCCTATGTTCTGCCCCCTCTTTCCCCTGGCGGGACGGTTAAGAATCGGGCGCACGCCTGAATAAACAAGTCTGCTTACACCCTTTCTGGTGTCCTGTTCCCCCTTTCGGACCGCGACAACTTATTATTTCAATCTTAAAATGTAATATACGTGTTGGTAACAATTTATTGGTAAAGGAGGTATTAAAATATTTTCTTTAGCTCTCTCCCACACAATATTTTCTACAGTTCTTCTATTGATTTTTAACATTTTAAAAAGATAATATGAACTTTGCATAGTTACTTCTTCAGATGGTGCCTGAGAAGCAGGCTATCTGTCAGTTATGCACTAATGATGTATGTGTGTTTTAGAGAATTTTTTCATTTATGGTCTGGGATATCTCTGTTGTACATACTAGCTATGACTCCCAATTACGAAGAAAGGTATTTGATATTGTCTGAGTAACAAAGAAGCACTACATTTGAGACTTATACTCTTGTATCTAGATAGAGCTGTGGAGTAGATCTCTGTTTTTCCTCTTATTAAGGGTGAACAGCCTTGCTAAAGATTGGACTATCTTCTCAGGTTGGCTATGGGTGTATTGTGTTTAGAGAGGAGGAAGGACTGAATAAAGTCCCGCAACCTGATGATACACGTTTAACACCAACTCAGCAACTAATCACTAATTACAGATATCAGTCACACTGGGTAATGCATAACTGGCTGAACTGTCTTGAGGAAACCAGAACAACCAGGAGAGATTTTGAGGTGTATAAGAAAATCTGTTGGGATCCAATGAACAAAAATGCATTTAAATGTATTTTTCACCTTAAAATAACAAAGATAAGAAGTTGCACCTTTTCCCCATCAATGGAATACCTCAAAAAATCCTGAAACAGTTGCTGCAATAATTAAATACCTGTTATCAATCTTCATGTTATTTATTAATTCTTTGAATGTCCAAATAACAACTAACAGTACTGTCAACACAGATCTGCTGATATTCAATTTGTGGTTAATGTTTAATGTCAAGCAAAATATCTTTTGATCTTAAACTCAACACACAATTGTGCAACAGTAATCAAGATTAGAATAAAATATGGTCCTTTTCAAAGATGATCAAAAATTCCAAGGTACAATAACTTCAAAGAAGATGTGGGAGACTGTAAGCATGGAAAAAGGCAATGGTCAGCTCAATTTCTTAAATGGTGAGAAGGTCTTACAGAGGTCAGCCCAAGGAAATTTGTAAATGTGGAAATCCTACTCAGGAATCAAAGCACATGCTTCATCATAGTTGTCTGTTTTCTGAGTGCAAACTAGAAAGTCATTCCCTGAATGGAGTCTGCTACTGCATTTTAACTCCGCAAGCCAAATGACAGAGGAGGAGTGAAGGATCTTGAATCACCACATGGACCTGTGTCCTCTCAAAGCACTGTGTGGTTTCACATTTCTGCCATCATCACCTACTCATTCCAGTCTCTCTTCTCCACCCAAGCTTCTCCTTCATTCATTTCTTTTGTCTCCACTCTTTTCAAAACTGTTTTAAAACAGGGTTTGACACTTTAAAATATTATAAAACATTTTGAAAGCTGTTTCAATCACTTGCTAACTAGAAGCCTCCACTAAACAAGAGAATAATGAAGTCTACTAGAAACATGTAATACCATCACAAAAGGCTTTAAAGTTCATACCTGTTCAATGAAGGATAAGAACTTCAATGCCACCTGCACTGGTAGAGTATTAGAGCACAGTAGCTGCTCTCACCTTTGCCTTCGAGACAGAGATGAGCCAAACATTTACCTAAGGTTCTTTACTTCTTTTATCAGTATCTCAGCTGGTAATTGGTTCAACCTCCTAGTGCCTCTGTGAGGCTCCGGGTACCATTACTGAAGTCCTTGACTTGGAAATGAGGAACTAAGGTTTTGAGAAACTCATTGTCTTCAAGGTTACACCAAGAATCTAAAGGAAGTCATGGGGGAACATCACACATAATACATTTAACCACCAGACCAGCTTTCTGTTCTTACACACAAAAGTCCACATGGCTGCAAGAAGATGCATGTATACCTACATGTAATCCATTGATATCTAGCAGTAGAGATGTAATTATTTCCACAGCTGTAAGGAGGTACCCTGACCAAGAACCCTAAACAAATAGAACAGTAATGATTCTTTGATTATGCACAGCATTGTACTTTTTAGTGGAAGCTCATGCTGCTATCATGGCACAGAGGAGGGGTTTTGTCTCCACACTACTTATTATGAATACAGTACCATAAAATTGCATACAGTACAATATACACTACACTCTATACACTACACCCCATTGTGGTCATCAAAGACTTGAGAAAGGGAAAAGAATAGAAATAATCTTTTAGATTAGAGAACACAAAATGGGTAACCTGAGGGAAACTAGGTTTATGTATGTAGCATATTGTAAGTAGCAACGAACTGAGGAAGAGAGTGAGAAGACTTAGTTAGCATAAGTAAATGAAACCAAAAAGAAGATTGAATAGAAAGAAATAGATGTTGTTAAGAACTGCAGCTGTGAAACTGATTCACATAATATTCACTGAGATTATCCCTTTATTTATTACTCATATTAGTAACTGTGGTTATGACTTTATTACAAATCTCAGTCAAGACCAGGACTCCATTTCAACAGAAACTTCAGTAGTTGTGCAATTAGTTCTCATCTTGATCTAATCAGCTTATGATTACAGTAAAAAAAGGCCTGCATCATGATATGACATCACAGGGAGGATCTTGTGACTAGCAGCAGTTTTTATACCTGTTTCAGTTTCTTAACCAGTTAGGAAATCCTTATTTACAGGCCTTGTTGCAACTTGGTAGTTATCCACATAATGAGTTCTCTGTTCTTGTTCAGACTCCTCTTGCCAAGCATTTGTCCTGGTCTGCTTTTAGGATTTCTCTCTGTTAAGGCAAAAGCAGCCTGTCTGAGCAGCCAGTGACATCAGGAACTTATGTGAAATGCCCTGAAAAGACATCAATGCTCTTTTTCAAAGGACCATGTCCCAGGATGACTCTTAACCACAGTAAACATCAGTGACCATGGGAAGCAATTTCACTCTAAAGCAAGCATGCCATTAGCACTGGCCAGCCCAGGCATCTGCCTGTTGGCACTATCCATGTCTGCCCTCTTTGCACAAATGCTGCTGCTGCCCCCTCATGCCGGTGCTACAGTCAAAGGTAAAGGTAAAGAAGTATACACAGCACTTTGCAAGCATGTCTTCAATCAATCCTTGTCTCACACATGCTTTCCTTTGGAGAGCATGGCACTGAAAGGGATTTTGTTATTATGATGGTGTTACACGGGATTTAGGGGATATAAAGAAAAACATTGGTAATACTGCCTTCCAACTTCTAAAATCAATAGGCAGTATAGCACTGGAGTTTGTTATTAAATTGCATAGCAACAGGCCCAGATTTAATACTATAGCTAAAGAAAAGCCTAAGGCTTTATCTAATGAAAATGCTGATTGAGGTTATCTTGTCATATTAAAGAGAAAAAAACACCAACAAATCAACAAAAGTAACCATAGGCCATTTCGTGAAAAGCTTTCTGCAGTCTTGGACTTTGCTAAATACCAAGTAGGACAAGCTACTATTTATAAAGACATGTTTTGTCTCCTGAATGGAATATTTCTGTGAAATACATATATGTAGAAGAGGTTAACATTATATTTTATTTGTAGCCCATGAAAAAAACAGGTTTCTCTCCCATATGTATCAATTCGCTGTGTAGAAGTTATTTATTTTCCCTCCTGGAAGATCAGTGAACACTGCCACCAAGAAAAGGGCCATGAAAAACCGGATTTGCCAGCTGCATGAGACCGCCCATGCCCTGTTGTGACTGCAGTGCCAATCTCTGAGATCAGTGAGTGCCGGGTGTGTTCAAATGGGACTGTATACAAGGCAGGTCCGGACAGCCATGCTGAAAACAACATCTGCTCTGGGGAATTTACACAGCACAGCTGGGATTTGGATTAGGGTCTAGTTCTTGCTATAAGCACCACACGGGGGTGAAATGCAGTGGTACTTGGCCAGCTGAGAAGTCTCTCCAGGAAGTAACTGTACCATGGTTAAATTGTGGAAATGTAGAGCCCTGCATAAAGTTGGCTTGAAGAAACTGGGAGGGAGGACTTGAAAATGAAAGCTATACCCTCTTTCAGTGATCTCGTCTGGTGGACAAGCCTTTGGAAAACAAGAGTTTTGCAACAACCAGTCCAATCCTACCTGTGGGAAACCTTCTGAAAGTCAATCTCCACTACATTAGCTGACATGGGAAGTCACTGGATGACAGAACAAATTCAAGGCCTTTCAGAACTGAAGGCAAAACAGATTTTTGCCACTACATGGGTGAGGCTTTGAATTGCAGCAAAGGTTTTTGTGAGATGGAAACCAGAGGCTGGACAAAGACTGTTGCTGATGCATAGAGTCTGTGTAGGTTCGAGAGTAGACTAGAGGTGTTGCTGCATTCACACAGAAAAATTGTATTTCACCTGGGAAGTTACTAACTCTGAAGTGATAAAAGGCTGTGGGAGCACACCACATAGAGTGCCCTGTATACATTCTCTTCACTCTCAAGTGCCCCAGGCACCTGCCTTTCACCACCCTCAAACACAGGGCAGGAGAGACCTTGGACTGATCCAGTACAGCTGTTCTAGTGTCCCTGTGCGCTGCAATGGGGTGCAGGAATATGAAAAGCCCAGGCACCTCAGCTTGTGACTTTTGTGGCTGATGCTGCCACTGGCTCCCAGTGTTGCTGGTGCTGCAAACTAGCCCTGTTGGACAGTTTCCTCCAGGCTGATTTTGCAGAAATAGTGGGTGCATTTGTGAAGATTTGTGACCACCATGAAACTTTCTCAGTTTTAAAGCCAGAGATAGAGGCAGCCATATAGTTATTAATGGTAAGTCTTCCACTATATTTGAAATAAATACAAGGGGGAGGTTGTCTTGGTATAAGAGCTAACCTATTTAACATGCGAAAAAGTGCTTTTCACCCCAGCCTAAAAAGGATCAGTTTTTCCGAAGTAGGCATTTCTGCTGCCCGTGCAAGGAAAGAAGAGAAAAAAAGAAATGTCTATAACTACTTAATTAGCAATATAATTATATAGACCCCCCCCAAAGAATAACATCCTGAAACTGGGCACAGTGTTTTCCTGTGACACTGAAAAAGAGTATCTGGGTTCCTGTTCAGTGCAAACTGAGATGAAAGGTATCAAAGTAAGATCTCTTAGTGGCTTCTAGGAGCCAATAATTTGGGGTATGACAATTAAATGCAAACACTACTTTTGACTCAAGAGCCAGATCTCCAAGCCACAGACTTCATGAACCACAGATCTCTTGGGAGAGTGGGCCAGCTAAAAGCATGGTTCAGCATTTGTCCTACCCAAAAGCATTTATTATAAGCCAGTTCTGGGGACATATTTTTCATCCAGATGAAATTTTGGACTGGTCTGATAACACTATTCTTACAAATTTTCACAAGAAAAATTTAGTCAAACTCAGATATTCTTAGAAATTGCAACAGCTATGTCTTAGGAATTATATATACTACTCAGATTGTAGTTACCTGATAACCTATATAACGTGGGAGCAAATCCTTTGGTTTGTGAGTAAACCTTATTCCTAACAGACTTAAACTAGTAGCCTAGTACTTATTCTTACACCATGTACAAATACAACTGTCTGACACAAACAGAAAAGGTTACGAGATCATGATTATGGATGATTGCCACAACTAACCTATAATAAAAAGTCAAGTTCTATGTTACATGACATGTGCAAGATCTAAGGAGACATGGACGCTGTGGGCTGTGGGTAGCAGCAGTCCTCTGCACAAGGAAGACACACTGCCTGTCCAGTGCTACAGCTAAAGAAAAGCAAAACATACTCATCTTTGACAGTCAGTCTTCCAAAAAACAGCTTGCTCTAATCAGACTCTGACTCCAACAAAGCACCAATGGCTCTTTGCAATTGGAATTATTTCTGGGCCATCTTTGAACTCTCTGTTGTCATTTCTGTCTCTCTTAACAATTTCAAATTGCACAGAAATAGTGATTAAAACAAATAAATATGAGTGGGAAATATAATCTTTTCCTAAAATATTTTGAGCCAAATATATTTTAAAAATTTGCTAATATTTTAACAAACGCATTAATTACATGACAAATGCATTCCCACAGAAATATCTTTAAAAAGTCACTATCAAGCAAAGACTAATCCTGGGAAACTAAAAATCTGCAGATAAACAGATATTTTATCTGCAGATAAACTGTTATTTCTCCACAGAAACAAAGACAGGTAGGCCTAACTAGTTATCTCTACTTTCTTCTTTAATTATTGTTGCTACATCCGAGTAACTATTCATGTACATGAAATGCATAGTTTAGGATTCCCCACTTTCCTTTCAGTCTCCACTTGTCATGCTACCCATAAATGCACTTCAGCCTAAACCACTCTGAGTTTTGTACAGACTACAAAGTGAGCTTTGCTGTACATGTCAAGACCTCTCTTTTCCATGACTTTTTTTTTGACAGGTGCCTTTATATCTCTTCCTCTGAGGACTTCTCTCATAATTCAGGTGTTGAAATCTCGCTGTACAATTTTTTTGTCAAGAATGGAAGCACTGCCACATAAGAATTTTAGTACACTCTGATGCTGGTTTTCTCATTCAGTTTAATGCTTTTTAGCAGTCTCATTTCTTTTGATCTGTATCACCCATGTCGCATGGCTCCACTAAAAAAATTAAGTGCTCCAAGGGACCATACAGGTACAATGTAGATAAAAACTCACCGACTCTGCTGTGACACAGATAATTTTCTCCTGATTCTCAGAGGAAAATAAAATGTGGTGCTCTGTTACACAATAAAGAAAGGCAACTGAGATGGGGAATGGATGAAGCAGATCCTCTCAGACCCTGTCATCTAGCACTGCTTCTTCTGGCTCTAAAAAGCAAAGACTTTCCTTCTGACTTTGGAAGCAAATCTCCAGTGATAGAGCTTCAAACCTGCAATCAGGTAATCAAATATCTGCTCAAAATGAAGATACAGGATAAAGACTAATAAAAGATAAAGAGCTAAGATAAACAGTATGGATTTCCGGAAGATCTTTTGTCCTCAAGAATGTAAAAAGCATAATTTCCAACCATTGTAAAATGCTGAGAAAGAGATAAACCTCCCTTTTTTTAAGTCCAGAGGCAGATATTTGGTTATCAGCTCTGCGGGTGGTTGTCTTGATACTACTGGCTGTTAGGGCAACTTAGACATTCCCTTGGGTTGGTATCATTTATGCCAGAAAACAGTTCAGCTGAGACTTAAAAGAAAGAGAGGAAATTGAACCGTCCTTTCACTTTTCTCTGAAGATGTGCTGTTTTCAAGAAAGGGCAATATCCCTGTGCTAGGCTCAATGGCAGGAAAGGAAGAATTGAATAACAATCTCCATGGAGGCAAATATCCTTGGTACTTATTTATCCTGAAAAGTCTACTTCAAATACATTCCAGCAAAGTTTTGACAGAAAAAAAAATTGTTTGACAATAGGCTATATAATGCTCCTTTTATCTTTTTTTTTTTTAAAAAAAGTAAAAGGAAATTCAAAAACTGCAACTGAAAATAAACACTTGAATTTTTTCATCAAAACTTGCTCTGAACCTTGTTAGCAGTTAAGGTACTTCACAGTACACCTTTGCTATTTCCACTAACAGTAACATTCTATAAACCAATAGGTACTGTCTATACAAAACTGTATTCTAAGCACAGTCCACATTTAATTACGCATCAATATTTGAAACCATGGTGTCACTTCATACACAGATACCAGTTACAGTGCTTGCTTATGAACTGCAAAGAAAGACTGTAATACTCACGCAGATCTTTTTTTCTCAGATTTTTCATTCTTACAATTTTCACAAATAATGAACAGCATGGGCATTCTTCGTTCTGCAGAAAAGTGACAAAGTTATTACCTGCATTAATAATAAATTGCTTATGCTTTATATAACGTGCTCTCCCATAAGTGCCTTTTGCAATTTTCAAAGCCGTGCAGCAAAGTTGTTTGCACTGCTTTGGATGTTAAAACCATGTCTATGTAGAGTTAAAAAAATTTAGGAAATATTCATCTGTATATATATATATGTCATAGAGAGAAGAAATAACAGTAAAATGGATAACATAGTGAAATGGTTTTAAATAAATGCTTGGTTTACATGACAGAACACATTAATTTAAAAGAAATCTTTATCAACAATTAATCTGGAAAAATAAACCAACAGAGAGTGAATGTGCATGAAAAGTACAACCATCAAACATCTGTAGACAAAGATAAAATAAATTTAATTCTCTTAAACATTGTTATTTCACATGGAAAATATACTTTCTTCAGATAATTTTATTTAGTAAAAATTCCAAGTTTCCATTAAAATCTTTATCAGGAATATTTCCCAGAAATGGTGAAGAGAAAATACATTAAAGGTTGTGAGGAGTTCAGCTATTGTGACCAGGAAGAGGAAAACAAGGGATACAAAAGACTACACAGAAACAATCTGTGGTAAAACATATAATCACGATGCTGCTGACTTATCTGTATTCATAAGCATCATGACCTCAGAAGAAAAAGGCACTGTTAGGTGAGTGAGGTAGCACCAGCACAAACACAGCAAAACTTATATGAAAGAAAACAGCTTTGGAAGAGATGCTAACGAAACTTCCCCATCCAAACCAGGTGGTGTATATTTGCAATAAGTATCATTAGCTGAAACATCAAGCACAGAAGGAAGGACAAATAACCAGACAAATAACCAAACAAATTATTAATTCTTGTAGATTTTAGTACCTGAAACTTTAGTTGTTACCTCACTGAAAGTATTACCTAATCCTTCTCCCATTCTCTGCTAGCAAAATGATTCCACTAAATCCCTTAAGGGGCATTGTGTCACTCCTTTTTCTGGTTAGGAATTGATCCAGCTGAGAAGCTGGATACAAACTCTCCTATCATTCTTGAATTATGGTAAGGTGACCTTGGTCTGTATTTTGGGTCTAACTCCAAAACAGAAGGGCGTGTTTTAATGTCTTCTATCTGGATTCAGGTTCTGGATGAAATAAATCTCCTGACCCTCCCCTCACCAAGAACCCTCTACTTTTATTCTCTCTCATGATGCTGTTTCAGTTGTTAAGGGCAAGGGAAAAAACAGAGAGGATAGTCTCCTTCCTTGTTTTCTATGCATACTTTCCCTGCAAAGGCAGGCTCTGTTCAAAAGGATGAACTTGTAGATCCTTAGTGTTTCTTTAACCAGTTTGGTTAGACATTCACATGTGTTATTTCTTAAGTCAAGGGCATCCCACATTTGAGGTCTCCAAGCATCAATGCACATTTATGTCAACACACCTCCATGTTATGGAGAGAAACTCTCATTTTACAACCAGGGGGCACAGCATGGTTAAATAACTTTCTCATAGACAAAGGTTTATTTCAAAGCTGAGAAGGGAACAGAGTATGTTCACTCCCTGGAACCCAATGGACCATTTTAGGGCTTTCCCTCCTGGCTTTGTTCCACGAAAAAACCCAAAAACACGCCCCCCCGAAAAAAAAACAAAAACAAAAACAACCCCAACCCCTCCCTTCCCCCCCCAAAAAAAACCCTTCTCAGACATTATGGACAAAGATAGATCAAGATTTTTTCATGTATCTGTCATGCACAAATACCAAACTAGGATCATCTTTGTTTCCATGATTAATCACTGTTTTTAGGCAGTAATCTTCCCGCATACTGGCTGCTAGCACAGTTACCTGGACATCGCGTGTGTTTATACTCTTAGCTGGCAGATGCTGGGCTGTGAAAGATCCAAACTTGCCTAATGCTTGAATCAAACCACAGATTCAGCCCAAATCTACAGTAGGTTCCTGTGGGGCACCTCAGACTGCTTCCCTGCCTCCATGTGAATCACCCACTGTGGCTGAACTTCACTACCAAAAGTGCCTCCACAGAGCAGCCGATATCAGCAAAGGTATCAGCCATCCTGATATAAATAAGTAAATACATACATGAAATAAGACTAAAAGCTCACCAATAATTGGACTAAAAGCTCACAAATCCTCTTCTAGGCACCACAATCCCAGCCAAAAACCCACCTCAGGCCATCTTCAGCTGTCAAGAGCTTTTGTATTCTTACCTCAGGAGCACTCCAGTATGAGCCCATCCTGCTCCCAGCTGCATATAAGTCAGATACAGATGTCACTTCACTGTTAGAGGCAACAAGTGGCAATGATTCATGAAGTACCTCTGCAAACTTTAAGGAGGCACCTGCTGAGGAGCAAGTGGTTTTTCCATGCTCCGCCTTCCTCATTGCCTGAAAGGGAAAGTATGAAGAGAGAAGAGGAGGGAATTTGCTGAGTTTATTTGATAGCTAAATACGAGAGGTGTGTGTTTTGGGAAGGCTGTACACACCAAGGTGCCAAGAGTTATCAGCAGTTCAAGATAAGGGAGTGATGACACATAACTTATGCATGGATACCTATGACTTGGCAGCCTAAGCAATGAATGAACCAGAGAAGATAATAGTAGCTACATGTAGGCTGGAGGAAACCCGTTCTACAGCACCCCAATCAGCAAACAAAAATATCATGGATGAAATAATGCTATAAGACCTTTTTGTTCAACAAAATTTTATTTATTTACCTTTTCTTGGAGGTAGAGAGGCTTGAGTTGTTTGCTGGTAGATGTTTCCCCAATCTAATACGTATATTTGTCAGTGGGATATACATTTTCCTGCTTTCAGAAGCCTTCCACAAGCATGAAACTTCTGAGAAACCAAGACAAAACCCCAAAAATTCTCCTGCAAATTAAGGCATATATTGATTCATCTTAAATCTTAACATTTTGATATTTTAAGTACAATGCAGTGTCATCCAATTAGGACACAAAAATGACACCAAACTCTTCATATTTCTGGCAGAGAACTATGCAGCAGCAGATATGCACATGAATAGCCCTTGTATACAAGTCCTTCTACTAACTTGCCCAGATGTCTGAAATGAAACTATCACTTCAGAACTCCAGGAGGTGATACTGTACACTCACAGTACCCACAACCTGTCTTTCCCTTCCACACACACAGACATCAGGAAAAAACAAAATAAAGACAACTGACAACTTTACATTGAATGAAAATTGCTTTAGTCGTCAACCATTTTAGGATTAGAAATCTAACCTCAATACCCTTTCAATTAAAGAAATGTCAAAGCTTCAAAACAAGCTTGGCCAGCAGACTGGGAGAGGTAATTCTCCTCCTCTACTCTACTCATGTGAGACCCCACCTGGAGCGCATCCACCTCTGGGGCCCCCAACACTGGAAAGGTGTGGACCTGTTGGAGCGAGTCCATAGGAGGTCCACGAAGATGATGAGAGGGCAAAAGCATCTATTTTATTAGTCTGTTCTGCAGCAGCTGAACTGATGTTTCCTGAGCCATTCCCCTGGGAAAGTCTAACTCGGGGATGAAGGGCTGCAGTAGCACTGAGGTTCTGGAAGATGACGTTTTTCCCATAGGTAAAAAAACCCAAACAACCTCCCCCCCAACAAAAAAAATAAAACCAACAAAACAAACACACACAAACAATTGCACCACCACCAAAAAAAAGCATACAAAGCAAACAAAAAACCCCCACAACCAAAACCAAAACAAACCAGAACAAAACCCAAGAACTCTAATAAACACAACTGAGAAGTTGTGGTGCTCACAAAAGCATCTCTATCACACTCCCTTTTCAGGCGGACAATGGAGAGAAAACAATGAAAACTTGATGAAAGGCTCATGGGTTGAGATAAGGTGAGAAAGAGATCATTCACCAACCACCATCATGGGCAAAACAGACTCAATATGGGGAAATTAGCTTGATTTATTACCAATCCAGTCAGAGTAGGATAATGAGAAATAAAATTTAAATCATAAAACATCTTCTTCACAGGTTTAATTTTACTCCGGATTTTCTCTATCTCCTCTACCCTACCAGTTCAGGGGGACAGGAAATGAGAGCTGCAGCTCCTTCATCCTCTGTGGAAGGACTCCTCACACTGTTCCCCTTCGCCAGTATGGGATCTCTCCCATGGGAGATAGTCCTCTATGAATTTCTCCAACTTGAGTCCTTCTCACAGGCTGCAGTTTTTCGCAAACTGCTCCAATGTGGGTCCCTTCCCTGGGGTGCAGTCCTTCAGAAACAGACTGCTCCAGCATGGGTTCCTGACAGCAAACTTGCTCTGGTGTAGGCTCCTCCCTCTATGGGTCCACAGGTCCTTCCAAGGACCTGCTCTAGCACAGGCTTCCCACAGTGTCACAGCCTCCTTCAGGTATCCACCTCCTCCAGCATGGGGGTCCCCAGGGCTTGCATGTGAACATCTGCTCCACCATGGACCTCCATGGGCCGGAGGGGGACAGCCTGACTCTCCATGGTCATTTAACAGCTGGTTAAATAGTTAACAACTGTTCAGCACAGGTGTCAGGTGAACCTCAGGTCCAAAGCCTTGAGTACCTCCTCCCCCTTCTTCACTAACCTTCATATCTACAGGGCTGTTTCTCACATTTCTCACTCCTCTCTCTGACTGCAATTGCTATTGCACAGCATTTTTTTCCCCTTCTTAAATACCTTATCCCAGAGGCACTACAACTGTCACTGATGGGCTCAGCTTTGGCCAGCAGTGAGCCAACCTTGGAGCCAGATGGCATTGGCTCTGTCAGACATGGGGAAAGCTTCTGGCTGTTCCTCACAGAAGCTACAGGGGCTGCCTGCCTACCAAAACCTGCCCATGTAAACCAAATACAGGAGTGTTCAGCTGAGGTAAGGAATGACTGTATCACCCCAAAACAACTGAGAAACAACCACTTCTGGGATAAGTCAAGGAAAGAAAATGGAGGACCAATCTCCAGATCTCTGTCACCTCTCCTAACCAAGGGGTAGGCTCTGCAGGAGTTTCCTGCACAGTACGGGCTGGAGGAAGCATGGAGCTGGAGGAAGCCCATCCCAGACACTGGCTGTCAAGTGCCTCTCCTTGAAGAGAATCTACTAGTAGTCCCAGAACAGGACGTGGGACAAAACATCTAGTGTGAACATATGAAACGCCACATCAGCTGCTGAGAAGATACTATTTCTGGTTTAGTTCAAATTACCTGAGATTTTAGGGTGCATCACAAACTCTGAAAAGTGACATACAGAAGGTGGAGCAGGCTGTACAAGGAATCCTCAGAGAACTGTTTTCATTGTCTCAACAATACATGTTTTCTGACCAGTCTGGTAAAACCAGGAAGGAGCAGATGTTCACCATTCACAATCAAAAAGTCCACAGGCAAAGTAAAGCAGAGTATCTAATCCTGACAAAAATATCCCCAACGGGGAAAATCAGTTGAAAAGTGAAATTGTACCAGAGTACCTCAGGGAGCCTGAAGACTTGGCAAAGCGGATGGAATACCCAGATCTTAACAATAACAGGAGAACTTTGATAAATATGATGATATCCTCCATGGCAGGCATTAAGGAGTCAGTCACTATGCCCATTTTGGCAGTTCAGGTACCTTATTTTGAGCTCATGAGTGGCAGGTCAGATAAAACAGTGAATGGAACTTTAGAAGATAAGGTTGAAATTGTCTATGTACCTTGCTGGAAAATTGGTGGAGAGAAGAAACTTCTGTAGCTCTTGCCTACTTGTTTTAGGTCAGGATCAACAAGGAGTTGAGGTACTCCTGTCAGTCTCATCTTGGCTGACCTTTGACAAACTCCCGAACACCAGCATCTGCCTTTCTTTTGCAATGGTTCTGTAGGACTATTATCAAAAAGTCAGCAAAAAATAACTTCTTAATCAGCTCCAGCTCTAGAAAAGAACACCTCTCTTTTCCAAGTTACCTCCGAGGAATAATTCACACTAGAAACAGAAGCTAAACGTCTCTCTCTGCCATACTTTCTTGGTCTTTAGTGTGTTTGTGTGATGCACTGTGATGAAGTGAACAGAATATTGGTATCTTACTGCATTTCTCCAGTATGGTTCTCTTGTGTAACTAACATAAACTCTGTAATCCCTTTTACATACTATCCATTTTGGTAATAGTTCAATTCACTATATTGAACAAGCTCCAGATGATGCTAAAACAAAATGGCATTTTAAGAAGACAACTGCAGAACACACATGTGATCTGGGACAGAACACAGTTGATTGTGAGAGGAAATGGCAATGGTCTTTCAAGACAAACCTGTAAGTTTGATTTAATTGGTAAGAATAGATGTCGCCAAAGACCTAAACAGCCATGGATCTTTACCTTCATTATCTAAATACAAATTGGAAAAAATCAAATATCCTTCATAAGATATTTATTTCACAACAGTTCATGACAAAAAGCACCTGGAAAACAAAATTCTTTAAAGGCAGAAGACCATTTAATTCAAGTTATTAAAACCAAATAAAATTATTTCAAATGATAGTTTATGGTCACCACCTTCTGTGTCTGAGGAGGGCTTTATGGACATGCTACCAATAGTGTCAATGAAGTGCCGGAATATTTTGCATGGGCAAAAATATTAGCAACTAGCCACCAAGACAATAGGAGGTTGCAGACAGAGAATACTAAGCTATTTCCCTATCACACACAGCTGAATTTTTGCCTCTTGAACATCACAGTGAGATGGGGTTAACAACATAGAGTGCTGTGTTTGATACTACAGCTCTGAATCAGAAAGCAAGTACTGCTTAGTAAATTAAACTACATGGCTTGGAAACAAACACTTAAAGTTTTCATTTTTGAGAAGTTTACTTAGAAGGAGATGGCCCCTGTCAAGCACAGTGAAGTAGCTATCACATGTACTATCACGGTAAATATCTAGGAAGGGAGAGGAAAATGCTGTTCAAGCAGAGGGCTGTGCTTGTGATACTGGCTGGCTAAGGGCTTGTTTCTTCCGTGCCACAGCCATGCGCAAGGCCTGAAGAATCATATTCTCATTATTCATGATGTTGTAATTAGTCAGCTTCAGGAGCTTGTTGAAATCTTCTGCTTTCAGTGAGACCTCTCTGGTTGAGTATGGAGAGCAGAAACTGGAGATATCAATCTTGCCCTGTTCCATTTCAGCAGCACTACGTGACATGCCTTTCAAAGGAAAAAAGGAATGTGTTTGTACAGTCCCACAGAAATATCATACTCTGATAGAATACATAAAGAATAATGAGGAGAGATCACAGGTGCAATTACTATGATGATAAGTGCAGTGCTGTGTTCTCTAAAAAATCTACTTCTGAACAAAGCCTATTGGAATGGAAAACACAAACAATGGTGTCACTAAACATCATTCCATTGCAATCAGCACCTTCTACTGGTCAGTTCATGGCACATCATTTTATGTGGTCACTAGTGCTCACATCTTATGCTGCACATTCTTGAGTACAATACAAACTAAAAGGAATAAAGGGATACACAGGACAGGAGGAAGCAGAATACTCATAGCCTTAGAAATCATCATAAAAGCAATGTCTCAAATACTCACCCAGAAGGACACAGTACATATCACTTTATGTACTATTGCTTTGATTTTCCAGCATAGTCAACCAACACATTAAATGGCCTAAATAGAAAGCACAGTGGTACTCCACATATATATATATATGCGATTCTCCCCTAGACCTGACTGTCATAAAAATACATAATTTGAAAAATATGCTTTACTCTACACAGTAAAGTAAACATTTGGAAATTACAAGGAAAAAGTAGTTTCCATTCCTCTAATTGAGGAACACGTTCCTTCTTTGACTGAATTACATCAAGACCAGATTTTGCAAACAGTTTGAATCATCACATTTTGCAGTATAATCGCTGGTAGGAACAAGCAAACAAAGGAGTTTTGTATTGGGATGAGGAAAAAACACCCAGAGAGTGAGAAAGCTCACTGAATTATTAAAATTATCTGTGTACTGTTAACTTACCAGGTGCTACATATCTTTGAAAGGTATCATTCACTAATGGAAAATAAAGCAGCAGAGGAGCTCCTGGGGTGTCTGCACCATCAAACATGTAACACTCTTTCAGGTTCTTCTCTTCATCCTTCAATCCAATGCAGGGAAATGGAATTCCCTGCTCTGCGAAGTATGTGCAGGCCTGCTCCAGGGGCTGGTTATGGCCCAACATCAGCAGTATAAGGAACAGAGAAGATACCCAAGATCAGACTGCTGCCAAAGCCTGGTAATTTGTGCCAAATTGCACAAAAAACAGACTGAGAGCACTGGACAACCAGCAATAATGTGAGCACCTGTAGCCCCAGGGACTGCTTTTCTGTTTCCTGAGGAGACATTTGGAAATAGTCTTAACTAAATTTGCAGTCCAAGACAGTAAGCTTCACAGTCACATTATCTGTTTATATAGCAGTATAACTTGTCCATTGACCTCAATAGACTTTAGTAGGGTTTTGAGACCAACCTACCCATTTCTATAACCCTGAATTTCAGAAATGAGATTTCAAGCTAACATATTTTAGACCTCAAAATATAGCACTAAAAACATTCATCAGAAAGCTCATTTGTGATGACCAACTTTGTTAAATTATCTAACAAAATACTATCACCTCAGTTGGAATTAAATATTTCCTGAAGAATTCTGAGTACAAGAAAAAAACATAGTGCAATATATTTTTTTTTCAGCTGCAGTACAGAGACTAGTATTTTTTATGTGGCTTCACAGTGTAAGAGCACCAATAAAGTCTCTTCCACTCAAAAAAATGACAGAACCTTAACCAGTGAAATTTGTGTTTTCAGTGGTGTCCCTCAGGGTCAGTTTACAATTACAAGTCTATATTTTGAAGTCTAAATCTGTCTGTTTATGTTTGGAATATCACTTTCAAAATCTATGTAGCCATTTTAACCAAATCAGATTCCTGCAAACATAGTAAATGTATTTGATATCTTGTTTAAAGTCCACTATTCAAGAAGAAAAACTGTATTTGTTAAAAGAAAAAGATAAAGATGAAGAAATTCTTCACTTACTGGGTTGTTCCTGGACAGCTAGTAAATCACATGTTAATATAAAAAGACAAATAAAATTTTAAATGCTTAAGCAAAGTACAGATTAAATTCAGCATCCGAATCACTAAGTTTTTCCAGCTATATTTGCATTATTAGATCTTACATATAACTATAATATAAGTTGCAGCTTGACCTTCATAACTTCACTATGCTGCTCTGTATTTCACTTGTGAAGCACTTAGGGCTATTTCAAAAGTAGTTTGAGAAAAATAGAGATATTTTCTTCTCTATAAATTTCCATTCCTCTTTTGAGATTTGCAAACAGCATGTTACTAAATTCCACTAAGTTCCACATTTTATAGACACCTGTCTAAAAGTTGTGAAAAGCAAAGGAAAAGCTGTTACTAAACAAAAACAGTTTTGAGACTTCTCACCAAAGTCTGTGAACCCCCTGTGTAATTTAAGTGTATGATGACATCCACTTTCCGCTCTGATCTCATAAGGGGTGGGTAACTGGTTTCAAAGAAGAAAGCTGCATCCACCAGCTCCAAGTGTTCTGAGTTGCCTCTCAGGTCATTAGGACAGGTGTCTAGCAGAGTGTCTAAGGAGTAGAAGATTCAGAGCTATTAGCAAACTGCAGAGATATCCATCAAGTTAGAAAGCAAAAGGAAGGTGAGCTTCCCTCCCATCCAGAATCTTCCTTTACTTTAGGGTAGCATGCAGCAATCCTAAAGCTCCTTCACCCTCTCCATTCACATTTTGTTAGTGTTTCTAAACCCATGAACTGCACCAAACCCTAGGCAGATGCTGCCTATGTGCAGAGCCCCACCCTAGCATTTTTCATCCCAGTAAGGACTTCCAGTACCAAAATGACCCAAAAACTGAACAGCTGTATATTGAAAGTGAAAGTTGTGAGGAGTTACCCAGTTCTCCCTCCTCTCAGTAAACACTAACAGCTAACCATAAAACCCATTCAATTCTCTTCAGGACATACAAAAGTCTCTCGCTAGTTCCCAACCCCTGCGCCTACCACAATGACTGCTGAGATATGCAGGCAGGAGAGCTGACCACACCTTTCCATTTGGTGAAATGTTCATGCTGGATATACTCATTGTGCATCTGGAGGCCTCTTAGGAAGTTGTGGTACTTGGAGACAGCAGGGCGATCTGTCAGGATATCCCGGAGAGTTGTGGAGAGGCCGCTCGTAGGAGTGAAAACACACGTGGCCATCTCATATGGCTTCTCGGGCAAGTCTGGTTGTTCCTCTAGAGGTACATGGCATAAATGACACGCAGCTGAATTATAACCACAAATAAGAAGAGGCTAGACACAGAGAGGAGAACAAGTCTTCTGTACCAATAGTAATCATGTGTTCCTAGCTCTTGGCATTGTGATAGTTCTAGTTGGTTCAGGTGTGGACACCTGAATTCAACAGAAAATTGCAAATTATTTATACAAATCCAAGCATTAAGTTTGGAGGGTTTTTTTCTGAAAACATGGTCCACAGGAATGGGACATAAGTGTGTTCACTGGCTTTCCTTGAATTTTAACATGAAGATGCTCATGTCAAGAAAGTCTTTAAGTATGGAGCTGTCTCTCTCAGCTGGTGTAACAGAGCTCCACTACATTTACTTCATTTGACCTCTACTAAGTCTTTTGGTTTAGTTAGATTTTGAGAGAGGATGTGCCATGTAGGGCAAATAGATGTTGAAACAGGAACACTCAAGCTTCTCTCTGGCTGAAAAATAGGCTTTGACAGAAGGTTTTGACAGAAGTATTTCTTTCAAGCCTTTTAAACACAACACTTTAGGGACCACGTTATGTATCCATCCCTATCTCCTTTGCAGCAAGGCCTGTCTGATGGTGCCTTTCCTTCTTATCACAGTCTCACTATTTATGCAAAGCACTGGCTATTCAGTAAAATCAAATCACTTGATTTTTCTGGTGTGTCACATACCCAGAGACTGAGAGCAATAGGATGACAGAAAAACTCAAAAAATGAGAAATGTGAGTGCCGTTAGCCTGTTAGAGGGGCCTAGAGGAGGGTACTTTTATTTACCTATTTCAGTCACTTTGTCTTGGGTCCACCTGTGCCAGAAGTCCTCTGAATTGTCAGCTGCGTGCCAGGCATCCAAGAGGTTTTTGGAGAAGATACTACTCCACATTCCTAGAGAGTGGGAGAGGCATAATAAGTAGTGTTGAGGTAAATACAATTAAGTTCTTTTAAAAACTGCCTTCTGTTCCTTCTGCAGCTCTTCTGTAACTTTTTCATATTTCTATGCAATTTTTGCACAAGTCCAGACACCTATTTCAGTGATAGATCAAACTCCAAAGGTAAACTTATTTCAGAAATAAATTCAAAATCTTTTCCCTCCCACTGTGTTTTACCTGGAACATTTTTTTTTTAATTTTATATCGTCACTTTTCTGCTTTCATTTCCTTTTTCTGTTGATAAAGGAATATTTTCAGCTAGCTCCTTCTCTGATTACCCTCTTTCTTGCTCCATTTTTTTCTTTTTAACTTTTCCATTAGCTTCCACAAAATCTCATAGATTTCCAACTTTGAAAATTTTTTGCAAGTTATGGGAAATAGTGATGCCTCAAAAGCACTCACAAAGGTACATGACAACTTATTTGTTATTTTAGTTTCATTTTATCATAGTCCAAATTATAAAACCACCTTTGCTAGCACGAGTAGCTGAATGAGTCTCAGGAAACATAGAATTATAGAATATCCTGAGTTGGAAGGGATCCGCAAAGATCATGAAATCCAGCTCCTGGCCCTGCACAGGACAACCCTAAAAATTACACCATGTGCCTGAGAGCGTTGGTCAAACTCATCTTGAACCCTGTCCGGCTTGGTGCTGTGACCACTTCCCTAAGGAGTCTGTCAGCTGACTGACCCGGTACCTGTGCTTCCACGTGCATAACAACAGGTTTCTGGGGACTAATTTCCCAAATCACTGGTGTTTGTATTAAAATCTTGCCAATCCCCCAGGCTGGTGAGTCACCTTGCATGAAACAGATTCGGGACTCAGGGAGCTTCTTCATCAGGCGCCCCATGAAGAACTCACTGCCAAAATCCTCTGCACGAATGAAGGCGCCATACTTCAGGAAGCCCACCTCGTATGGTGTGAACTCCACCCACTCTGCCAACACATGCACCAACAACGTTAGCTCCACTACTGAAAAGAGTGCAGTTGCCAGTCTTGGAATAAACTTTTCAGGTGTCAGCTCTTGCGAGTAAGCTGGCTTGTACACGTCCTGAATAAACCCTGCTGACAGCCACTTAACCAACTATCTCACTATCTATGAGTTTGTGAAAGAGCAATGTCAGGACTAAGGGAAAATTTTAATTCTTCTTTCTTTTTATTTAGTGAGTCCAAATGTTTCTCATGAAGAGTGGACTAGAATACAGATTGATTTCTATTGCTTTTATTGCCTTTAGCCAAGCATTAAAAACATAGAATCATAGAATGCTTAGGTTGGAAGGGACCTTAAAGATCACCTAATTCCAACCCTCCTACCATGGACAAGAACATACATTAAGCAAACATAAAGGTCCAGTGAATCCCTTTCTTGAAGAATTCTTAGCAGTCCTGAGACTGTGTCACAGAATTATGTTGTGTTATTAGTCTGAAATTAACATCTGAATATGCACAATCACATGCCAAGAGAGTTTACAAAATACTAAACTGTCCTGTGGCTACCCAGTTACGCTTTACATTTCGGAACAGTACTTCTAGTGGCTTTGAATGAGAATTTAAAACAATTCATCATGATTTGCAGTATCCCCTAGTTGAAAAGATAGCTCTTTTTCAGATTTGAAACATTACCTCTAAAATCTTTGGTGGTAACTTTGTCCTTGACATTCAGGGCAAGGTAGATGGGCAGAGGGTTCTGACCTTGATTCACTGCCTGACGTTGATCAGAAAGTCTATGGTGGCTTTTCTGGATTTGGAAAAAAACCTGAAGAGTTAGCTGATTATCAGTTCTTTAAAGACATCAGCTTATAAAATCTGACATATGATTTTCCTAAATTTCCTCTTGAATTTAATTCCATGTGCTTGAATAACAGAGGACAAGAAAATCATGCTAGCAAGAATAATTTCTGCTAAGATAACCATCCATGTTTTGCATTCTGTATACACTGACAGCAACGAGTTGCTTCACATGCTTCTAGCTTTACATTTTTAACAGTAAGTCAACAAATAGGGTAGATCCGAGTAATTCAGCTGTTATCATGTACTTCATCTGTTAATCATAAGGGTTCTTCAAGGCACAGTGTTAATGATCCTTCTAATCTTTTTTTTTAAACGATATATTGATAGTTAACATCCACAGAGGAAAAATCCTTGAGCTGTCCAATACTAAAAACTTATACATGAAATGGAGATTTTTAGTATACTTCAACCAAATTAAATTCTAGAAAATTTTGGTATGCAGCACTGAGGTTTGAAATACAGTGTGAAATATGATATGAAATGAGATTATTTCTATTTATCTGTTTCCTCTAGACAAAACATAAACCATGTTTACAGGATTTAAAAATAAAATAGCTTTTTCTCCAGCTATTGTCAGGCTTCTAGTTTACATGGAAGGTTTTGCTTGTGTCATTACAACAAAATTAGAAACTGGAGGTCCAGAGAGATCAAATTCAAAGTGGTTGAAAGGCACCTACAAAATCATAGTTTTGGCAGTTAAGATGTCTCAGGAGCTCTGGATCTATATAGTTCCTTATCACTAAATCCCAAAGTTCTGTACATATGAGGTACGTCTGCAGGACATTCAAGTTATGAATGCAGTTAGTGTAAATATTGCAGCAGTGGAGAGATAAAAACATGGGGCCATAAAAACCACCTAAGAAACTTAAAATTTTCTTGAACAGATACAGTGTTAATTAGTTGGCTACTTTAGAGCTAGTCTGAGTATTTCTATGTTACATTCTATGACACTTTAGGCTCCAGTGTAGACATAATCTATCTCCAAGTTATTAATGTAAATAAGTGGTGTTCTACCTGCATACTGACTACAGTGTTATTGACCAGGTTCTCTTCCTAGGGCTTTAATTTCTTGTAATGGTCATGAATATTAAGTCAACAACTTTATGAGAAGAAAGATGTATAGACATTACCCCATCATTCAACATGGATTCAATCATGAGCCCCCACAGATCAATAAAAGAGGTTTTATGTCCTGCTTGGGTCCTTTGGCTCAGCTCTCTGTAATAATTCCTTAGACTTTTCAAGCAAAAAGCCCCCATCTTGCACTTGGCTGCTTGCTTCCGTGCTTCAATAATTATTTCTCCGAGATCCTTACGTGACCAATCAGCATCTTCATATAGCTTTGTCATTGTCCTGCAGGCAGGAAACATGATGGAAAGCAGGGGAAAATGAACAAGATCCTTTTGAAGCTCAGAGAATACACTTTGCAGATCTTTGGGCACTTACTGTTTTATCTTTTAGTTACTCTCCTCTTTGAGCTTACTTTCAGCAGAAATGCAAGTCTAAAGGCAACTAGTCAAAAATCATTTGATCCGGGGTCCAACACAAGCATCTACATGAGCTGTCTATGCTGTTTCTGTCCAACAGTAAATAACCATAAAGCATAATTTTTGCATAGGATTAAGGATGTTTGCCCTTCCAATGAAGTCTACTCTTTTGGTTAGGGATAGGTTACTTCAGTGACACTAAATGTATGATGTACAACAGTCCTCTCATAGATGACTTTGGCATTAATAGCCCAAAGATGGAAGCAATAACTCAATTCACCACCTTTACCCTGAGAGCAAGACAAAGCATGGGTTTTTCTTAACACAACAAACTCCAAGCAACAGTATCAAAACATCTCCTCACCATGTTGTGCCAGATGAGCCACTGATGTATGAAATACAATCCAGAACACGCAACTTTTGAAGGCCCAAAATGCTGCCATACATGCCAGTGAGTGCTCTTATTCCACATCCTGCTGTGGTCACAGCCACTATAGGCACCTGTTCAAGACAAAAAAAAAAAAAAAGAGAAGAAAACATAGGTGGAAAAGTGGCATTAAGAAACAAATAATGTCAAAAGATTACAGAAATGCAAAAGTAACATCCAAACACTAGTAAAATAAACACATACATTAGAGATAAAGCAACATTGCTCTATAAAGCTGCAGGGCATCCCTTTAGAATATATTAGATCTTGGCACTTCAGGAAGGATTTTTATGAAACACAGACCAAACCTATTGGTTTGAAGCTCCTTCAAATGATTCAGTTGAAAGTCAACTAGAACCAGAAGTTCTGGTCATCCAAACAGACAGCTGAACTGTCCAGTTGAGATCATTCTGATGGCAAACAGCACCCCAGAGGAGAAGCTCCTGTCAAAGGTCCTCACTCATTCAGATGGAGGTAAAAAATCACTTCTCATCTCCAGGTCTGAGAGAAAGGAGAGAGAAAAATCCGCCAGCATTACCCTTCCTGATTACCTCATGCTCTTGCAGATCTTCCTCCAAATGAAGAACATCCTTTAGTGCAGCAGCAACCACCTTCCTCCGGTTTTGCAGGAAATTCTGTTCATCAGTGCAGAGGTCAAACCCCAAGCGGGCATCTAGGTTTCTTGGCCTGAAACACAGACCCTGAGTCCTGTGACCAGGGCAAAAATATTCTTATTGTGGACAACTCCAGCTGTGCTTGTGTGTGTGTACAGACCAGATTGTGGACAGTATAATGTGATAAATGAGAAAGAACAACAGACTTCTGGTTTTATTTGCTCATATAATTATTTTTTCAGTTTCAATAGTTGCTACCATACGTGCCCATAACTAGGCAACCACTGTCACCAGGCATTGCAGTTGAATAGGGAAACAGCTATCATGCCTTGAAGTCATTTGTATGATTCAGAAAAATCATTTCTTTGCAAAGCTGCTCTATCCATCTGTGGGCACAGTAGTGCACACAAATCAAGATCTATTACTGAGATGCACTAGCAGTTTGGAAATTTGGAGGAAAAGAGACTCATGATTTAATTCACCATCAATGTTAAAAGGAAAACCTGGCAAATAAAAACCTACAACCCAATAATGAACTCACATATCTGCTTAGAACTGGACTTGCACAGACCCCTGCTGATTTCAAATGAGCTTTGTGTAGGAGCAAATGTCTCCTAGTTAGTGGATCAGGTCTTGCTGGAGACTCACTTACCATTCATTTGCCTTTGTGTACAAGTCAATTGTCCTGTCCTGAAAATCACAATACAGACAGTGTAAGCAGTGTAACCTGTGCCTTCCTCCCCTATTCCATCCAGGGCCTGAGTTTTCCTGTCTTGGAAGTATGAAACACAGCTGGAGAATCTGGCCAGCAATGGTCTGGGTTGTTAGAGACATTAACAAGCTCCAGCACTGCCTGGGTTGAGTAGAAATGGGCCATTCACAGAAGCTAGGTGGGCTTAGGGCTCCTCAGCTTCTCATAGTTTAACCTTCGTTTTCTGGGAGAGTCTTTGAAAGCTGGACATCTGAACCACACACATATGGATGTTCTCTGTTTGATCTTCTGCTTCAAGCATTCCCTTTGCAAATGTATATCTTACTTGTTATATCCATTACTGTTAGCTCACATACTATGTTGATGAACATACATATTAGACATGTCCTGAGGAAGTTAGTTTAAACTCAGAACAGGATTACACAGGGTATGACTGGAACCACGTGCAGAATAAAAGAAAAAATAAATATTGCACAATTGCAGAGTGACTGTCTTTCACATTTTACACTGTAGCATGCTTCATGTCTCACAGGAACTGAATCACTGAACTGTAAGACTAATCATTCATCAAACTGATGGTGTTGGGCTACTTCGTGTTAGGAAAGATTTGTTCTCACCTCTGCTATTGTTATTTTCTCTTGTATAGGAAGCGAGTTTAGAGGTAGAGTCACAGACTCGTTCATATCCCTTTCATTTTGACTTGATGTAGACTGGAAAAATGGATAAGAGAAAAAATAAACAAGACAGTTACCTATTATACAAAAAAAGGAGAAAAAAAAAAGTAAAAGCAGTCTCCCCTGTCTCACTTGCATGCATGCACTTATCAATTCCCTGCAGACACAGATCTGCACAAGCATTCAGATCTTAGTGGTCCCCAAAGAAATACACAGCAAAGAGCCAGCTATGTGTTAGTGGCAATTACGTACCCTGCTGAGATGCCTCCGCCGTGGTAGAGCCACAGTGAGCGCCGACTGACTGTACTTGATGTAGTGGAACCTGGCCGGGGAGGTCGGGCAGAGACAGGAGCTCAGTGTGTGGGTCTGGGTTCCTTCGTATGACCCGTCCACAGTTAACGCAAACTTTCTCTCTGAAGCAAAGGTGTTTCAAACTTAAGTTCTTCAAAAAAATGGGGTAATTTCTTTGCACAGTAATGTAACATGTTTTTCTTAAGTAACTACTTCATTTTGACACCCAAATTATCGGAAAAATAAATAGACTGACTCATCTGAGGGTTTCAGCTTTAGAGCTGGTGTGCAGAACGTGCCATATAGCTTTAGCACTACTGTACTTACATACATATGTGATTGCTGAGACTACTGCTGTATTCATTAGGTAAGGACTCACAGCTGATAACAGTTTTGGGGGGAAATCACACTCTCTTCTGAAATTTTCAAAATACCTCAGTATTATACCAGAAAAATATTTTAGTATCGCATACTGTCTTATTGCTGAGATGTTTTGAAAATTCTAGACTTCATGGAAAAAACATGGGCTTTTATAGCAGAGAAAAACTCTCTCTGGAATCAGTAAAATCTCAGTCCCGCTGTTATGTTTCCCTTTCCTTTAACCTGTAACATTTCTTTTTAAATATTTCTGGCACTTACAAAAATAGTGTCTGGTGGTTTTCTGCCTTCATGCAGTAAGCCTCAGATATGTCTGTTCAAGTAATTAAAAATGGTCTTTATATAGAATATCAACCTAAGTTCAAGGTGAAATATACTCTGTAAATCCACACACTCAAAAGTATATAATCAGCCTTCAAAAGAATTATCCCACTCAAGCATCTTCAGTCACATCTATCAAACTTTTTCGCTGTGACAGCTGAGTTCAACTGGATCATCCACGTGCTTAAGCAGTGTGCTGAATTGGGGTCATCAGGAGATGTCAGAATGAGATGTTTGAAAAGTTGTGTAGGAGGTACACAATTCCACAGGTCTGGACTTGACATGGTAGTGATACACTGCTCGAAATGTGCAACAAATGTCTCTGCTAATATACTGTGAGTCTTGTGTTTCACTAGTGGCATGTTTAATATTGTTATACCTAAAGAAATTTTATTAAGTTAAATGGTAAAAGAGGTCTAATCCTCTTTCTGCCCATTTCCTTTTTCTCAGAATCCGGAAACAAAAGAGTTAGCTTGAGTTTAGGATTCAAAAAAATTCAATTCCTTGCACAAACACTTCGGAAAATTGTAAGCATCTGGCAAGATGTTATTGCAGAGGAAAATATTTTGTGGGGAAATTAGACCACATGCTCATCACACCACATTCTGCAATAATCTGTATATTTTTGATCAACTATAACCCCCTCCACAGGCCACTGGCATCAGTGGCATTTTGTCTGGCACCTTAAATAATTTTAAACTAAGATGTTCAAGCATAAAACACTGAGTGCTTTCACCATAAAGTGGCAACCAGATTTGCTCATTAAGTCAGTGAAAGGCTCACCCATAGTGTCCTTCCTCATCCTCCCACCGTTCACCTGCACCTCCAAACAGGAAACTTCACGGGACTGTAAGAGACAACCAGGGCAAGAGATAAAGGCATTTGCTAGCAGTGGAGTTCTGCCTCCTCCAATCCTTTGGACCATAGGTCTCAGGGCATGCACCTCAAGGGAGAGGTGATTCCAGACTGTAATCCCCCTACCAGGTCTAGGGAGATGGGATCAGGCTTCCACATGGGAAATAACAGACCATGTAGAGATGAGGAAAGAGAAAGGATATACTTGCTTCTGCCTGGAGGAGCAGCCCTGCAAGGGCCTGGGAGAGGATTGGCCACAGGAGAAGACTCTCCAAACAATGCTCAGCCAAGCTGTCCCTGGGCAGATGAAGGGATGTCACACACCTGAGCCCAGCTCAGTTTAGGCAAAGGCAAGTGCTGGCAGCAGCTCACAGTTTTCGCAGCTTCAGCCTCTCCCAGCATGAGTCACTAGCTGGGACCGCATGGGAAAGCCAGAGCCAACACCAGCTTTAGCCTGCCTCTTGGTCAATGCCTTCATGCCACCATATGGAGCAACTGCCTGGTACCTTTAATACTAGCTTTGCAATAAACATTCTTATATGGCAGGGGAAAAGATTATGAAATAAAAATTACCACTAAAACTCCATTAGTAACAATGTTTTCAGGAGGATCTGGACTGAAAGACAAAATGGAAAACAATGAATTCAAAACCAACACACTCTTCTTTTTCTTTTTTCTTTTTTTTTTTTTTTAAACTCTTCATTAATGGTTATTTCATTATCTCTATCTTTAAAAGTCCATCTTCATACAGGCAGCATGGACAAACAGTACCAGAAATTCTACCTGCACATTCAATCCATTTTGCCTCTCACAGGCTTGAGTCTGAACTTCAAACAATTTATGGACAAGTTCTGAACAGAGGAGCTCCTCACTGTATCAGGCAGGATCGTGTCCTGACACACCAAAGAAAATTTACAAAAGGATGGCATATTTACAGGCATAAGTACACTATTGTCCCATATTGTTCAGTTCAAATCTGTGGGATCAGAGCTGAAAAGCTGGTGAATTCATCCAACATTCCATTAAAAAAAGAAAAAAATACCAACAAATGATGGTACCTTAAAAATCAACAGCAGCACTAGGATTGATCTACATCATTCTCTCCATTAACTGCACAGTCAGCACAGAAACACAGTAAAAAAAATTTTTAATCTATTTCTAAAACAAATTCCAAGTATCATTTTCCCATAATCTTATGACAAAGCAAATATCTGGGATCCCACAAGTAAGGAGAAAGAAGGGTTTTAAATTTATAACTTCTTTCTGTCATCAGAGACATCTCTATGCCCCCATCAGCACCTGTGGTCGCTTTTCTCTATGTCTGGATGCCCAGTGTAGAAGCATGCACATCATGCATGGTCATGCACCCCTTCTCCATTAAATGCTCTACACAAGCGTTTCCTGAACACACAAATCACTCTGCTTTATTCAGATGGTGACAGTGTTAGGGGGCTGCATGTGTAAACTATGCTTTCTATCAGTAACCTCATGTCTCCGCCTTACATTTTGTTGCCTATTTCACCTCACGCACCTGCTCTCCATCGTGAATTCAACCTCCAGCTCCTCTTTTCCCTGTAAAAGAAAACGAAGACAGTCACAGCATGTTGGTCTCCCTGCGAAGAGAGATACCCTACAGGAATCTGTGCTCTTCAGAGTTCTCTATAAGCCAGTGTCCACCTCTTGTTACTGCATATGCCACAATTTTATTCATGTTGTATTTGGATACTTCAAGTATCACATACTTCTAGCATCATGTCCATTAATTTAGCAAACTCCTAGTTTAGACCTTTGCAGGACACATGCAATACATACTATAGGGCCTCTTGGTGGCTGCTCCCCCTTTCTGCGGTCTTGGGTTCCCACCTCCCACCTGCACTATTTCACAGGCCGCTTAGATTTCCCCTTTTCTTTCTCCTCACATGGGTTCTCACACTCCCCACTGATTCTTAGTATGTGTGAAAGTGGATTTCTCCAGTTCATACAAATCATTCTGACCTTCTCCCAGCCCTCGCTCATTCATGCAGATGGGCCTGGTGGCACATCAACATGGTGGCACACTTGGCTGTATGAAGCCCAGGGTGTTCTGGAGGGTGCACTTTGGTTTGGTGGAGTCTGTACACATAGACTCTTTGTGTGCTCATCTTTATCTTTTGTAATTGCTTGTCCCTGAGATTTTCTTTAGAGGCCTTTGTGCAATTCCCATTATCTTCTTGCCCTCCCAGTGTAAGCACTAAGGAGAACATGGCACAGAGAGCCAGCCTTTCCAAAACAGGCATCAAATCAAATCAACATTCACTCAAGTCCTTCTAGGCCTAAACATTGCCCTCGAAACTTTAGTATGAAGTTGTCCCAACCACATGAAACTGAGATCTGATGAAAAACACAATTTTTTTAATAATTCAGTTCTGCAAGTGTTATGTTCATTTTCTAAATTAGCTAAAAGTCATATTGGGGTTGGGTTTATGACTGCAGATCATTACTTTTGTATTAGCAAAACATAACACAGAGCTCAAAACCACCAGCTACAACTGCAAAACTAATGGGGTAAACTCATTTTGACATCAAGGACAGTAAACAGATAATTAAGTCCAATTACATTGGCCAGCTCTTTCTAGAGAAGCACCATCCAAAATTTACCATAATTACAGAAACAACTGCAGGTATGAACCCCTGAAACAGACGGACATACTCAGGTATGGACAGTGAGAAAGGCTTGTATAGGACACATAAGAGGAAAAGCTGAGCTACTCATATTCTCACCTGACTCCACCCCCTTTTCTTTGTCCTTGAAATTTATCCATACCTGTGGATTTAGCTGGAAACTTAGCTGAATGTTTTCCCCAAGTTGGATTTTGGAGACATCAAAGAATACAGTGAGGAGATGGTCATCTTGAGTTACATTGTCCTCATCACAAACTTTTAGTTCCAGAATGTTCTGGAATAAAAATTAATTAATTAATTAATTAATTAAATATTAAAGGTTTAACAGACATAACATGCTACAGATATTTCATTTTACCTGAACAAAGTTGACAAAGAATTTCAAGAATGAAAAAATACAAACACTGCAGTTGCTCTCTACATACTTTATTGGCTATGCAGGCAGATACGGTCTTACCCAGCCATCAAAAGCTAAATAGGCACAGCAAGAGGGTGTGAATACTTCTCAAGGGAACTCAGAAAGCCCCACAGAATGGAAGGGCTATATGGTGTGTTTGATATATGGTAAGAATAGCTAGAGGTATCTGCACTCTTACCTTAACCTGGCTCTGAATCGTGAAGTGGAAGGTTTCATTCCACATTGGATTCTTGCTGTTCTGGACTGTCTTGGTGCGGAAATGCTGCACTGAAGCTGTTGGCAGGCTCAGGCTCACATAGCAATCAGACTGAGTTACTGTTGAAGAGAGGGAAAGCAGGAAAACAATGGATCAATGAAACAACCTAGTACCTCATAAGGTGGTGCACTGTGTGAATTTTTAAGCTCAGTACATAAAGCAATACACAGAATGCAGACCAACAAGCTAACTGGGGTACCATCAGGCCACTGCTAGACAACTATCTTGCTTTACTATTGTGAAAGCCTGGCAGTGTGCTGTCTTGAGAATTACTTTTTCTAAATTCCTGGAAAAATAACAAATGCTCAAAATATGCAATTGCATTGCTGAAAAGCCATCCATATGCATATGGGCCCATATACACAGCAGTATCACAGAGCTGAGCACCGTGCACCTTAGCAGCTGTGATAGAGGCTACCAAATGGACAGAGTCCATCTTCTATGCACTGGGCTTCCACAGGTAGACATGAGCATGCCTTAGTATGTCTAGAGTAGCTCTAGATTTATGTTTTGTCTCTTCTACTTTCTGGAGCATCCTTCCTTTTTTCTGAGACCTCTGGCTGCCAATGCAGCAGGGATAGGTGTTCATTGCATTGAAGGTTCCCATGAAGCCCCACTGCTGTCACAGAAGACACGTCTTCCACCAAGGTACCTGCTCTCACTCTGTTTTCTTCCCTTTTTGGAAATTTAAAGAAGGGGGCACACGGTGCACCATAGACCTCAACAGCACAGATTTTCAAGACAAAAAAATTCAAGAAAAAAACTCAAGAGCTGTGGAGATGAGAGGAACTGAGTTTAATCTTCTGTAAGTGGTTTAGAATGAGCACAGATAAGAAAAGCGTTGAAAAGTTGAACAGTTTGATGGCTAACATTTGCTTTGAGAAGCAACTGTCCTGAGGCAGGGTTTCACCAGTAAAACCCTGGTAAAAAAAATATATATAAAAAATATATATTGCTTAATGTCACTATTTTCACCTGCATCTCTGTGCCTCAGCCAGCACAGTAAAGGTATTTGCAACACTAAACGTGCAGGTGAAAGCTTGTCTGTGTTTCACAGCAAGGAGAGACCTGACCTGGCTTCTTTGCATGAAATTGCATTGCTTTTGCCTCCACTGGAGGCAAGTTCAGGTCATAAAGTTCCCCTATCAATTTTAATGTTCCCAGATGTAGTGAGGACAGCTTTAGTCTTTTTATTTTCCTTTCTCAGCTGAAGAGGCCAGTTGTAGGGTTGGGCTTTCCACCTGAGCTCCACCATAAGTGATGGACATTAAGGACCAAAGCTTTGGTATGAAACAGTCATTAGGAGAAGTCTGCAGTGCTTATATCATCAAGCACTTTCATTCTAAGATCAGAATAATCTACCTGCTAATATATTTTGTCATCATTATTAGGAAATAAAAGACAAATGTGAATAATGAGATTAACAATCCCATGGACCCACACTCAGAAGTCAGGCGTGATTACCCTATAGAACACAATCTTTTGGTTAGGGATGACAACATATACAAGTGGCAAAGATAGCATGAGGAGTATTGCCCATAAATGCCAGTTCCATTATTAGAATTGCATTTCCTCTATTTGTAATGCCATGTACTCAGCATTCTTGCTGTTGCATAGCAAACAAACCTGAATAGTAGTGGAATAGGTTTAAGTCTTGTCACACCTTGTCACACCTGTCACTGGTAGACCTGATTTGGGGAAACACAGAATAATTGTCTTGGCCCTTTATTGTCTCCCCATCTGCAACTCAAGGGTTAACAAAGCCAGCCTTTTTCTGACCCCCACCCCATCTCCCCTGAGGCTTAAGTCATCTTTATTTCTTTTTTAGTAACTCTGAATGTAAAAGCAGCTACTTTGACTGATGAAAGTAGTTGTTGTATACTCTAAGATATATGAATTCTACAAAAATATCAAAATGCATAGACATCACCTGACCTTCTAATAATTCTAATAGCTCTCAAAATTCTGTGTGTATACAGGAAATGTCCATATGAAAATCTTTTTTGGCTCTTAGGAAATCCAGACTGACATTAGAACAGACTGCTGTTGGCTCTTGTCCCCACTAGAAGGACCAGAAGGACCCAAATGGATAAGGCTATGGGTGAACTAAAGTTTATTTCCTTGACACTTCCCAAATAGCAACACATTCTCTGACTACTCTGTTGCAAAGAAAAAAAGTACTATTTTGAAGTCCATCAATTATTTTTTTTCTGTAATTAATCACTCTCTGCTACAACACTGTGTCATACACCTGTAAGAAATAACTACCTGTCAGACAGCAGAACTCTGACTTCTCATTTAGATCTCCGACTTTCTCTAGGGCACTTTTGACCCAGTCACTAAACAAGCACGCTTCCCTCTTCCCACCTGCCAAATGTGTTTGGTGATGTGTTTTGTAGTTGAGAGGTGTCCTCTGAAACCTAATTACTTCTTGTTTGTGATGTATTTTCCAGGTGTTATGAGGGAGGTGCTTAAAACGCCCAGGAACCTTTTTTTATACATCTCTGATACCTCAGATCCATATTCTGCCTGACCAGTTCCAGGTACAAGCAGATGTGAGAAATGGCACACCACAGCATATCCTGCGCCTAAACTGGTTGGTCACTCCACAACATCCAATTGCCTTTCCACGTACGCGTACAAGGCTCCCATTGCCAGCCACATGCAAGAAAATCATTGTCACCCTGGTATGTAAGCCTAACCACACCTAACTACAACAATTACGCTCACACAGTATGCAGACAACAAAGCATCACAACAGTGACCTGTTGTGTCCCTCCCCTCAGCCATGACACATGAACAGCCATCAGACATGCTTGGGGCAGCAGCTGTGGTATCACTGTGGGGCAATATCCTGCCAAAAGCAGGTGTGGTAGCAGGTATTTATGAAAGCACGGTCTCTTCGTCCAGTTATTATGCTAAATGTCTAATTATCTTCCAGTTTAATAGCAGGACTGGATCTTAATTATGCTTTACCATTAGAAAGCATTACAGCAATATGACACGTGCTACAAAACACCATAGCCCCAGCATCATGCTGTGTCCCAAACAGTAGGGCACCAGCAATTCTGGCTCAAGATGAAATCTCACCTGTCTCATAGAGAGGTCAAATTCAAGCAGGGCTAAACAAAGAAAAAATTATTCATTCCACCTCCTTTTTTGATCCAATGTCCAGCTCACCTGTAAGCTGGGTAGAAGCCTCAAGCATCTTTTCCTCTTGGACTGCCTTTAGCTGCTCACTATTTCTAGGGGGTAGATTTTTCATTACTGTCATGGTATAGTTTTTTTCTTATTCTGGTGAAAGAATCTGAACCAAAACTGTGGTCTCAAACACTGTTTGCCCTGATCATCATCTTGATCAGGTCTCCCTGGATTTGGATCTATCCAAGTCATAAAATAAAAAGTATCATCACCAGCTGAGAGAAGCATTTTTCTTCTTCACATACTGTGTAGGTGAGTAGATACCTGGCTGAAGGCAAGTGGACAGGCCAGGATTACTGTTTCCTGGAGCACAGAATATTAGATAATTTACACAATTAAAACTTTTTTATATTCTTTTTTTAAATAAAAATGTGAGTTACTTCCATGAAAGTAAAGGTCGTCCTTCTCAAGGCCCTTTACAGTCAGACCATTAGAATTCATTCTGTCCTGGGAGATCAGTTCCTGTCTCCAGGGAGCATTCAATATTAATCTTCTAATAGCTAAATTTCAACAGAAAGCTTCCACACTTTCTTCCACCCTGCCCTTCACACTGGGTGGAGCACCTTATAAATATCCCTAAAGCAGTATCAGTAGTCTCATTTACACCCCTCCTTAAAACACCCCTTTGCTGAGATGTTGCTAAACAACCTTACTGTTTCTTTCCTGGTTTTTCCCTTGTTGGGCTTTATCAGTCCACATCCTCTGATATTATAAATATATTTCATGCAGCACCTAGAACAATAGGCTGTTGATGCATAATTGTAAGTGCTTAAATGGTGAAGTAAGTAATAAATAACAACGAAACAATAAGAACAGCACAAGAACAGAACACCAGAGGAAGTCTGCAGGTTCCTGCAATAAGTATCACATTGGACCGTAGTCCCTCAAACACTAATGTATTTCACTGATTATATTTCTTTTCAGGATCTCAAGGGCCTTTGCACAAACTGATCTGTGGCAGAACTGCTACTACAATCCTGTAAAAAAAATGTTTTTATAAAAATGTAAAATATACTTAATAATATTATAAAATATAGCATCAAATTAATGTCTTATATTAAAAAATCTAAAACTTTAAATTTCCAAAATTAAAAAGTATAATTAAAAAATCCATAAAAGCTTAAAAAATATCATTTTCTTACTAAGAAAATGATGAAGAATATTTTTAACACCAGTCAAGGTTCCTTTAGTCTAGGGCCCACAGGCAGCAGCCACTGAGGGATCTTGGATGTTTCCAGGAAGCAGGAAATGATGGCTTAAAATTGCTCAGCTCAGTATCCCCATCCAGTTGCCTGCTTTTACCTTATTTATACCCTTAATACTCTGTTGTCTTTTCTTTTGCATTTGTTAATTTCACTTAATGATTTAGTTTCTCTGCAGTATCTTGTTCTTTAGTCCCTTTGACTTCTTTTTTTTTGGGGGGAAGGACCTTTGGTTTGTTAAGGTTGGCCACCACTGCCAGAAGTAAATATGCCCCACATTTAGTGATGGGTGTCTAAGGAAGAGTATAAGAGGGTAAACATCATATAATGCTCACTCAGCCCTCACAATCTAAGATTCAGAGACTTCACAAGCCAACCTTCACTGGATTTTTTTATTCTACAGACTTGTCCAGTTTCCACCTGAAACTCACATAAACTTCCAGCATTTGTCATCTCCTACCAAGGGGAGTTCCCAAACAAAAAGCCATGTCCTTCTATTTGTTCTGGAGCTGTGGTGGTTGTCCGAGGTCTGTGAGAGGCTGAGTTTGAAATCTGAAGTTCTCTGCAGAGAAAGCTGTGTTTTTAAGGGTGGGTTGGATTGGTGCACATCAAAGTCTCACCCCATTAGGGAGTTAGGATGCAGAGGGGACACACACCCAAATCTGGGAACTGGCAAGTGTTCACAGGTCCAGGAATATCAAGAGGCCTAATGAGCCTGATGGGGATATGGGTGTGCTCAGTGGGAGACAGTAATGTGGAGAACACAAACAAATTAACTAAATTAACAGGTTTTATCAATGATATCAGCTATACATCAATACACAAGTGGAAATTATTATTATAAATTACACACTGAGGGATGAGTGGGAAGAAAACACAGAATAGTGCAATGGTGCATTAAAAAGTCAGGGTTTAAAAGGCGGAATGAAACAATTTAAGTTGTCTTAGATAAAAATATTCTTTTAAGCACTGAACTTCCACTAGAAGTCTTCTGTTATCTATTCCATAGGAACGTTAGTGAGGTTTTGAGATTCTCTTGTTATGGATTAATTTTCCCATCTCCATTATTTAGAAAATGGAGAAGATAGACCAACAGTCAAGTCAAACTTCAGCACCAAGTTGGGAGACTATTTAGACACTATATGAGTATTAAACAGTGATCCAAAAACTCTACAGAAATCTAGTGCAAGGTTGGGCACAACTGGCAAGAGATAGAAGAAGCAGTTTAAAACATCAAAAATCAACAAGGTGCCTGAAAAAATGGGTGACACTTGACAACCTGTTCTATCTACAAAACTTCGCAAGAAAAGGAAAGTAACAAAAAAAAAGAGCTGGGAAAAGAAAGAATTAGAAAAAAAATCAGTGTTAGGAAAATGGTACTGTAAAGAAGTCCACTTCACTTGTGATGGAGGGCCACATGCTTCTAAGTTTTGCAAGGCTGTGTCAAGCTCATCTCTAGAGAACTGTAAAGATGAATGAATCAACTCAACAATATTCCCCCAGTTTTACAAAAAAACCAGGAAAATTTTGTACATTTTTTTTTTATCTCAAGACTCTCATTTTGCTGCTTCTCAGTGAAAGTCCTATAAAGTTATAAATATGTAACTTGTACTAGTTTTTACCTTGTCCATAAAATTAGGCAGAGATTAAATTAGTTCATTAAAACTTTTGAAATATAGACTTATTTTATATGATAAACAGACTATCAAATGTAAGACTTCTACAAGCCTGGTCGCACAGAAAAACATGTCCTCAAACAGCTTTAAAGGAAATCTTTCTGGTAAATACTGCTCACAAATTTTATGCTCAGTAAAATCAAATGTTATTGGAATTAAGCAGCTGTCAGTCAAAACTAGATTCAACATTTAAAATAAGCAAGGCAGTGTGCCCTGACTGGTATGGTTTTCTTTTCCCACAGGATGAATGTCCACAACAAGCAAAGCATTCACCTTTTGCAAGCATTTTTTTCTGTTTTCTTTGTTCAAATTCTTTTTTCTCCTCAATATTTTGACTGATACTTCCATTTCAAAGAGAGGATAGCTTGCCAATGTTGGTGGTGAATGTCTGTTATTCTGTTTTGTGGGCAAAACATGCTTCACAGTGTCAGGTTACAGCCTCAGCCTGGAAAGCCCATGTTGTGGCTTTACTGCTGCTTCAGATGCTGTGCTGGACTACAAAATCACATCCGTCATTCTAAATGCTCCTTTAAAAAGCTTTGTGGGCTGCTGGGATATGACTTGGGAAGCAGAAATGCCTGAGCATTTCAGTACCTGTCCCATGTTCTAGAAGCTTTCTAGTGTTGTAAAGGACAGCATCAAAACATAGTAAACTCCATTCAGAATAAAAATAGTTTCAAGAAGCATTGATCTAGATGAGGAAAAGGTGGAGAGGAAGTTTGGTAAGTTCATTATCATGCAGATGGTTTAATAGAACATGATTATCTGGGGAGATACCTAAGGGCTGTAGTTTTCCACAGCTCGCTCTTTCGGTTCAGTGTGCATATTTGAACATTCAGGTAGGTTTTAGCTGTAGCAGGGGATTTCTCTCCAGACTATAACTGAGCTTCAAATCTCCTTTCTATGCTGTAGAAGTATTCCAGTGGGAAGGTTCATACAGATTCTTCTTCCCCATACATTCAACATCAACAAAGTATCTTACTGCTCTTCAATAAATATTGGAGTGAGAAACTCTTCTTTGCATGGTCTCTAGAAAAATTGTCACAGAACTTGAAGCAAATCACATTAGAAAGGTACAAAAAGATATCTTGTCTTGCATCTTTTTAACTGAACAACTTTACTTTTGTCCTGTTCCTATACAAACTTTCTGGATTCAGACCTTTTGCATAAATGAACAGATGCAAGACAAAATCAGTCACCTCCTCAGACTGGAGGTGATTGTCATTCACAGCTTTTTTTCTAGTGCTCTGCAGTTCAGGTATTTATGGACCATTAATAAACATTTATGTAACTATATTCCTGGGCATTTTGTAAAAATAATTAAGAATAGAAAAAGCTAATTGTGAGCCCTCAATTAAGTTTTGAAACATGGCTATGCCTATGGCTGAATCAAATTTGACAGTCCATAAGCTGTCAAGTATGCAGCCCTGAGCCCACATAAAATATCCTGTGATAGGCCCAGGGTTACACAGGCTAGATATTACTGTAAGAAGGAACCATAGAATGGAAGTTCTCATTGCAATCTTTCCTGTGAACAAAAGAAAATTTATTTGCAGATTCAGATGTGAAACATTTTATCCATTCTATGTAAACATGTTCTGCATTACAACTGGTGGCTAGACTTCAGTGTTGTATTGGCAAGTATGTAAGAATAAATAATATCTTCTGAGTGCGCTACCTCATCTTCAGCATACCATGATCACACATCTGATGTCTCTCTCCTTTTATAAATAGTCTGTAGTGTTTGCGACACTTGGTAATATTCAGAGTAGCTTTACAAGCACGAGGATGCTCCTCCAAAGATACTCACACAAGTCTGCTTTCCTGGCATTTTTCATCTGTATGACTTTTACAGTAAGCAAGTTGCATGGAGAGGGTTCTGTCTGTTGAAAAGTACAAAATGCATAGGATGAGTAGGCAGAAAGGAAGAACAGAAGCATAGTCAAAGGCAACACTGAATTAAGTGTTTCAGTTCCAATCAACAAAAACATTTCTAAATCGAGGTCCTTCCTTGAGTATTGTCTTCTTCTTCCTAGAAGGTTGTAACTAGGTGTGGCCACAGACACAAAATGTACAATAACAGACCAAACCTCTGATATTGTCCACTTCCCAATCTGAGAAAACTTGTGGTAACCCTTAGTTTGACGTGTCTGACTCTTACAACCAGTCTCAGAGAAATGCGTGATAGAGAACCTTGCTGTGTTAATAGTACAGCTGACATACATCTTGGTCTGTGAAAATTCACAGAATGTCGTATATATCCACTATATTACACAACGAACAGCAAACAATCTAGCAGGGCAGGAACTAGTAACGATATCGTGGTGTAACAATGCTGCTCATAAGTTGATTTATAGCTACATAATACCAATCTTGATGTAGAGCAGTGCTGGGTTTTAAACAATGAGGACCTGAAAAGTGCCTTTTAGAGACCCATCCCAAACTTCTCAGAAGGGCTGAGTGAGAGCCCCAACTCTGTAGTTATTTCTCTCTGAATAATTTGGCTCACCCAATCTTCCTCTAAGCAAAACTCTCAGGAAAGTATCAAAGGAAATATTTGCAGCCTTCCTGTACTTAAAGGGAGTTATAAAAAAGAGGGAGAGCGCATTTTTTACAGATAGTGATAGGATGAGGGGCAACAGACTTGAACTAAAAAAGAAGAGATTTGCATTAGATATTAGGAAGAAATCCTTTACCCAGAGGGTGGCAAGGCACTGGGACAGGTTGCCCAGAGAAGTTGTGGATGCCCCATCCCTGGAAGTGTTCCATGCCAGACAAAATGGGGCCCTGAGCAACCTGGTCTTGTGGGTGGCAACCCTGCCCATGGCGAGGGGGGTGGACCTAAATGATTTTTAAGGTTCCTTCCAACCCAAGCCATTATATGATTCTAATTTTGAGAAACCACTTAAACCTAAGTAGTTATCAAAAGACATTTTAAAAACCTGCAAGGAAACTGGTTTGTTTTTGTCGTCCTCTCTCAGCCTAAGCAAAGATCAGACAAGCAGGGTACTTAATGAATATACAGGAGCTGAAGGTGAGGTACTTTTTTCCCTAGATAAGTATCCTTCTTAAAGGAATAAAAGGAGGAAAACCTGCACATTTAATGATCCAAATGACAAAAAAACCCCCAAAACAACAACAACAACAAACCCCCCCACACACACACACAAAATCCAAACAACAAACAAACAAACCCTAAAAAAACTCCAACAAAACTACACCAAAAAACAAGTGGAGTAAAAAGGAAAGAGAATAAGTAGTGAAGCAACAAACACACATAAGAGACATTTCATGCACACTACCTACAGAGCAGGGGGTATTGCAGCAAGAAATACATAGATAAATATATAAAAATGTGCAATGTCTTATCATTCATTCCCTTATACCCCAAAACTGCCACAAATTTAAGAGAACTATATTTAACATCTCATATAATACTAGTTTCCTGACTTTTCCTATGCACTCATTGACATTAATGATAACTACTTATTTTTCCTCGGTGGGTTGTTTTGCCTAGCCTCATTCAGTGGAAGCAAAAAGGTATCTTTTTTTTTCTTTCTAATTGGGGATTTTCAAAATAGATAAATTACTGCATCATTAAAGTCTTTGCATTCCTGAAGGTCAAAACACAAAGTAGTCACAAAGCCCAGACAGCAGCCCTGCTTTGCTCTCAGCTTTGGTGAAGAAGAATTCTCAGAGCAAATTGCAAGAGGCCGAACACCACCTCCTACAGCAGGTCCCATCTGCCACCAATGGACAGCCAGCTCAGCTCATTACAGAGCCTCCTCTTGCCTTTTCTTACCTCACTTTTGCTGTAGAACAGTCCCATTGTGGTCTTTTCTGCCTCTGAGCCAGGTGTGAAAGGTGTAGGTGGATGGGTAGAGAGGACTTATTGTGCTTTAGGCTGCCGGGAGCAGGCAGGCAGGTGAGTTAGTGCTTGACTCAGCGTAGCCTCACCCCGCCACCACCACTTGAGCAATTCCCGACTCCTCCTCTCCCTCCTCCTACTCCTGGCTGCCCGGAACGTGAGTGCACGCTGCACACCTGCACAAAAGCGCAGACACCCAGCCTCTGGCACTGCAGAAGGATGGTCTTTGCTGCTGTAGTTACAGAGAAATCGAGACTGAAAAGGGGTCTTCACAGTTATAGGCACTGAGCAAATGTTACTTTTCAGCATCCTCATCACTTTTTGGTACACAGGAGAGCTTGTCAAACTGCAGCCTCTTGTGGGAAGGTGACTAGAACCAGCCAGGTTCCATCTGGCTGCCCAGGAACGGGCAACAAGAACTTCTTTAGCCAAGAACATCTGAACAAACCAATGGTCAAACAAAAGACTTTTTGTAGTTTTTACTGCCTATAGGGGGTAGGTGGGTTTTTGCTTAAAGACATATCTGAAAGAAGTTTTATTGTCCCCGTCTCACATTCCGTTCTTCTAAACTCAAGCAGTAAACTGTCTTTCAACCAAACAGATATTGCAGTGACAAATATCACATGAAACAATTCCCAAGTCACCTGTTGAAACTGTAATAGAATTTTCTTTACAAAGAAAAAGCTTTAAAAGCTCACTCACTTTCTCAAAAATTTTATTATTTTTTGCATCCAAATTAAGGTGTTTCAGTGATCTCCAAGATCTCCAAGAGGATACATTTGTGAGAGTGAAATTAATGTTGAAATGAATGTTAATTATTCTTCATATTCTCACGTATTCTTTATGTCTTCACATTTATAAGGCTTCACTGTGCAGGACAGTACACATCATTTGAGGTGGTTCCTACCTCAGTGAGGGAATACATAAAGTGAGCACACAAGAAGTAAAATGGGAGTTTGAGGGTTGTTTTTTAAATAATCCTTGCTATTATGAAAATTATCAGAGGAATCAATTTCAAAATAATTTCATTTCACTTTTCAATGAATTGAAAACTGATTGATAAAGGCAATTTCATGGACATGAAAGAATTTTAATTTCCTAGAACATTTGGTACTCTGTGATATTCTAACTTAAGAACTAGATCCAACAAGTGTCACTCAGATAAACTTTGAACACATTAAGGAAGGCTAAATAACAGATTACAAAAAGCAGCAGTCAAAGGAAGGAAAATATTCCTAGAGATTTGGCAAAAGCTCAGTTATAAGCCTAAATGTTTTTATGGATGATCTTGAAATTAAATATATATATAAAAAAGTCACTAGCACTCTGTTTCAAAAAGAAGATATTGAAACACTGGGAAACTGAAGAGCTGTAGAATCATCTGGAGAGCAAGAGGAACTCTCTCAGAGAGGGAAAGGCAGGTTTCATATCAGCCAGCTGGACACAATGAAAAGTCATGTTAATCAGGCTCGGGCTACATTCTACACCTGCCTGGCTTTTTTCCGTCAGTAAGTTTCCCCTGTGAAACAGACTGAAACATCCTCCATTCTGCTCTGTTTCATTTCCAGCAAAAAGTTCTCGGAAATTATGACACTAATCTCAAATATATCTCTAGAAAGGACACAGAGGGATCACATGAGTTGATAATCTAGTGTATTGGAGCAGAACCACAATTACAGCTGCCTCACACATGGAGGGATAATAACTAGATTTAAACATACAATACTGTACCTAAAAACAGGGTTACACCATGCCCCTACAAGTTTTTTCAGGAGCTCGAACACAATGAACACGCTCATAAGTGAAAAACATTGCCCACTCATCCTCTTCCACCACCCAATTTTTTCTAAGACCCACTGTCAGCTGGGTTTTTTTCCCCCATCCATTACCTAGAACTTCATTCCATAAAAACGAATTTGTCACTTTCGAGCATAGTCAAGACTCTTCTGATCTCAGCACTAATTCTGCCCTGATGACTCTGTCTGAAGTTCATTGCAACAATGGGAACCTTTTATTAACAAAAGAAAGATAATCCAAAACATTTTCCGAGTTGCTGTGAATAATCTCTTCATGAATCACAGCTCCGCAGTGCAAGGGTGCTGTTGTGAAAGACTGAGCTCACGATCTGTCTGTTGCAGAACTGTGAGAGTCCACCTTCCCCAAGAAAAACTCTAGGATTTTTGATGATGAGAAACCACTCTTTCAGGACAATCCCTGCGAAGACCATTTGTCCGTAAGTGTTGAACAGATGTAAAACAATATGTCTGGAAGGGATCTCAAAAGGCTCTCCTGCATTGCCTTATTCTATGCAAACAGCTGACAGCCACTTCCCACCTCATGAAACACTGGAAGAAATTGCAAGGCCATCCTTTAGGAGCAGTCAAGGCAAGTAAAGATGAGTGAGATAGGACAGTCAGCAAAGAGTCCAGGAGAAAACTGAAGTAAAACTGGGCAATATGTCTACTGCTTAGGCTGAATATAAGTGGTTCTGTGAATAGGAGCTCAGTTGTTTATCTCCTGAAAAAAAAATTACCTAATCCAGGGGTATTTTTTGTTGGTGGTGAAAACTTGATAGATTTTACAAGAGTGATAATAACTTAAGAAATTTATTTTAAAGGATTACTGAGGAAAGACAGCTAAATAAAAACCTCACAGGGGACAGACAATCAAATCAGAGATGACAACCTTCAATAATGAAGATAAGCAGGACCAGTACAACAGATTAGTTATTTACCAAAGAAATTCCAGTTTGAGGGATTGCTGTTCTGTCAAATGGAAAACCCACCATGTAAATACTGTTTTGATACACATTTTAATGTTCAACATATTTCATTGTCTTACACAACATTATAATAATTTATATGAACTATATATAACAATTGTTAAAGTAACAAGGTAACAAAACTAAAACCAAATCTGCTGCTTTGAAGTTTGTTTTGTATGAAACCACTGCTAAATTCCAGTCTGTTTGCCTGAACAGCTGTGTAAATAGGGTGGAGTCCAGCATGTCCTTAGGATGATGTGATTTCTACTGCAAGTATAACTGGCAAGCGTCAAACATCTTGATCTTACCAAACCATAGACAACCCAAGAAATATCATACAGCAAGTTAAAGCCAGTGTGTGATGGCTAATAATTCCGCTGCTTCCTCCGTGCCACTGCCAAGCGCAAGGCCTGAATAATCAACTTCTCGTTATTCAAGACATTGTAATCAGTCAGTTTCACCAGTTTGTCAAAATTTTCTTCACTGAAACACACCTCCCTTGTTGTAAATGGTGAGAGGATGCTGGAGACATCAACTTTGCCTTCAGCCTTCTCTTCAGGACTCCGTTCCACACCTGAGGGACAAACCACAAGGAGATGCACCAATAAGGTTTTATTGCAGCATGTGGCTCCTGTCAGTCATTTACATAATTATAGGTAGAAAAGGGAGATATGGAAGGAAAGATATAATTTGCCAGAGGGATGTAAAAGTAACCTAGTAGCGCTGTATTCTTTAGCATCTGGATCAAGCCTGTATCCAAATATGATTTTACATCGTTTGACATTTACATCACCCAAACAGGTGGGAATCAGAACAACATTAGCTGCAGCAATGCTAGACCACTGCATAGTCTTTGTTACCCAAACCAGAAAAGCACAAGCAAAAGGCGAACATGATACACCTGTACTAGATAAAATAACAACCCTCTCACTGAAAGTTCAGAAGAAATTATTGCACTCACACAGAGGACATCATTCAAATTAAAACTGAAGAGCTCTGTCCACTCAGTCCTCAATCTGGGGGACTACTTTTAAATACATGAACAAAACCCAGGTGAATGGGTTTATCACCAAAACCACCAGAAGGTTTTGCCTCATCTTTGTTTGCAATCAGCAGTGCATAACAAGCCCATGTCTGTAGAGTAAAATAGCTTGTGTGGAGGACCTACCACCCATGGTATACATATTTTGGGGTTTTTACCTTCATACTCTCCCTAGTAGTTCCTGTGAAATAATTGCCTATACCCATCTCAAATGTATTCAGAAAAGCCTCTGGAGCTCAGATAATTCAGACATACTGACACAGACCAGGTTTGGGTTTGTTTTTTTTCACTGATGAGACCGATAATGCTGACATTGGAGCAGTAAAATATGATAGTGAGACATTAGACATGAAATGGAGAGGACTCACTGGAAAAAAGAATTTTTATTAAAATTGCTACCACAGATGACTCACCAGGAGCTTTATATTTCTTGAAGGTGTCATTTACTAGAGGGAAAAAAAGCACTGTTGGAGCTTGTGGACTGTCAGCATCTTCAAACACATAGCACTCCTTCAAGTTTTCCCTGTCTTCCTCACTTATCTCAATTTTGGGAAATGGAATTCCTTGCCCCAAAAAGTACTTCGCAATCTGATCCAGAGGCTGAATAAATGAATAAAATAAATAAAATTAATACAAAAAATCAAAACTGATCCAGAGACCTGGATATTTTGAATCCCAGCAGCTAGTAGCTAACAGGAGTATTTTAAGGCTTGAATCTTCCTCTGGCAAGATGGAAATAGCCATAACCACACCAGACATTGCAGCTTATCTTATTTTCCACATTGCTTTAGGCAAAATAAGAAAACAGTCTCTTTCTTTGAACTTGAAAATGAAGCCAAAAGCCACAGGACTAATTTCATAATTCCAGTGAAACAGGTTCAGAAGGGGAAGGCAAAGAAACTGCAAGAATGGAGATGAAACACATCAGTCCAGATTTTTCTGTATCATTGTCTTGATATCTTCATTATTTACCACTTTCCCAGTCTTTCTGTCCTCTCTGTAATTGGTAATTGCTTGATAATGACTCCCTATTAACAAATACATTTATCAACATACCTTATGACCTCATGAAAAAAATAATTAACAGCTATATTTACTATAAACCTATGTTTATTTTTATATTATTCTCATTATATATGCAACAGTACCTATATTAATTTTAATTATTAATCACGTCTGGCATCAGCCAGTACATTTCCCTAAGGCTAATATGAGATAAAGAGGCCAAGACACATAGGTTTTCTCATTTAATTTGTTAAAATATTGTCAGGGTCTTTGCTTTTGCAAAATCAGTATCAGAGTACCAGAACACTTCTCCATCAGCTCTTCAAAACTCTTGAACCCACTGCAGTGAAGACCTTGATGATTTTAAAATGCCTATAATCCATCACTGTCTTCTAATATTTTTCTTAGTTACTGAGAAATAAATTGCTTGATGATCTAAATAATAAATCAATATTAATGATCGAATTCCCATTCCAATACTAAAAAGTTAGGTATTTTATCTGTCAAGTTCTAGAAACAAAAACACCATGAATATCTCAGCTACCATGGCTTTTCTTACCAGTGTCTGGGACCCTCCACTGTAATTCAAATGTAGGATGACGTCCACCTCCCTCTTTGATCTCAAAAGTGGTGGGTAGCTGGTATTAATGAAAAAGCCAGTATCAACCAGGGAGAGTTCATTGTCTGCTGTTTCCATCAATTTATTTGGTAAGGAGTCTATCACTGTGTCTGAAACATAAATATTTTTCATTACAACAAATAAAACACAAGATTGTCTGCTCCTCTGAAGAAAGTTAAAAAGGGAAGAATGGAGAATTTTGTCCCACCTTGCCTCTGCCTTCCTTTGACTCTAGCAGTACTGATTTACAGGAGTGTCACACTACTGCTTTTTCCTTCCTTCCTTCCTGGGCACCATAAGCTGCTATGGCCCTGAAGGGGAGATCCCTCCTGCCTCCTTAGGCTAAACTCAACTTGTCTGCTGGAACACAATACAATCAGATACAATTTTCCCCTTCAACACACACCCCAAAATTGAAATGCTATTCAAAACTGGCTATGTGTTTTTCGATTGTAGAAGGGAGAAGTGGAATGTCAGAAGTCAGCCTCGTCTCTTCCTCTTTGCTGGAAAACCTAAATGAATTCCAAAACCTAAACCTCCTTAGAATACTACTAAAAAACATGCTGAGTTACTGTGCCTTTCCAGGTAGAAAATCCTTCACTCTCCAGGTACTTGTTATGCAGCTGGAAGCCTCTGATAAAATTGGGGTACTGTGCAATGGTTGGGCGTCCTGTTAAGACATCTCGCAGAGCAGAGGAGAGGACGCTTGAGGGAGTGAATAGACACGTGTCCACTTCATAGGGATTCATGGACAGAAAGGGTTCTTCTGCTGCAAGACGGAAAGGAGAAGTTCTAAGTTTAGGATGGTTTTCTGAAATGATCAATATTTTAAAAAAATGGAGTGACTAATACCAACAGTAATCACCTTCCCTCGCCCCAAAGGTAAATCAAACATAGTTATAAGCCCTTAAGGTCTATGCTACCAAATAAAACTCAGCATTAGACAGTGAATTAAATGACAAATACCTGCAGGCATCGGGCTGCCAGGCAGTCAGCCCCAACTCCCACTCTAGACTTCCTCAAGTGATGCCCGCCTCTATGGTAATGTGTGATAGAGGGGAGAGATGAGTCCCAAAACACACAGAAAGACAACACTGGCCTTTGAACAAGACACCTTCTGAATGTGAATATCACTCAGCTGCAATATCAGCTACCTTAGAAGACCAGCCACTCCAGGGTCCCCGTGCAATTAATAGCAAGAGCGAGCTTTCTCCACGGGCAGTTTAGTCAAGAAAACAGCCCTCTGCAAGAGCTATTTTCTCTACACGCATTATTAGTGGCCAAGGAGAAACATACCCTAATTTAACAGTCTTAAGATATGTTCTTAATACAACATGACTTCTACATGTCTGCTGGGGACTGTTTCTGTGTCTCTGTGACCTTTAGAAAAAGGAACATCTTTGCCAAAGAAGGATAATTTAGTTCTAAATCAGGCAGAAAAAAAATCATAGTTGATATCTCTACTTTGTTTTCTTCATCTTTTTCTCTCTGACTTTGATGATATTTCTTTATGCATCAGACATCTTCACACAATATAAGCAATATATACTGGTGGTGAAAAAAAAATTAAAAATCTCACCAATGTCTTTTACTCTGTCTCTGGTCCATCTGCACCAGAAGTCCTCTGAATCAGCAGCCAAATTCCAGACATACATCACATCTATGGAAAATATACTACTCCACATGCCTGTAATATGAACGAGTGAATAGAAGCTGATTGATGGAGTAGCCTTGGAAGAATTTTAATTGATACATACCTTCAGTTCTTCCACTTGGATACTTCCTTTCTGTCTGTATGGATACCTTCACGGGCATATTTCCTAAGTATGTCCCTGCTAATGTAAACTCGCACTAGCTCAACCTGTTTGCTGATGTCTTTCCAGTGCTGCCCACCACAGACCATGAACTCACTAGTGCCAGGTGTCTCTCAAGTAGACCACCTTTCCCCCTAGGCAATAGTCACCTTGCATATAGCAGATTCGAGTCTCTGAGAGCTTCTTCACCATCCTTCCCATAAAGAATTCACTTCCAAAATGTTCTGCTTGAATAGATGCTCCATATTTCAGGAAACCAACTTCATAGGGAGTGAACTCCAGCCACTCTATGGTAACAGCAGCCAGACCATGAAAAGGCAGTAATATGTTAGCTATTGCTAAACAGAGGAATACTAGAAAGCAAATAGTGAGAAGGACACTGGCTAGTTCATAATATGCCCTTCACCAGGTATAGTTGTATCTGTATTGCTTGCAGTACTGATGCCATAAGGTCCTTCCACATCATGGGAGGGCAGTCCCTGGATGTGATACAGCAATCTCCAGCAGAAAAGCCCTGGCCCCTTAATGCAGTTAATCTTACCCAGAAGTTTGTATTGCTCATATATAACTTGTTCTCTTTAGGGGTCTAGTGACAGAGAGCTCAGTATTCACTTGGTATCATGTATTCAGATGCTCATATTAAACAAATACTATGAAAACTAATAGTAATGGAGATTTTCCTGACACTGGACCCAAAAATTCAAAGTTTTCCCATTCACTGTGCAAAACAAGACCATGTGGAACCATCATAAGAATTTGTTTTATTACAAGGTTTTTGTGACAGGATAAATGGTGACTTGGACATCTTCTGTGGTAAAACCATGTTTCCAATTCTGGCAATATAAAGAACTCAAATGCTAGACACTTAATATTTGTTTGTTTGGTTGGTTTTAGTTTTAGTCATTATTATTTGAAATTTTAATTGTTGTTTGGGATTTGAGGGGTTTTTTTGCAGTTGGAGTGAAAGAACTATTGTACTATTAAAGCTGATTATGTGCATATTATTTAAGTTTGGATTACTTAAATTATAAAGTTGATAAGAAATCTAAATCATAACCATTACCTCTGAATGCCTGGGCACTATAGTTGGACTTGAGGTTGATGGCCACATAGATGGGCAATGGGTTTTGACCATTATCCACTGCCTGCCGTTGGTCCGAAAGTCTGTGCTCATCTTTCTGGTTTTGATTAAAAGTAGTTAACGGAACGAGGTGAAAAACAACTTACACTTGAAATAAAATAATGTGAATTATCAGCTTTATCCAGGTTCCCCATTCCCATTCCCAGCTCACTGGATTGCTCAGAAATACCTGCCATGGAATATTCCAAACTTGGCAAATATCCCACAAGAAGCAGCTACACCCTATATGGGATGTCAGATTTTGATATATGCAGAAAAGTTGATTGGAGATTCATCAAGAAAAGAACTCAAAAAACATTTCCAGGAAAAATTATGCTGGCAAGTGGAAAGAAAGGTTCTTTCCTTGGCTGGGTCTTAGCAAAGAATTCATCGTATTTTAAGATAGTTTGCAAGTATATGCGTATGCAAGAATATATTCTGTTGCACATGACAATTTAAAACTTCCTTGTATAAACATAAACAAGATGGAAACTATTTAAGATATACTATTTTTAAGGTAATAAGATTTCTATCACTCTTTCTTAAAACTTGATATCATACTTAGAGAATGGTCTTTCCCACTATTTGAAACATCTCCATATGTCACATACTAGGTCACTTTATAAATGCATATCTTCATTTATGCTAGAGAAGCAAATTATTTCAAATTTTTAAGTGCCTCTTCTAGTGAGAATATTTAATGTCCAAAGTGATTTTTTTTATGATTAAAAATATTTTTTTCTCAGGAATCTTCTTTCTTTAAGGAGAAAAAACACCTTTAACTGCTATGCCCTGGCTCCTTCAGTTCAAGGTCAACCTTTCTTCATAACAACAGTAGTGCTTTAAAAATAGATCTGAATATATAATATTTAATCAACTACTAAACTAATTATTTGCATTAGTAGTACTGAATAGCATCCCAGGATTTATTTTCTTCTTCCTAGTAGCTATAGAAGTTCAATGGGTTTGTGGAAAAAAAAGGAGTAATACCTTATCATGTAGCATGGATTCAATTACAAGCCCCCAAAGGTCTATGAAAGAGGTGTTATGTCCTTCTTTAGATCTCTCCATCAGGTCATTATAATAGTACTTCAGACAGTCCAAAGAAAAACAACAGGTCTTGGATTTGGTTACTTGCTTGCGAGCTTCCTTGATTGCATCCTCCAGATACTTTTGTGACCAATTAGCATCCTCATATAAGTTTGCCATGGTCCTGAAGAAAGGTTAGAAGAAAACAATCAAAGAAAACTTTCGTGCAACCTGTTTACCCGTTCCTTAATTCTTGTGGGATTCACAACTAAAAATTAAACATATTTCAAATACTCTCATTTCAAGAGCAAACAAAACCTCCAATCTTTCCTGGTTTGGTGATGACAAAAGTTTCTGTAGGCCCAAAAATGATCTTCAAATTCAAGGGAGGAAAAAACCCAAGACCCAAGGATATTAAGTACAAAGGCTCCACAGGTCCTCCTCAAATTCATTTCTTGGAAGGTGGGGAATATTCTAAGGAGCAGTCACTACTAGTTTGGTCTAGTCCTACATTCAGTTCCATGTATCTGCTAATGGCTTGCACCAGTGAGAAAACTGGGCAGTCCTTAGACATGTCCTTGTATGGCCATTCCTATTTGTCTCCTTGAACTCATAACACAGACAAAGTTCTCAGACCACATACATACAGAGAAGTTAAAAGAATTTTGGGAAATCCTTAGAAAAACTTACCATTAAGTTTGGATATAAAGGACTAACACTCAATTCAGTGAAAAAAAATTCTCCACTTCCAAACAGGTATAGAAGAGAGAAGGTACCTAGAACCTACTTGATTAAATACCTTAGTTACTTTAAGTTTGACATCTGCTGTATGCCCACTAGAAGAAGAGAGCACTTAACAACGAGCAACCATAGTTGCAGTTTCTCCAGGGTCAGTAACTTGGTGCCATTTGGTGGGCTTCCTGTGACATATTAATTCCACTAGCCCCACACATCTTTTACCAGAGGGAGATGCACTGTAAATCCAAAATAGAAGTGAGAATAACCAGCAAGTGGCAGGCATAAATTATTCTTCTCATCTTTCTTCAATTTCCAGTCTAAAGACAAATTTGTTGCGTTTAGTCTAAAACAGTTGATAAAATACAAAAAAGGAATAGAGCATTCATATGGAAATATCAGGCATAGACTGAGTCAGTGTGGTGACAAAAGCAGCTCGCAAATGTGATGATTGATCTCTTAATCAGTATGTTTTATCTCTTTGTTCCAGGTGGACAGAGAGGAGACTATGGGGAAAATGGAAATGCCTTTGGTCTGCTAAGTGCCATATAAGCCAATGGTGTTGTACAAAGAGTCAAGAGCATCGAACAGAGAAATCATAAACCTTGTTTGGGTCATTCTCACCATGTGGTACCCGATAAACCACCAATGTAGGAAATGCAGTCTAACAGGTTGAGCTTCTGCAGACCCAGTAGGCTGCCATACATGGCAGTGAGTGATCTCGTGCCTCCCCCTGTGGTTGTAATGGCCACCACCGGCACCTGTTCAACACAGCAAGGCAGAGGAAGAGAAAGCCATGCACCTATTAGAGACAAACAATCCTTACTGCAGAAATCAGATTAATACAGGCATTAATACAAGCAGCGATGTTGCTTCATATGAAAAGGGTATGATTGTTGCAAAAGGTTTCTGTTTGCTATCACCTGACTGATGTGAGAGGGAAGGCTTATGTCTTATCCACTCAGATGAGGCAGACAGGAGGGTGTTTACTTAATATAGAAATGGAAATCAACCTCATCACCCTGGAATTTTTCTCAAAGTGTATTATTAGAGGCCATCATAGAAAATACAGGATTTACCACAGTGGAGTAGATTAAGGATCCATGATTCTGCCTCTAACAATGACCAGTGTTGCAGAAGAATGCACAGCACCCTGTAATCAGCCAAACTACACAATAGCCGAAACCTTCCTGGCCACAGGCCACTAATTACTAATTACTTTACATCCTGAAGCACAGTCATTGATAGGGTTTCCCCCCTTTCACAGTCCAAGTGTAATTGAAGAGACAGACCATTCTTCTCTTAATCTTTTCCTGATCTAGTACACCCTTTGCTTCCGTTAGCATCTAGAGTTGTGTGGATGTTTACATGCCCTATGGAAAATGTCTATTTTTATCTTTCAAGTATTAGCTTCTAATTTCATAAAGGAATATGTTATTCTAAAGTCAATGAATAGAGCATGAAAAAACAATTCTTCCATCCTAAAAAACCCCAAAACCACAGAAATCCCACCAAAATAGATGTTCTTGGTACTCTAAACTCTTTCAGAGCCTAAATCCAGGAAATGAGGAAAAATCTCATAATCTTAACTAAAATCAGAATAAATTCCAAAAATTATGTTCTGGGTTTTACATCTTGTAATTTTTTCATTATGAATTAAAACTCTAATTTTTTTTTTTTTCAGTTCAAATGTAAGTCAGTTAACAAGGTAGAGGGGATTTTTCCTAAAATGCTAAAGAATATTCTTGGTGTTCATATGTTTACTTCTCTGATTTTCAGCAACCCAGCTAGGCATAAGCAGTTACAAAATTTATGACTCAATTACAGAGACAGGAGCAGGAGCTATAGTGATACAGTTAAACTTGCAATAAGCTATTTCATCTGCAATTCGTGATGCTGTAACATTCACTCTTCTAGGTTGATGGTTTTATTCTATCTGTTGGTTCTCTCAAGAATACAGTTTTTTTGCTGCGGAAACCACCCCAAGAATTTTTATTCAGATGTTTGTGTGAAAATATTTGCTTCTTCCTCTCAAAACCCCTTACATGTGCCACGCCCACAACCTTGTGTCTGTCACTGAGATAAGGTACACTCTTTCCCAGGCAACATCCCCCAGCTGTCCCATGTCTACCCACTAAAAATTTTACTCCTGAGACCCATGAGCAATACCAGGAATAAACAGGATTGGGCTGAATTGAGGAGCTGTCAAGAAGTTTTTGGGTCTGTGAAGACATTATCCTGCCTCCTCTGCTCTGCTACATTAACAGGCCACTGCTTCTCTTGCTCATCCCTTGCCTTGAGTGGCCAGGTCTGGCCCACAGCAGTAGCATTAATCAAGTTGGGCTTTTATTTGTGGTTTGAATTTGTGAGCCAGGTCCTGATTTCTGGAAAGGAGTTGCTACCATGGACCGTATTGCCTTGCCTCATGCTCTTTCAGATCCTCCTCCAAATTAAGAATCTTTTTCAGGGCAGCAGCAACATATTTCTTCCTTTTCCGCAGGAAATCCTGCTCTTCCTTGCACAGGCTAAAACCCAAGCGCACATCCAGATCTCCTGAGCTAGAACAGACAATGGGACAGATCAATGCACATCATTTATAGCTGATTTCAAGATCTGTAGGGCACGTAATCAGAAAATAAATCATCTGTAAAACAAGTTAGTTCCAAGTCTGCATATTGATCAAGGAAAGAAGAAAAACAAACATTTCTACTGACATTAAGGAGTAGCAGTCAGGATGAAGAGGAGTTTCCAAGGTACTTTAGATTTCTGGTTAATACGGACACAAAGACAAGGCACACAAGTCAGGGAAAGATCACCAAAAGGGATAATTTTGGCCGTATTTTTTTTCTGTGTCATTCCTGTTTGTCACCAAGACATCCTGAAAAATTCAAGTGATGCCATCATCACTTGTTCTCAAGTTTTGACAGCCCACTAGCAGTGTTTAAAGTGATGGTCCTAATCAGTTACATGAGGGAGCTTGAACTACAGAGCAAGGATCGGTCCCTGCTCAGCCTCTGTCCTGGGAAATCCAGCCTTTCATCTGTGTCCTTAACAGATTCTTAGATAAGCATTTGCAAGCATCATCCTGCAAATATACAGGAATATCCATCTTTCTTTTTTTCTAACATGTGCAGACACCTGGAATTTTGTCCCTTGAGAAACTGAAGCGCAAGCAAAAATAAAAAATCAGAAAAAAAGGTGCAAACCCGATCAAATGGCAGCTAGTGTTATGTGCCTTCAACAACACAAATACGCTCATTACTGAAAAGAGCACTAAATATTGACCTAATCTTCTTGGTCACATCACCCTCTGGTGGCTGCAAAGTCTGTCCTGAATATTATTTTCACCAATATTTCACAAATTTGAGTGTTTCAAGGATTAATACTCCTAACCCTCTGTTCCTCTGTTCTCCAGCAAATTTGGTTTATCCCACAGTGTAATTTCAAAACCAGAATAATTTCAACTGCTTTACTCTACAAAACAAACAACTGTTTTAGTATTAGATTTAAATTTCTCCTGCTCTCTCTATAAATCTGGGTCTTCTAGATTCACATTTCAATATATTTTGTTATGGTCTGAGGTTGAACAGGTAGCTCTGCACCTACATGAAGTGCTCCCATGTCGTGAAAATCCACCTTGATTCCCTTCTACATATCACCCAGTAGTGGGGATGGTGTGAACCATGTGAAGTTTTCAGCTATACCATAAAACATCATCATCTTCAATTTTACCTATCACTGGTGCAATTCTGTCCCTGCAAGTGGGTTGTCAGAGGTGCAGCTGGTCAGATCTCAGCTTCCATTCTATTTGGTGAAGCAGGAGAAGGGGCAGAAGCCCTATGTTTGTTTTGGTGATTTTGCAAAGTTAAAGAACGATAGAGTTTACTTCAGTCATTATGCAAATCTGACTGTTGGCATAAATGGGAAATAAAATTAATATGTGAGTAGTACAGTTTTACTCACATATAAGAACCATAGTCATAAAATAAACTAATTTACTCAGAAGAAACCTATGAAGGCTCACATACTCATATTGAACTGCACAATCCTGTAACTGCAGCAGACTTGTACTCACCTCAAGCACCACATGAGCACAGGACAAAGCACTCACGTGGCATGTGTTCATCTCTCCATCTATCATAGAAAAAACCTACATAATTAGTTTACAGTAGTCCTGGATGACAGGACAAAAAGAGGCTATCTTACCATTTTCTTGTCGTCAAGCACAAGCAAAATGAATTATCCTAGAAATTGAGAAAGTAAAACTAATTACCACCAAATTTTAAAACATTCTTTCTTTCAAGCTCAGGCAATGCCTATTGAATAAGAGAGGGGGATTTTAAATAATAAATCATAAGGTTAAGGACTTTTTTTGTACAATTAGCCAGTCATATTTTCTCTTCTCTTATAAGCCTGGGTGTTTGGGGCAGGTAGTGCACCACAAGTTTGCATGTCACATAGGTCACCAGTGCACACACTTAGAAGAAGCAACAGGAATAAGTTAACTTATTAAACTAAAATAAAAAAATATATACAAACCCACTCCCACTATCAATATTTAGACAAATTAAAATCGGAATTAAGTTCATAATCTCACAATTTTTTTAATTATTAGCCATTCCAGAATTACCCCAATATAAAAAAAAATCTTGAATGCATGTACATATGACAGTCACTTTTGTTCCTTGAAACCACTTGGTTCTAATTGTGGGATGCAGGTTTACAATGATTTTCATATTATGAAAATTATTGTTAACACCTGCTCCTTTAAAAGTGACTATGACAAACTATTTTTTATCATTTACAATAACTAGCTGTACAATTTTACACAGTGTTTTTTTTATTTGGTAACTTTATTTCTAGCAGGACAATATTAAGCACATTTTAAAAATATATATTTCGAAAGGTTCACAGCATTCACCTCTTCTAGTACTATTTCCTTCTGCAAAGGGAGAGAATTCAAAGGGAAAGAAAGGACCCCAGGCTTCTCTGTTTCATTTCCATCAGCCAGCTGAAAAAATGTAAAAAGGAGTTGGATATGCACACAGGAAATGTTTGTCATCTCTAGAATTTCTCATACTAAGAGGGCTAGTTCAGTTCACTGATTACATTAATTTCTTGTTCTAATTTCATTGAGGTTAATGGTAACAGACAGAAATAGAACTTACCTCTTCTGGCAATATAATATCCAGTCTTGTCTGGTCATTTATGATGCAGTGAAACATGATGATATGAAGGCTGGGACAAGAGTCCAGCAAAATTTTCTGGCTTCCTTCATGTGATCCTTTCACTGTAAATGTAAGCTCCTGGTCTAAACAGAGAGGTAGGGAACAAAGAGAATTTTAACTATTCTAAGCAAACATACACAGCTAATTAAAACAAAACAAAAACAAACAAACAAAAAACCAAAAACAAACAAAAAATCCCAATCTGCTTCTACTCTGCACTCTTTATGTCTGATTTTCCCTACACCACGATGACGAAGTAGACTTTGAGTATCTGAAACAGACTGAAAACTGATATAAAATATCTTGGTGAATCTGTATAAATCATAAATATACAGAAATCACAGATTTTTTAAATATCACAGCTTGCTATTTGGTAGGTGCTTTCCATAAATAAATGAAACTAAGGTCTAGATTTAAAGGAGTGTCAGTTTAAAGGCGGTTTGGATTATCCATGCTGAATGACAGAGTCATTTATTTGAAGTCAATCTGTTCTGGTTCATTGTGTACATTTCATTATATTAAGTCTGCAACCATCAAATGATTTTATAAACTCAAAAATCAAGCAGATTACTTGGTATATACCCTCATGTCACCAAAACTGAAACAACCTGTCAACCCCAAGTTTGTGTTTCTTGTACAGAAAAGCCTTTACGTTTACGGAGAGATAATATACAGTTCTCTTGCAAGATCAGGGCCAAGAAGCATATAATTTTACTTCACTAACCTTTCCTCCCCATGTTAGATTTCTGCCTGAAAGTTCCTGTAGTGCAACTCAGTAATTGCTACCATTTTCTTTATAAAGGTCAATTTTCCACCCGTGAATTAACTTAATACAGATGAGAGTTTTTGAGATTTGCCCCATGAGCAGCTCTACAAAAGTTATTGTTTATTTGAATGAAATTAAAGACTAGCAAAGAATCCTGCTGTATTTATTAGAGCTAAATTTCACAAACAGTCCTGTTTTGATGATCCTGTGGTTGCAGAGTATTTTCATGCATTTTGGGCAGACCCCTTCAGTGCAATTTTACGTTTAAGTTTTAAGAGTTTAAGTTTATTATTTTTACTAAAAAAAAAAAAGAGAAAAAAAAGGTCTCTTTCGGAACTCTAAATGTGCATAAACTTTATACATACTCAAACCCAAATCAAACATACAGGATATTACTTTTACATATTATTTGAATTATAAGATAATTTTAAAAGAAGATCCAACTTAGAAAAATTCATTTTGGACAAGCAATAAACGGAAAAAGAACTAATATAATTTTTCCAAGTTTTTCGTTCTAGTATATATGGCTCTATTTTTGCATCAGTTTAAGATTTGCCTCATAACCAAATACTTGACTAACTTGAATTTTGACAGATACAATCTTTTGTCAGGTGGGACATGGCAAAACTAAGTATTATATGACACAGCTACAGTAATGTGCACAAACATCTGTTATAATGACTTAATCACAACACAAAAACAATAGTTTAATGAAGCAATAACCTCACTTGTGGATTGCTGCTTCAGCTTCCCCATATCCACTCTAACCTCCAAACAGGAAACCTCACGTGCCTGTAGCAAGAGAGGATGAGTGATGACTGAGAGAAGTATAAATGTCATTGCAAGTGATTCATACTGTTCTCAACCAACCCCTCTGGTTGATCAATGAGGAACACAGTTATTATCTATTACTATGTCTTCAGATAACATGGGGGAAATAGAGATAAGGTATTTTTTTCTGAATATGAAATTAAAGAGGAACAGCTCATGAGCTGCTTGAACTTGGAGAGACAGTTAAGTAAAGAAGATGAGCCTTGTTCAAAATAATGGGTGCATTAAGATACGGGACTATTTTATGAGCATTGTATCACTTGCTTCACTAACTCCTGATAGTTCTAGGCCTCCAGTTTGTAGAACAGAGTAGGTGGCAATATTGGCTTTAGGACAGAGCTTAAAGTTTCCAGAGTTAGTTAGTCTGCACTTGCTATGCAGACACAAGAAAGATTGTAATAAATATATATTACCACTAGTACTCCATTAGTAATAATGCCATCAGGATAGTCCAGACTGAAAAATAAAACAGAAAATATAATGTCATGGGTGTGACAACTCAGACAAATATTTAAGTCTATTAGTCAACACATTACTCATTTCCCCCATCAGCTTTGACATTTCTGACTTCAACATTCTCACACAAAAATACTTTAAAGCTTAAGATTAGATGATGACCTGAGTTGCAATTTTTCCATCCACTCATGACAAAATATGAAGTTGGATTTCTGCTCCTGTGGTCTTACACATTTGCTTCAGCAAACCATGCAATGAATACTGATATGTGACATATTGAGTGTGATGACAGTTGGAGGCTGTTAAATCCATCTTGATTGTTTTGATCGTTACAGTTTTACCCAAGGTTTTGTACTTCAAAAACTGATACAACTGCCTAGATTTCCACAACTTAAAAAAAAAATCACCATAACAGCAGAAGTAATTGTACTCACCTCTATATAGTGACCTGCAAATCACACATGAGATTTTAATAGATCACTATATGTGTAGACGTGTTTCCGCTTACAGGGGTAGAGGTTAATTCATAATATATTCTTATTTTTCCATCAGAAAAATAAGGCAATGTCATTTAAGAATATCTTATCATTTACCCGTTTAATAAATTGCACATGTAAATTTTTATAGTATCTCAAGAACTCAGAGCAGTCAAAAGGGAATACTTTGTGAAGATTGAGCACTGACTCCTCAACCTGCTACAGAGATTACAAGCTGTCTATTAAGACTTTAAAAGCTATGGATTATACACTCTGAGGTTTCACATAATTCTATAGTTTCTGTATTTTATCTCAGCTGAAGCCAGATGATACAATTCCTTTGAAATCAGATGAAGGACATTGGTTGTATCCCCTTTAAGTGAAGATTTATCACAACAATTAAATTTCAGTATAAACACACATTATAATAGCTTTATAAGATTTCCCATGACAAAGAATTCACCTAAAATTGCAAGACTCATAAACAGCTTAAAGTTTCATTTCCAAATCAGTGTTTTCCTTTAAGAGAAAAATATGAGCTGGCTAAATACACTGCAAAACTTTCCATTAAAAAAAACCAAACAACAACAAAATCCAAGCAAACACCTCTCCTCAAAAAACAGTTATACACTTAAGAATTTTGTAAGATCTTTCTTTGAAAGTGTATTTCAGAAGAATTCAAAGAACATTGGTCAGGAATGGGCAAGAAATACTCAGTGTTTCTACCTGTATACAGGGAAATGTGCATAAGTACCATACCACTCAAGTTTTGTTTCAGACACAAATTTTTGCACTTAATTATGATTTTGCAATAAAATAGTCATAACATTACATATGGTGTCACTATCTTCAAATGCTTCATTAATAAAAACAAGGAAAGCAAGAAACAGCGTGATAAATATTAAAAGATTTTAGTCTGCATAGCCTGATGAAATGAAGGTGGAAAGAGAGGTAAAGATATCTCTTCTTGAAAGTAAATGTCCAGTAAAGCATAGTATTATTTGAAGTACTGGTATCAGTAAGGTATAAAGTTAGCTGATAGCCAGGAGGTCCCAGGTATGACCCTCAAACATGGTGGAAAACCTGCACTGTTGTACAGAACAGTTTGGAATGCTCCTGAGAAGAACCAGGACAACTCAGCCATTAAGCACCAGTATCTGAATTTTCTCTATTGGGGTGTTACCTCTGCTGTCATTGCTGTAAGAAAGCCCAGCTACTGTCACTTGTTAGTTACTCTCCACACTGCAGTTTCCACTTTTATATCCTGAATTTCAAGATTTCTGCTGGTCACAGCCTAAGACAGATGCTTTAATTTATTTTTTTAACCTGGTTATCCACACACTAGTGTTAGAAGAGCAAAGGCACTCACTTTTCTCTGAAGCTTTGGAAATCAGCCACAGTTAGAAACAGAGCTGAACTGCGTGCAAAAGAGTTCTTACTATTCAGGTTGGCAGGGACTTTTGAATATTTTGCCTATCTTCGGAGCACTGCATAGCATCCATTTCTTGTGACCAGCTGGTAATTTCTCTACCAATCAACCTGCTATTAGAAGTCCTCATTACACATACTAAGACTCCTGTCCTCTCCTCCATCACAGTTTGGGATTTGTGGTCTTTTTTTATTGCAGACCTCAGTTTCACTATGAGAATCAGCCGCATATTACAGCCTGTGGCACGGAAAGCCAAAAACAGAGACTCTAGACATCCTTCTTCACTACATGTCTGTTGAAGGGGTGCCTAAGGCTGCAGTGGACTCTGTGAGCCCAGGGATCATTTCCCAACACCTGGTATACATCAAGCGGACTGGTATACATCAAACTGCTGCCTTCTCCTTTATAGATTGTGCCTGAGTTATAATGAAACAGGAAACATTGTATGGGAAGTTACGGTCACACTGTAACTTATTCTTGTATTGCAGTTCTCATTTAGAATAGACTAGTGTGCTCCATTTCACCAGAGAATCCGAATTTTTTGATACCTATCTACAAAATTTGAATTCTTTCATGCCAGATCCAGCTTCCCTCCTTTTATTGGGTTCCATAATAATACAGGATACTTTTTTGAATTTTCTGACAACTCAAGAGAAGCATGGGGTATAGTACTGTTTCAGTAAAGAAGGCTGTATTCACCTCAAATGTTTTTTTGGTTGTCATCTTTCTCAACTTCTAACTTTTGTCTTCAGTGCTCCTCCAAAATACGAGCAGTACATTTGGTCCCCAGTGGATGGAGACAGCCTGTTTCCTCAGCAGTGCCCAAACCAAATGGCTAGCATGATTCCCACATATGGGGAGAATTTATCAAAATAATACAGCAGAACTACAGAAAGAAAAACAACTTTTATTTTCTAAAAATTATGCTTTTGCCATGTTTCAATAATCAATATTTAACTTTTATACAACTTATTGTACACCTATTTACATTTATTTATTGGCCTTCGTTTTAAATATTGTCTTTCACATTTGAAAAAAAAAAAAGGGAGAGGGAGTTGAGATGAAAGGTTGTGTAAGAGTGGTCCTTCATTCTTCTAAGAGTTGTTTGAGATGCACTTCCTCAACTTGGGACACCTGAAAGGAAAAAGAGGCCAAAGAGAAGATCAGCAGGTACAACAAATACCATGGGGCTCTCAGACCTCTCCTTGGAAACTCAAAGTACCTTTTAGTTCATCAGAAGCTTCTTTGTGGCCCCTCAATATCGAGTGTGGGCTTCAGTAGAAGTCAGAGGGGAGGGGGATGTTGAGCGAGCGAAGCCACCTAGTCCAGCGGGACCCAGTCCCTGTAGCAACCCGTATAGGCTCATTCTGATGCTGGACCCTACCAATGGAAACACAGGGAAGAAAGCCCACATTACCATTGATAATCACCAGAAAATAACACAAAAAGCACTAAAGTATTCAAATCAGCAACCTGTGTACAACGACCTTACCTTTTCTGTCACTGCCGCTTGAGTGCAGCAGCTCTCATGGCAGCTGGGCTTGTGTTATGGGCCCATAAAACATTGGGCAGGCGTTTGCAATCCCTTGGCTCAGTTGCTGGTGACACTTGGAGGAAGGAGCATGCCTTTCTCTCCATGTTGTTAGGATCAAACATCTGGCTCTCAGTGCCTGCCACTCTGCAGCAGAGAGGTGAGCATTTGCTGATACTGCAGGAGTGGCATAAGAGTTGAGGCAACACTAGAGAGAGTATTCATCTTGCAGTTGTGGAAACCCACCTACCAAAATGAAGGGTTTCTTCCATTTTAAATAAAATAAAATGGGAATGAATGCAGAACCAAATTTCATATAGCCCATCAATGTATCATGAGGGAATTTTTACAATACTCTTTTTGGTAAACACAAACTTTGCAGTGAGAGTATAGGCAAACAAAAACAGGAGTGACAAAGCCACTATCATAGGTGCAACTTAAGAAACTTTCTTGGCCTGGGGTTGCACTTCATGTGTGATATTATTCATCTGAAATACTGGAAAGAAAGAACAAGCTAATGTAGTAAATTTGCAATTAGTGATGTCTGGAAAGAAGATGTGGTAGAAATTAAAAACTACAGATAAATAGCATCAGGAAAAATTGCTGGTGGGAATAATTATTGATTTCAGGTATAAACTGCCATATTTACTCCCCAAATGTATGTTCTCATTGTTCCCATCACAACACAAGATTTTTGGAAAATATCCCACATTTAGCTGTAGTTCTTGTTATAAGAGGGCTCTCTTCCTCTGAAAATTATCTCTAATCTCTGTCAACACTTCTCCCATCCAGCAGTGACAAAAAGTTTGCGGAAACCTGCTGAGCTTGTTCAACATATGTGAGGTCAGCTTGGTCCATAGCTTCCTGGTGACCCATCTCAGCTACTTCAGTTCAGTTTTTCAGACCTTTTCAGGGCTCTCTCATGTATCACAAACAATGTGATCCATTGCCTCCAATTTTAGTAGAAAAACCCTTTCATTAGTTACTCTGACATCATACTTTCCTTTGCTGAGGGGAAAAAAGACCCCTCTCAGCATCCTACCAAGATCACAATATTTAATCAGTTCAGATGTGCTTAGACTTTTATTCCAGACTTAACTGATGGGCAGAACAGCATTGACCACCACACAAATACAAGAAGTGCAAATGAGGGATAAGTAGGGGAAAAGTTTATCTCACTTCCAACAGGAAGCAGATTTTCTCAGTCCTACTGGGACCTCACACACAATTCCTCACTTATAATGCAACAATTTCTTCCCTTGGCAAGTGGAGTTCTTCAGGCCACAACTATTACATTGGTCACTCAGGAACACTATGAAGGAAAAAAGTAGATCAGATGCCTTCTTGCTGTAGCAACTGAGCCATGACTGTCATTCTTTTTTAAACCACTTCCTTGAGACTGCCAAGGGTCCTTTTTATTTGTAAAGTCCCAAACATTATCTTCCAACCAGCAGAATTGCTACTCAGGTATCACTTGCAGAAATTGTTGTGTTTCTGACTTTATTGAATATGACTCCAGGAAAAGGCAATTTGCTGCAATCTCCAACAGAAAACTTTGACACAGAGCTAGTGGCACACACGCTCCGAGGCAAATTCCAGCCTCCATCTCCATACGCAAACCCACTTGTGCACAGCATCCAAGTCAGACAACCTATCTGGACCTTCCCCATTAATATCAAGAGCATGATTCTATATATCAACTCCATAAGCCATCCTCTAACTTGCAAAGGAAGGAAGGCCCTAGGCAGGTCTTCTGGGACATTGGGATGCCTACTGGGACTTCCCCATTGCCATTACTGATGTCATGACACTCCTGAGGGGTGACAGGCACTGTTTGTCTTGATGCTGCTAGGCCTTCTGCAAGTTTTGGCGCACAGTAAACAACAAACAATCCATCACTGATGAGTCTCCATGAGTTGTAATAGGAGATTCTGGGACTGCCTTTCATGTGAACACTGTGAGATCTTTCTTTTTCCGTTCTTAACACTGAGTCATTGCCCTCTCACCAGCAAGTTCTTATTTCACCTGCTGTCAGGAATAAACACATTACTCAGTGTCCACCAACACATTATACCGCGACCTCCTGAAGCATCCCAAATGCCTTGAGAAACTCCCAAAAATATCACCACCTCTAAGGTTGGTTAAATAACACTTTCAGTCCGATAACATGGATTGAACTGGTAATAGAAACCCTTTCAAGTAACTTCCTCAGAGTCATGAAGCATATTTTGGGGATAGACTAGAGCACCCTTGATCCTGCAACAGACTCCCTCTCCAGTTAGGGTGACAGGTTCCTAGACTTCTCCACAGCATGAATTACGTGAAGCAAATGCATCCTCTAAACAGTCAAACTCCACTGAAAGCTTTCAAGCCTACCAAGTGAAGCTACTGCTGCTCCTCCACCTTTCCTGGTTCCTCAGTCCTCAGACTCCCACAGCAATCTTTGGTCCTTACTTTATGTAGAATATTTAGCTCCCTTCTCCACCATAGCTTCCCATGTGTAGCCAGATGAATTGAATAGATCAGTTTACAGAAGTGCATTTTATAATGTTGTGGATGTGAAAAGCCAGATTCCTCAAGAAGGAGGGTAATCAAGACATTCAAGTTTGGCATTCCTTCTTTTAAGGGTCAAAACTTCCTAAATATTGTCATTGTCCCCCTACTTTGTTGTATACTGATTCAATGACAAAAAAGAGAACAGTAGTCAAACAGGACTAAAGCAACATTTCAGATAATTAAAATCTATGTATTCTGAAATCCTATTTTACTAGACTTGAATAAAAACCTCTAGATACTGCTTTCAGACACTTCAGATTTAAGAAGAACTCTCCATATGAATTGGCTTTTCACGCTATTTTTATACTAAATACAACACTCTATTTAGAATTTAGGACTCTACTCACGTGTTCTGCAATGTGAACTCCACTTCCAGCTCCTCACGTGCCTGAAGAGAAAAGGAAACAAAGATACATCACTTATTTTTCTTCTCAGCTTTCATCATACCAGTTACATATAATTTTTAAAATACGTATTTAGAATAGCACTTAGAAAAATTCTGAGAATGTAATGTCAACTGATGATATTGAATTTTAAGGTATTGAAAAAGCAGTTGCTAAAACTAGTTTCTTGAAATCTAAATGCTATATGAGCATGCAGATGTAGGAACTTCTATTCTGCTAAAACAACTATTTTTCAGATTTTAAGTCCCAACACAAAAAGAGTCAGATGCTTTAATATTATTACAGTTTAAAGGGGCTGAAAATTCAGAATGTATACCAAGAGTCAACAAACAGGCCAGAAACATTCAGAATTAAGACTCTGGATAATTAGTTCCAGCTCGTTCCACCCTAGATTTTTAGCATAGTGCATGGAACACTCATACAGGAACTTTAAGTCTTTCTCATAATAGCAGCAAAATACTGTTTAAGTAGATGTTCCCTATAATAAAACACTGTAAAAGGATATATTTAGATGGAAGGAAAGAATCTACTTTTGTTCTCACCAGCTCCAGTACTCACCTGTGGATTCAGCTGAAACTTCACTCGAACAGTACGTCCAACAGTGAGTTTATCTATGTCAAAGAGAACCGTGCAGAGTTCATCGTCCCTGGTGACTGTGTCTTCATCACAGACCTTTAGCTCCAGCACATTCTGCACAAAGAGATTAAGAATATAATGGAGTTATTACTATATCTGGGAGCCACATAAGGCAGGAAAATCTTAAGACCAGGTTTTCTTTCCCTGCCCCTCCAATTTTAGGGGAAGAAGGAAAAGGAGAAGGGAAACAGAAAAGGGGAAGAGATTTGGGATTATTAGACTTCACATTGCTAGTAATTCTACATACACAAAGAAGTAGGTTTGTTTCACTTCCCCAGGCAGAAGACACAGGCAGGTCATGTAGAATATTCATGAATTTGTGATATTAATTGTTTATTTAATTGTTTATTTAATTAATTTGTGATATTAAATGTTTCTACATTTCTTTTATGGTCTTTGGGTCTAAGTGTATAAAACAGGTACAGGTATATAAAGAAGATTTAAAGGATTTCCTTTCCACAATATCTAGAACTAACTCATTTTACTACTATTTTACATGATCTTGGGTTTCACTTGTATGTGTCAAGATTGGGAATGGGATAGTAAGGTCATATTCTGCAGGGCATTCTTAGTCTTTCAGCATAGTAGATGTTTAAGTAACAAATAGCTGGAATAGAACAACACTAAGGAGCATGTAAGCAACAGGGATTTTTTCTGAGAAATCTTTAACATCTCCAGTGCTTGGAAACTAGCTATATATGTATTGGTTTATTGTACTTTTGTGTAATCCACTGTCTGCAGACATCGAATTATGAAAACCATTTATTTTCATTACCTTGACACGGCGGTCGACCTTATAGCAGAAAGCTTCATTCCAAACAGGGTTTTTGCTGTTCCTGATGGTTCTGGTCCGAACCTTCTCAGCTGAGGCAGTAGGCAGCCACAGTGTCACGTAACAGTCTGAAAGGGTGACTATATAGGGAGAAGATGAGTAGAGTTAAAATGTATCCAGAAAAAGAATTACTGCACAGTGCACATTTAACCCTAATAAGACAAAGATGGCACAGCTGGGGCTTTCTTCCTGAAATATACAGGGTATGAGTAAGTAATACAATGAAGCATTTACAGGAAAATAGAGACATCTTCACTCATTTGCAATGCTCATTTACACCTTTTCATTTTTAGTCAGACTTACTTTTTTTTTTTTAATGTTACTTTATATTTGAAATAGCTCTGTACTCCACATACAGTACATGTACACCTATCCACACTGCATTTTGCTTTATATTCATGCCTTTCCAAACGGCTTGAACAGACAATACACCTCAAAACCTTAAATCTGGGCTGTAGAGACTTATTTTCTATAATTTATTTCCCAGATTTGGGAAGAATCTCATTAGAGAATGAAGAATTTCAATAACTAAATGAAAGCCTTTATTGAAGTGCTGGCTTAAATATGGAACAACAGATTTTTTTTGCCAAAAAGCAAAGTGTTCCCCCATCAAAGCTGAAAAGTTTGATTTCTGTGCCACAAATCAGAATGTGTCAATTCCATATTCATTCATATAATTGACAAAGTTCTTAGAAGTTATATATTTCTCAGCAATTCTTTTGGAAAACAAAAATCAGTTTCATCACCGCAATTAAATTACTAGTTGTTCAATTCCTTCCTACTATTTTATCTGCAGACTAGAAAGATTCTGCCATCACTCATGTCTGGGGAAGGAAGCCATGAGTGCCACCAAAGACATTAGTTTCTCCTGTATTCTGAGTCCTCGGGTTGGGAGGGAGAACTCCAGGGAGTGAGATTTGCAGAACCACGACACAGGCACTGGTAGCCTTTCTCTCATGCCTGTAATGCAATCTCCCTATTTCACATTAGCAATGCTCAGTCAGTCACATGGTTCTTACAGCAACCTCGTGAGTCAGAAGAGGCCAAATAATTCAACCCATTGTCAAGCCCTGCATCATTCCCAAAACCTGTAACAGTGTTATTACATCATATTAAGAACAATTACTTCATGTATTTCCTCTTTATCTTTCAGTAACAACTGCAGATTTAGATTTTTCTACCAGTCAAGCTGTGCCTTTATTGTGTAGTTAACCATGCTACCATGATTAGCAAAATCTTGATAATGACTGTGGGAAGGAAAGTGTTTCCAGAGAGTGGCCTTAGTTACACCTAATCGGAAGAGCGTGACTGATCAGATGTTCAGCAGAGGCACAAGAGTAGGCAGATGAAAATGTAAATGATTAATGGTGATTTAAAGCTAGTTTCCATTTTCAAAGGTCTTGAGACACACTGATGAATTACTTCACAGTAGCAATAAAAGGATTATGCAAATATGTACATTGAGAAGACTTGAATTTCTTGGAACTGTTCAAGATCAGGTTGGATATGGGCTTTGAGCAACCTGGTCTAGTGGAAATTGTCCCTGCCCATGGGAGGGGAGTTTGGAACTAAATGATCTTTAAGGTCCTTTGCAAATCAAACCATTCCATCATTATATGATTTGCCCAAGATCTCATAATGCAGTCAGTGTCAGGGTCAAAAACACAGTCTAGTTTTTCAGGCCTATATCCAAACCTATTAAAATTATCTTTTTCTGAAATAACACTAAGGAGGAATACTGTTAAAGCATACTCTTTTTTCACTGGTGAAGTAAATAGGAACATAAAAAATAAATTGACACCACGACTTAACATAAAACCATAACATTTAGAAAGACATTTAACATAAGACCAACATTTAACCATAAAAACCAGAAAACTAAAGTGGAGGAAATAAATGCTAACTTAGAATTGTAACAAGCAGCATACTGTTACCATTACAAACAGGTAGAAAAGGGACATTTTCCCATATTGAAAATAGTGAGGTTTCAAGGAAAACTAGCTGAAATGTTTGCCTTTTTTATACCTCAGAAAAGGAAAAGACTGCCTGAAATATCCTTCCCACTGCAGACATAAAAATGGACAGGTTTTTCACGATAATGCGAGTTTCTTTAGACAACAAATTTTCTGTTGGGAAAATACTTTCACTGAAAAGCTTACAAAACTCTCGGACAGATACACTTTAAACAAATTCTTGGGATGCCCAAGTTCTGAACCTGGGGCGTATCAAGGAGGTAAAGATATGATATTTTTTTGTTCTTGAGACCAGAATACAAAGTACTAAGCCATATGGTACAACAGATCTGCCAACAAGTTTAACAAAAAAAGATTGCATGATTCACTGTGGTAACAAGTGACCACAAGCAAGTTGTTCCTGAGAAGGACAGACACAAGAAACTAGGGTATAAGCAGACGATCTACTGGAGTACACAAATGCACCAATAATTGTGCATGCAGGTTGGTAGATGCAATTGCAGTACTGGCCTATTTGGTTGGTGCAAAATACCATTTAGGCATTTGAACATCTGGGTTTTGTCAAATGAAAAGTTATGCATCTGACCATAAGCCCAGAGAATGCATGTTTCTGTACATAAAAATTGATCTTTAAGTCTCCAGGAAACCTAGAACTTTATGTCTTATAAGGTACTTTCATCTTGTCTAATGAACCAAGGGAAAACATAAAGAAGCACAGTAGTATTACATTGTAGAAGACTCATGAGTAAGTAACCCGGAATACCACAAGTAAGTCCAGCAGAGATTTGTTCCCTGATAGTAATCAGCCATTCAAAACCACTGCTCTTAAGCACAACTTCCATGTCATCTCACCACATCCCTCCTGCCAGAAACCCCCAAATTCAACCCCTGATAAGTTTTCCCTCTATTCCTGACCCATCACACAAGTTAAAATCTAAAAATATAGAATGGATTAACTAAAATTTACAGCTGGTTTTCTCAGAAACTATGATGTACTGCATGAAATTCTGCAGGTACCAAAAGAAAACTGATTTTGAGCTATGTTCAACGAGCTTTAAGGGAATATATTTTGGGCTTTTTGTTTTATACCTTTTGGTTTTATTCTTGTGGTCTTTAGATTCAAATTTCGTTATTCTCTTTGTCTTTATTTCACATTTTTCCTTCATGCCTTTCCAACCTCTTTAAACAGATGTTTCACTACTCACATTTCTCCATTAAAGTGACTCAGTGACATAACTGCATTTTGAAAGACATCTGAACAAGTCTCAATGCACCTAGAAGAGTGTATTATTGAGGACCCACATCTGTGTCATGTAAGTTGTGAGGAAGATATTCAATGAATTGGAAAATTCAGAATTAAGTCAGTCCTTCCCCTGGGTAAGTCAGTGTCAGATCTGGACAGCAAACAAGGTGTTCTTTCCATCTTTTGCAAGTGTAATTTTCCCACTGAGGATTTCATTTTAAATTTGCTGCCACACACTCTGATTCAACAAGCCAGTGCCCACCAGCCTGCAGAGCAGAGACCGTGAATTGTTATAGGGCTTTTCTCAGCTGGATGTCACCAGACTCCCTAGACTTCCCTACTGCAGAGATTTCTTCTGTCCTGGGCTCTTCTCACCATTAACTCTTGTTCTGTGATCTGGCTATGACATTTTTCTCTTGTAGTCTCTATTCTAGACAACCTTTTCTCACCTTGCCTCACTATCCCCCACTTAAATTCCTTTCAGGCTCTCACAGAAATGTTCTGTTCATTTTTTTTCTGACTTTTAAAGTGCTCCATTTTTTAGGTCAAATAAATTTTGAGACGCCCTGGATTTTATCATAACTTCTCGCATATTTATAAATTTTGCAGAAGCAATAGAATGTTTTTGCTTGTACTTCTGTTATTTTCATAGGCTTTCCCACTACTGCTGATTTTATGTCTGCATTACCAGTTCTCTCCTTTCTTCTATCCAGAAATTCTGTAGGAAATACTCAGGTTTCTTACTTAAAACCACAAGAATTTACATTGTTTACTGAACAGCCCTCTGATCAGCAGCTAAGCGTGATGTCAGAAGGGTAGGAAATATATCTCATACATTGAGGTATGAAAAAAAGACATAAAATGCATCACCTTGTTTGAGTCAGTCTCTTTAAACTGAAGAGCAGAAAACAACATTTCAGTATCAAACTAAAAATAATTCTTGCAAACATGCAGCAATATATCTTTTCACTCCTGCACAATTTGAGAACAATAACATTGTCTAAATATTTTCTTTAAAGAGTTATACAAAACATCCAACAGTAGAAGTACTCACACAAGTCTGCCTTCCGGACATTCCTCACTCTTAGTATTTTTACAGTGAGCAAGTTGAAAGGAGATACAGGTGCCTACATGAAAATTAAAAAAAAAAATTTAAAATATTACATTATTATTATACTCTATAGTCATAGATTACTGTAACTCTAAAGTTCTGAGGATGTAGATAAAACAAGGGGTTTAAGGTTGAGCCAATATAATTGCAAACCAACTGGAACAGCTGGAAAACTGTGAACATTTTTGGTACAGAACTCTCTTCAGGTCTAAAATAGAAGCAACAGATTTAAAAATCACATATGAGTTGAGAATAGGTGCTAAGAGTTTGATTTGAAAAAGATGATTTCTTTCTAACATTGTTTCATTATTACCACAATAAACATCCCTACAGTATATACGTGGGTGCCCTCACCTCTTACACACCACTGCCTGCAGTGGGACAGACTGGATCACCAAACACTGTCACAGCAGCTGTGAAAGTAGAGATAAGGGGCTACCATGCACCAGCAAAACCTCCCTCAGCAGCACAAGCTCCCCTGCACAGCCTAAAATGCCAGAAATGCAGTTGACAGTAATGAGATACTTCTCATGAAGACTCTGATCCACTTGTGATCTTCAGCCCTGATCCCCTGCAGAAAGTTACAAAAATCATCCCAGAGATGATCTCAGGATTTAACTCATAACTCCACTAGATATCAGACACCTTGGGTTCAGAGACATTAAGTCTATAATAACTCATAACTTCCATGGCTCATACTAACGTGTCTTCATATTTCTCAGGCTATAAATTAACCCTTACCCCACTTCACCTTGGAGACAACTACTTTCTCTCTCCCACAATAACATCTCCTCTATTTCATATATAGCATCTTTGCTTTTAAAACCAATGTATGTACAGATATCATTTCTCTCAACACATGCTTAAATCGGTATTTAGCTTTGCATTTACTGATTCTGTTTTAGAACAGAAACAGGTTTGTTTGTGCCCAAAAACTTATCTAATCTTTCTCTCTGTACCAGTTAGTAAGAACAGATACTAACTCTACCCAAAAACCCTCTCACTCTTGCATTCATAGATACGCTATAAGCTAGTAAAGATAATACAGTGTCTTAACACAAACACATAGGTTTTATTACTTAATACAGGCATAGGAAGTGCTTTTATTAATTGTAAGTGGTAAAAGTAAAAATGAGGTACTGATGTTAACTAATAAACTGCTACTATTTCCTTCATACATGCTATATGTTTTTTGAAACAGTTTTCCTTCCAGCGGTATCACAAGGCTTATCCTGAAGTGTTTCACAATGCTTTGACAAAGTGTCTATCAACTGGGACTATGACACTGGACACTAATACAATGTAATGAAGCAGGTCCTTGTCCTCACCACTGAAAACCTCAGCATCCCTGAAAAGGCAGAAGAGATGAAGAACAGCCTCCAAGAAATAGCCTAGGTAACCTCTAGCATATTTTCTTGCACTTCTCTTTGGGTTGGTAAGAGGCCTGAAGAGGTAAAGTTGAAGGGCAGTTAGACAGTAACAGGAAGGTCAGAGCAGTCATCGATCTGAGCACCTTTGTTCTGCTTTATTTGACCTGACTAAATTCTAGCACAGGGCACAGTTTGCAAGCCCTTGAATTGTCAGCTGTGGGACATTTCATTCTCAGATAATGTATCACACCATTATCTGCTCCATTATCCCAAACATGGGATAACTTGGATATACACACCTTGAAAGAAGAAAATCAGTTATTTGGAGGCGTGGGGGGAAGGATCACAGTCTTCCATCAAAAGCAACCAAAAGACATCGTGCCCAAACTATATAGTTGAAATGCCAGAACTAGTTTTCTATATGCATTAAATAGAACTGGGTAAAACACAGAAGCACTCCTAGGCACAGGGATCAACAGCCAAGGCTTGTCTACCCCTGCCAAATCCATTCACATTTGTCACAATTATTCTTGGTCCCTGCTTTCTCACCCAATAAATCGTAAATGTTTTTGTCCTCAGAAGTGCTATTTCAGCAGAAGAGGTGGAGTATATCTCTTATCCAGAAAGGATAAGGCTTGAATCCCTTGACTATAGAAGAATGGACTTGAGCAGAAGTTCCCAATCCCAGAGAAGTGCTATTAACAACTAGGCTTGACACCGTTTTAAAGGAATAAGCTTTGTTCTGCTCTTTGAAAACAAGCATCTAGACCTTTACTTTGTGAATCTCAAGTGGATAGTGGTATCCACCTGAAGTCGAGTGGCACACAGAGATGGGAACTATGAAAGGTATTTCTGTTCTTAGCTGTCCCTGGACATACCTATTTATGCAGTTCCCTGCTCAGCTCTTACAATTCCCATTCTGGTGTATCTTAGTCTCTAAGACTTAACTTAAGGAAGCTACCCTCAATATTTCACTTCAGGTTGTGGAGTCTGTTCCCATACTAGAGTCTTGGAAGTCAGACCTTATAGCTCCTATCTTTTAGCTTGAATGCTGTATCATGTCTAGCTGTCAGCGACTTGCCCAAAGTCACACAGAAAAACTAGGGGAACATATCTTAAACTGGGTAATCTGCTGGTAATTGCCAAGGACTTCCACATCTTTCCCTTTAATATGATGGTGCCCCTATCACCAGTTGGATAAGTTCTAAAGCCAGAAGGCTCCCAGGTCAGTTATTACACACACTTCAACTTTCAGCTTCTATATTTATTTCATCTGTGACACGATTCCTACCTCATAAACCGGAAACACAAGCCAGGCATTTTAATAATCACTTTTGAAACTACTTAAATACATGAGGTTGCAAATGGGAGTCTTGATCACACTATCCTACGTCAGTTAAAAATTCAATTAAGTCCTGTGGCACACTTGTGCAATCCTTACATATCTAGTCCATGGGAAGTCAATAGGAGTGCTCATCCATATGAATAAGTTACATAACTTATGTGGCTCTAAAACTGCTCTATTTCAGTAAAATGCCAAGTTTAAAAGTTTTTCATGGAATTTTTCCCTAGAGGAGACTAGAGTGAAACTTGTACAACAATCCCAAGTTACATCAAGAGAAAAGGTAGTTATTAAAGCACACATCTATTTGGAGCAGAGCACTCTTCCCTTAACTTTCTCATCAAAGAAATAGAAATCTCATCAGCACTTTAAAAGCTTTGAAGACCAACACAGAAATCACTCACCGTGTCAGACAGAGTGCCAGGGCTTTAAAACACAGGTCGCTGCCTTGCTTCTGACCTTGGTCAGGTATGTGGCACCTTTTAACTTCAAAGAGTTTTGGAGCCTCAAAGGCAAGCAGGATTTCATTACATTACTATGGCTACCACCTCATGCTAGGTCAATGCATAAGAAAGACTTTTCCTTGTACTGCATATTGTGTATTTATTTCAACCATTTTAAAATATCCCATAGCTGGGTCTTATTAGGTCAGCAGAAGTTGCTACTGACCAGAATAAGAACAAACGGAACAGCAGTGACTCAATGCCTGCTTCTTTCCAAGAGCTATGCAAAACTTCTGTGGCTTTAGACTGCAATTTTCATGTGTTTTTTTTCTCCTCTTCCTGTTTTGAGTTTTAGAACCAGATTTGTGTGTTAGAATAAATCCAAATCTTAGAAGAGAAATCAAGTCAAGCGTTTTCACATTGATGTGTTTTGTTTCTCAAGACCATGGTTGTTTTTATTAATTTACTATGTCTCAATATGGCATAGCAATTTGGGTGATCTAAAAAGTGTTACTTTTTTGACTATCAGCATAAGGGTACTACCAAAATTTTCTCACCAGGTATTTTACATATTCACCTTAATTTATATAGCCACTCAAATTGAAATCACACAAAACCTATGGGTTGCCCTGAAACTGACTCTGAAAATGAAAACCCATTTCTTAAACAGAGCCACTGAGTAAAAAAAACCAATTCAGGTATACCAGGTTTATATACTTATCATAAATACCAACTTTTATAGTGAGGAGGGGGGGAAGGAGAGGGAAAAAAAAAGAAAAAAGTTCAGGTCATTCCTGATTTTTACCTCTGTGAACCTTGGAGATTCAGGGCAGCAAGAAGGACCTCTGGGTCTTACTTTTAATTGTACACACTATATTCAGGGCAGTTCTGCCACCCTAAATATACCCTAAAGATAAGAGACACTATCTAAAGCCACAGAACTGTATAGGTTTCATACCTACTAACAATGTAAAAAGCACTAAGGTTAAAAAAACCCTAATTGATCCTCTAAACACAGGCTAGTTTTACGGGACTAAAAGTAATAATTTTTATGATTCTAGCATACTTCTTACGGATGTGAGACTATACACAGAGGCCTACTCATCATTTTAAAAGCTAGTTTTTGAAGAAATTCTGCAAAGTTTTTGCTTTACCACAGCATTTCATTTTGAACAGAGAAGGCTCTCAGGCACAATTGGGCATCAGATAACTACCAATAACAGCAAATCTTCACAAGGCAGACTGAATTTACCACCACTGAAGAGAATCTCTGTATCACTCTGAATCCCACACATGGAGTCAAAGCCCTAAACAAACCAGGCTGGGAAACGCCCGTGTCACTGAAGCAGGGGCAAGAGTCCATCTTTCTGACTAAAGATTCCCAGAGAGTTACAACTGATATGGCAGCCCCAAACCCACTGCAGATGTCAGAAGACAGACCCATCCTATTGCCACTGCCGTTGTTCCTCTTCACTGAATCATAGCAGCTTATCTGATATATTTTCTTTTGTGCTAATACCTCTTAACATAAATGCCTGCTAATTGCCCAGGGAGTTTTCCTATGCCTGTGCAAAGAATTCATCCTCAATTTAGCCTTTACAAGACACCTTTTGCTCTTTTTTTGCATTCAGAGAAGTCTGGGCACTGCTCCCACTCCTACTAGGCTAGATGAGACTGTGCTTGTCAGGAGTCTGAACACAACACACTTATTCTGCAGTTTAACCTGTTCTGACATTATGTTTTTAAACACCACGTTACACAGAGAATTGCAAGCTCTATGACAGATCATTACGCTGCAAAGAAAGACTACAAGAAATACCAGAGCACTAAGAACAACTGAGAGACTCATTTGAATAGTCTTCTTATGAAGGAATAAATATAAGAAAAGGTGGTGTTTCAGCCAGAGAAATTAACACACACACACACCCCCCAAAAAGGGGGGAGGAATTAAAAATTAACATAGATGAAGTACAAATCAGGCCAGATAAAGTGTAACACCGACATCATAAGCATCAGACACCAACAGAGACCAGACTATTTAGACCTTACACAAAGGCATGGCATTATTTAACCTACAAAGTTGAGTTTGCAGCTCAGCTTTTAAACTCTCAGTAAAAATTGCCCCGAGCCATTGAATTCCTAACATTTTTTCTGGTAATCTACATTCAGCACTGGACAGTTTTTAATGAAGGGCCAGCTAATTGCTACCTACCGTTCTCAACGCTGGTGCTGAGGTGCCCGTAAAAGTCTAGGAAAAACAACACAAGGCAAAGTTAAGAAAACTAAACTACATGTTAAATCCTTACTTTAGGCTGACATTTCAAAATATCTCACATTCAAAGCCATATTTAGAGCTATGCTCATTAATGACATCTGTTAGGTTCTTTACCAACCACCATCACAACACTCTGCCAACTTCTTATTTCCTTGACATGAAGTTTTTTTTTTTAAGGAAGCATAATAAGTAACATAGTTAGCCCTAAAATGTAGCTTGAAAGTGCTGGCGTGCCATGAAGTTCTGTAAAAGGCTAGGCTAGGAAAGCCACCTTCGCAACAGCATCTGAGGAAAAGCAAACTAGATTTGCCCATACAATTTGAACCACTTGTTCTCCTCTGTGATCAACTTCACTGGAATATCAGGCAATTTTGCCTGCTTTAGGCTTGCTATCAGCTTCTTTTGCTTACCTCATTTGAACTTAAATTTGATCCCATTGCAGCCCCAGTTGCATATAAGTCCAATACCAAAAGTTACTGAGTCGTATGGCTGGCAGAAACTCCTCATGCAGGTTAGGGGTGGAGGAATAGGGATTTTATGATGAGGCTCTCCCGCCCCACCCCTTCATTATTTCTCGTCATTAGGTATTCCCCTCCCTGATTTTTGCAGCCAATTAGAGCACCTCAACTGAGTCAGCAGAATAAAGAGCAATTCCTTTTTTACCCACCATGAGGTTTGGGGAGGACGCTGAAGCCCCTTTCTGCCCAGGGTTTGCTTTCTTGAAATGCTACTGCAAATGAAAAGTTTTGCATTCATGCAACAGCTCCAACCCCCAAGCAAAGTGCTTCTGACTAATTAAATCCCAGCTTTTGGATGATCTCCACACTGCCAGCACCATACTACCGGATAGTAGAGAGAGACGTCAACAGCTTCTTTCCAAACCATAAACTCAAATACCTGTAGCAGTCTTCCCATAGCAGCACAGTTCAGGTAGGTAAGTCCTGCCATTCAGCAGGGTAAGTTACTCCATTGTGATGGCAAAACTAAGTGACTACAAGACCCATACTCCCCTAAAGATACGATGGGCATCTCTGTGCTACACTTGGCAACCTCGACACATGCTCAATATTCTTCTCCTGGATAATTATTGTATATGTAGGAAAAAAAGTTAATTCATGTCCAGAAATCTCACAGTTTTATTTTAAATCAAACAAGATGAAACTTGGGGGTGGAAGGGTGAGGCAGGAGAGAGGGTTGTGCTCTCCTCTGTGGGCCAAGGGAGAACAGCACTTCGCCCATCCTCAGAGCTTACTTCAAAGGGATCTGTGTGTGCTGGTTCTCACAGCGAGCCCAGCAGGTACCCTGTGGGAAATACCAGGGCACAAAACCCTCCCTGACTGCTCTTCACCCCAGTGTGCAGTGACTCACTGCCTGTAAGGCAGTGATTTAGAGTAGCCCTAAACTAACACACATGTGGAGGCTGGTAGAGTTAGAAGCATGCAAGATCAGATTCTGTCTCTGCCACACTCTTCCTGGCCCCTCTGTTTGATGACAGGAGGCAGCTAGTAATCCCCCTTGCATCATGAGATCCAAGAAATTATTTTAAATCAATCTGATCTATAATGATGAATAATTTAATTCATGCAGGTAAAGAAAGTAACTTTTCAAACTGCAGTGAATGTCACCTAAATGAACATGCCTGTGCCATGGAGGTCAGTACCAAAATAATTCTGCACAGAGGAAAAGAGCAGGTGTTGTCCAAGAAATGTCATTAGAGTAAAATCAATCTCTACTCCAAAGACAAAATATCTCCCTTAACTTTTGTCTTGATTACTTTATATCTGTGTTAAATACTTATGAACAAATTCAGGTGAAGCAGTCACAGCTGAAAACCACTTACTTTCACTCTTGTAAAAATAGTCTTTCCAGTTTTTGAAAGAAAAATGTTTTCCTGGAAATATTCCAGTATTAAAATTTAAAGTAGGAATCTGTTTTCATTTAAAATGTCTGTAAAACATCCTCTATCAAAAGAAAGAGAGTAGGCTATCCAGATCAACTTCCCCAAGTTGTCCCAGGCAGATGTAGGTACCTATACAGATTTATACCATTCCAACTGTTTCACAGCCTATACAAGACTCCCTGACATTACATTCTCTTACCCACAATGTTTTTAAGATCTGTAAATGAGACACCACTTTACAATGTAGAAAATTATTCCAGAGTCAGTGTATTTTGTCTACTGAATGGTTTCCTGATGTTCAGATTGTTTTCCTTTTCTCAAAATAATGTTATCATTGACATATCAAAAACATGTTCCTAAATAATTCACTCTCTCCTACTCCTGGCCAGCATCAACTTTTGCAGCTGATCTTGTCTCCCTTAACCACTACTTGTCCAAATCACACAAGAAGGCTTTTGAATATAGTACCTTTGAAGGCTTTGTGCCAATCAAGAATTATGACCTCAACAGTTTTTCAGCCATGTAGTAAATTCATGATAGAACTAAGCACTGAATGCTCATAACACCTGTAACAGTAAGTCTTTGGCATCACTGAGAAAACTTGCTTTATTCACTGATGTCTACTATACAGTCTGCTTTAAAAAAAAATAATCATGAATTTGCAATTTTTCCCACTGGATTTTGAGAGGCAGGATTGTAATTTCAAAAAAATTACTATTTCAAAGGTCATGTATCCTGTTGAGGTTTTTTTCATTTTTCTTTAGTTCTTCCATAATTCAAGGAGAATTACAAAGACAACCATCAAGCATGGATTGAGTAAATTCATGGCTGAAGTTACCCGAAGTCTAAAGAGATATATATTGGCTCATTTAGCAATCACATTTCCAGAGTAACAATTCTAAATTGACAGTGATGTTCATATACATACTACTTACATTCTTTTCTTTTTAAAGATTAGAGAGACTGTGTAACTGATGAGGGAACACTCAGCAGCCTCCTTAAAGCTCTGAGCAATAACAAGGAAAGTAAAAAGGAAGATACAGTTTTCCTCTGCTCTTCACGCACTTTGCAGTGCACACATACATGCACATGATTTTGTATCTGTGTATTAATTAAATTAATTAATTAATATTTGCAAAGTGGAGCAAATATAAATATCCCAACGATCTGAGGCAGTCAAAATTCACCTAAACTAGCCTGCTGCAAGTACCAGTTCACCCGACATGACATTCAGGTAATTGTATATCTAACTGCAATAGGTTGCAGGTAAGAATAACACCTGCTTTCAATATCCCACAATTACCTTATATACCACTTTGTCACCTTCTGACAATGCAGGACAACAGAAATGTATGACTAATGGGGGATTTCATATTATTGCAAGAGAACAGAATTCTTGTACCACCCTTGGGATGACAATGGGAGTTGTCATCATTTAAAAACTTTGAATGTAACAAGAAGGGTAAATATCCAAAAAACATTCTAGAGGCATTCAAAAAATGATAGCCAGATGTCACATTAGAAAATAATTACTCAGAATTAACACATAAAGCAAATTAACAAACATAGTGTCAGATATTCCGTGGGTATCGCCTTTCAGTTTGTTTTCTTTTTTTCTTTTTTTTTTAATGTTTCCACAAGCTACAAAATCCACAAAGACCTAATCAGGCAAATCAAACAAGAGCAAACAGTTCAAGTCAAAGTCCAGTTACACAAAGGACCTAAGCTCAATAATCTCCACAGACAAGATTTACCGTGGATGAAAAGTGTCACTTTCCCTCCCTATGGTGTCAGATTTCCAACTCTGAAAAATTCAACTTTGGCCAGATAATTTTTGGCTGCCACTAATCTAAAGCAACTCACTGGTATTAAAAAAAAAAAAAAAAAAAAAAAAAAAAACCTGAAAACAAACAAAACCACACACCAATACACATATATTTATATGGGGGTTTTTATATATATATATAACTTTCACATGAATATGTTGGCATTTTATTTTCATGTTTCTACATAACTTACCTTCAGAAAATCTGTTCTTCAATACTCAACAGTATTTTGTATCACATAAACTCAAAAATAAGATTACATTAAACGCAAAAAGGACTTCCTGAAAAAGTATTCATGGAGAAGGTGACAGAGGGCACAAGTTAGAGGAAAAAAGTCTGAAAAAACCTTATCATCCATTCGTAAGCAGGAGAGAACTTCAATCTGAATCTGAATTTAAATTCATGAGAATGAAAAGTACAAAATCAGTCATTGAAGAGAGAGATCACACTAGCCAATGGGGTGAGGGTATTATATTTTTGCTTAAGAGGCTATTCTGATTATGACATATATGAAGGAGGACTTCTACCTTCAAAAGACTATTGAGAAACTTGATTAAAACAATTCCACATGCCTTCAATATGTTTTAGAGAGATAAAATCTCGTTCTTCCTACTCACTCAGATGAAGCAATTGGGCTGCTTTACCATCCAAAAATCATCACTAAAGTGTTGGCTCATCTGTTACCAATACATGCCACCTTCCCTTCAGACTTGTTGCAACTGAATTTCAAATCCAATACTTGTCTCAAAAAGTAGTAGTTCACAACCTTTATCTTTGCCTCTCCTTGTGCTCTGTAGCTCTGAGCATCCAGCAGCACCTCTCTCTGCCTTTGCAGGAACCCTCAGAGGTTGCCTGACCTTTACAGGTTCATTCAACATTTCAAGCACTGTTCAAGTAGCTTTTTTGCTGCCCTACCCCCATCGGACCACAGGTGAGAGGAACACCAGCACCAGCCTGTGTCAGCTAATTACCCAGTAATTAGTTTGTCATAAATATGACAAGACACATAGTCCAAGACCTTTACAGGGAAATCTAGAGCCAATTCCAATCTGAAACAATTCTCAGAATATCAGGAAGTCACCTCATGTTACCAGCTAATTAAGGGGGTAACTTCATCCACAATCAGCCTGAGAGATGTGTGAGCCCTAATAGAGTCTACAAAGATTTACAGTTAATTGTTTTGAGTATCATGCCACTACATTTAGCAGAGCTTGTGTGACAGGTCACAAACAGGTGTTTTCAAAAAAAAGAAATTGTTGCTGACCTACCTGGATCTTAAATAGAGCAATTACATCAATGCTGAATCACTTTGAAAAATCCAGCTGATATGTCACCAAGCCTCAGCTCCTTCCTTAAAAGGAGCACCAGTAATACTGAATGTCTCTCCTCTGTTATTTTTGATGAATAGCTGGCAAGTCATTCAAACAAACGTCTCTTCCCCTATCATTTTATGCTGCCTTTCACCATCACATCACAGGCAAGATGATGAGGTATTGCTGAAATGTGAACAATATGAGCAGGTTTTAATAGAATGTAAAAAGAAGCCTTTCCTTCCCCATGCAAGAAAGCAAATGAGTCCATTTTGGAGGAAACTCAGAAGCCACCAAGGTAAGACCACCGAACTTGGGTCTCTCAGGGAAAGCGTTAGTCTCATGCAGTGTTAAATTCTTGGAGCCAGGTCCTAACACAAACATCAGCATTTTTCTGACTTCCCTCAAGTCAAAATATTGAGATGCTAAGCTAGACCATTTGGATAGCCTAAGATTTTTCACTGGCTTGCTCAACAGGCCCAGATTTCTTAAAACAGACTCCCTTTCCTCAGCTCATTTTAAGCCATCCTAATTTTCTGGATCTGCTGCCAAAAACACACATCATCACCACACCTCGGGTGAGCAAAGCTGAAGGCTCAGCGCCAAGTGTTGCAACCACCAAAAACCAGTCAGTGCAATATACGAGGCACAAACTGTACTGCCTCTGTTAAATCTTCCTGGAGTTCTGATAATAAATCTTGAAAATCTTTAAAATACTTAAAAGATTCCTTGCAAAAGGAATTAATCACATTTTTAAACCCTCATTTCATTATTGTTTAAAAATAAACTTACAGACATAACTGAGCTGTCAGAGTGACATCTTCCTTTTCTTCTTTGCTTACAGAAAACTATTGCAGTCTTGCTGGTGACACATAACACCAGATTATCCTACCCAAGAGCAAGAAAAGAAGGTGAAAAACTGGCTTTCTTCTTAAGAGAGCAGAGTTGGAAAAGAAAGATTTATCAGTGACTGAAAAAAAAGAAAAGTTGTTGCACTTGACCACTTCAGATTCATGAAAATGAGACGCAAAGGTTACTGCCAACAGTTTCCTATTGTGAAAGGAGACTTTGTTTGTTTAATTTGTATTGCAGCAAAGCTTGACAGACACCTGCTAGTGATATCTCCTGTTAATTGAACCAATGCACAGAAAAGAGCTGTCTTAGGGGTAACAATGTTACCTCTTGCTTAAGAAATAGAGACCTGTAAGACCAGACGACTGAGCCCATTATCATCTGACCACGACACAGGAGAAGGAAAGAAGATGTCATGGTCCTATGGTAATGTAGACATACTGCAATATACAGATGGATTTGATTTTTTTATATACTCATGCCAGTGTATTGAATGAGATGACCACAAAGGGGAACAGAAAGGGCTGATGGAAATATATGCAAGCCAAGTGCTGTACTCCATGTTACTAAATAAATACCTCGGCATTTTCAAATACCAGTATTTGGACTAGTAAACATCATATTATCATTCGAGTCATCTGCACTCTTAAAAGTAGTTTCCTTCCATTTTTCATCTTCCACGGTTGAAGTGGCAGCTTTTCTTTCATCCTTCCTCAGAGGTTTTTAAAAAAGCTCTTTGTTCCCTCGATATTTGATTTCTTGGTATCAGAAGCAAGAATAGCTTTTCCCCAGATCAACTTACTAGCTGAGCTGAGTCCATGGAATTTAATTAAAAAGCCATACACCAATGATTGTAGCTACAAAACTCTTCTTCTTAATAAGATTATGCATGGGTACTTAGTATTTGAACAGTAGCTATTACAATGTATGTATATTGTTACAGACAACAGTAAAGATCTAAGAATGATCAGTTAAATACATTTTCTTAAGCAACCATTTTTCTAAGACAAGTATGAAAATCTCATGAACTTTCCCCTGTCTGTGCTTTGGATGGCAGTGGGAATAAAACTGTAGCAGCAGCTACACACTGACCACTACACTGTTGCAGAAGTCAAAGGAGTTCATATCAAATTTTGTTGCCATCGTGAACATCTGCGAGCTTGCAGATTAATATTCATTAGTCCAGTACCAAAACATTTACATATCTCCTGGTGAGATTCAACAAAATATACTTTAAGAGAATTTATGTGAATGAGGTGATGAATAGTTTTTAAATCGCTTCTTTCGTTCCACTGCAGTTTGAAAAGCCTGAAGAATTAAGTGTTTATTATTCAGGATATTGTAGCAGCACAGGTTAAGCAGCTTATTGAAATTCTCTTCACTATACGTAAGCAGACCAGTGCCATACGGAGCAGTACAGTTGGACACGTCTACTCTTCCCTGCTCCATCTCTGCGGGACTGCGCTCCATGTCTGGAATAGGAACACGGCAATGTTATTGATGTGGAAAACTGCTACCAAGCAATGCAAAATACACAGTTACAGACACACAAAACTGAATTATCTCCTGAAAATGGTTCAAGGTTTAATTACTGCATAGGTACTATGTCTGTTGCACTAACAAAACATACAAGCTTGCTGTTTGACTACAGTTACAGCTGATCCAGAAGTGACCAACTGAACAATTTTTCCACGTAAAATGCTTTCCTCTCTAAATCAAAGTTTTGCAACAGAATATTTCATTTTTTAAGATTTGGAATTTTGTATGTTTAACTTCCCAATTGAGTACTGAGATGTTAGCTCTTATCTACCAACTGGTAGAAAATTTTGCCAGGAAGCTCCTGGATTGGGAATCCTCCCTCTCAGGTGGCTGAGATTTTAAGCACATGCAGCAGAATACATAAGATGATGAACTGCATGAGGTCTTTTCCAATAAGCTGATACATGGATTTTTGTTCATTTTTTGAGGAAAGTTTCCTGGATCATACAAAATTAGCAAGAAAAAAATTGGAGTTGAGCCATGCAAAAGTATTCGTAAATTGAAACTGAATTTGCCAAGTAGGTTTTTTTCTGGTGAAACAAACAAATTTCTACTATTGCTGAACTAAATAAAACAATACAGCAATTTTAAAAAATTACAAGTATCAAAGCAACTTGCTACCGTGGCAAAGCCTTTGCTTCATCATATGTTTTCAGCGCTTTCTGTTCTCAATTCTTTTTCATGTAAAAAAAAAAAATAATAGGAGAAATTCTACCTTTGTTAATCAAGTAAATATCATATCTCTTTACAAGACTGTCTGATGACAGTGTTAGCTACCAGTGGATATAACTTAATATCTGCCTCTTCTCCTTTAATATCAAAGGAACACAAACTGTTTCAGCTGCCAGATAAGGGGGTTTCCCTCAAGGTATAGCTATTCATGCTTTTAATTTTGAATCTCTTCAGTCCAATCCCCGATTAGTTGACCAACACTAAATGCATCACAACAGGACTGGAAACATACTAATTTAGCCAACTCAGAAGCTTGCAAGTGTCCTGTTTTGGAAGAGGAACAAATTCAATGAATAAACTGGATGTGACAACCTCAAAAAATTATTAATGCTGTTAACTTACTTGGTGCCTTGTATTTTTGGAAAGTATCACACACCAGTGGAAAAAAGGCCAAGATTGGTGCCTCTAAGCTATCCTCAAACACATAGCACTCCTTCAGATGTTCCCGGTCTTCCTGGTTCAGCTCTGTGCTGGGGAATGGGATACCATGCTCCAAACAGTACTCTGAGAATAGGTCCAGCGGCTGGTTCAATAGACAGGAGAGTTGCAACAAAAAGAGAAGTGGAAATAAGATTACCAAGTCCCATAACTGTTATTTTGCTGCACTAGGCAATCTGGGATTGATTTATATGTTTATAAATAATACTAACTAAGCACTGGAACAAGCATATCATCTTGATTTTAATAGATCCTTGGTAATAGAAATTTGGTTGATTTGCTAACACTTTAAATTTTCAAAGCAAGGTTATTGTTTTCTGAAATTTATGTGATATTCAGAGCATTTTTCTGATTTAGAGGATTTGAGTAGGGAACCTGTCTGATGACAGGTTCTTAAATGTTTGCATTCAGTGCATCTAACAATCTATGTCTTCAAATCCTCTTACAAATAAATTACATTCATTTCAATCAGATACAGCCCTCAAGTTTCTTCAAACAGCAAAATAAATGTCTGGGTGAAACTTATGCCAACACCAAGAGTCACACATAAAAGAAAAATTCCGAGTTTTCATTCAAAAATTTCAAAATTGTGTATTAACTAATTACACTGTAAAAGTTATTTAACTAACTATGATGGAACTTGGTACCAGAATGACAGTCTGCAGAGACGCATAGAATAGGACATTTGTGAACTTCTATTGTATCTATGTTCATGTGTATGTCCCAGTAAGGTACTGAAAACAGTCCTGATAGAAATATTATGGTCACAGTGTTGAATAGTATCACTAATACGATCGTTTAACTCAATTAAAATTTCGGGGGGGGGAAAGAAAGAGAGAGAGAGGGAGCTGTCATGGTTATTCAGCTGCTGGAGTCATACAGACAAAGAATCACTGCTTTAAAACATCACCAGAGTCTGTGATCCTCCACTGTAATTTAAATGCAGAATGACATCCACTTTTCTCTCTGGCCTCAGAATGGGTGGGCAGCTGGTGTTGATGAAGAAGGCTGTATCTATCAGTTTGAGGTAGTCACCCGTTTCATTTAGCTGATTGGGAGAAGAATCCAGCACTGTATCTGAAAGTCAAAACTTGTATTATTAATTACTGCAGGACCAAGTCCATTTCTTTTCCAAATTAGCATAGCAAAGGAAGAAAGAAAAGACAGTCCACATGTATTAGTCTTTGACACAAAGCCCACAGTTAAATATTTGTCTTTGACATAATTTTAGCATCTATAGCTCAACTCTGAGATCAGTAAGAGGGAGCAGTTTTGAGACTTGGCTTCATTCAAAATGATACATTATGCTGCTTTTTCAACTGGTGTAAATTTGTGGCTATTCCACTACTTCCATGGAAGCTGCAAGTCATTCTTTCATGGCTTTTCTTAGGAAAAATTCAAGCAAGCCTACTGTGGTTTCTCCAAGACAGAAACAAGACCAGCAGTAAATCATCTCGGGTTCAGCAAAACTAGTTCCATAAATATATTAATCAAATAATACTAATCAAAATTTGCCTTTATGATAAAACTTATCAAGTATTTGTCCTCAGCAAGTATCAGCACTCAAAACATCTTCAAAGATGCATCTAAACCAATTTACTATTACCTTTCCACATGCAAAAGCTCTCATTCTCTAAATACTTTTTATGTAGCTGCAAGCCCTTGAGAAAATTATGGTAAGTTGAAACCACTGGCCGTCCAGTCATCATTTCTCGAAGAGTATTAGAAGGGTAACCTTTGGGAATGGATAAACAAGTTGTCTGTTCATGCGGCTTCTTGGGCAGAGCAGGGTTCTCTTCTGGAGGAAAAAGAAGAAGAGGGTATATGTCTGCATTTGCTTAGAATGTTTCTCTGATACTAATAACAACAAAGAAAGGGGTGCTGGGCAGCCAAACTGCTGTGGCCACCAGCCCCATCTGTGATTGAGTGCATGCACCATCATGCACAGTGTTCTGGGCAGAGGTGCATTCAGTGTCACACCATCACCTTGTTGTTCCCTGTCTGGCCTCTCCCTCCCTAAAAGGCTTCTGGTAACACTCTTGTGACTAGCAACACTCCCCGGGGATGTTGCACAGTGAGTAGCACAATGTTTTTTCCTGTTTTCCAGTGCAACTGTTTCTCTCCTGCTTTTCCTTCATTCCCAAGGGCTTGTTGTCTCCTAACCCAGAAATAGGACACAAAGACAAACTCTTTACCAAATGTGAGGTTTCACATTTCAGAGAAGTGTGAAGATAATGCAGATACAAGAAAAAAATAATCTAAACAACTAACCAATGTCATGCTCAGTGTCTCGGGTCCATCTGTGCCAGAAATCCTCTGAATGACCCGAGAGATAGACAGCATCCATAAAATTCTGGGAAAATATATTACTCCATGTGCCTTGAAAATTAAAAAAAAAAAAAGTGTCATACTTAATACTCGCTTGAATTTTTAGAGCACAGTTATGGCAATCTATTTGGATTCAGTTTCTGGTTTAGTTATTAAGTACTATGAATTCTCACATCAATATCAAATGCCATGCCATTTCCCATAATATCTGGCTTACGACCAGGTCATTTTAGAAACTTGGCTGTGCATAATAGTCAGGTTGTGATTTTAAATATTTCAGATGATTAGTTCTCGTGTGTGTGTGTGCGTGCACATGTGAGTGTATACATAAGTTCTATTTTGGTCTAACCTAAGATGTTTAGCAAATTAATCACATTTGCCTGAAGAATTTGTTTCTTCTTTTGTCACTTTTGGCTCATTCATTTGAGATTGAAATTACATTAGATACATTATCTGGTGTACAAGTGCTGCTACTTGCAGATCACCTCTGTGTAGCCAACTATAAAGGTGATGTTTTTTGGAGATAGCAAATTACCTTCCAAGAAGCAGATGTGGGACTCTGGGATCTTCTTCATCCGATGACCCATGAAGAACTCACTACCAAAATCTTCTGAACGAACGAAGGCCCCATATTTCAGGAGACCCACCTCGTAAGGTGTGAACTCCACCCATTCTGCAAATAATGTATCAAAACAGATTTATTACAGCCACCTGAACACATGTAAAAAGCAGCTTAAAGAATCAAAATCTGGAAGGTCAAGGCCTATAGCTTCACCATGGTGGTGACAGACATTTCAAACCACCATGGTTTGAAACAAACAGATGACCTTTTACATGTTCATGTTAGATACATGCATGCAAAAGCCAAATTCAGCTCCTCCACTAACACTGTGAAAATCCATTCAGGCTGGGGTTCAGATCCATTTCTGCACTAGGAAGCAAAAATTTGGGCTGATTGCTAAGGCCCTGCACAAGATATGACATTTTTAGTTCCTCTGAGTCAGCAATGACACCAGCTACCATTCATTCTTAAGACTCTCAAAATCACAGCCTGTGAGGCTAAAAAACTTTGACCAAACCCCCTCCCCTCAAAAAAACCTTGGCTGAACAGACTAGGACTGGAGATGTGCCTAAAAGCAGATGATCAGGTTCAGTTGCAGGGCTTCCTGCTCCACTTGGGCCAGAAAACACTGTGGGAATACTGATCAGGATCACTGATAGGGGCAGCTGTCCCTCCTCAGATCCTCTCTGGCTGTGGGGAGCTGCCTCCTGCTCTCACCCCTCTCTACATCTTCCCTTCTTCTCCCTTCTTTACCCTCTTCCTCCCTCTTCACAGCTCTCTTGGACTACTACTCCCTGGGCAGAAGACCCAGCAGCTAAAAGGGGTTGTGAGGAGTAGGTGGGGACAAGAGAGAAAAAGAGCAGCAGTGGCGGCTCTCAAGGCTGCCAGCAAAAGGTATGTCCATCTCTCACAGGGCAGTGTCTACAACACAGGTATCTTTCTTCCACAGTATTAGGATGCATGTTTTTCATGTAAGTAAGAAACCAGGTATGAAGACAGGAGGAAAAGAAATTATTTAAAAGGTGTTTTGGTTTGGACTTACAGTAAAAGCTTTTGGCATCTAACCAGACTTAAAAGGAAACTCTTTAGAGGTATAGAAGGCTGTATGATAATCTTTACCTTTAAAATCCAAAGTGCTAAAGTTATCCTTGACATTGAGGGACAGGTATACAGGCAGTGGATTCTGCCCCCGATTTACTGCTAGTTGCTGATCTGAGAGTTTTTGAGTACTTTCCTGTTTAAAAAGAACAGAAGTCATTGTAAAAGATAAACATGATGCATGGATCTAATACAGTATCCAAGCATGGTCTGTCAGTGAAATATCTACTAAACCTCAGCAACTTCAGTTGTTTGGCCACACAAATGCGTTCAGGTGTTATCTGCCATGAGCCTTCGCCAAAGCACTATCATTGATGCTCATGGGAATTTCTTCATGTGCTGGGACAGGGCAATGTGAGAAACTTGTCTGTACAGTCACTAGGATATGACTTGCTTTAAGGAAAAAAAAATATTTAGCTGTCTTGGAGGTGCTGCAGAGAAAAGTCAAGCAGGACCCATTTCCTTCAATACAGTTTTGTTTGCTCGTATAGATTTATATTGCTGTGCCTGAACTTCATTCTGTCAGAGCCATCTTTGCTCTATGTGTTACTAGAATGATCACTTGGCTTGAAAATAAAGCTTTCTTAACATTTTGAATTTTTTATATGCTCAGACATCTACCCTAGATGCTTACATTTTAGTGTTACTGTGCTATTATTCTTCTAAAAAGCAAAAGAATGAGCCCCTCAGAAGTCTTGATAACCTCTCCTGTAACCGAATCCAGAACCTTAGATGTGGAAAGTTAGAAATACTCTGGAATACATGATATATATATATAATATAAAATACCTGATTATGTAGCATACGATTAATGAAGAGTCCCCATAAATCTGTAAAGGACACCTTATGCCCCTCTTGCTTTCTCTCACAAAGCTCATTTTCATAGTATTTCATATCATCCAATGAGAAACAGTGCAGCTTGCTCTTGATCACATGTTTCCTGATATCACTAATTGGCCCTCTGAGATCCTTCTGTGACCAGTTTGCATCTTCATATAACTTTGACATGGTCCTGGATAAAAGAAAGATATTGTGAGTCATGACAGGGTACATGACAGTTCATTGGACTTATTACACACAGAGTTGGGTTTTTTTCAGGCTAGACAGGGCTCTTGCTCTCCAACTTTTACCTTAGAAGAGCACTTCAAAGCTCAGGCAGAATTTAGACCATACAATGATTTCTTTTTGCTGTATAGAAACATTCAAAATCATCCTAGCTTGTTTCTTATCAGAATCGTAAGGGTAATAAAGCAATACTAATAACTCAACACAAGCTTTTACTAGATTCAGCCTTTCAATATCCAGGTTCAAGCCACAGCTTCTGTCTGAGGCCAGCTCCCTCAGCTGCATCAGACGCTGTGTGAAACATTAAGCTGGAGTTCGGTGGTGAATATTGCCCTGGCCAAGTGTGAGAGCCCCCTCCTTGGGCATGCAGCAGGTGGGTCACCTCAGACTCTTGGCATACATAGGGCCAGACTTGAGCTGGGCCAGTTCCCAGAGCTCAGGCAGATTCCAGTCACCCCCTCTCATCTCCACACTACTTGTTGCAGTTCCGTTTCATGTATCTTTTTAGAACAGCCCTCCAGAGGCAAAATGTTTCTAAATCCCTCAACCCCTCCTAGCTGTGCAAGGCAGTCAGCACTGAGCGTTCTGGTAATTCACCACATTCCATATTTCTCAGGGCTTTTCTTTTAAAGTCTACTCTTCAGAGATGTGTAGGAGTTGACAAATACTACAAGAGGATTTCTGAAGTGTAACGTGCAACTAGATAACAGTTACAGGTAAACCATCCCGGCTTGTGCTTTTTTCTTTTAGTTTCTGCAAACACTTCAGTGTAATTATAGAAATACTGTAGTTCTCATTCAATTTGTTTCTTGTAACTAGAAGAAATAAGGGCTACAGCACTAAGTAGTCCCATGAAATGAATACCAAAAGGAAGCCAAGCATCGTGCTGGGTAAATTCATCAGCAAGGCAAATGTTCCACCAGGTTATCACTTTGCTAACACAAATGGCAAGCACAAGCCCAACTTTCCTTACCATGTTGTGGCAGATAAACCACTGATGTATGAGATACAATCCAAAACACCTAACTCCTGGAGAGCCAGAAGACTGCCAAACATAGCTGTCATGGATCGCACTCCCCCTGCTGTGGTCACGACTGCCACCACTGGCACCTGCTCAACACACAAAGAGTTGATCATCACCAGATGAAACAGAGAAGTAATGGCCATGCAGAAAAAGTAACAGCAACACCTGATTCAGGTAGGTTTTAATTCAATTCACCTCCTTCATGGCAGTGCCTAGGTGGGTGTTTGAGTTATGTAAACTTTGGTGGGACTTAGTGTATGCTGAAAGCATTTTCCTGATCAGTGATGCTTTAGTGAGTCAGAAGCTCTAAGTATGGTTCTTGTATGGCATAATCTATTTTCAGATTTTCTCAATGTTTTTAATTTTTCCTCACCTTTTTGCCTCAAAATACATTTTAAAACGTGAGGTTTTAAAAACTGAGGTCAGAGGAGCAGAGCAAAAGCAGCCTGCATAATTTTTTCTTCCTCTGCAACATTGCTATTTCCCAGGCAGATGGTGCAAAGCTTTATAGATCTAACACCATCCTTCTAACCCAAATTACCTCCACCTTCCCGGATACTAATGCCATGTGTGTTGTACTTTCCTCAAGGATGCAGCAATTCTGTTAGACACCCTCCCTTTTCCCCATAGGTAGCACTTATCAAAAACTGAGACAACAAATATTCAGTTTTAGGATCATACAATGCCACTACCTTTAGTCTTGTGTTCATTGTATTTTACCATCTGCCTGGGGATTCTGGTTTGCTTTGTGTTTTTTTTTTTAATTAATATGACTCAGTAGCTCTTTATTCTGATTTAATAATAACAAGTTCTATTCTACTTGTTATTTAAGTTCATGAGCACTTTGACTTGGTTGACAAATGGTGTCCTGCATATAGAATCAAGGCTTGGATGTGCTGGGACCCAAACAGAGCAGTGGAAGAAATACCACACAGGCACATTCTCTTGGACTCTTGCTCAAGCACCACCAGCCCCATAGCAGATTACTGTCCTCCAGTAACACAGCAGCTACCTCTGAGTTCAGGGATCCCCAGGAGAGGAGGAAGCAAGAGGTAACACTGAAAAGCACACAAGACAGATGCTACCATACCAGTGTGCTACAGGAGAGTTGCAGCCTTCCTCTATAAGCCTTATATAGCAGCAGAGAAAAGTGTCAAACAGGAGAAATGGTCTCAGTCTAAGCAATCAAATTTCCCCAACCTTGGTTATACATACCTTTGTGTCAAGAAATATGGTCTTTGGGGGCCCCGAGTGAGGATGGAGGTTGGCAGAGAATAAAGGAGCTATAACCAGCCTCATGTTTCATCCTCTCTGTCAAAAATTCTTGGATATGGTCTTATGTGCAAATGACAATCTGGCCTATATAATGTTGTCTAGAATACGTAGAAGAGCTATATGGGTACTCATGCAAGTACATCATATCCACTTCTTTCAAAGTGGATCATAATGCTTCAAGTTCCCAAGATGTTGTCCCACATACCTCATCTTCCTGCAGGTCTTCATCTAGATGAAGAACATTTTTCAGAGCGGCAGCAACCACTTTCTTCCTTTTACAGATGAAATCCCGCTCTTCTGCACATAGATCAAACCCCAACCGCACATCTAAATTTTTGCAACTAGAGCATAAGAGCAGTACAAGACATTACCTGCAGGCCTTTCCTAAAGCAATAACAATAAACCAGTTTAAAGAAAGGATCCTTCCCTGTACATGAAGGTTCTCCTGCGCAAATGAAGGAAGGTATATGGATATCACAGACACTCTATTTCCGCCTTCCTGTGGAGATTTTAGGCCAAAATTATGTCCTGAACTATTTCACATAATCATAAGGAAATTAAATAAATAAAATTATCTGCTTATTAAAACCAAAGAAATTAACTGAATTCAAGTTGTTTCACACTGAGCCCTGATATCTGGACACCTCTTCACATTCTCTTGCTATGTATATGTTTCCTGAAGCACAGTGAGAGTGTAAGCAGTTATTTAAACTTAAAACACTTTAGGTAAAAGGACCCTAATATCAAGTTAGGCTTATCTCTACAAAAAACTTGTGCTGCAACTACTTCAGTCAGAAGATGTCTTTTAAGTGTGTGCCTTAATATCACACTTAATAAAGCGTGTACGTTATTATAAATATCATGTGTATCTTCATTAATTCCATAACTTATATTTTCACAGGGCTACTGTTTCAGGGGGTTTTTTCAACCAAAAGATTATTTTGCGTCTTCTCTGAATTCAGTAGAAATCTCTTGCTTATCATCCACCTGCAACTAAGGCTTGCAATGTAGCTAACTCATCAGTAGGGGGTAATGTTGCCCTTCCGAAAATGTCTGCAAGTCAGTCAATAAATTAATTAATGTCTATGTGTTTCATTGAAACGTGTCAGAAACGTGTTACACATAAAGGTGTATCTATTATAGGTAAAGGTTACAAGACACAGGGATTCTTAAGTATCAAAATGACAAAGCACCAACATTAGGAAAAACACTGTGTTTTTCCACCTGTTCTATTCTAAGCACTTACCAACCAATTCAAAAGCTTGCATCATCTTATTAACCCTTCCCCCATCTTTATCCAATTACTAACTTTATTCTTAGTTTTGAAATTAGCTACTTGAAGACCAGGAATCTCACAGAATATTCTAACTTGGAAGGGACCCACAAGGATCATTGAGTCCAACTCTTAAGTGAACAGCCCACTAAGGGATTGAACCCACCTGTAGCTTCCTTTCATCTAAAAATGATATTATGAAAGGATAGGAGATGGCCTAAGTAATCATTAAAAAGAAATAAAAGATTTACCCATTTTCCTCGTTCACAGACACTTCATAAGATTCCCCCTGAAAATCAAGAATGAAAACACCATAAATATTTAATAGAACTAAAATTTTTCAAAAGCAAGTTTTATGGTATTAGTAATTATTCAAATATATAGTTTAATGATATATCTTTGATGTCTTCTTAGGTCTTCAGCACACAATTATCACTAGGATCCTGCTTTTGAAATACTTTTAAATCAATCAGTAATTCTGACTATCCTATTTTTTCTTCAAATAACAATTGTATTTCCAAGTGTATGCAGAGCTGAACATACATATAATTCAGTTAATATATTTTTAATAAAAAATTAACACCCAACCAGATATTACATATATAGTTTACACTTGTTGAAAGAATTCCAAATGCTGTCAAAGGATACTCACTCTCATGACTGTCACTTCCTTTCCCAAGTCCAGGGAATAGAGAGGCACAGCCAGGGGACTACTTACACCCATTTCCCTTCTAGCTGAGCCACGCTGAAATAAATAGGGGGGAAAATGTTATAAGGAGAAAATTATTTATAAACCATAGGTACAAAAATACCAGAGAAGGGTTAACTCATGATGCTTCTCCCAAAAGTTACTTTAAGTGTTATCACCATCCACAAGCAAAACATACACAACAGAAAACATGCTCCTTTGGCAGTGTCATGAGCAGTCTGGGTTGACTGTGCTTGATATAGTGGAACCTAGTGGTTTCACTGCTTCCCCGTCTGGAGTGAGGACCTATGGAAACATCCTGGGTTTCTTCATAGGATCCTTTCATTGTGAACGTGAAATCTCTGCCTAAGAACAAGAAGCAAACCACAGAGAGATGTTAATTAGCCCTGAAAAATAAGAAATAAAAATGCCCCAAGTAAAGTTTCAGTCTTGGACTGCAATGTTTTTCCTCATCCCTAACCAATGTGCACAAGGGCCTGACTGATAAAGCAGAAGGCTGGTGCAGCATTGCACCACACAGTGCATAGGCAGCTTCTCCCCTATGCATCCCCTGCCCTTACTCCCTCCTCCTGGAGCCTCACTACTATCTCAGGAATTCTCAGCCTTGATTAATGGCTCTTGGGCAGTTAAGGTCCCCTTGAGCTAATCAGAAACACTGTCTGTTCCCACTAGCTTCTGTCACCTAACAAACTGCTGTTGTTTAATAAGCAGCCTTGGAACCTTAACTTTGTCTGAATCACAGCCCAGGTGGAAGAATATTATTTTTACTGGACTTTTCAAGGAAAACTCTGCTAACTACTGACAGAGATGGTGGCCAGGATAGAAATTGAATGATGGCTAAAGCCAATCATCTTGAGACCTTAAAACAGCAGTCCTAAGTGAGGTCTTTTGAACTCACCCAGACTGCAGCAGGCTGCACCAGCACCCCCATCTAAGCAGGATGCCTTCTCCAGCTCTCAAGTTAGTGATACTCAGAGGACTGATCCCAAAAGCTGGCAATAGGGTCTAGGCCGATCCGTCCTCTAAGCTCAATCTTTCACCCACTGAGAGATGCAAAGGCATCTGAACGTAAGTATTTCACTGACCTCCAGGAGAATTTTTAACAGGTACCTTTGTCCATACTTATTTGTGTGCATGCATGTGTGAATTGATTTAAATACCCCACAGCAGGTGTAGTATGAATGTTACCATCTTACACTCATAATTAAATTACTTACTTTAGTGCTTACAGCAAATGCTATTGAATCATTTTGTCAATGTTAAATTAGACAATGATTAAGTGCCACTAAATCCTTTAGGGATAAGCCGTGATCAAGTCTGAGACTAATTTTGGCAAGGAGGTCCACTCTGAACCTCACGACTCAATGGAAGGGTCTTCCTCACTCCTTGGCACCCTTACCCTTTTCCATCTTTAGCCTCCTCAGTCTCCACGTAAATAATTTTAGACTGATTCTAATTTGATTTTCCTTTGTGTGTTCCATGTATGTAGTAAGTAATAGAGTGAACCTTGCAATCAAATTTTCTTGCACTTTTGCAAATTTATATTAAACCTGCTTTAGCTGATACCTTTGCCAGTGATTCTTTAAGCAATCTAAACCATTCATTTTTGACATCCTGCCAAGTGACAGAGAGTATGTGTTAAAACAGTGGACGCCACTAGCAGCATTCACACCGCCTGAGTTTCCACTGTAGTCTTTGCCCTCCTGAGAATTGTGTCTCCCTTGTTTTGCTTTCTGTTCTCACCACAATATTTCAGTTCCATCACACTGCAGTGATGTTTCCAAGTCTCCTAGCCTTGGGAGAACCTTCACAGTTTCCCTTAAGCTACACAGTTATGCCATCTTCAGAGAATTCTCACTATTAGCAACTAGGTAATTCAGGAAACACCTCAATCCCCAAGCAGCTCTGATGCAAAAGAGACTAAAACAGATCAAGTATTTATCTAGATTCAGCTGCATTTCCCGTAGCATAAAAAGCAGTGACAAACAATTTCAATCAGTAACCTCACCCGTGTAAGAGTTCTTCATTTTTGTTTCATTCACATGTACTTCCAAACAGGAAACTTCGCGAGACTGGAAAAGATAAGCAATAAAATCACTGGTCACAGAAACAGTTCAGGATTCTCACTGAGGACCTAGGGATCCTACAGAAACACTGCACTCAGCCATGATAGTCTGTGGACATAAAGAAATTACAGAAGCGGATTATCTTGTATAAATATTGCAAGCAATACTGCTGTCAAGGGAGCCAATATAATAAGGGATCTGTCCCATTACGTTTAAATACCATTCAATTCCCAGCAGTTAACGCAAGAAATTTTTCTCCCTAGCTAGGCCATGCTTTAAATTTTATCTACAGAAGAGTGAGCTGAAGGATACCTACAGCTCTGCAGAACAACTGGACTGATGGGCCTATACTTTAATACCTTTTGGATGAAGGTGAAACTTTCCAAGATGCTGCTGCATAAGAAGAAGTAGCAGCAAAGGAGCATCACACACTTGGACATGGTATGAATAGAACTTTTGGCTCCAGGGTAGACATTCAGTAGTCAACCTTGCAGTCACATTGGTTCACTCCCTTCCCAACTTTCCTTGTTTACTGCCATTTCAACACTGAGCACCTCATTGGCATTGTGGTAGGGTGCTGGTCCAAGTCCCTCCCAAAACAGAACGCACTATAGCCCCAAACAAATTCAGAACTTCACAACCACACCTGTGTCTCATCTGAAACAGAATAAAGGCATAGCTATTCCAACCACATCCTTCAGTTCTGCCCTATCATAAGAACATTTGGATAAAAAAAATAATTACCACTAGTACGCCATTAGTAATGATCTTCTCAGATACACCTGGGCTGAAAAGCAAAACCAAAAAGGTTTATTTAAAAGTGGGTATATAAAAACTAAGCTTTTAAAAGCAAATAGTTCTCTGAGCTCAGTCTTTCTAGCTGGCAAGTACCATCAGCACTTCTATCTTTCCCCTCTTTCTCGTGGTCACTGTTCCATACCTCCCAAGGACACTCATTCTTTCTTACCTCTCCTGATCAATATCATCTCTCCTTAGGCTGAATTACAAAATAAACACACTCTCTCAGCTATAAATAATAAATGAGGCTATCACTCAAGAAGGGATTGCACCAAATTCAGGAGAGAAAAGCAACCATGGGGAAGATGCTGAGATACGATGTCTGAGCACCAGGACGTGGGGCCATTTTCCCAGTGCTGCATTACCTCTCTAAAAATGCAGTTTTCTGATGACAAATTCCGTAACATTTAGGCTTTACTCACATGTTTTCCAGTAGAAATTCCACTTCTAGTTCTTCCTGGTTCTGAAAACAAGATTTATTTTTAATGTAAAGAAAATGAATGAAAAAATATTTTCCTTTGATAGGGCTCTGATGAATTTTTTATAACCCTCTCTTGCAAAGTTTTTTCATTCTCACTCTCTCTACGTCATAATGTAAATGGATGGAGTCTTCTGTGGCCACCCTTTCATTTCACGTCTCCCCACCACTCCACTGTTTACCAACCAGCTCTCCCCACAAAAGGAAGAGAATTAAGTATCACGGAATAGGGAGTGAAGGTCCCATTATGCATTTATTAGTAGGATAAGACATGAGTCAATCAATGCCAAGAAAGGGAGGTATAACAGGTGAATCATGTAGAACATACTTAAGAATGAATGGACCTAGTATGGTGAATAAATGAGCAGTGTGCCTGGGTTAAAACAAAATAATTTGCAGAGTATAGTGATTAAATATTAAAAAAAAGGCAGGAGAAGGGACCAAGTTGGAAACTAAAAACCACCAGGGTGAAGGGAAGAAGATGACTGGAGCTGTGAAGGGGAATCAGGGAAAGAGCTCATGAGAAACAAATCAAGAGTAAAGAGAGGGAAGAATATAAGAACAAGAATAGCAACAGAGAGAGTAACACATCAACAACACAAGAAGGATTGAATAACTGTATTACTTCACTCCAGCCATTTGCTGCTTGCTGTGTGGGATACTGCCAATCCAGGAAATATCACACAAAAAACATGTATCAGAGAGATCTTCTATATCACCCACAGGCAGGAAAACACTAATTACTGGAAGATATAAATCTCTTTATGACAAGTGATGGCAACATTTTTCATTCATTTTCAGAACAACTAACATTTACTGCAAAATATTGCTTCTGTCTGGCTGCACACATACTTTAACTTTGTGAAATTACTGTGAAAACAAAGGCAAGTGTGATAATACAGCTGCCGTGATAAAATCATCACTACAGTAAAGGTGAAGAGTAAAGTTGTATTTACTAGTTCACATCAGTGAAGGAGACATCTCTGATGGCTGGATCTGTGGTATGTAACCCAGCAGCAGGTGGTTCTGCTTGCTAATTTCTCCCAAAGTCTCTGTTTCATGAGAATTAGATTGTTTGCAACAATCTGTAATAGAAGGCTGGGACACAGATTTTAGAAAGCAGTCACCTTGCACAGATGCAAGAGAGACTGTATAAAGTATCAGACTGTGACCAGTCTGTACTATCCAAACTCAATGACAGTCTGTTTCAACCTTGTCCAAAGAACAGCAGAAATAAGGTTCAGAAGACCATGGCTCAGAATACTTGCCTAATAGTGCTTTTCTTATGTTCCCACTCTTATTATGATGTTTTACACACACTCATACAAATTATATTTCTATTAAGTCCCAGTCACGTTTTTGTGGGTGAAAAACCCAGAGCATAAAAACGCAAAGACTTGTTAGGTCACAGTGAGCAAGAGGTACAGCAAAGCAATCCTGCTGTTCTGACATTACCCATCTGACCTCCTCAGCTCTTCTTCTAGGATACGTTGATAGATGAAAGAAATCATTATGGGCAGAGCTGTCAGTACAACCTATTATTAAGGTTGCCCAGCCTGTTCCATTACTAAGTCACTTTAAAAAAAAATAATCCTAAGTCTTCCAAAACTCCATTCACAGACCATAACCTGTGATGCCTCATAGGCATCAATTCATCATGATTCAAAGAAGGACAGCTTGACCAAGACATTCCTGAGACAAAGCTCACTTTGTCTGACCTCCCCTACTTCCACCTTGCTAAACCAGTGGGTTAAGACAGCCCAGCACATGCCTCAGAGCAAACTCATGGCTTGAATCACACCTCAAACAATATCAGTCATATGAGGCTTTTTCTAAGGAAGGCTGTAGCGAGCTGGAACAGGTTTATTAAGCAATCCTTAGTAAGGACTGGCCTTCTAGAAGAGTAGTTAATAAACACTCTTCAAAGCAATAGTTATACAAAAAACAGGCAAGAGGATTTTCCAAAGAGCCTGACACAGTGGTTTAGAAATAAATGGAGCACACCAGTTCCTAGGAACTGTAAACTGAAACCCTTGTCAGAGGCATGAAAAAGCCCTGAAGTTCCACTAATACACACCCTCCAAATAGAGAAGATGCTATGTTTTGCAGAAAGTAATCTGAGTATGTATTCTGCTCTCTTAAAAGATGAGTTTGATTTCTCCACCTGTCCTTTTAGCAACTTCACCCACATAACATTTAATAAGATACTCTTTATCTCCACTTTAATACAACCAAACACAATATTCTTTGAGATACAAGCAGCAAGTAAAACTCTTAGGTCAGACACTGACCTAGAAGAAAAAATAAAATACAGATGAGATTCTCATTCATCAAGGTCTGTCCATTCTGTGCTGGCTCAGCCACTCTAAAAGAAATTTTTAACCCTACAACAAAAGAGCATAAACAGAGTTGTTGAGACTTTTTTTCCTAAAGTCGTTTATCAGAAGGAGAAAAAAACCCTAAGATACTATCATTAGAATGAAATGTTTCATTACCAAGCACATTATCTGAAAGAGCAGGACAAAATTCCTAATGAAGCTGAGAGAAAATACCCCCTAGCTGCTTGGAAAGGGGTCAGGTTTGTTCCCACCCCTGTCAGTCTCCTACAACAGCAATGAGATCCCTAATGATCAGCTTCTGTCAGTCTCCTACAACCGCAATGAGATCCCTAATGATCAGTTTCTTCATTTTTTGCTCTCTCTGTTTTTAACAAAAAGTGGTTTTGAAATCTAAAAAAAAAAAAAATTCAGACTATAAAATCCATTTTGTATCTACTTACAATCACAACAGAGTGTGGTTTCTGACCTCTCTCCTAAAATGCAAGCATTTAAATACTTTCAACAAAGTATTTCTGTGTGAGAACAACTTCAATGGGACAAAATTCTGAGCAAGAGTATTATTTTATCTGTCCACTCACCTCTGCATTCAACTCAAAATTCAAGTGAATTTTTTCTCCAGGTTGGATTTTAGCTACATCAAAGCGAACAGTCATAAGCTGATCATCTGGCGTAAAAATATCCTCATCACAGACTGTCATCTCCAGGATGTTCTGAGGAGAGAGGCAGAGAAGGAGGCAAAATATATATTCTGGGACTGCTGAGCCCAAAAGGAAGCTCTAGTAAGAGCCAACCTGCAGACCTCATGTTGTTCAATGTGGACAGACTCCTGAGACAGTGTGGAGCTCAGCTCACAGCCCCTGCGGCTCAGACTGCAAAGTCAGGGACTACCTTAGAAGAGGTAAGTCATCAGATCTGGCAATGAACAAGAGGTCAAGGGGCAGGCAGCATTAAGTGACAGGCATGATGGTAACATGCACTGGACAGAATATGCTGTTTATCAGATCCTTTGTGGATTCACAATTACCACCTTGAGAAATTTTGACATTTCAGCAAAAAGTAATAAAAAAGGGAAAAAACTTAGCCCTTTGCAAATAGAAATTAAAGCACATGAACAAATTCTTTTAACTGGATTTCAATTGTAGGGATTTCCCTTGCAGTCCCTCAAGGCTCAGAATACCCATAACAGCGTGAGAAGATGCAGCACTACTATACAATAAGACGCTGACCCTCTGTCTAGGCCTTGTATCATTTGCACTCTGACTGCTCATTTGTTTCTGCTAACTCTGCAAACATTTTAGCAATTTTTTACAACTGCTCTGGGACAGAAAGAAGCATTCAGCTTTATTTCAAATGTTCCATAACCTTCTGAGCTTACACTCATTTTTCCTGTTACCATCCTATTCTTCAGTGTAACTGAGTTCAAGCTGTGTGAACCTCAAGACTCTCATAAAGAGCCTGCATGCAGCAGGTGAAGATGCCCCCTTTAGAAAGCACCTGCTCCTTATCACAGCCACAGATCCCACCTTTACTTCACTTTGTATCACGAAGTGGAAAGTTTCGTTCCAGACAGGATTCCTGCAGTTGCATACAGTTCTTGTCCGGGCTTCTTGACATGAAGCTGTTGGCAGCCACAGCTTGACATAGCAATCAGTTTGGCTCCCTGTGTTAACAAAAAGTTGCTTGATTAGTACAGCAGTACTTTGTTATTATTTCTTTTGCCCAATCAGGGATAGAAAATATTAACCTCTGAGAAGTCCTAAGTATTTCATTAGATACAAAGGAAAATAGTCTGGGGTTAGAGCTATTTAACTTTCTTATTTACATTTATGTCAGTTCCAAACAAAAGCCAGTTTAAAGCACTAATTCTATTTGATAACAAAAGCCAAAATATTTCATTTCAAAAGTACTGAACTAAGTCTTCCGTCTCTTGTGATTTTTTTTACTCCTATTTTCAACTATTTGCAAGGCTCCAAAAAAAAAAAATTATGTACAACTTCACTTCCTGAAATGTCTCTTTTTAAAATAAAATGAAGTATTTCTTTTTGAGGATTTTTTGGACCTGGTTCTAATTGTAATCACAAGTCATCCACAATGATATAGCAATGAAGAGACAAACACAGCAGCATCTAACACAACTACTAATTATTCCTGTGTCTTTCATGAAGATGCCCCTTTCAGAAGGGAAATGGGCAACCTGTGGATAAAGGGGCACTGAAGAGTTAGGAGAAAGGGAAATATCACAGAGCAGCCAGTTAAGGGAAGGATAACTACTTTCTCAAAACTGAACTTCTATTCTATTTAGCTTCTGTTAACTGTTTTCTAGATTATTTTGAGTTTAAATGAAAACAGATACAACTTCTTCAGCCAAAAAAAATGAGATATTATTGTAATCCAAGCAACAAGTGTACAAGAGCATTAAAATCAGATGGCAGTCATTTTCTTGCTAACCTATAAGCAGACCATCAGTGATACTTACACAGATCTGCTTTGCGGACATTTCTCATGCTTATAATTGTTACAGTAAGACAGCACAACTGAGGTACTTCCAGCTGCAGAACAATGAAAAAAAAGCCTTAATTATTAGCAATATTAGCAAATAACTCAGATATAAATAACATAACCTATTCCATAGCATCACAAAGGCCAATCTCTCATTAATGTAGTGAATATGCTTTTATTTTAACTATTTGAGACATTTTCTGAGAAAAAATACTTCCTTCTTCTTTGACATTATATCATGTCAGATTCCAGTTATGTTTAAGATTCAGTTGTCTAAAGATTTAGGTTTTGGAGGTTAAGTTTTCATGCAAGGAGTAGGAAGAAATATCACAAGATAGTTTTCACCTAAAAAGTCATTCAATAATTGCCCATTTAAAGCCCAGCTACTTTTAAGCTACAGGGTTTGCTGCTTAAATTTCAGGCTGAGGGCAATGGATTACAGTAAAGTACTGCCCAGTGTGCCAGCCTGGGGACCACGGGATGCCCTCATTCCTCCAGCAGGGACTGCTGTCCATCTGCCACGTAACATTTCTGCAGAACAGGACAAGACACTCTCCATATTAGAATGCCCTGCTCAAGATATCACTGCTACTGGCCAGTCTGGCTGTGGGATATGTAACACCATAACGTTCTTCACTATACCAAAATACCTGACCCTTAAAATGAAATAAAGGACTAAAAGAGGGTAAGAACAGTTCTAGAAGTGAACAGGATTCCAAAACTCTTCAGTTATACCAGCACAAAGCAGGCTGAAATCAGAGGTTTCTTCCAGTTCACACATAGGACAGCTCCCTATAAGGCAGCTCTCGCATTTCAGTGCAAATTTGAAATTGCATAAGATTGAAGAAGCTGTATTGTTTTATATTTTTAGGCACTGTGTGACACTGAGTAAAGATAACCCGTCATTCATAGCTAGGGTCTCCATTATTCAAAATGAAACCACATTAACACAGCATGGAGAACTGATATATGTACATAAACCAGGGTTTGTCAGAAAACTAGAACTCAAGAAAACAGGAATCACTAAAGCTTCTGCAGAATTTTTGGCAGCAGTGTTTCTGGAGACAGAGAATGAAAGGAGTATACAATCCAAATTGCTGAAAGGTCAACTTTACATCCCAAATGCAGAGGATTAATGTTTCATTCTCAGCGATAGTACCATCCATGTCCAGCAGTTTGGAGAAAACTCATTCATGAGATGGCTTAAGTACTAAGCAAATATGCAGACATAAACCTAATTATTATTCTATAGTGCTAGCAGTTAGTGAATTCACTGTTCTTCCAGATCTATTAAAGAGTTAGCCTCATACTTTTGCACTGAATGCACCTGGGGAGCAGATTCAGGAAACTCAGGAGGGAAAAAAATACATCATAAAATTTTTACTTTTTGTTTAAGTTATTTAATGTCTTTTTATCCAGACATTACTCAGAAAACAGAATAATTTCTAACTTATCCAGTATGTACCATATTCAGCACCTTCCAACACCTTTTACCAGTTCATCTTCATAAAAATTAGCATTTAGAAAAGTGGCAGACACCAGAATAATCCATTTTAACTACTGATATGCCTCCATAAAGTAAAGGAAAAACAATTTAAAGACTAAGCCTTGGGTGTTACGAGATATGATTACCATCATGTAATGATGCCACAATAAACCAAGGCTAAAATCCAGCTCTCCTAGTTCCTTGCCCAGCATTTAAACCACAAGTTCATTGCCTTCCCAATGCGTAAGTCATGGAAAATGTTCTGCACTCTAGAGAGCATACTCACAGAAGAAACAAATACTCCCTTAACCGTTAAAAAAATATCACCTCTCACAACAACAACAGTTAAACTTAGGGAGAGACAGGAACGGCTCATGGAAGATTGCAGGTAGCACAGCCAACCTTTATACCCTACAACTTTGTCCATGCAACTATACAGTACCTCATCTTCAGTGCTATATGGCCTTTCATAATTCCTCCTCCTGATTCCAACCTTCCTGTGTGGGTTTGCTCGGATGAATCGATCCTGGGGACAAAGAGCCAAGAGAGGGGCAGGTAATAAAACCCAGCAGTCATTTTCACTTTCTACTCAGATACACCATGGCAGCATCAGGGGGCCCTACCATTTCTACTCTTCCTGATGGGATACATCTCCATCTAACCAAGACCATCTGTCTGCTGCTTTTACTAATAAATTTGCCCACTGTAGATGCATTTTACTTTTAAGGATAAAAATTCCCCAAGCATTTGCTTTTCATGAATCTCAACCAAGACACCCGAACAGATCCTCCTGCCCCACTGCTGATTTTCACTTACCAGAGGGGAATAAGCTGATGATCCCATTTTCTCTGCTTTATAGAAGGCAACACTAATGCTCCAGTCTGTATGCCTCCCAACGCATAGATGCTCCTGGACCACAGTATTTTCCAACCAACTGTGGCCGGGAAGAAGAGCTGTATAGATTGAGTCACAGCTCCACCTCCCACTGATTTCAAAAGCAGAAATGATGCACTTGTTCTGTGCCACAAAAAGACTTGCCTTTTTTTTTTTTTTGACAACACGTTAATTTGGGGAAAAGAAGGAGATTGGTCAAACATTCTATCATAGCCTAATCCCAAAATAAAGTAGTTATCCACTACTATAAGTTCTGAATAACCACACACAGAGGGATATCCTGGCGTAGTTGCAACCCTCACAATCTAGAAAGGACCTAACAGAACATTGCAATTATTGATATCTACTGTTACTTTCTGTAGTCCTAAAATCTATACCTGTGCTTTAACACCACAGAGCAATCTGGACATTCAAACAGCAGCATTCCAGCTCCCACCAACTTTTCCAGTCAGATGCACAACTGCAAGAGTGCAGTGTGAACCAAGTTCACCACAAATTTCAACCACAACATGGAGGCTGGCTCTCAGTCAGAGGCAAAAAGCTAAAGAAAACAGCTTGTTGCTTTCTTCTCTCATTTCTGTTACATATGGGATGTTAAGGGCTCAGCAGAGCCAGAAGGATCTTTTGTTATTGAAATGTTTTTAGTAACAGTGCTGCCTTCAATTACATTATGTTAGAAACTCATATAAGCTTTAACACAAATAACAGCATACAATTTTTTCCGAAATATTCAAACATCCTTGTTAAAATTGTCAAGTCTGATTTCTTTTTAATTATAGAATAATTTCCCACTCTTTTTCGGTAAGAGTACTCACTACATAAAAACAAAAGTACCTAGTACTATTACTAAAATATGAAAAAAGGAAGTCAGCTATTGCATTAAATATTATTAAAATCACTAAAAGCAGTGGTTATTCAGTAGTGAGAAATTGCAGTTGAAATAAGTATTTTTTAGAACTCATTTCTTATTTTTTAGAATTCTCAAGTCGCTAAGTCAAACTGAAAACCCTTTTTAGAAACAGCAAGACTTATTATAAAAAAAATAAAAACCTGATTTTTCAACCATTTCTAATGAAAATGGAACAGTTATGGAACAGTCTTATTACAATACAGACCTATTTCCCTTTGATTATATCAATAATGTTTTTGAAGTAACACTCTCTAATTTGAAACAAGCAATTCAGCTCACAGGGTTACAAGACACTGAGAACAATAACCATCACATCACCTAACTCAGGCTCCAAAGTCTTTTCGTATTTGATGACAGTGGATTCTCTTCAGCTCTTGAGAACAAAAGTTAGCCATCCAGTTAGATAATATGGCATGTTCCTTGCTCAACTTGCACTCTTTCCACAATATCCACATTTGGACCTTTTATGGATTCCATAAATTAAATTAAGCAATATTAACTGCTGAAGCCACTATATCACTACATCACTACACTACACATGCTTATTCTGCACATAATGAGAAAAAAAAAATCCGGCTAAACAGCTCTCCCATCCAAGAGCAGACGTAGCCCAGCCGTAGTAGGAAATTACATGATAATAAGATCTTGTGCATCACAAACCATGAGGCGAGTCAGTCAGGAAGCCACAGGCCAGGAGACAATATAGTATTTCACCAATACCATTATAACAACAGAAGTCCTCAGCAATACTAGCTATATGGTGATACGAGGTCTGGAGACGTACAGGCACTTGAACTGGGCCACAAAACTTGCAGCAGGGAGCCTGGGGGGGCAGAGGAGCAGAGCGCTGGCAGCAGAACCAGCATAGGCTCTGCAGCCTCTTGAGAGGCAGTTGTGAGAGCTGGAGGTGCCCACTGATGGCAGAGATCCCAGATCAATTTTGGCACAGGCGCAGAATCACTTTCCTCTCACAGTAATTTAAGACAGCTAGTCGATGATTTCTCCAAACTCTCACAGGGTTTCTACAGCTATTTGACAGCTCATATTTAACATCAAATATAAGGCAAAGGGGGAAAAGTCTTCAGAGTCTGGCTCACAAGCCTCACAAAACTTCTGAGAAAAAGGTGTTGTGACAGAGACCTCTTGATCTGAGCACCAATGCACCAATGCTGTCACAGGGTCCAGCTTAATTTCTAAAAATACTAGTGATTTTGTTTTTCATAACCACATAAACAAAAGCTATTGGGCACCATCTCTAGATATCAGGCTTCATTTACATGACCCAAATAAGCCATTCCAAAACTGAATAACTCATAATCCTTTTTGACTTAGTTTCTGACAAAATCTGAAGTGACAGTGATTGAAATACATAAGAAATGCAGTCTTCATGCAATTTTCAGTGTAAGGCATTTGGTTAAAATGAAGAACAAGAGACATTAAGCTGCCTTTCCTGCTTTGATAATACAGAAAATTCCACTGAAACATCTTTCTTGTAGGACAACAACAAATAAACTCTTTGACTTAATATTGTCTGCTGCACACAAGCTGCACAACTGTACTCAAACCCTGTTAAAGTTCTGTTCTAACATACAATTCAGTATGGCCAGAAAAAAATATTCAGACTCACATTGCAAATTTAGGCCTTATTTTCAAGCAGTTGCATCAATTTTCTCAGGTTATTTCATAAGTATGTCAGTGCAATCTGAGGTGAGTTGACACAAGTGACAATGACAGCAAATGCACAAGCTGCTTTCTGTTACTGCTGAGGAGACAGCTCCCAAGGACTGAATTACTCAAGAGCACTTTCCTCTCAAACAGCACTACTGGGGTGACCCCAGTCACTGCTGAGGGAATGTCCAGTCACAGCACCCAGAATCCACCTTCATCTTCAGCTCAGATCAGAAGATATCACCTCTTTATCACTGACTCATAGGAGACAGGATGGTCCCACATTGGAGGTTCTAAAGTTAGATCTACACCACCAGTCAAGCATGTGACTGTGGGCATGGGTTAACAGCCTCCAGGCAACGGAATTTCTCATACTTCTAAAGCAAAAGAAGAAAAGACCTCAAGACATCATCAGTGCTTGTTCTTTATCAGCACTCACTGTTACTACTTTTTTAATTACAGCTGTGGGCTTTTCCTACAAACATATGGGAAGACAGAGGTAAGTATAGAGTATGAGTTCGTAATTGCATCTGGGTCATCATCCCTAGTTAATGAAAAGAAACAGGTCAAAACGTTCTCTGGTAGCACATAAGGAGTGAACTGGTCTTTGGAAGTGCCCAGTTCTCTCCAGTGACTATGATTATCATCCTACACCACTCTGACACTTTAGATATTTACCCACAACTAGAAGCTTGCTTCCTTCCTTTTTTTTCTTTTTTTTTTTTTTTTTTGGAAAGCACTTGTACACAGCGCAGCAAAGGAAGGCAGCTAGTAGGTCTATGGAGTATTTAAAAATGCCTATTAACAATGTCCATGATGTCCTAACTATTTGTACACTTTATCTGGACTCTTCTTTATGTGTGGCTGGCAGTGTGCCCAGGAAGCCAAGAAGGTCAATGGCATCCTGGTTTGCATCAGACATGGTGTGGCCAGCAGGATCAGGGAAGTCATCATCCCCCTTATACTCAGCACTGGTGAGACCACCTTGAGTATTGGGTCCCTCACTACAAGAAAGACATTGAGGTGCTGTAGCGTGTCCAGAGAAAGGCAATGAACCTTGTGAAGAGTCTGGAGCACAAGTCTCATGAGGGTAGCTGAGGGAGCTGAGGTTGTTTAACCTGGAGAAAAGCAGATTGGGGAGGGGGGGGGACATGGTCACTCTGTACAACTACCTGAAAGGAAGCTCTATCAAAGTGGGGGTCAGTCTTTTGTCCCAAGTAACAAACAACAAGATAAGATGAAATGGCCTCAAGTTGCTTCAGGGCAGGTTTAGATTGGATATTAGGGAAAAAATTCCACTGAAAGAGTTGTCAAGCACTGGAACAGGCTGCCAGGGAAGTGGTTGAGTCACCATCCCTGGAGATATTTGAAAGACATGTAGACATGATGCTTAGGGACATGGTTTAGTGGTGACCTTAGAAGGGTTATGCTAACGGTTGGACTATGTGATCTTAAAGGTCTTTTCCAGACTAAATGATTCTATGATTCTACAGGGTCTTTAGCCAGCTGACCTTGCAAGCAAGATTCTGGATCTAGTGGCAGTACTCAGGTAGGCCTGATACTCGAACTCCAGCATGATTGGTCATTGTCTCCAGCAGAGGGAAGGCAATGCACCTACACTCCTCTCCAAGAAGGAGTTTAGAAAGCAAGGGGGCCCTTCCTGCACCTCGTGACTCAACGGGAGGCCTTCTCCAATAAACTTTGTCTAAAGCCCCACTCTCACCCACAACAAAACTCCCACAAGCAGAGTGATGCCCAGCCGGTCTCAGAGCAACAACTACCTAGGAATGCTGCACCCTCAAGCAAAGACAGACCTCAAGACCAGAGAACATCTTGACACATCTGAAGAGTCAGGTTATCCACTTGACTTGAGAACAGATGGTTCCCAACATTGAAGAATTTTGCAGGTGATAACAGTTAGAGAATGCAGATAAGATCTATGAAAGATATCTAATGAAAAGAAAACTGCTCTGAAATAATAAACATCAATAAAGTTTTGGCTTGCTAAAACCTACCTTAGATATCCAATGAAAAATAGAGAAAAATACAGTTTTAGATTGGAGAAGTTTTTTATCCACATCTGCAGTGAAATGATATATCACGTTCCCCACACCCTTCTGCTTTAGGTCAGAATGAAGAAAATATATCACTCAGGAAGATTCAAGTCTTACAGTACTGATTTCAGTTATTGGTACATTTCTTTCATTCAAAGGTCACGCAAAAAGCCTGCAGTATCTGATCTGTTATTCTGGATATTGTACTTATAAGAAGCAGTTTGTCAAAATTATCCTTACAATGCATCATATTCATCTCCTTAGACAAAGAGCAGCTGCCAGTGAGAGGTACCATTCCTTATGCCCACACCTGCACAACTGTGCTTTGCTCCTACAAAAGGGAGAAGAAAACATTCCTACTAGAAAAGTTTCAGACTTCAAATTGGTTGCATAACTGGCATCAGTCTTGACAGAACCTCTGCCTGTGACTGTTACAGGCAGTGCTTTATAAAATGGATACTTAGTGGGAAGATATTTTAAAAACAATAACCTCATGAGTTGTGCTCCAGAAGTCATCAGAAGGACAAGGAGATTCTCATGCTTATCTCCTTCAGAAGCAGTGGGTGATGGCTGTTGATGAAATACATAGCATCTCTAAGGCAGAGTTGTTTTCTGCTGGTATCAGTTGATCAGGGAGCAAGTCCAGCTGCCAGTCAGGAAAGCAGACACTCACTAGCCACTATTCGAAGGGTTGGTCTGTACCTATCTTCTTTGTGCAAGACAATTAAGAGATTTCAACCCTCCAGATACAAGAGGCCATGAATGTCTGTGTCCATCACCATCTCTTCACCCCATCCGAGAATAATTCCTTGGAGTAAAAAAGAGGCTTCAATTTGTTAGACCCATTTAAATTTTACCACTGCAATATATGCCATAAAAAGAGGGTTTAAAGAAAAAAATTCAGATATTCAGATAAACTCCAGCAGACTAACAATTCCCCCTTGTAAAAAAAGCAAAAGCCATGGAGAATTTCCAAAATACCACAGTTTTTCCCATGATTCCGCTGAACAATAATAAGTGTTCGGTATATTCATAAGTTCCTGTGGGATCATAACAGATAATGACATTTTACCTTTTCTATTTCATTTAAAGAGTGACACATTAGACTAATGAACTCATCCAATTTCAAAAGCGCATATTTTCTTCATTTGTTAAAGGATTATCACACTTCAGTCCCAGATCAACCAGAATTTACTTAATAAAGTCACAGTGTAACATCTCATTAATTTTATTTTTCTTTTCAATAATTCTTGTGAGAATGCAAGCCTCTATGTGTTTGATCCCCAAATGTTTCAGCTTCACAGAACTGAAGGAGACTAAAAACTGTATTTGTCATAGGAGGAGCATCTGGTTAGATGCTATGGACGAGTAGGAGTGTTGGACCTCTAAACAGAAAGCAGCATCTGCAGTATTGTGTCAAGGGTGAAGCTCGGGTGGAGGCACCCAGGTGTGGTACTCTCCATTGACAGAGTGCCACCTAAAGGTTGACTGTAGGAAGAGAAAGAGCACGCAGAAACATCAGGGATTTACATGGGCCTCAGAAATCCTACTGGATTACTTAAATAAATCATGAGGTAATTTCATAATCAATGATCTGGAAAAAAAACTAAGAATCAGTGAATTCACCAGTATTTCAGAACAGTGACTAAATAATAAATACCCCAAAAGATTCAGATAGAACATAGACAACAGAGCTGACTTCCATTTCCTGATGTGTAGTATGAATTCTACAGGACAGGGACCTCCACATGTACCTCCAAGTATCACAGAATCCTAGAATGGACTTGGGTTGAAACAGAATAAACGTTTTTCTGATTTTTTTAAGCTTCGTTTCTTCCTGACACACTGCTTAAATACTGTTGACACATTATAATTGAACCCATGGTGCAACATTTTCCTTAAAGCATCATATACACCATTATGCAGTAATGGTTCCACAGTAAAGTCCAAGGTGAAATCTACAGATAAAACATGCTTAAACTTGCCATGTTTCACAATGGAGTAATGAATGCAGCTGTCCAAACGACATTTTCTAACACACCTCATTACAAAACACAGGTTAACTTCTGCAAGGAAAGCATTCACAAAGCACTGAAAAACACAGTCCCATCCACTCTGAAGCTACTTCTCTGCCAAGCTTCTCATTTCCAGCTCTGCTTTTCAACTTCTCTGATTTCCTAACAGGAAAAACTAACCAAGCAAACAAAAACCACACACACACACAAAAAGAGTTGGGAAATAATCTTAACAGCAGGGAAGCTCCATTGCTCTACTACATTAGTGATTGGCTCTGAGGTGGAATGCTAAAGGAAAAATATCCCCCTACCCTACATTTTAATAATGGATATGCCTGCAATGAGTCTACTAATCCTGACTAGGCCATAACAATGCTACAGTTGTACAGAGGTTGTCTTACAGTTTAGATTTAGATGCATGTAGCCCCTTTCCAGTAAGAACCCTTAGCACTGGAGATGGATTGCAAAGGTACAGAGACTGGTTAACCTCACAGCAGCACTGCAGAAACCTACTATAATTTCTACTTGTCACAAAGTAGAAGGAAATGCTTGTGATGGTCAAATTGGGCAGGGACAGTAACCATAATTAGTCTTTTATAGGGTTCCCCCACTGGAGTTATGTAATGATTGTTTGTTTTAAAGTTGAAGTTTGTATGTAAAATTTAATTACCCATGATATTGTAGAACTTTTGTTTTGCTAAGGGAAAATAGTTCTAACTTTTGTCCATAATTTTCTGATCAGCTTTTAGTGTCCTCTGAATTATCATACCTAGTTAATCAAGCTTTTCAGCTCTATGTGTTTACCCCTAAGGTAAATTCAGCCTGATATTTACATCAACATCCTTGGTTGAAAGCACATGAGGCATGAATCATACTCTCTGTGGAATTCTTAATGCAATTTCTGGTTTGTAGGACATCATACAACTCTTAGCACACCTGAGCTGACTTAATTGTGATGGTCAGCAACCCAACAAACAGTTCAGAAAGAAAAAAATTTGAAAACCAAATAAAACAAACAAAATTGAACCACAACCGAAAAACCAAACACCACACACACTCTTGAGCTTAACTGCAACCATGGATAAAACAATGCAATAGTCAAAATCATAGGCATGATTACACACCCACAGAACTACAACAATTTTTGCAGTTAATAATATACAAAGCTTAAAATTTGCAACAGAATATTTCCCATGTCTGTGCTGTATTGCTAATCCTAATTCAATTGCCCTGAAACTGAAAGATCCTTCTGTCATTCCAGGAAGTAACACACTGACAAATACCATTCTATGGCACGCGAAATTCAACAATCTACTCTTGCAACAGGTTCATGAAGTTACTCTTCCTGTAGCTCAAGGTCTTGTCGTATGATATTTTAAGATTATAAATACAGCAGGTGATGTCTTGTTGAGGAGTAGATGGAAAGTCATAGCAGTGTCATTTAAGAGGATACTACTCCCTTTGCATTTGGAAAATGTGGTGGGTATGAAAAAGCACACAGGTATGTGTGCCAGTGCTAAACCACAGACTGTACTTCAGCTCCTGCAGTAGCTTTTATTTTAAGCAGAAAACAGTACAGGTTCCCGTTGCTTATGCAGAGCCTAGGGAGGTATCAGCATTTCTCTTCCTACCAGTTGTTGAGCTCTGATCACAAAGAGATGTGTGACAGTGGAACACTTCTTAATAATGTTGACTTACCTTTATATAAATCATTTGTTCTATCAATTCATCAGCTTCAACTTTAGATGTCCACCAATAAGTTAGCCTAACCATTGTCAAGTTTTTCACAGATTTCACAAAACTCTGAAACAGCCTTTTCATGTTCAGCCTAAGTTTATTCCTTAACATATTTGTTCTCACACCAACTTTGGCCTTCTATCTTTATCTCCCTTTTCCAGATTGCATTCATGAAGAGCAGACAGGTCCATTCTCAATTGTTGCTGTGAGAAGCAAATTAACCTGCAGTCATCTGGTATAATCTCAAATGGTGCGATTTCCTTTTCCCACACATACTTCTTCATCCATGCATCTGTTATGAGTTAATTTTCCTCAAACATGGGTGACCAATCAACATGCATTGTCCTACGTAAGACACTATCAGAGCTTTCTTTACCAGTGTTAGTGTTTCTCTTTTTCCATTGGAAATGTTTCAGCCTCCAACATCTCTGAATCTCATTACCTTTTTTAAAGCCAAGTCATACCAATATCAAGTTGTGATTAGATACTTCTTCCTGTAATTGTTTTTTTCCCTTTTAAGGTATTGATTAAAGTGTCTCACCTAGCAACTGAACACAAATGGGTGATTAAAAGTTGAGCCTGCTGCAGTATTTGCCCCATCAAAAGCAATAGAGTTAGCAAAAAACTTCCATCCCAGTTTAAGATTTTTAGATGTGATTCCAGAAATATTTTTCATCTACTGGAGTTGATAATACTGTAAAGACTTCAAACTGTACTTCTTTACAGTGTTGGGCAATGTAACAACATTGCTTGGCTCTAAATAAATTCCTTGAAGAAATGCAAAAATTTCTTCAACCCTATTCCAATATACAGCACCCTTAAGACAACATCACACCTTTTTTCCCCTGCTCCAGTATTTTTCCAGGCAATGGTTTTTCCAGGTCACAGAGACCTTTACACTTCTGTTTCACAGAGCTAGCTTAAACACGCACAACAGCACGCCACCAGTGGTTTTCCCTCTCTGCTACCCCTGTCACAAGATGCTGCTCCTTCTTTCACTCTGGATCTGCTATTTCTCCAGTGCTGCCCTGAGCAACCTAACAAAGAAGCACACATTTTACCTCCACAGCATCATGATGCATGCATTTTAAGTTTCATTCCACTTGGAATCACTGCAGATACAATACGACCTATGTTTGGGAAGTGACTGGATATGCTGTCAGAAGATTTGCTGCCACAAAGCAGTTTGCCTTTGACACTGGAAGGGAAGACAAAAAAAGCAGATATTTTCCTAAGAAGTCATTGTTTTCTTAATAGAGTATGATATCCCATTAGCCATTTTATATTTTTTCTTCACTACCTCAGGCTTAACAAATCCACAACAGAATTTATTATAAAAATCTTCCAAAGCATGTTATTAAAAAACATAAGAATTGTTTCCTTATTCAATATCATCAACAACAAGTGAAATTAATTACAAAATCCTAGTTGCTAAGCACTGTAGCTGAAAAGAAGCTTCAGCTGGAGAAGCTTATCAGCTACTTAGAACATAACTTCGTCATCATCTGTGGAGGAAAAGAAATTATTAATATTATCATTAATGTGAATGCAAAATGGTCCCTGTCCATGACAATCTAGCAACCCCACAGAAGGAAGACTGCATTATCTGTAATATCTGTTGATCTGAGTACGTGGTCTTGCAGGTGCACGCAATATGCTCTTTTTCTAGGGTAATCATATCAGATCAGAGAATGAAGTAGCTGCTTAATTTACTTAGTTCAAATTAAAACCAAAAGGTTTTCATAAACCCTTTTATAAATTATTCTGCTGTAGGGACAATTAGAGCAAGATGATAGTGATTTGAGTGTGAGTCAATTGAATTCACTGGCACAACTTCCAACTCTTACTATCATAATAAAAACCAAAGTTCTTGACCTTGATAACTTTGTCACTTTCAGTTTCTCAGTGGAAGTGGGTTTTCCACCTTTTTGAGATTCTTTAGGAAGTAATTGGTATTATCTTGTTCATCCTCCCCTTGATTAGGTAGCCTGTAGTAAACACCACGAGGTTTCCTTTCTTGGCTCATCCTCCAGTTTTCGCCCACAAGCCTCTCAACCTGGTTGTCTCTATTTTTCAAAGACAGCTCTGTGTAATCAATCTATTTTTTACATGTTTAAGGACTGTATGAAGAAATTCTACAGATTATGTATACTAACCCATGATGTTTTCAACTGGATCATGCCTTTGTTCCTCCCTTACCCTTTGGAAACTCATTACCCCGCGAATGACTGTCAAACCTTATTTTTCTGCATATCATCACATGTGGTTTCCTACAAAATAAGAAGTAGTTTAGTATTCCAGCTTTCTTTAAGTACTGACTTCCTGCCATATTTTGCTAGGTTTTTATGGTTTTATAGAAATGTAGATAGAGAGAGAGATTTCCTTGTTCTCCATAGTTCAGAAATTTATTGCTTTATGGCAGACTAAAAAATGTCTTTTACCTGGAATAGAGGATAAAGCAATCCTGAAGAGCTGTTACTTCTTCCATATAAATTAAGCAATCCTGAAGAGCTGTTACTTCTTCCATATAAATTAAGCTACTTCAGTGTGTAAATCTGGGCACATTTAAATGATTATCACACAGATCATTCACTTTGAACATTTATGAAGAACTAGAATAAACAAAGTTATCCTGCTACAGCACACATACAAAACTGCTGTAAAAAAAGTTGCTGTTACTTAGAATTCAGTTTCTCCACTTCCTTTGACATCTTCAGTTGATTCCCAGAGTGCAGACAGCAACCCTTTGAGAACTGTATGATGGTGCAAATCCCTTGTCTCCACTTGCTGCTCTGACTGCTGGCTCTGTCCCACTCACAGTTACCTTTTGTCTGCAAACGTAAGCCATGCATGTCTCACATCTTGTCTGCACTAGTCCAGCCTGCTCAGCTGGACTTAGAACCCACAGAGTGAGTAGCAGCAAGTGTAGTAATTCAGACAAGTTTCAGAGCACTGAATTTGTTTGGTTTCCTGTTAGGAGTCCCTTGATACCCTGAGGCTGCACCAGCATCTTCTGAGAGCCCAAAGCCAACAACAAGAAGAATTAGTCAGGGCCTGGACTATCCATGATAGCTCAGGGCAAGGACAACCACCTTACGCCTGGATTCAACATGTATTGGGAACTAGATGCAATCACCCAGGTTCACTGAAAGTTGTAGGACTTAGATTTTTACTCCAGTGTGGTTTAGACAGGGATCTTGAGCAACATATTTGAAAGAAAAGGAAGAAAATACACAAAAGATAGGTAAGTGAACAGCTACTCATAGAAGATGGAACAGTCAGGATCAGAAACTTGTGCCCATTTCTACAACAGTATTACCACATGAATTAAAATAAATCAGTTAAATTTTTAATACTATTCAGCATTTGCATTGCTACACCTACTTCAGTCATACATGGCCCTCAAGTGCTACATGCAAAATTTATTCTTTTGGACAGTCTGAGACATAGAGAAGAGGAGAGATAAGACAAAATGAAATCAGAGCCCAGGTAGCACTCTTGGGAGAACAGTAGTTCCAAGACTCTGCACACTCTAGAGAGTTGAATACAAAATATTTTAAATTATTTCAACAGGATTATCTGAAGATATGGTTGCTTAAATGGTCCAAGCTCTCTTCACTAATCCTAAGGAAACGTTCCTGCCCAACAATCCAGGAGCCATTCTGGCAGTCACACTTGTGTTAGAAATTATATAACTTTTCTTATTTTTTTTTTAATTAATGGTAGCAGGTGGCTAAGTTTCTTTTCACAGACTCTTGTCAGCTTGATCTTGAAACCACTGAACTTTTGAGTTCCTCTGGACTAGCTCTGATAAGCTTCAATAAACAAAGTCTGAGGGAATTGAAGATATGGTCTCTCAAAGACATAGAGGAGTAATCAGAAGGTACAGAGATTAACAATGACATTACAGCCTGAGAGATGGAGAATGTCTGTCTGAGGAAGAATTACAAGAGAACCAAATAACGTGGACCAAATTAGCATTAATGGTGAGAGATCAATAGCCAATAAAAGATAGAATATTAATTAATGAAGAGAACTGTGTAACTTAGAACCAAGGAAAGTTCATTTCTTTGTTTGCTAAATGTATAAATACATGAAAAGTCTTGAAAGGGACATGTAGCTAGAATGATTTGCTACATATCTCTGGCCAGAATAGAGTAATGCCTGGCTCACTGTCACTTAAAAGATAATGTTGGAGGGTTTCATTTCTTCCTTATGATTTTCAGTGACACACACCACCAGAGATTTTAACTGCTGGGATTGAAGCTCCTTCACAATGAGCAGCTCCAGTGAGCCAATGGCTGCCCTGCTTGACTCCCTGTAAACCCCACAATCAATGCAATCAGAACAGATTTCCTTACCAGCTCAAAACCAGGTTTCCCTTAGCAGAGTCTCAGATGTGTCATTCCATAAAGCAATTTATTCATGGTGCAGAAACAGCCAGAGCTGGTGCCTCTGAGGAGGGACCCCAAACAAAGGACCCCCTGGGGTTTTTTATACCCTCACAATCTGAGTGCATGAAAGTTTCAGCTCTTCCTGCTGAGCCCTCAGTTCCTGCTGTCTCTGAGTGTTCAGTCACCTGGCTGGGCCACAGGTCCCTGTGCCTTTTTTTGTGCAAAGGGTTAGTGCCAGGTCACAGCCTCTTGTCTAGGGCTTCCTGCCCCCAGAGCTACAACCTACAGCAGCTGCACACTGAGCTACTGGCACTGAATGTATTCCTCAACACCAAGAACACCAATCAACAAAATATTTGTTGTGGGGTTTTCTTCCTCCATTATCCAACAATCTTTCAAAGTATGTGCCTGTGTACATATCAACTCATTTAATTGTGGAATACAGAAATTCTTCTATGATAAGTTTTTTATGAAAGATGACATTCCCAAAAAGTGTTTCAATGGACCTTGCATGATATATAAAAAAGACTGAAAGGGTTGTATTAAATCCACCAGGTAATTAATCAGACGGTGACAGAATAATCAAGAAAAGTGATATGAACTTCCCTTTCCCTAAACTACGACAAAACAGAGCCACAAAACATTTCCCAGATCCTCATGATAAATGTTTTCCGTCTAAAACCAAAAGCCACAACCACAACATAGTAAAGACTACCTCAAGGGCACCACTTCATTTTCTACATCCTGGTAAAAGAAAAAAATTTGGCAAGTAAAACTTCATAGTGTTCCAAAGCAGTTCATGTCCTGCAGGACACCACACTTGAAATAAAGTTAGGATATGAAAAAGACAGGTTAGTCCGCAGGCTATTTTTGTATACATCTTGTTTCCAGGCTAACATGCAGCCTGCATGCATACCTACTCCTGTAAAAGTATGGCAAGAGCAAGACTTAAGCACCCATGTGAGCTCTTCCTCAGATAAAAAAAGCTGACTCATTCCTCCCATTATCAGGGTTCCTTTCCCAATTGGCAGTCTTTTGTGAGAGAGCTCTAACCCTGTTACCTAGGATAAAAACACCAAAAAAAAATCCTCCCCGAAAAACCAAACCAACTCCAAACTTACCTGCTTCCCATTTCTTCTGAATGTTCCTTTGACTTGGGATATCAGGTTGATTTCTCCTTAATAACTAGGCTTGAATTAAAATGCAATGAGAAAAGACACATTCCTCCTACAAGACAAGATGCATCTTAACAAGACTGAAGAACACATGCCATATAGTAAATGCACAGACTTGGGGACAACTCCCCTGCCACAACATGGAGTTTCAAATGAGGTGGCTACTTTAACATAAGTTTAAGAAATTAAATTAGGACCCCATATCTGGTTCCAACAAAGAAGGTCTGCCACTGTGGAAAACCTTACAGAGAAGTTGTGCCTTACGTAATTCCAGTGTACATATACATATTCAGTAGAAATTTTGGAGAAAAACATTTCACCTTCCCATCTATTAGGTAGTACCTAAATACCCGTATCTTCACAGTATCTAAGCATCTCCAATTAGGAAAGAACCTTGAAAACAAAAATGTAGAAATAAATTAAACTATGCAGTTCAACTCAGCAAAGACAAAAAAAATAAGTAAGAACTCACGAGGAACAAAGGAAATTCTACCTTACTACAAATAAACATTCAAAGTCATGGTAGGCTGAAAGGCATCTGAGACATGAGTATTTGTAAACCTTATGTGGAAAAAATATACATAAGTCACTCAGCAAATACGACAGATGTCCAAATCCTACAGAGTGGGTAGTCATGCAGCACCAATTATAAAGGAAAATTATAACATTAAGTTGCTGTTTCTCTTATTCCAGCTTAAATAAATAACTGCTAAGAACATAAAGGATACATCCTTCCAGATATCTGATCACCCAGATGAAGGCACAGTTTGAAATAGATCTAAAAAATAAATTTTGAGCCATGCTTCCTCAGAGAGAAGTCTCACAATGGAAAGATTACTTTCTACTTACTGCTGTGCAACACCAGCCTGACATGGACTCAGTAACTCGTTATCCCACTGTCAAGTATCCCGATGCAATAAAAGAAACTATGAAATATAGTATTACAATGACTTCCTTGCTTACTTTTTATTGAAATGAGGAAAAATATATCAAGACAAGCGTTTATAAGAAAAACTGTGAAAAGCATGTGAGAAAAACTAATATTTATTAAAAGAGAAACACATTAAAAAATGTATCAAGAATCATCCTCATCTATAAGCCTTTACATTCTTTCATAAGACAAATTTCCTGTCTCCAGTTTTCAAATACAGAATCAGTACATTCAACTCAGTGTAAAAGCCGCAAAAGTAAACAATGCTTGTTTGTCATTGTTTTGTATTACATATTTTTGTACCACATATTTTCCAACTGCATAATTCAGTCCTTTTCTCTGAGCTTTATGCAAAGTGAGGTGAATTCCATCCCACAGTACTGCAGCACATTGTTTTATTCATTCACATTTGTAAGGTGTGCCTACTTTGACTACTGACGTTTCTGAAATATATAGACATGCAAATTCCTCCAACAAAGGTCTGGTTGAACTGCACACTGAAGTGTAAGGCAGAAAATATCTAATTCAAACCCTTCAAAGGAGCCTTCCTTCCTCTTATACACAAAGAGAAAGATGAGACTTATGGTACTTTCATCACACTTTCATCATCTCATGATGATCAAACTGTAGGAAGAAGCAACACAATCCCACAATGTGTTTTAATTGTTAAACATTAAAAAGTGAATATTTATTTCCTCAAAAACAGATTGTTTATGAAAATAAGGTACTCAATATTGAAGCTCTGGTAGACTAAAAGTCATTGAAATCCCTGAGAAGGGAAGGAAGGAAATATCACAAAGATCTTTGAAATCACGAATGGCAAAAACAGAAAGCAAGTAATCACTGTTCAGTCTTGAAGTATGCAGGCATCAGCCAGTAACAAGTTCAAAGCAAAAGGACACATATCTCTCAGTGTGTGTGTATCTGTGGAATTACTTGCAAGATGATGTAAATTGTAAAAGTTCATGAAGGGAGATTCAAAAAGCAGGAGAGATAAAAGTACAGAAGAAATCAGTGTTTCCCCAAACACTAACACACCTTTGACAAAAAGAGGTGCATCGCTTAGTGGAGTTTGGAAGATTATTCTCCAGATGCTGGAACTGTTTGAATAGACCTCCCTAATCATCTGGCATCAGCAACTGTAAATTGAGATACTGGGCTAGATGATTCCTTACTCTTCCCCACACAAGGAAGCAACATCCATGTTGTACGGTGCATCCCTTGAGTTTTCATCAGAGCACATCATCTGGAATGAATTTTCAGTGTCACATGTACTACTCCCTTGCCGAGAAGATAATTCCCAGCTATTCATTTTCAATATTCTGTCTTGAACCTCATGGCTTTTGTACACTGCAGCCTCTCTGTATCCTCAGCTCTGGAAGCTGCTCATACTGGACTTATTGATGACCTTCTTCAACTTCCTCCTTTGTAGAGCCAAGTTTAGGGTTTTGAAGAGAGTGTCCTTGCTGTTCAGAACATTGTAGCGATTCACTTCCACTAACCTGCTGAAATCATATGGCTCAAAGGTGAAATTTAGTGTACGGTAAGGAGAATCCTTTGACTCAATGATGAAGTCACCAAAGGATTTCTCTTCTTCTGACTCACGTTCAACTCCTGCAACAAGAAAGAAAAAAAATCATTAAAAAAAAAACCAGCCACGGTAGACTCCTTTTAGTTCAATTCCACTAGCAGTATATCACAGATAATTCTATTGAACCTTAACTTTTTCCCCAAAGCTCCTCTGCAGAGACTTCAGTTCCTTCCATAATATCTGGAAGCTGAAGGCAAAGTGCTATTATTTGGAGCCTCTTTTCACTAGGCTCCAAAATACAGTACTAAAATACATTTCCATTGTGATAAATTGTTTAGTTCATCTACGATCATGCTTAAAATAGGAAATATAAAGCTCAATTCTTCCTGGAAGTACTGTTCTACACTAAAATAAAAGACACATCATGAGTTCAACTGCCCTTGGGACTTTAGTATAAACTCTTCAAAATATGGTAACTCGTTTTTTTAGCACCCTGCCACTTAAATTTAAATACCATTTCGAAAGGTGAACATTAAAGTACTTTGCTAATAACACTTCACTTGTTGCTGTTAGAGAAATGAAAGTCTCAAGTCACATTCAAGCCCAACACTTTGAAACTCTTCATCTTGATGAGGAAATGCGGCCAGGGCCTGGCAATCATTACAGTATTAATATAGACAGCATTAACAGTGTGCCTTACATCCCCCTTGCCTGCACCAGTCCTGCATGTTCTTTTCTATGTATTCCAATTGTTTTCTTCAGGATGCTGTTTTCTCCCTCATAGGAGAAAAAGGACATTGATTTTTGCCTGTCTCTTTTTAAAGGTAAATAGCTCCATGTTTCATCCCAGCACTCTTACCTGATAGACTTTACAGCCTATATGAATCACATTAAATGAAGAAAGGATCATTTATCACCTGATCTCACACTACAGGGGCACAGGCCACTTAACACGAGTTACATGATCTGACATACAGATTGGTCCCCAATACCTTGCTGCTTAGTGGTTTATTCTAATCCAATAAACAAATGAACTCCTTATTTAATCTGATTATTAGTTCTTTCCTATATATTCAGAGTAACTAGAAGTAACAGAATCAAGTATCAGAGCAGATAGGTTCAGAAAGAAGCAAAAATTTAGCCTAATTTTGATTCTTTTGGCCCTTAGGTTTTATTTTTTTGTCAGCCTCTTCTCCCACTCTCCCTTCCAAAAAACTAGTGGAAACTCATTCCGCCTTAAAGGTACATAACAATTTAATAATTACAGGGTAATACTAAGATGAATGAAAAGAGGAACACTGAGTACACTGAATTTTCCCCATCAACACACCCAAAGGATTGTTACAAGAGCTCTTTAAGATATAGTTCCTTTACCTGGAGCCTTGTATTTCTGGAAAGTGTCATTCACTAATGGGAAATGGACTACAATTGGAGCCTTTGGATTATTATCATCCACAAACATGTAACACTCCTTTGGCTTCTTTTCATCTTCCTCACTAAATTTGATTTTTGGAAAAGGAATGTCACGCTCCTCACAATATTTCTGAGTCAGCTCTAAAACCTGTTGTCAAAGAATAAAAAAAAAATTGCAACAGAATACCAGCTACACCTCTAAGATCATCTAACTACAATTCTCAAAGGGAAAGAGACTTTGACCAAAAAAAAAAAAAAGGGGGGAGGAGAAATGTGACAGAACCTCAGCTTCAAATCAGCAGAAACAATGTCTCTGGCTGGTGATATAGAAGAAAGAAGAGCAGAATTGAGAACTGCTAGCAAACATCAACAGGTTGCAGCTGAAATTTTTTATGTATCTAAATCTATTCACCTTGACTTTTCTGCACTTAAAAATGAACACTTTTATATACATAAAATAACTTGTTTGCATGAAGAAAATCACCAATAACCACTTTTCCTTTAGAAGTGTATATCAAGGATCTTATGAGCCAAACCTTCCAGTACAAAAGGGGGCTTACAAGAAGGCTGGAAGAGGGACTCTTCATAAAGGCATGTAATGATAGGACAAGGGGGAATGGCTTTAAACCAAAAGGGTGTAGGTTTAGATATTAGGAAGAAATTCTTTACTCAGAGGGTGGTGAGGTACTGAAACAGGTTGCCCAGAAAGGCTGTGGACTCACCATCCCTGGAGGTGTTCAAGACCAGGCTGGATGGGGCTTTAAGCAGCCTGGTCCAGTGGAAGATGTCCCTGCCCATGGTAAAGGGGTTGGAGCTAGATGATCTTTAAGGTCCCTTCTAACCCCGGTTATTCTATGATTCCATGAAAGACATAAGGATTTATTTTAATTTATTTGTTAATTAGAGTGTGTATTCAACATCCACTGATCTGCTGTCATTTTGAATATGGTTCTGTGCTTTTATGTTCACGTAATAAATAATGTTCTGCTACATCTCTCACCTCAAATGGAGCTTCCCAGGAAAAATTGAATGACAAGATAACATCCACATCCCTCTCTGGCTGAAGTACCAAAGGAAAGGGAGAGTTGATAGAAAAGCCACCATCCACTAAATATAAGCTCTCTTCCATGGGGGTCAGCTGGTTGGGAAATGCATCCAGATGAGTACCTGTAAGATACTCCAAGTAACACAAGTAACTATATTGGTTCATTACACACCTCTCAGTAAAAGCAACAAACAAAGCTTATGCTAGTGTTATAAGAAGAAAAAAGACATTCCAACATGCACCTTTATCTGAGATTGACCTGTGAAGTCTTATGATGAGCTTGTCTTATATGACAGAACAAACACAGTGGATCAAATTTTTTGCTATGGGGTAAGAAGGGGTATACTCTCCGACTTCAGTAGAATAAAGTCAAGCTCACTTATGTTCTGTGATGTTGACAAAGTATTAACATATTATTTAATATCCCAGACACAGACTCATTTACCTCTCCAAGTCACAAATTTCTTGATGTTAACATAATCTTTATGAAGATACAATCCCCTCATGAAGTTGAAGGTTTCTCCACATGTGACCCGGGACTTGAAGAAATCCTGAAAAATTTGTAGCAAGGGGCCCCCAGGTATAACCAAGCGAGTCTTCAGTCGTGCTGGGTCTCGGAAATGGAATCTTCGGCAGTCATCTGCAGAAGTTGCAGAAGGATGCAGAACACAAACAAAATGCTTGTCCAGGTCCAATATTTCAATCAGACCTGTTTCTAGAATATTTAACCAGCTGTCCTAGGGCTGAATTTCTCCTCCAATAAGAGTACTGTAATGAAATGTAAATGAGCTCCATATGCCATAGTTGGACGATTTACGTGCCCTGTTTAATGGATATAGCATTACTCATAAATCATTGCCCATATTAATTTCAAACAAAGAAACCCTTGTTACCAAGTGACAACAATTTCTGTCACATAAGACAACATCAGTCAAGCACACACAGTAGCATTTATAGTTACACAACAACAAAAAGGGTGGGGTGGGGGGCCAACTAGGGCTGCAAAGGCAGAGAAGAAAAAATCTCTTCTTCCACTAGTTACTATAAGGCTATAACTATGCACAGGAATAACTTTCAGCCTTTAAAACACTTCCTTTTCACTGTCTGGGGGGCAATGTATAAATGGAGATCAGTGCATAAATATACAAACAGTTTATCAAAAATTACAAAAAGCAGGACAAGGGGGAAACTGAAAGCCTTTTTTCCACCTCCTGCTTAGCAGTCCAGCTTCTATTCTTCCTCTTCTCACAATTACAACTCCTACACTGCAATATGTGTTTAAGACAGCTCCCAGAACTCGTTCAAATTTATAGTCAAAGTCAGATACAAATTTTTTTAAAAAGAAGGAAAGGAAAGTGTATTAAAGAAAATGTAATTCCTCTCTTCACTTTATGTGTGAACAAAGGGAATAACACACAGTAAAAGAGAGATCTGTCTAAATCCATCCTTAATGATAACTCTTGAAAACTACACACAGCACATTTTTGAGTCATATTATTGCGATTATTCTAAAACCAGCAATCTTTTGAAAAATCTAGCTGCTTTCATGCATGCTCTTACCTACAACTTTTATAACATCTTTGAAAGAATCTAGAAAGCTCAGTCCTATACCAACCACCTTCAGGCAGATGTCATCCAAGCTTGCCGCAAAAGCACTGCCCCACATTCCTGCAGGAGACATGTGGAAGAATTTAGTACTCAAAAGGCTTTACATAGTGCAACCAAAAGGTCTATAATTCCATTGCCATTTGTCATGGGAGAAGGCTGTCACTTGATCCCTACTGTTTTAACAGCTGATGTTTGAGTTAATCATGTAACAAATTCTGATGTAAAAATATAACGTGGAAATTTTTCCTAGAGAAAAACACTGAAAAGACAGTAGGGGAAGACCTACAGTAGACATTTTTGATAGGCAGCTCATAATAGAGTCATCTTGTAGACTCAGGACATCAGACTGTAATATTATGAACCAATACCTAAAACTCTGGAGAAAGACTTGACATTTTTTACTTCAAGTTCTTTAGCAAGGGACAAAAAGGCATGGACTTAAGCTCATGAGTCCTGAAAGCAGCACAGTTCCTTTCCATCTCCTCATTTGAATCATTATCATAAGATCATACCTTGTAGAAAACAAATCCTGGGTTCTGGATGTTTCCGGATAAGTCGTCCCATGAAGAACTCACTGTCAAAGTCCTCTGTTCTGACAAAAGCTCCGTATTTGCGAAATCCAACTTCATAGGGAGTGAACTCACACCATTCTAAGAACAAGTCAGTAGGATATTTACTCATCTCAGAAGAAACATAAGCAAAAATATTTATCTGGTATTGTTCACACAAGGGAGACAGAAGGGAGTTTCCCTCCACTTTTCATGATTACTATGGATTTCCCTGCCTCTCTTCTCAGTAAGCCTCTATCTATTATTAATTTTTTAAAAAAGCATCTATTATTAACAAAAACTCTTGTACAGGCTTTCATCCGTCTTGATTTTGCCACTAGAGAAACAAGTTGCCTATTTTACTTTTACTTTAAACCATTTTGATGGCTCCCTTTTCCATCCCAAACGGAAGTTACTTCATTTTTCTCAGCTTTTCTTCACACTACATACCATCTCTCAGAAACTACTACAGTACTAAGTTGAAAAATCGATTCGCCCACAGTGTCAGTCTTCATTGTCTGCCTATCAAAATGTCCCCTTGTGCCTGAAAGATTTCTACAAATAGCTGAAAGGTAATCAGAAAGATCGTCAAGTCCAACTCCTGGCCCTGTACAGAACAATCCAAAAAAACACAGCATGTGTGTGAAAGCATTACCCAAATGCTTCTTGAACTCTGGCAGGTTTGATCAAATTAAATTCATTCACAACTTCATATGACATCAAATTAATTCAAACTCCTCCAGAATAAAATAAACAAAGAAAGAAGTCCCCTAGAGGTACACAGATGGACATAAATATTTGTGATTGTGTCTCCTGTATCTATCCCCACTTGTTGCATCATGTTTAAAGTCTCAGTGAAGGACTGGCCTTCCATTTTTTACTGTAAGAACTCAAGCTTCTAAAATCCATAATTTTGATGATGCAAACTACAAGGTGGTCAATCCATCATTTTACATGAATCCTACAAAAATTATTTATTTATCTGAGACTTTAAAAGAAAGTGGTCATTTAATTACTAAGGACTCTAATTCTCTGATTCAGACACAGACATGTATTATAGGAATCTTCTCGGCTCCTGAAAATTTCAGGCAGTTTCTAGCAAAACATGTGGAGTGGTCAACAATGTTGAATCTCATTTCTCCATTTTAGCCATGATGAAGACATTTGCTATCAGGATGATAACACTCTGCCAATCAGTATCCTGTTGCCTCTTGCACTACCAACTGCTGCTTGAGCCACATTTCCTGTTGTCAGCTGCTCACTACCCAAGGAACTGGATAGGTGAAAGGAATTTATTGATTTTAGCAAACAAAAATGAATTTCCATATACCTGCAAAGTCACCACTGCTCATATTGGGTCTCACATTGACAGCTGCATAGATAGGGTAAGGGTTCTGGGCCCATTTCACTGCTTCTTGCTGATCAGACAGCTTTGATGGGTCTTCCTGGTCACAAGCAGGGAAGGAGAAGCACACTTAGGCAAGCTCTGTACCCATGGAAGCTGTTGCTTAGCACTTCTGATTAACAATACTACTAATTCAAAGTCCCTTTTTGTCCCACTGTCAAGACACATGGTTAGTTTGGCCAAAATATTTCTGCAGTTGCATACTTAGAATGTCTAGTGTTATTAATGAACTCAATATCCCTCTGATTTCCAGTTTCAGTTACATAGAAAATATTGCACAGTAATGCCATTCTGCAAAACTAATATCATTCTCTCAGGTTTAACCTGCCCAATACAAAAGCTATTAATTTAATAACAGTCATTCCAAGAAAATACAGCTTTTTTTTCTATAGCACTGATCTGCATGACTTGAAAATTCTTGAATAAAGAAGATACTATGTTTATTGCACAACGCTGTCTATGCCAGAACAGCTCACAAAGGTGGAGAGTAATTGGTTTCTTGAAATAAAACAAGTGGGTATGTAGAGCTCCCACCCAGAAGACAAAAAGCAGTACATATCCAAACATAAACCCTTTTACCTTCTGCTGTAGGAAAAATTCCACAATAAGGCCCCACAAATCTGTAAAGGAAACTTTCCGTCCACTATTCTCCATTGCATTCAGCTCCTGGAAATAGTATTTCAGTCGTTCTGGGGAAAATGCCCCTGCTTTGCTGCTGGACACAGCACCCTGAGCTCTTCTGATTGCATCTTGAAGGTCTTTCTGTGACCAGTTGGGGTCTTGATACAGTGTCGATAAACACCTGAAAATGCTTATATTAATGTCATCAGTAACAAAGATCCTTGTGTAAAAAAAACTTTTAGCTAGTTATAATTAGTGCTGCAGCACTTGAGAAGTCCAGTTGAAAGACAAAACATCATGAAGAGTGCAGAGTCCATAAATAAAGGTTCTCTGAATTCTAAAATGTGTTGGCCACCCTGACACCTACAGGACAACTTCATCCCAATTGATAAATTGCCTCCCAAGGATGTTTCAAGCATCATATGCAGGCACACATAAACCAGTTCATAAACCTGAGTTAACTCCAGACCATAACAACTATGATAGACTGGTTGACAGCAAGGGTGCTATTGCATGCAGCAATAGAGGCCATAGCCTTCATCAGAACACAGGTCTGATTAAAGAAAAAACTAGTTTGGACCATTGGCTACATTTGTTTGGAAGTGTCTCTGAGTCAAAAGGGGCCGACCAGATCACAAGGTCAGTGGAAGAGAACCAGGTACATAGGAGTTAATTTAACACACAAAGGTCTGGAAGGGAGGGTTGCACTGTCAGGTTGCACAACTTCTCAGAGAAATCATTTCACAAAAACAACGTGTACGTAAAAGGGATGACTTCATCACAGACTTCAAGAACTGAGATACTGAAACATTCTAGCCATGTCTAACATTTCAGCACATTGCTCCAGTCCACCAAAAGGCAAAACAGTGCTGTGCCTCTCTTCAGCCACTTACACCATTTTGGAAGGTGATGACATAGTGGCCCATGTGGACATGTTTCCAGTGACTTGCACCACATCAGTTATCTTCTTGGCAAGAGTAGAGAAGGGAGGAGGGGTTTTTAAGTCAGTGCCTTTATTGATGTAATACATTCTAATATTCAACTGTCAGACCTGCACAAGCAGCAGATTCATAAATTTAACCAGCAGTTGCATGGGTTGGACATGAGAATGAATCCCTTAAACTCTTCAGGAGTCTTACAGGTGAAAACTGATAAAATATTAGACTTTGTTGTCTGACTACTGATGGTACAAATGCAATTTTGGTTTTATTTTGCATCAACACTAAGTTTCTGGAGTCAGCACTGCATACAGCTTACCAAGTAGAGCCAGAAATCCCACACAGGTATATTGCAGCATCCAAAAGGCCCAGCTGCTGAAGCCCAGCAAGACTACCATAGAACGACGTCAGTGCTCTCATCCCACCTCCAGACCCCAGTACTGCTATGACTGGAACCTGCAGACAGCAAACTCAGGAGTCACAACTACAGACTTTTGATTGCCAATGAATTATAGAACTAATCTCATTCAAGTCTCACTCAAATTTAAAAAAAAAAAAAAAACAACATACAAAAATCAATATTTCTATTTACTTTTCCAGTGATTTCAGGTTTGATTTCAAGCAGAACTCCTTTCCCTATTTTGTAATTGAAATATACTGTTTACTATAAAACAGCAGGGTCAGTTAGGGACAGTCACTTACTGAAACTGTTATGTATACTATCACACATTTACTTTCATACAATATATGTATAAGCACAAAAAAGGCAACTATTCTTATAACAGCAGCCAAACACCACCAAGCAAGGCATCAGGCCATGGCCTATGTAGACATAACAGTGTCCTCAAATAAGCAATTAGGAAGCTATTCCTGTGGTTTGAGTTTTAATTTAAACATTCTGAAACAGACTTTCCCATCACAGTTCCAAGTCTAAAACCCAAGATACGAGAGTTCAACAAAAGAAAGTGCATACATTCTGAAATTTCAATGTTTTGCATTCCAAAACACACACACACCCCTCCCTCAAAATTTAAGAAATATAACAACATTTGAGACTTCAAAACTAAAACATACCAGGGATCTATCTCACACCACAGTGAAAGTAAAACATGTTTTCTGTTATAGGCAAGGATTTTTACACCCTCTAATTATCAACCAAGCATAAAGGATTTTATCAATCTCATTACAGCACTGTGCTCAATACCTCATCTTTTGGAGGGGATTCTTTTAAGTGAAGACTCTTTCTCAGTGCCTCAGAAACTACTTTCTTCCTTTTGTCCAAAAATTCTCTCTCCTCTTTACAGAGGTCGAAACCCAGACGTATATCAAGATCCCAAGTGCTGAAATAGAAGTCAAGCAAAAATACACCCAGATTTTGGAGGATTTGTAATTTGCATGAAAAGAAATTTTTGTGAACACAAAATCTGGGTGCTGATCTGAATTACTGGATCGAACTATTAGATGAAATTTTAGTATATACACCAGCTATTTTGTACAACAGCTTTTGGAATTGAAAATGAAACTTCTCCATACTGTATTTCTCCCTTAATGTTTAAATTCAAAATTTGCATCAAACAGTATTCAGGAATTAATTAAGCTTCAGGATTAAGCTTCAGGAATTTCACAGAGGAAGAAAATATTCTCGGTAGGTGAAGAAGATTGTATGAGGAGCAACTGACATCACTGTATTGACATGAATGGTGAAATGAGGGGAAAAGCAATTTTAAAACAGGAGTTTCTGAACTTAAGAGGCAGAAGGGGGCAACTGCAACTTCAGTTCAATTAACTTGCTATGAGTTCATAAAAGGGGAGCAGAATCTTCAGATGACTGTATATTAAATGACCTTATCAACTTACTAGCCAACTGCTTGGTTTTCAGTTATTCTTTCCTTTTTACTCCTTTCTTGCACCCTGCATCTATTTTATAGTTCAGGTTCTTCACACACAGAGGTGTCCTTTCCTATTTGTCAGTACAGGACTGAATATATTTTGGGAAGTATCTGTACCTAACAAAACTACTTAATATTTACATCATCAGCTATTTTACATTTAAGCATTAGGAACACAAAATTTGTACAGCTCTCAGCAGTACTGACACCAGCACAGTAGATAGTATTTGGAAATTGAAGACTCAGAGCTTTAAGAAGAAAAATAATCAAAGATATTTTCTTTTATTCTATCCCAAAAGATCAGTGGACAGAAGAGATGTCACCAGAACACTGAGGAGAGTCACTCAGTTCCTTTACTATGAGAATAAAGGCACTTCCTCATTTTTAAAGGACTTTGAGATTCCCACTCACCTCTCTTCAGTTTTCAAACTCATATCCAAACTTTGTCCCTGTGAAAAGAGAGAACACATGTTACAATTGATAGCAATTATACAGGTGGAACTACTAAACAGAGGTTATGACATCAACAGTGTCACCAGATACTAACCAGAACAGTACTCTCACTCATAAAATGACATCTCTGGAACACCTTTCCCTTGCACCTATTTCAGACATTTTCAATAGTCTCCGCAGAAAGCAAAAACATACTCAGAAAGCAGCGTGAAAGAAATTATTTCTTCTGCAAGTGTCTTGCTTTTCCTCCTCCTCTCATAATTTTCTTTCACACTCTGATAGACTTTTTTGCTCTAGAAAGTGATGAACTTCATGCTTACTTTGCAAGACCCCACTGTGAAAACATTTTTAGAAGAACTTCACTGAGTAATCTCATTATTTCATTCTAGATATCCAAGAAAACAGCACTCCTGAGAATTACATGTAGCCTAACTTTCCAAATGCCTAAAGGCATTGGAGGAAAAAGTTATCCCATGCATGCTAAAACAAATGCAAAATATTGACATTACCTCTCCCAAAGAAATGATTCTATCAACTTTTTCTCCAATAGGAAGGGAATTAACTGGTACAGTTCCCAATCCCAGAACTGTGGTATGCTTTTCAACATCAGGGTTCATGCCATCCTAATAAAAAGTAAAATCTTAATTGAGTTCCACAGAAAAAAAGTTAAAGGTATGACTTTCATATGTCAAAACAGCAAACAATTCTTAATATCACTATAGCTAAATCTTTCTCAGAAGTCTAAGGCTTTTCAAGAGCATCCTGCTTTCTGCTTGACAGATCTTTGTCAGGATATTTCTTTCATTTAAATGGGGTTTTTTGGTTTTTGTTTGTTTAGGGGGGTTTATATGTTTATTGTTCTTTGCTTTCTTTAATATACCTGTCTGCCACAAGCAAAAAATCTTCACCTTCAAGTACAAAACTTTCCCCAAAAATAGTTGTGTTCTTGCAATCTGTCTTTGAAGCAGGATTTGGAAAAGATACCAACAAAGCAACAGCATGAGACATACATAAAAAATACTACAAAATAAGCAATAAGATAGTTGCCCTAGGGACAAGATGATAGCATGTAATTTAAAAAACCTAATCAATTTTAAAAGCAGAGAAAATTAAAGTTTGCCAGGAAATCCTTGAGCTTTCTCCCGTGTAGCAAGTGACAAGCTCTCAATACTGAGCTGTGTGCACATTCCTAACTTTAAAAGATATATACTGAAAAAAACTCATATCAGAGGGTCACACTGAAACCTACACAGCCTACCAGGTGGGATGGAGCCCATACATCCACCACAGGGTTCAACCCTTGGGAAGAGACAGCATCTTGAAGGAACAACAGGTTGTCACCCTTCTCACACCAAGAACTGAAGTCAGACAAGGAACTACTCATAGATTTCACAGATGTTTTCTGACCAATAACAGCTGTCCTGAGTCCAGTGTCCAACTAAGCTCACTATCCTCCTCCTCCTAACAGGGAAAATAACATGCATTTAGGTACAGGGTAAGCAACTCTACCACGTTCCTGGCACTCTCCTACCTCTGATAGAAGAAGAAAGGTCAGACTTTTATGCTCTAGGCCAGCCATTGAAGGAGTATGTTCTGCTAACCAAGGTGGTTGGGCTGAGGTTTACCACCTGCTCCAATCTCCATGGTTGACTTCTACTGTGTTTTTGCTTGCCCGGCTCTGAGTCTTTGACCACTTTAGTCCAGGTCTCTCTCTTCAACTCATGTCTGCTGCCTAAACAACCCCATGTCAAACCTATTCTTCTGCATACTTTCTTGTGTCCTCTTCTCCATAGTTGCCTCTAGAGTAGTCAAGATCACCATTTGCAATCATGCTGCCCAACAGCTTGTGGGCATGAAAACATCATAGAATAAAGAGTTTCCTTGCTCTCATTTTTGGTGGCAACAGTCATCACAATGAATATTCAGTCACTCCAATAGGATGCACACACTGCATGGGTACTTGTACAGACTGCAAAGTAATAGACAAAGCTAAATAAACCTTTACAAGTGGCAACTGATTTACAAGTTTCTAATAGAAAGGACTTCCTACAGAGCATCTTCATGCAGCAAGCATGCACAGAGTTAAATTTCTTTAATCCCTGAGTTTGAAGAAATTTTAAATTGTTGGGGAGTGTATATTTTTAAGACAATTTCACCTCCTTATGCAATGTCAAAGACACAATGCAAAGTCTGACATTTTAAAACAAAAAAAATAGTACTGTGTAAAAAACAATGATAGATAAAAACTTATCTCTCTGCCCATAAATTCCTAATACATGCCCAGAAAAAAATACATTCATTCAAGGCAAGCTTCTAGCCTAGAAAATTTTGGTCTGAGCAGTTACAATATTACAAAGTTGCATCCAAAAGGTACATCTGGAAGTGACTAGGAGCCTTTTTAATAGTTGGTCCCCAGCATCACACAAACATTTTACTTCATAAGAGACTTCCTTTAATGCAAGCTTTTGACATCCACAGGTACCTGAATAAAAACCAAAAACTGACATCCCTGAACATCCGAAGAAGTCTCTGGTCCTCTTATGATCAAATCAAGGTCATTCAATTTATATTTAAGGACATTTTCATGGAAATAAAGTCACCAGTTTCGGAGTGGATTTACTCAAAAGTGGGTTGTAAATTTTGTAGTAATCAGCATGGATGCTTACCTGTAGAACAGATATGGTTTGCTCCAGCTGCACTTGCAGTTCTGGACACATTTCTTTATCCACATGAAAAACAAATGAGGTTCCATAATGCTTCTCATTATCTGGTGTCCAAGGAATACTCAACTGCTTTTGATATGCCCCTGGGACAGACAACTTAATTTCACAGCACCCTGTGCATTAGAAAAAACAGTTTAGACCACAGGAGCCATTTAAATAAATGTTGAAAATCAAGTACTTGTTAAGTGTAGCTGAGACTATGAAAACACAAGCAAAAACTCTATTGTGTGGTACTCAGTAGAAGTGACCCTATATTATTAAGTATTAAAAATAAAAGCAAAATTGATTTAAAAAGTAAATTTTGTAGTCAGCAAATTAAAATGCACTGTATAGACAGAGAATCAAGTCTCCCTTCTCTCCCAAGGAATAAATATGTTGATAAGTAGTGCTGACTTCAACTCTACAGGCAGCCCTACCTTGCTGTTTCTCTTTTGTGTTTTCCTCTTTGTTAACAGTGCCTTGCAGAGACAAGCAAGGATGAACCTATGTAAAAAAGAAACCAGCTCTGGTTATACAATTTTTAGTTCACTTCTTTGTTGAAGTTTAATCCACCTACTATATGAGGTGTAGGTTTACAGATGCAAGCTGTCAAAAAAACCACTAAGGATTGTTTTGTTATTTCAAATAAAGACCAAGTTTTGTTTCACTAGGACAGGATTATTTGCTCTTGTTTCAAAATCAAAACCACTCTCCTTATTCCAGTTACTGCAGTTTTTTGCAACCAGTACTTCATAGTTACAAGCTGTCAACACCTGGGGTTTTTCTGGGTTTTTACCTTTTTTTAATGCATGTATGAGTACCTATTCAGAACCTGTCCAGAAGCAAGCACTTCATAAATTCTGCCATGACTTTCTCTCCCAGCTTGTCCACGTCCTCATAAAATTTAGTCTCTCACACCATTCCATCATCACCCCTCTAGGACAGTAGGTAAGATACTTAGTAGGCCACAATTGCCCTAAAAGAAACTACTCTGCTGCCTAAATGTAAGACTAATTGGCTAAGGCAAATTGGAACACAAAAGCTTCTCTCCTGTGAAACAGTTTGCAGAACTGCTCTGTTAAGTGCCACCAATTTTTCAGGAAAAAAAAGCTAAAACTCTGCATTTCAACCTTACAAAAAACATGACACGAGTCCCTTTTCTTTGGAGGGAGAAAAGAGGTAGTAATACCTTTATTTTTAACGTATAACACACTGATTTTCTTAGATTGATTCACCCAAGAGAACAGGGAGGCAACACCTACTTAGTAATGGCATTGATAAAAGCTTTGAAGTAATACATGTTAAAATTAGAAGAGGGACTATACCTGGCCAGCATCTAGGCTAGAAAACACGAAACCATCTTCAAGACTCACTTGCCTCATAAAGACATTTTTTGTTTACATTTTTTATAGCAGCCCTACTGGAAAAAAAACCCCAAACCCAACAACAAAAAACAAGCCACACCTTTCTGCGAGCTACTATCAAGTTTTAGAAATTGAGGAAGATTTTTAAATCAACAAATTGAAAAAAGAAAGGCAGATGCTGGAGAGAATAGGAGCTATTTGGAAGCAGGAGTGGAACACTTAACAATTCTTTCTACTGAAAACTTACCTTCTGGAGTAAATCACAACATATATGATTCTGACTTCCATGTACTCACCACAAGGACTCCATTGGTCAATACCTCTGTAGGGACATCTGAGCTGAGAAAGCAAGAGATTTAACGTAAATGAGTTCTGTTTCTAATTTGCTTCATCCTACTTTGCAAACTAACTGCCTGGATAAGCAGTGGGGTAAAAAGGTCCTCACTGGGGGATATCTGTGCAAACACCAAGCATATATCCCTTCACAGAACAACAGAGGTTGGGAAATAAAAAAATCTGTCTGCAACTATAAGCACGTGCTATAAGATCTCTCAGTTATTGTGATAACTTAGAGAAAAACTGAGCTTAGATAGGCTATCAGATAGATTAAATACTCATTTGTGTATTTCACATGGTGAACTGTGAAAGCCTTCCAGTCCTAAGTAACTAATGCACAAAGTGTTCATTTACTTCTCATGGAGTCCAGCAAAATTTATTTCTTTTTTGGTACCCCAAAAGTTTTGATGACTGGAGCATTAAGGATATTCGTGGTCAACCTTTAATGAATCAACTCAAACACCATGGGGAACTATAAAGCATTAGCCTTTCTATAGGCAAGACTGTCCCTGCACAGAAAAGGTAATGAAGACAACATATTTTCAGAGCTCAATTTCATTCAGCTCTTCACGTAAGACTCACCATTTCTCCAAGTAAAACTCTACATCCAGCTCTTCATTAGCCTTTGAAAACAAAAGTTGAACACTGGTGACCCTTTATCTTGAATATATAATTATTAGACATTTTTCCAAGAGATTAAGCTTTCTTCCTGTTACATACTTATAGTAACCTCCTGTTAAAGTAACGGCTTTTATAAAAGTTCCAGTTAAATTTTGAAATATTTAAATTTATGCCTTTAGTTGTTCTTATCGTTTCTTAACATTCCTCTCCTCCTGGACATATCCTATATGACCAGACACATCTATGTTTGAAGACACAAGTGCACACAAGTGAGAGTTGGCTCTCAGATCCATTACTCTGCTATGAGAAGAAAACCTTCCTCTGGCTCAAGTCCCACTGCAGCCCCATCTCTGCAAATACCTTCTACATGAGGTTTTGTGCTACCTCCCAATTATTATTATCATTTCAGGACTTGCACTCTTAGGTCATTGCTGTATTTGTGTTCTAGAGACTTCGATCCAGCCATCTTTTCTCCTACCATAGTATATAGTACATATTTGATACCAGACATAATGCAGCTTTTAAAATAACCAAGTAGAAGTTAACTTAGATAATTTTCTTTACTAAAGTCGGAATTTTCAGATCCACAATTATGGATCAAGATGACTTAAGTATTTAGCAAATTGGTAGAGTTAGTGGGAACAAGGGAGTTACCAAGCTTCTTTCCATGATGACAAATCATTTGGAGTGCCTGTGCCACTGCCCAATGTCTCCCTGAGAACTGCATACCAGTTAGCTTGCTTCTGACCACACCAACAGTATTGAAGCCCAGTTTCTCAAGAAAACACATCATTAGTTCACCTTTAATCCTGATCCGTTGTAACAATGTGTTTGTGGTATTTACAAAATAGATCAGATTGGTGATGAGGCTTTATCTATGTAAAATAGGCTGTCTTGTTGTAAGTCCATAAACAGGTGCACAGGATTTGAGAGCAGTTGATACACACATCACCCACATAAAGCAGAGGTTTAAGGTACTGAACATAGTTCAGAGAAAATAAGCTTTTCTTAGACTTCGGACTTATTAGATATAGAGCTAATCTCTGCAGCAATAAACTTCTTTTCCGCAAACTGATGATGCCAAACCAAATAACAGTCTATATTCCCCATAATGATTACTGACTGCAAATGTCTTTCATTTTAAAACCAGTTTATGTTCCTCTAAGTCTCGTGAAAAATCAATTCCCTTTAAATGAAGATGTTTTAACATCTTCAGAATGAGAGCAGTAATCTCAAGTTTTATTTAGCTGGGGCATGCCAAAGGCTGTGGAAAACACATAAAATCACTAGGGATTTTAGAAACATCCCAGTTAACAGTAAAACCACATATGCTGTCATCACCTGTTGATTCATTTTTCCCTTCTAGCTTCTACAACACAGACAAGTCAACCAGCACATACTGCCAGATATCGTAATGATGAGCTGCAGCTATTCACAGCTGAGCCAGGGACTAACCTCAGGGTTCAACTTGAAAGTGCGCAGCAGGGGCCGACCCAGCTTCATGCCCCCTACATCGAAGACGATAGACGTGAGCTCATCACTGACAAGGACATCCTTATCATAGAGTGTCAACTCCAGAATGTTCTAAAACCAAACAGAAACAGCCTAAGATCAAAGGGCAAACACTTCCTGGGTATCTGTATACAACAGACACTCTGCATTAATCAAATACCTTTCCCATTCCTGAAGAAAATTCACTATTTTCAGCAGGGCTTACAGCATAGTTAAGAAAAAAAAGCTCCTAGTTGACAACATGTAGCTAAAATATTTTCTGAGCTTCCCAACTAGAGAGAGGTTCCAGTTGAATGCATGTGACAGTACTTTCTACCCACTTCAGGCACAGATTTGCCTGAGGAAGCAATAGCAATTTCCGCTCTTCTAGCACGATTCAGTCCAGGATGTTAAAGGGACTGATCACTTCCTGCTTGGCACTGTCTCAGAGCTGGTAAATTCAAGAAAAACTAACTGAAATAGACACAATGAGTACATATGGCATCCAAAAAAAAATGGCACTGCAGCAACTAGTTTTCAAGGAGACAAGTCTAAATGTAAAATTGTGCCGGTATAGTCTCGCAGCAGTAACCAGACTGAGGCCTCATAAGTCTGCAGGGGAAGAAAAGCTAAATACTAAACCTTAGTTTTCAATTTTCTTACCATTTAAGCCAATTAGCATTCCTCATTTGTCACCAACCATTGTGGAAAGGTACTCCAGTGAGGGGGATAGTTTCTTGTTAATAAGCACCTTATTCCAAAGCCTAGGATGTTATTCAGAGCAATAGTACCATACTAAAACTGACCTTTTAAAGTACAGTTTCTTTCCCTGTACCATTAATGGCTACTTTGAGAATGAATGCTGACAATCTGAAGACTTTGTTCAATGCTCTACTAGGTCCTGCACAGACAGCAGACAGATGTACTGTCCCTATCCAAGAGTTTGACTTTTGGTTTTCTTCATCATAGAAACTGATGGCAAAACTTGACTGCACGAACTAATGGCAGTGAGTATTAATTTGGTTCCCATTATCCTCATTCAGACAGCTACACTGTGAAAGTAGAAGCAAACATCAAATAGAAACTTGTTTTATCACGAAATTTCCTTGAACTTTACCAGGTAGTGCCATAAATTCCCCTTCCTGAGTTGCATCACAAGGATGTTTATGGAACATTCTAGCTGCAATTTACACGAGAGTGCAGTTACAAACTGCTGTGGTTATCACTGGACATGCATAGTACAGCTTTTTGTACCACTGAAGGCAACTGACACCTTCCAAGCAACACTGGTTTTGAGGGTTGGTTTGAATGAAGTATCAAAAGCAAGCCAGTATACAAACACAAGTAGTCCAACCAGCTCCACAAAGTGCACTCTTTACCTTGACACCACTATGGATTCGATACTGGAAAGTTTCATTCCATTCTGGGTTATCAGAGTTGTCAACAACCTGAGTTCGGGAGACTATGGGAGATGCAGTGGGCAGCTTTAGTTCCACATAGCAGTCTGCCTTGGACACTACAGCAAAGAGAGCAGAGACAGACATCAGAACGACTTTAATCAAATGTAACTTTTCCCATAAACTCCTCATTTTCTAGATCTCATTGCATCATAGAAAAGTGCAAATTTAAGACTGGACTTCTAAAGCAAAAGCCTTTAATGAAGTACATGTTCTCAAACGGCAGCAAATTGAATATTAGGTACCTATATTTCTTTTTTTTCTGGTTCATCCAAATCATAAAGCCCTTAATAAAAGAAACTACTATTTTAAATGAGGAAGATCAAATTTTGAAAAATGATTACTGCTGATACCAGGCTCATTGCCTCTTGTCACTGGGCACCACTGAAAGAGCCTGGTTCCATCCTCTTAACACCTTCCTTTTAAATACTTGTACATATCAATGATATCACCCTGAATCCTCCACTGTGTCACTAAGTAGCCCCAGATCTTTCAGCTTTTCCTCATATGAGAGATACTCCATTTTTTTTACCACTGATCACCATCCTCTGAGTTTTCACTCCAGCTCCCTGTCTGCTCATCCAGCCCATACTTTATCAGTTTCTCTATGAGAATCTTGTAAGACACAGCATCAAAAGCTCACTAAAGTCCAAGTAGACAACATCCACCACTGCTATATCTTCATTTAGTCTGGCCAGGAGCTGAGCTGTCTGTTTCCATTCCCTGAAAATAACTGATTGTCTTTGAGTTCTTCTTTCTTCCAGTTAGGGTCCCTTCTTCAATGCAAGTATGGGAACAGTTCTTCACTCCAGCTGAACAGATAGGCCATGAAAAAGAACTCTTCACAGTGTGAATCTATCCCTCAGCCTCTCAGGAGGGTTTTCCATTCCTTGAACAGCTATTTAGCATTCCAAGTAGTTCAGTGCTGGATGCCAGATATAAACTTAAGGCAGACTACCTTACTGGATTAAATCTGAAGTAATTAAATCTCAAATGAGTTTTAAAGATCCAAATGCCTCAAACATTCCTGAGATCTTTACTTAGATGTGTAAATGGAAGGAAATATATACCATGCTATCAAAAACAGGAACAGATAAAAAGCAGCTTGTCTTGGAATCAGTCAACCACCTACTTCCTTAAAGGCTTCAATGGCAAATAGCAGGTACATGAAATAAAGCACTACTACAGCTGAGAAAATAAACATTTGGAAGCTTGAAGATTTCTATTCCGAGGTTCATGAAGACTGTTTAGCAGGGGTGAAACTTGCCATGACCAGAGGGCTGAATCCAGAGAAAGGAATACAGAATAGGTCACAGTAGGACAGGTGTAGGAGCAGGGAAGAAAAACATTATCAGGAGTTGATCTTGTTCAAAGTAGCACGCTTAATCTGCAGCTTGGCTCACATCAAGATTTTGAAGTATACATAATGCTTTACAAGAGAAGCTTTTGTTCAGACATAAAGGCAATACAGTATGTGTAAGTAAGAAGCTCCCTTAACAATGCTGCCTGTGTTAGAGGTATGCACTGACCAACCAACCTGTTTTCATAATACCTTGACTAAATACTTACACAGATCTGTACCCTTGATGTTTCTGGCTCGGAGGACTTTCACTGTTAGGTTGTAGTAAGGGTGCTTTTCCCACTGAAAAGAAAGGAACAAACTAAGTATTTAACTCAATTGCAATGCCTGTTCTATAAACACAGTAGAATAAGTCCAGAGAAACAGATCAGACTAGTCCGCCCAAAATAAACTACTAATGAGTCAGTTGGGGAATCTCTGCAGCACTTTCAGTGTCCTGGAGAAAGACCAAAGGAGACCAGAAGGAAACTCAATTCCCTTTCAGCAGCACGAGTGATATCTTAAAGTAACTCCTCATAGACTTCAGAAAATAAATCCCCTATTTAGGGTTTCCTCTAATTATAGATCAATTTTTAATTGCTTCTTTAGTACATTCTTACTGGACAATAAACAGATACTGAAGCTGCTGAAATAATTATGATCATGACTCGACTAGTTTAAGACTACTTGCCAAGGGCACATGCACGCTTGAGTAAAAGCAGACATGGCAAGAATCTTAACAGCATGGTCTCAAGACATAGAAGGCATATGCTTGTTACAGTGAGAAAAAAACCAACACTTTCTTGCAGGAACACATACTTCATGGCAGTTTGAGCAAGAAAAGACAAAACTTAAATTCCTTTTCATTCTGGACTATTACTGATATCAGCACTCTAAACATGCATGTGACTTTACCAACATAGATCAAAATGTAATCCGTGCTCTTGAAAGCTTCTGGGAGACTATTTTTGGAAAGTAATATTAGTATCTAACTGCCAGCATGTGAAGTGGGAAAAAAAGCCTGACTGGGTTCTAGAAGATTATGAAGGAAAAGTGGGGGGAGGGCAGGAGAAGACAAGAGAAAACAGCAGGGGGTGACTTACTACAGAGACTGTACAGAAATAATTGTGTAGGGCTCAGGAACAGAATGGGATTCTGCCTCATTTTCATCAATTATGACACAATCCTGGCCAGCTAGGAACTTTCTCTATTCTTAAATCACATTTTCAAAATGCTTTTCACAAGTGGTCAATAGCTTACATTCATAATTTCCTACATGGTTGGCTTGAGACGAGAGTTTAACTTCAGATACGCTAAGTATTCATCTACAACTGAATTCAACAGGATCTTCACTTACAAAAAAAAATGCTGCAGACTGACAGACTGAGGCACTGAAACAGATTTCTCAGAGAAGTTGTGGATGGCCCATTCCTGGAAGTGCTCAAGGTCAGTTTGGATGGAGTTCTGAGCAACCTGGTCTAGTGAAAGGTACCCCTGCTCATGACAGGGTGGTTGGAACTAGATAATCTTCAAGGTCCCTTCCAACCCAAATCATTCTATAATTCTATGAAATATTATATAAATACATACATATCACTACATACCACATATCACTAACAGGAATCTGAAGGAAGCCAGCGAACCTTGAACTGTTAACTCTTCTTGAATATTCCTTATCTGATAAATGGCACTATACTGTGTTTGTTAAGCAGTCACACATGGTAAGTTTTCCTCATTTTAACCACATGGAGATACTTGCCAGCTTTTGCAAAACAGGGTTTGAACAACACAATAAAACCAAAGCATACATAGTATACTGAATATCTTTGTACTAAGCAGGTACCATCCACCCTGACCAACAAGTGAAGAGTAAAAATTACATGCATCATCTAATATATCACACATGCAGGTACCAAAGTAAATTTGGACAAATAAAGCCCAATTATACTATTATTAAAGGACGCTTATTTTCAGCACTATTTTGAAGATACTTATTCCTTTATTTGTTTCTGAGAACAAGACATGCCTTTACATCTAATTTCACCATGAGCTTCACCCTTGAGATGCTAGTTTTTCTTCCTTTTTAAACCTTTCCTAATCACTTCTATTCAGTCACTACTTCAGACACTACTTTCTCAGGCAAAGCCTAACCTCCTTTCTACCTCAGCAAGTAGAGGAATGCATTACACAGAGAAATTCAAGATTGTGTGTCATTCCCACCAACTTCCTAAAGTTGCTGCAACTCTCCTAGTTTTTGAGAAATAAAGCTACATAATCACACTCCCACAGCTGTGAAAACCATCTTCACTCACATAGCCTGGCTATCACCTGAAATTCACACACTATTAGCAGAGGAAGCTCAGAACACCCTGAAGATAGCCTATGTCTCTTTTATTGTATACCATCTGTCAAAATGTAGTTACATGCTCAAAAAGAAGTCCTTTCCAAAGGTCCCTAACAACCTTTGATTTACAGCCAGTCATTACACAGCTGAGGATACATTTTCCACACCCAGATCATAATTTAAGGGCCTAGAACCCAATTGACATTTCACTGTGCTCCCAAGCCTGTGCTATCAATTATGCCAGAACCTTCTCATATGCCTTTTGTACTTATCTTTTAGCCAAGGCATAGCAAGGTCATAGCATGTTGCCAGGTGAGCTTGCAGAGTAATGAAGCATGGGAGTATCAGATATGCTCTATCTGAACGATCAAGGAAAAGGCAAGCAGGAAATCTGTATGGGAAACGGAGAACAAATACAGATGACAGTTCTGCCTATACCAGTATACGTGACAGCATACCAATATATGTGTCTGATGCAAGTAACTAATTTCTCCTTTGCAGTCTAATGATTTTTCAGAATCACTGCTTTTCCAGAGCTTAGGAGAGTCCATCTGAAGCAAAAAAACCCAACCCTTTAAATCCTAAAATGAGGTACAAGACTGAATTTTCGCATACTTAACTTCGCTAACAATTGTCAGTACCTTTCATCTAAACTGAAGGTGCTGATGCAGCAGCAAGCAACTGTAAAACTAGTCATCCCAGCTACAGGACCCAGTAGTCTTTACTCTCATATAGCCCAGAATAACTGCCTTTATTCAGTGAGATGGAAGTGTTCGGATCCACTCCACATCTGTCAGTGCATGCCAGTTGCATTATAAAAATGTTGTCATAGTAAATAAAAATATATATTTTGTGTTCACAGTTACTGGGAAAATCAGGTAGCTCAAAGAAATGTCCAGTATACCAATGGAGCACCTTCTCCCCATCTTGTTCCTGCTCCCAAGTAAACATGCTGCCCATTATTCCCTTCCTTGTGGCCAAGGTGTCACAAGTTCGCTTTTAAACTCAAAAGCAAACACCTGGCTTTCCTAGGCACTCTTTGCAGCTTCCCTCCTCCCCCAAGATTGTGCATCTGCAGTCATGAATGGAAGCTTACAGATGCAGCCTTAAGAACCATGGTCTTTTGGCAGGCAAGATTTATAGTTAGTCAGGTTACGAGTAGTGCTAGCAGCTCAGTAACAAAACAGCGGTGGCCAACACTGGGGTCACTCTCAGTTTATTGTTGTTTGCCTTTAGAAGTGTGAAAGTAAAGCCAAACTCTGGAAAATTAAAGAGATCTGATCATGTTAAACTCACTTACAAAGCCAAAAGGGTAATCTGCTGCCTCACTCCTTGCTCAATTGCTATCAATTAGACAATACAAAATCTCTTCCTACCAGCCAGCCCAACTTCACTAAGTAGTGTAAACTTTTAAAATTTTATTTGTATAGTAAGCACTTAAGGGGAAATATAACATTCAGTGGTTTGCAGGTTAATGGAGGCTAACACTAGCCTCTTCTACCCTGATTTCCCAAGTACTAAACAACAACATTAAAAAGTCAACAAGACAATTTTTATCATACAGCAAGCAGAAGTTCAGAAAGGCATACAGGTAGCAAGTAATTTTGTGACATTTAATGGTCATCTCAATTTTAAGTTGTATATTGAGGGATTAGTGTGAGACAACACGACACAGGTGATCAGATTACAGATCAGATCTCCTAGTCAAAGGCTCCTTCACAAACATTTAATGTAATTCAAAATTGAGGTTATTGGTCAGACCATATTACACAATGAAATGATTTTACACCAGTCAAAGGATAAACACATCGAAACCACCTTATCTGTTGTGGTTGCACTGCATTTTGAACAGGCACTCACATCATTATTAATATTTGTCTACTTAAAACCATTAATCCCTGTAGGATAAGACAGAGAGCATAAAGGAAGAGAATTGTAATCAAGGATATTTTGTAAGAAAACACATAAACATGGTTTTGTCTCTACTAACGAGAAGTGTAGTATTCTCCCCCTAAAAAAGTACTTGGCATCAGCTTGTGTTCCCCAAAAACTAAGGAAACGCAGACCTGCTCTGCATTTCCTCACACAGACTCTAAATTTAATAAAAGCCTCACATCTCTATTAGCATTATCGTTCAGGGCAAATTTTAAATAACAACAAACTTTTTAATTCCTGTGGAAGTACAGAACTGGTTTTCCACACACGCAGTAACAGGAAGTCACTACTGAACACATTGGCTAAGGAAAGCCATCTCAAAGACAGCACTATGATTTGTCTTACCTGCCAGTGATAAAACCCAGTCTCTTTCTTCTCCTTCCTTTGGAAAAGCACAGCTCCCAGGAAAGGCAGCACTCTGGGTGGAAGCGGGCCCTGCAGCACCTTATGGAACATGGGAAAAATGTCTTGCTGTCTCTGCAGAAAATCTGACAGGGACACCCAGAAAATAAGGAGAGTCCCTGGACGCCCGGCTGTGAAGCGCTGTTTGCTACAGACTGGTCTGAAGTTTTGCGCAGGACTGGGCTGCACTCCAGCTGTGAGAAACGGAGGTGTGGCCCGCACTTACCAAACAAGCCAGTTCAAAACCTTGTCAGCAGGTTTTGCAAATACTGGTATAAGATAAAGGCAGCAAAGCAGCACCAAACAGGGAAGTCCTGGGTAGGAGGAAGCACTGCTTTCTGATTAAGCCACAACATCAAAACCCCCAGTTCAGATCTTCTTTGAGAGTTCCAGCAACCTGATCCATGACTTTGACTGTTTTAAACCCTTTTCAGAGTTTCAGCATACTCTAACAGAGTATTTTTAAATAAATTCCCATCTTACCAGCCTGAAGCAAAGCCAAATTTGTCACTGACTGTAGCTGTCCAGAGAGGTTTCAGGGAGGCCAGAGTGAAGGCATCACAATTTCGTCTGCAACAGGGTGCCTCAGAGAACATCAATTCCCCACTATGTCTCACCTCTCACTATGTGAGCGGTCTGTACAAGTATCCCCTTTCTCCTCATTTACATATAGTACAGTCTTGATTCTTCCACCAAAGATTCTCAAAAAACTGCACAAGAGATAGGGCAGATTTTTTAGGAGTCTATCTTGCCTTAAAAAATATTTAAGTCATAAAAGAAATTGTTTACTGGGAGTGATTAGTTTATTAACAGCTGCTGGTAGTTGTCTTGCTGGAGCTTTTTTATTAAAGAGCATAAACAGAAACTGGAGACCAAAAGACAAACTTTAGTGTTTCGACAATTAAAAAGTGGTAGAAAATGTATGAAAGCCAGTAATGCAGCATGTCTCTAGCTCCATACAAACATGAGAATGTGACACATTCCCAGCAAGGTCCCATTCATTAATCATTTCCTGTCATTAGTGTCAGTCACCATACCAGAATTTAAGAAAATTAATAAAAGCATAAGCACTGAAATTTAGAACATAAACAAGTCAGTGCTAGTTAGTGAATCCACAGAATTAAAAGTCAACACAAAGGTAAAAAACAAACATCCATTCTGAAACAGTCAGCAACTGCTGTAATGGTCTTGTGTGCTACCAAATGGGGCTGAAACTGGGCTGCAAAAGTTATTCGCTTTTCTGCCCTGCACTGAAGGTAAAGGACTGGAGGAGCTTCACTCCTCTGAAAACAGGCTGAGAAAGTTGGGGTTGTTCAGCCTGGATAAGAGAAGGCTCCAGGGAGACCCAATTTACAGTATTTAAAAAGGGCTTATATATTTACAGGCCTTACAGTATTTAAAAGGGGGTTAAAAAAAGAGGGAGAGTAACTTTTTACACTAGCAGATAGCGATAGGACAAGGCTGAATGAAGTAAAAGAGGGTAGATTTAGATTAGACATTAGGAAAAAATTCTTTACTCAGAGGATGGTGAGGCACTGAAACAGGTTGCTTAGAGAAGTTGTGGATGCCCCATCCTTGGAAGTGTTCAATGCCAGGCTAGATGGGGCCCTGAGCAAGCTGATCCAGTAGTGGGCGGCATCCCTGCCCAGAGCAGGGGGTTTGGATCTAGAAGATCTTTAAGGTCCCTTCCAACCCAAACCATTCTATTACTATCAAACTAGGTTTTATTTATCTTCAAAAAATTGCAGAACAGTGTGATTTTTTTTTAATATTTAATCTAATATAGTTTGACCATAAATTACAGGAAAATGGAGGTGGCCTTACATAGCACAGCAACACGGAGAAATCACATTTATTCTAAAGTTTATTACAGGCAGTATAAAAAGCCTCTATCTTATCTTGTGAGTGCCCAACTGCATTTACAATTAGGCTTACCTGCTTCTGACATTCTTGTTCCTCTTCCAATAAAATCTCTCAGCACAGGATCTCACGTTTATAGAATTTCTCTGTCAAGAAAAACTGATATGTTCTCTTTAGAATATGTGCTTAAGAATTGTTTCGTAGTCAACAACAGATCACCCATTAACAGTGTTTGTGTGCAGTTTTAGCCATCTACAGACACTGCTGTCAGTGAACTTCATATCCAAAGAGAAACTACTTGTTTTTGTCATTTCCTAGCAAGAAAACAAGCAAGTAAAAAGGCATCAAAAGATGAGGCAAAGCCTCATACCCAGTAACTTTACTTCTGCTTGTATTAACATGTCCACACTGGTTTATATACAAGTCATGCTTACTTTTTTTGTCAGCAAGCATGAAATGACACCATCATCAACTACACTACACAGTATTTAAAATGTGTCCAAATATCACATGGAGTCCCTTTTGGTCCCTTTAGTAACACTATGAGGAGAGCTGAGTGCATAACTAGAAGAGATGAAAATCTGAAAGGATGCAATCAAGGACAGCATTTGATTTCAAGTTTGTTTTTTTTTTTTTGGCAGGTTGGTCTTCTCCAGAAATATCAATACACTTAGTTGTTTAATTTATTCATCAATGACCTGGATGAAAGGACAGAGTGCCTCCTCAACAAGTTTGATGACAACACAAAGCTGGGAGGAGTGGTTGATACCCCAGAGTGCTGTGCAGCCCTTCAGAAGGACCTTGGTAGGTTGGAGATGGGCAGAGAACTGTCTGAAATTCAACAAGGGCAAATGCAGGGTCCTGCACCTGGGGAAGAATAACCCCCTGCACCAGTGCAGGCTGGGATCTGACCTGCTGGAGAGCAGTGCTGTGGAGAAGGTCCTGGTGGACAACAAGCTGTCCATGAGCCAGTAGTGTGTCCTTGTGGTCAAGAAGGCCAATGGTATCCTGAGGGGTATTAGGAAGAGCATTGCCAGGTCAGGCCACATTGGGACTGCTGTGTCCAGTTCTGGGCTCCCCAGTACAAGAGACATGGAGTTTCTGAAGTAAGTTCAGTGGAGGGCTATGAAGATGATCAGGGGACTGGAGCATCTTTCATATGAGGAAAGGCAGAGGGAACTGGGCCTATTCACCTCCAAGAAGAGACAACTAAGAGGGAACCTCATCAATGTATACAAGTATCTAAATGGAGGGAGTCAAGAGGACGGAGCCAAGCTCTGCTCGATGGTGCTGAGCAATAGGACAAGAAGCAACAAGCAGAAACTGATGCACAGGAAGTTCCATCTGAACATGAGGAAGAACTTCTTTACCATGCAGGTGACAGAGCACTGGAACAGGTTGCCCGGATATTGTGGAGTCTCCCTCATTGGAGATATTCCGAACCATCTGGATGCAATCCTGTCCTACATGCTCTAGGATGACCCTGCTTGCGCAGGGAGGTTGGACCAAATGACCAACTGTGGTCCCTTACAACCCTACCCATTCTGTGATTCTGTAATATGGAGACAAAAGACTTCCTCTGTGGTAGTATCTCCCATTTCTATAGAATGGGAAAACTGAAGATCTATATTCTACTTCCAACACTAGACTAGTCTGTGACCTACAGTTTAAACAGCTGCAAATCTAAACATGTCCTGATTTGGTCACACAGAGCTCAACATCCTTCCCCCAGCCCAAAATAGCATATCACCACTCACAAAAAAAATTTGTCAGTAAATTTAGTGTTCTCTAATAAGTACATATTTAATGGCATAAGACTTTCAAAAACATTATTCAAAGAGAGAATACAAAAGTGGTTTTAGTAGGATTTTGAGAACATTCACAAGCATCTATAAACTTGTAGATTTGAAAACCTAAGCTGAGAATTGATGACATGGCCACATTTCATTCACACATATTAAAGTGGAAGGGATACTGAGAATCCCTGCATTGAGTCTGACTTCCAGGACAAAGTGGAAAATAAAATCTACAGCAGCCCAGAGAAGCTTAACTGCACAATGACTGAAACACACACTGGTTCACAATATTTATTACAACCTATTGCTTTAGATAAACCTGCTGTATGGTTAGTAAACCCAAACCACACTATATGAACCAAAAAAACCAAATTACAGCACAAACCACATCTCTGTAAAAGGTATGCAGTGGAGAGGCACAACCTTAGACCTGTAAGAAAGAGTACAATGAAGATCTTCATATGTGAGTACAGTTCTCCTTGTAACAGAAAATGAAGGTAAATAAAACTGATACTAATGGTAAAAATCAGAGTAGTATTGTTATATCTGTATACAAAGAATACAGGGTCTTTTTAAATACCCTTCTTTCATTCTCAATTACCTGTAAACACAGTTCTCCCAAACCACCTTCCCTCTGTACCCGAACCAGTATATAAAGATCTATACAGAATGTGCAAATCCAGTATAAGTATTTTTAGGCTCTCTTCTTCAAATAGAAGAAATACAAGTTTAAAACATTAACACCACAGATTCCCTCTACCCGGCCTCTGCAGAAAGACATCCAAGTACAGAAGTAGCAAAACACTGGACCAAGAAATCCATAAGAATGTGTGAACAATAAATACAAAATACATGTGGAAAAGCAAAAAACAAGTTATCAAGGAAAACTACTAATACTGGCAAGGGAAAGTGAATTAGGACTCGTCAGCTTACAGCAGATCTGTTTCTAAAAAACATTCACATAAAGGCTTAAGTAAACCTATAACGTTAACTGAGATCCAACTACATCTTAGGCTTACAGGATGTATTCATAAAGATGTGATATCTGGTAGTTACATGCCATGCTCATACTATTTAATGATACCATATTTATAAGTGTTGCTAGAGCAAGGTGTCGGGAGTCAAATAGCTACTCTACTGGGTTATTTGCTACTGCTGCCTTTTCATTATCACTCTCCACAGATTCTTTCTGCACCAAACATTTTAATAGCCCTCTACCAATCTGCTATTTTATGCTTTTGAAAAATAAGTTAGACAAAAATACTACAGCCTACAGTGAGTGTGGTACAATCTAGTTCTTGTGTTAAGACTTCTGGCCCAAGAATAATTTAAGAACAGTACCAGCCTGAGCAGAACACAGTTCTAGAGCACTTAAAATAGACAGATGTTGAAAGTCTGGATTTTACTTCAATGCTGGAAAGTGAGCCAGAGACTAAAGAATTTATATACATAAATCTCAAGCATAGTCTAGAAGCTCAAGCAATAACCAGAGTTCACTCCTTCCAGAAATTGCTTTAGAGGGTGTTCTCTGTATTTTGCTATAAGTGCAGGTATGAACTTCTTCAAATAGTATTTAAGCTTCCACTAAAGCTAAGAGGGAACGTATTCAGTGCAAACAACAAACAAGTTATTTCAACTTAAAGCTCTCAAACTAAAGTGAAAACAAAAAAACTTACCAGTGATATCTACTGTTTGTCTGACTACCTCCTGTGAAACGACTTTTTATCTGAAGGTCAGCCAATAACACTGAATATCAATAAAGAGTCCTTTGGCCAGCACTTAAACATTTCTGTCACTGAGATGAAAGTAAAATTATACTTTCTGTGTCTAGAAATAGACACAGAAGCCTCCTCTATGGCAAACACTTGATGATCTCCATGCAATGCTGATATAGCTGCACAGACTTTAAGAAATTTTATTTTTTTGAATAAATATTTACATACAAGGCCAAATCACAACATTTTCACCCTAAGAAAGTACGTTTTATTGTAAAACTTGATTTGTGGTGAACGGCCAACAGTTGTCTAACAGTTCATTTGCAAGGCTGGAGTGCATTACAAAACTCACTACAAAAATCAATTTCTGTTCTTAATCTGAGTACTGAGAGTAGTTGCCAGCACTATAACAACTTGGTTAAAGTAATTTTCTAGTAAATCAATATTGCCAGGTAGGTACAGTCAGTCCACATATACAAATGACTCCTACCCAGTGTAAGAGAACCTAGCAACAAGACTCAAAAATCTCAGACACATCAACTTCTTAAGTCATCAGTACTGAATTTCATATGAGTGCTGGAATTATTGACCACGACAAGGTCAGGTGTCGAGTGTGTTGACTTCTTTGGAGCAGAAATAATGCACAACTATTGCATTAGGGTATCGAGCAAATGCACTGAAAAGAGAACAAAACACAAAAATCAGCTGTCAATACAGACAGTTTTCCATATTCAAACAAGAACATCCAAGTTGTACAGAATCAGAAAGAGACACCTACATGAAAGTGACTCTCTCTTTTTTAAATTACAGCCTGAATATATTCTTGAGAAAACCAGACAAAAGAATTCTATGGATTTTGTAAGCCAGGGGATTTTTTGGTGTTTGGTTTTTTTTTTAATCTATTTTCATTTCTGTAGGCACACTTCACTTTACTTCAAGTGCTTAACAAGCTAAGGACTGGGTGACATGTTTGACCTTCAAAATCTTGTTGAACTTAACGGCATTAGAAAAATTCTATAAAACAAAAACAATACTGCTGTGCAAACTTAAATTCTGATGCTATATGCTATGCATTAAGAGCAAAAAACTTAATATGCACAGCAATACTTAGACCTATGTTTATTAAAATATTTTGGAAACAACCTTTCCTATCATTGTCAATGCTACTGATATCTCAGAAGAGTTCACATCAACAAGAGAAACAATGACTAAGTTAGTCATGTGGCATTTCACTCAAGTTCAAAGAGGAAAAAGTGCAAGTAAAATTTACATTATATATTAAGCCATAATTGCCTACTAGGAATAGCAGAAGAAAAGTTATTGGCATCCAGGTAATCAAGTAAATTAGTTTTACCTTTAGATATCCTACGATAATTAGGCTACAAAACGTAAATCAGTCAAAGAACTACAAAGCCATCAGATATAGAAAACTACACATGTATCTTAGTTTAAAATTCTTTATATCATCCTTCATAATTCTAGTTAAGAAGCAGGTAGTAGCAGAATGATTCTAAGCCTTTCAGAGTCGTGAAATAAGAATTCTAGGGAGTTTCTGAAGAGATTTTATACTCCTTTGTTGAAAGCAGGATTAAACTCTTGCAGTAAATTCACTGAGTAAAGCTTTGAGGTATTCCCCATCACCCAGTTGAGCAACGTAATTTGTAATTCAAACAGTCTTCAAATAGCTCCCTCATACTGCTGTTCTCTCTGGATATATACACATTTCAACTTTTCCAACATTTTTAGTTTAAGAGTAACAGATCCATGTTTGATTCAGTTTACCAAGCTCTCTCACCTGTTACCTATCTTCTTTTTACAAACAGTGCACACCTTCTCCTCCGTAATAATACACTTCACTTGCTGATGCAAGATCCGCTCCTCCTGGACCTAAAGAAGGATAAAAAACCCAACTTGCTTAAAGATTATTGCCACACTACAGCTGCCTTCTAATCTGGTGAAACTGCAAACTGTCAAAACATTTAATTCTCAGTATCCCCATTACCAAATTGTGAAGCACAAAAGAAGCAGGTCTGTAGAGCAGAGCAGGTGGCATTGAACACCCCATATGCACACTATATGAATCACAGGATTTTACTTTCAACTTAGTCCAAAGACTAAGGCATTCTAACCACTAAGGGGTGTTAAGGTGAACTACTGAACTGTTTCCTCTGGTTCATTTTACTTGAAAGAAATCCAGTCCAAGCCGTTTGAGATGGTTCTGCAATGCACACCACAGCACAGTGAGTCCAGAGACTTACTGGAAAAACAGACACCTCATCCAAACTAAAATGAATGTAGACACCATCTCCTACTGGGATGTTCAATCTACTTGGGTCACATTTCAAGTGCACTACAGCACCTCTAGAGGACACACATCCCGTATAAGGAACAGTTAATTTAAATATTGAACATGTTTTAAAACACCGTTCCAATAAATGACAGGTGCTGGGTGCTTACCCTCAGAAACTCTGCATGGAGAAGATTCTTGAGCACTTGATTAAATCTTTTCTTCTGAGCATTTTCTTCAAGGACTTTCTCTAAGAAGATGCGAATCTCACTGATCTGTGTATTTGCTGGGAGTAGGTTTATTGCCTGGAACAAAATATACTTAAGTTAGGAAAAATTAAAAAGGAATAGAGACCAAAATAGAATAGAAATTGACACATTTAGCTTGACACTTACAATCCACTAACTTGCCTACTCCAGTACCTTCTGTCATCTTCTGCCAACAGTACAAACTGAGAAGTTACAGGTCTGATTTACCTTAGTGGTATCCAGTTTGCTGTGATGTAGTTCCAAAACCTGCAGAGCAGCCTGCAGATTGGCTTGAGGCTCCAGCACTTCCATCTTGATTGGTCCCAGGCAATGAACGCTAGGTGGGGAGAGATACATCCGGAGCAGTGACAGATAGACCTGTTGCATACAAAAGGAAAGTTCTGAAAACACTGCATGTATCCACAACTGACAGTGCTAGTAGAACCCAGCAATGGTACTAAGTTGTACCTACGGCATCCAAAATTCTGAAGCGCTCATTTAAACAGCTCTTACCTTAAAACAATACAACCTGAAAAGTACCAATGATGTTCAAGGCCTTTCAAGACTTGCATTCTGAAGATTTTCTATAAAAGTAGTTAATAATGCCTCCCTCATCCATCTTTCAGAACTCACTTATAGCGTTTAGAAACCAACACTTCACTGCTTTGTACCCCTATCTTTTCTGCAGATGTACGTGGAATACAAACACAGTAATTTGTCTTTTGAGTTCCATCATAACTCCAATGATACAGTATCATTCTCAACAAAAAATAAATAATAAACAACCCCCCCAAAACAAAACAAACAAACAAACAAACAAAAACCTAAACCCACAAACAAACAAACAAAACCAAAAAGAACCCAATCAGTCATCTAGTAATTCCTAAATTCTAAGAGCTTATACACAGGCTCCCTACACAAACCCCAAAAAAGTCTATACAGAGTCAAAACTTTCAAGTCCTGAAAAAGCTATGAATGGCCTGCTACATCCTTACTGAACAGGAAGACTACAAAGATGAAGCTACTTACATCCTTGCTGCCATCTTTATTTCTGTCGTAATGTTTATGGCAGTAGCTAGAACAGAGAAGAATCAAGTAAAATACAAAAACAATTTTAGAACTCATAGAATCAGTTCACAGAAATTAACATTTAAGTGCTTTGACTACTGAAGTCATCAAGTTAAGTAACCATACAGCCGATTTGGATCAATTAATCAAATTGCACAGCAAAATTACACCATTTATTTTGCATTAAAATGCTGAAAGAAGGGAGGTTTTGTGCAAATCTCCCACTACCAATCAATTTAAAAAGCTTTAGTGCAGAAGCCAAATTTAATTTAGCTGTGTAAGAAAAAGGGGGAAAAGAGATATCTCCAGTCAACACATCACAGCATAATAACATATGTATAGATATTTCTAATTAGTTTATCCAAATCACAAAGAGAAGTTGTTCATTAGAGTACGCTGCATACTGGGGCTGAATGCCCTGTAACAGGCATTTGCTGAAACTCTCTTGAAATGAAGCTACATTGAATAGGTCCCAATGTTCACATATACCTGCCAGCGCTGAGTACCTGAGTACTTCTGATTCACTCAGGAGGTTCCCTGGCACAAAATATCTAGAAAAATACTGTATGTTTACTAAGAAGATTCTGCCTAACTGAAGGAGCCTAACTTGGCACATAGGCTAATGAACATCTCTCCAAAGAGAAAGGAAGCAAAACAACAGAAGTTCACAGGCTAAGGCCAGATGGAAACAAGAAACCCATTGATAGCAGTCATATTGCTCTAAAGTGCAATGACAGAAGAGCACGAAAAGGTAAACCTCAAGAGGACAGAATGAGCATCTGTAATGAACACATACCCGGAAAAGCCTAAAAGTCAAAAAAACATGGAAACCCAGAAGATCCTGAAGACTTAAGAGTATTCATGTTCCATATACAGAAACATTTCACTACACATCCATAGGGAAGTGAGCAAACTAAGACTTGCAAAAAAATAAAATAAAATAAAGAAATCCTTACTTTTCAGCCATGTTGGTGTCCTTCAAAATATGAACATAAATAAAAAGAGCTTGCTCATGTTTCCCCATACGACCTAAGAGCAGAGCACGTTCTTCTAGGAGACCTAGTGATAGCATGAAGGATTAAGTCAATAGCTACACAGAGAAATGACAGAAAAAGTTCAGTTAGTGATCAGACTATCAGTAGGAACTATTAATCTGTGCTCAGACTACAGTTTAAATTACATTGAGACTGTAAGTCTACACTTCACAGGAGTCTCAGAAACCTTTTATGAATTCTTAAGTAACCTTAAGAAACAATAATCTTCAGACCTGTTGAAAAATTTAGGCTCATCAAAAAGTTAGGCTAAATATTTAAGTGACAGGAGATACCACAAGGTCTTAGGTCAACAGTTACAGGAATCCTGCAGAGACTGGCAAACCCAACTGTGCCAGCAAAAACAGTATACACACCAGTGGCCTACAGCTACAGACACAGTCATCTTGTCTGTTTCTAGTTACCATGATTCTACAATAAGTGAGGAGGTTTTGCTGTACAATGCAATAAGCTAGGGTTTAATTAACCTATGAAAACTGAACTCACCATCAAAGGGGAAGTCACTAATTAGCCGACCAGGTTCATACCAGCTAGACTTCTCCAGAAAAAGTAGAAGCTTTTTACGGTAATCCCCCAAGTCTCCTCCTTCCTCTCCAGCAGGCACTGGAGTTCTATCTATATGGAAGAAAACAACATAAGCTAAATTCTTACAACTATTTTACTACACTAGTACACAGAACAAGATGAACAAACAAATCATCATGAAGAGGAACTAAATGCTGATAGAACTGTTACGTGGATTGGGACTCTAGTGTACCTGCCAAATTATTTCAGCTCCTTAAACATCAAGTGGCTGGATAAAACAATACTCAGTTATTCAAAACCCTTCCCTACCCTTAACATGCAGGATTCAGGGAGTAGTAGCTGCCATTCTACTTAATTATGAAAAAAGTGTTGCTTGATCCCTTAAAATCTCTTGGGAGGCAATAAACTAGCTTGCCCTATAAACCCACAACTTTTGTTGTTCCAGTTCCTTCATCACTTAGGGTTGAACAGGGAAGGCTAAAAAAAATATGGTATATGAAGGTTCCCCTGTGCTGTCCCACACCCCCGGTCTTCTCACCAGAAAAGGTTAAACATACCTGCAGGGAAAGAACTGAGATACTCTTTCATTAATCCCTGCACTTTCTCACAATACAGCTGGATCAGACAGTTGTGAAAGTCTGCACCGGTTTCTTCCCAAACATGAATAATGTGTTCCTGTGAATACATGTTAAGGTTCAGTTACAGACACTTACTCTGGGAAATAACTTACTATAAGCAAGCAACAGTTCCATGCTTGCCTTTACCAATCCTGACTTCAGGATTTCATAAATTTCAATTATGGGATTTTTGCACAACTTATGGCAAAGCTAGCATTCTGTGAGATAGCATCAGAGTCTGACTCCTGGAGAACTACAGTCTTACATGTAACATTTTGTACTGAATGTAATGCACTGGTAGAGATTGAGTTCTTACCAGATAAGGAATAGTCAAGCTTTTAAAATTTTCTATCAAGAAACTGAGCACTTTGTCCCGTGGCAAAGCTTCCACTTCAGGGAGGTCTTCTGTAAATATCTGTTAAACAAAATTTTATTCACAGAAAGGTGTGGGGGTTTTTTAAGTGCCACAGCGTATTTCTCTGAGGCACTGAAGCCCAGCATATCATCACACATGCCAAAGGTAAGCACAAGAAGTATAAAAAAAAAAATCTGATCAGTTTATTCAGGCACTAAGAAGTTATTTCACATCTGAAGAGATTGACACACATCTCCACTTCTGCCTTAGCGAACACTCTTCTCTTACAGATCTTACATCTTCCAAATACAGGAAGTCAATTTTATATCAAAGAGAAAAAAGAAAATAAGGAAAGCAAATCAACATTTGACATTTAAATACTCAATCAGGCTCTTGTGCAAGAAGTGTGACATCAATAATATTAAATGTTGTAAAGTATTCCAAGAATGGACAAGAGTAAGAACAAGTGAAAGACTGTCCTGCTCTATCTACTGCTAACATTACCACAGTACTGAACACAGAAAACACAAATTATATCTTTAATTGGATTTAGCATTAATACATAGCTTCTTACATTAAGTTATCCCAATTCCATATACTGCATTAAGAATCTCAACGACAAGGTGCCTCTTTCAACCACACTTACCTTCAGTCCATCTTCAGGAAAATCTCTTAGCACCCAGACTGAGTAGGAAAATACCAAGTGCAAGTTTTCTGTGCCTGGAATATAAAAAGCAGTAGGGCTCAGTGTTAAAATCCTAAGCATCTACCTACTCGCAACACAATCAGATACCTTCAGAGCCAGTCAAGTTTAATTTACATGAAGAATCCAATTTGTTTTTCTCCCTGCTCAAGTCAAGCAAATTGTTCATTCCAGGTTAAATACACAGTTTCATTACTTCACACACATGATTTCAAACAGAAACAAAAATTAACTCAAATACTAAGTGCTACCAAACATAAACAATTCAGCCCAAAACTAAGACTGGTTGTCTTAATCACATTCCAAGTCTCCCTTTAAGACTTGTTTTTAGTAGGGTAGAGAAAGCACTGTACTTTTCACTTATATAACTTCCTTCTGTGATTTTCCAGCCTGTCAGTCTAATGACTTCTATAGCAAATGGTCACATACTTCAAAACAAGTAGTAAAGTCTCATAGTACTGAAGTAACTAGCACAGAAACTACATGACATCTAATAGTTTCTCAGCTTTTAAGAAAATGTAGGACCTGCCCTTTTAGAAAGAATACTTTTGTTTGGACAATTTGGTTCACAAAACTAATAAAACACACTAGGAAAACATGACTGTGTGTCTCTGTTGACACAAGGTAAGTATCAAATACACATCAGTAATACATACTTGATGACTTAAAAGACCACAGTTACAAGCCTGGAGGAATTTTCTGTAATTACTTAAAAACTATTTCAGAGTATTTCATTAAATCCACAAAAACCTATAGAAAAGAGTCGACTGAGGAAGAGTTTTTATTTCACTCAGAATGTAGGTGAAAGCAACTAGAAATACACCCTATACAACTAAAATAACAACAACAACAACAACAAAACAAAAAAACAAAACAAAACAAATTATTGCTTAGATTAGGAGATCATAACTACAGAAGTCTCACCAAAGGGTGGGCAAAGGGGAAAATGCGGAGAAATCCCATAGTCTGAAATGCTTTTATCATCTTAGTTTAGGGACTCCCAGAAATAACACTCATCAATTAACCAAGAATGGGCAGTGCAGCTAAAACAACCAAACATATAGTGTTATGTTTCTGTTATTTACTTGGGGGGAAATTCTGCAAGCGACACCAGTGTAAAACATTCCGTTTTTCAGGAAGAGTCAACTTTCTATGTTGTTTCTACTATATTTCACTATTCTGAAGTAAACAAACATCCTTTATCAGTTTTAAAGAGCTGACCAAGAAGAATACAGAAAAAACAATTTTCAGGGGGTCCTGAAACAAAGAAGCTCCAAAAGTCTAAAAAAATTTAGCAAGCTGCCAAGATTTAAAAAAAGTATTACAGATAACTTGGGTAATTATAGGTCTTAACCTTCAGCAATCTCAGGTAAAACAAATGAACAGCTGACATAAGTCAATTGAGATGAACTTACCAAGATGACAGAATTACTATTTAAGTAAGATTAGAAGTTTCTTTTGTAAAGCTGTGTTGAACACAACATACTTACATTTCTCTAAGGTGAGTGACATTACCAAATGACACCAATGAGTAAGAAGTGTTAGAGAGACATGGCACACATGGGAAAGGTCTCAATATCATTGTTATGTTTGTATTATCACTGAATAAACATGTTGCTAATTGAAGCCAGTGGTTTTTAAAACAAGTAATTACGGAAAAAAAAATACCAAATTTGGGCAACAGTATAAGACTAAGAGATGAACAAAGGTATTTCCCTCATAAACTACGCACTACCAAACCAGCAGTGTGATACTTTTGAATAGTTTTGCTTTTAGAAATAATATTGGATGGAAGGGAACTATTCTCAGAATTAGCAAATAAAAAAATGACTCAAGAGTTCACAACAAATAGTCAACCAGACAAGTTTTTACCATGATGCTTGAACAGCAACTACAGGTGTTAAGTCATTATCTAGATCTACTTAAACACAAGAAACAACAACTTAATATAGGATTTTCATCTCATAAAAGACAATACAAAGACCAGCAACTAGAAGTTAAGACTTTCATCTGGAAAGCCTAACTAGAAGTTAAAATTTTCCTTTTGTCAGTGATGATAAATCATTACTGGAAGAAAATTCAAAATACTATGGCCCATTTTCTACCGATGGAAATTTTAATCAGAAATAAGGAATGTTTTCCAATAAGATACTCAAGTTTCAACAAAACGCCCTGAACTAATATTGAAGTTTGCATTATGCAAGAAACCAAACCAGATGACAAGGATATCTTTCAGCTTGATAGCCTCTAAAAGTTGCCAAACAGAAGAATAACCACTAAGCCAAATAGGAGTAACAGCTTCACAAAAATACTGCTCTCCCTCACACTCACCCAAATGCTGCAGATATTGCACTGTCCTCTCATGACCCTTCAAAGGCGAGTTGGCTTTCTTTGACTGATCCACCAGTACCTGTAGTGCTTTCAGAAAAAAAAAATAATTGCTTTGTAACACAAGTATAGTCTCAACTTGAAGCACAAAAAAGTGCATTTTTCCTGTTCTGCTACTGAAGACAAAACAAAGTTTTGTTTGAACATACAGTCCAAACTGTAACAGGAACAAAGACTGATCTGATCACCAGATGGTGATTAAACAGCCTCTTCTGACAAGTAAAAACTCAGTAAAAGGAATACATGCTTCTATTTCTTCTCCTCTCCAATCATGTACTTACCTTTCTCGTGCAGACCTTTTTTCTCATACAGTATTATCAGCTCACTATATTTGTGTGCCTTCTTTAGTACATGCTCACTCTCCTCAATATGGCAGTGATTGTTCTCCAGACGTAGCAGTGGTGCCACCAGTGCTACATTTGTCTGCAAGCAAAAAGGGAATGCTTAAAGGTACTTCACTGGAAGTGCAACTTCAAAGCATATAGTACAAAACATGAGTTGGAAGCAAGGGCTGGAGGGCAAGGAAGCCTTATAGCATAAGAAATACAAGAAATGACAGTTTAACATCTTAGAGTAAGGCCCATGTTCATTTCCAGCATTTCTGGGACAGAAAGAAAACTGTATCAGAGCTACTCCCCTTCAAGAACAGAGATTAGTTTTGGAAAGCATTACAGCAGCAAAGATCATACTCTTCTGCATTTAACACTACAAGGCAAGGTAAGCATTCGTTAGAACTTCAAAATACACAGGCATGCCCATGATCTTTCAACAGACACAGCAGCCAGAAACAGACACATCTGCTTATTCCAGGAAACTGTTTCCTGATCAGTGATGAAACTAGCTAACCAAGTCTTACACATCATTTTTAGACCAAAGACAGACAGTTGTGTGAGAATTTCTGAAGTAGCTCCTAATCCTCCTTCTTAAATATTCCTGAAATTCCAACAGAGCTCATGTGGCAAAGGAAAAGCCTCTAGGTCAGACAGACACTCACATGCAGGTAACACTTTAACAGGGTGGTATCAATGATTTGTAGCAGCTTCTTTTTGGATTTGATCGTGGGTGTTCCTTCCATGAGTGGTGAGGTACTGGACTGATGGTCAGAATCATTTAGCTTCTTCACTAGTTGACTTCTTTTCTGCAGGACATCAAATGAAATTTTAACTGGAAAAGGCCATGAATTTCTAAACCTCACCTCAGAAAATATAATCCACCAAGTAAAAAGACTAAATTAAGCCAATTTAATAACTTGATTTAATAAATTGTTTCCAAAAGAATTTTTATTGTTACTAACTACTCAACAGATGAACTTTACAACTACATTCAGGTGTATACATTTGTTTTGCAAATTTATAGTTCTGCAAAATATTCAGAGTCTTGAGAAAATAGTCAGAAGGAAATTCTGTTAACCTGAGTAGAGACATTTCAGAGAAGTCAGGCAACATTCAAAACACTCAGAAAATTATTTAGGTTTTGAACTACTAGGTATAAAAACTATCCCCCTTTGAACACAAGCTTCCTTTTAGTCTAGTAAGGATGGCAACCAAACAATTCAGGTTCCAGTTACGACAAAATAAAGAGGGCAGGAAGTTACAGTGCCCATTATCTCCTGTTCCACATTTTAATGCATGCTCTTGACCTGTCTCCTGGACAGAGTGCCCTCCACAGTAGTCACCAAACAAAAACAAAAGATCAAGTGCTCAAGTCTTCTTCAGGATACCAGACATAAAATACTGGACTCGTATTCAGATCCAATCCATAAGTAAATTTGGTCCAGTCACACATGATGTTTCCTACATAACTGTGGGGTATCTCACATGTTCTATTTCCCCTGCTTACTCAGGAGCTGCTGTCATAGTTTCCAACCATGAAGACAGCCCACTAAGGCTAGCATGACAGAGCTGGAGTAGGTGTACTGCTTCCTACACAACAAAGTAAACCAACAAAGCATGCTAAAACTGAATAACCCTGCTCTAAAAACAGGTAAAGGAGCACTCACTTGAGTTAGGTAGTCTATCAGAGCTAAATGTGCCTTCTCCAGCTCTGCCCCAGAGAGCCCTGGCAGGGGGTTGGGATACTGTAGCTGTTTCCTGTAATCTGTGGGCAGGAGGTCAGGATACAGACCCATCACATGAGTGGGATCTAAGCAAAAAATAACTAGGATTAGTAACCATTCATAATATTTTTGTAAACTCTTAGCATCAGCTTAGCTTTCTAACAGAGTAGTCTGTAGTCAAGTGGTATATCCACGAGATTCTAGATAACAAAATTCACTCGTTACAGAAGAGAAGCTAAAACAAGGCAAAAGAAGCAAGAGAAAAACTGTTTCAAAGTCCAAGCACAAGAAGTTCCAACATCTCCACTTGGCACACCACGAGGACAAGCCATTATTATAACTGTCTTGCTGCTCTTTCTACAGAATCCCAGCATTAATGACTCTGACAATAAGACAGGACTTCTAGGAAGAAGCACTGTTTCAAGAGAAGATTTATCGTGCTTTTGAAACAAGAACTGAATAGCACAATCTGTAACTAATGAATACCCATGTTCACAGAGTTGAAGTAAATTCAAAATTACTGTCCTCTAATTTAAGTTGAAAGTATTCTGAGTTCTCAGTCCTTTTCTTTCACTGTAGTTTTCCAAAGCAAACATCATGTGTCATCAAAACAAGTTCTAGGTTTAAATGCACAGGAATCTTAGTCTTAAGCACTATTCTATGGTACAGTTGAGTCTTAAGTGTTCTTCCAATAGCCCTAGTACAAATCAGACAAGTAGCATCAGAGACTATTTTGACTTCCAAAAGCACAGAAAACTTTCCTCATTTCAGCAGCTTGGTTAAACCAAGGGTTAAGGGTCCTTTGGTCTGAGTAAAATGACATTGCAAATCTAAAGATGTTCCTTACTTTTCATTCTAAGCTACGAGTAGGCTTTTAGCAGCTGCTGAAGCACTCAGCTTCAAGGGTCTGTGCACATGCTATGCATGCTGTAAAATAGCCTAGAATACAAATATATTCTACACAAAAGGCAAACTCTTGATTTAACTTAACTTACTAGGTGTAGTTGATTAAGTACTATTACCAGTTTCACCAAAAAACAGCTAAACAGCTGTCTAGGTTATTTGCCATTCACAGGGGATTGGTCTGCATAAGACACCACTGTTTTAAATTAAACAAAGCATTAAAACAAAAAGCCCCAAGCAACAGCCCATAAGTTTCATTTCATTCCTTCTAACCTAGGTACCTCAAGCATGACCTAAGCATTTACCTGTACCAAGCTTGGCAAAAACTTGCATAGATTCATCAAAGCGCTTCTGGCAGAAAAGGTTGAAGGCAAAGAGGTTCTTTATGTGGTGAATTTGTTGTCGCTTCTCACTATCTGAATCATCTTTCATTTCCTACAAACATACAAATTAACAAACACTAAAAACTCTCGGGCCTCATATACAAGAGGGAAACACTCTAAGAAATAACAGGAGCATTATATATTGCACAGATTAAAAAGAAAAAAGATAATCTTCCAAAGTGAACATCTCTGATGGTGCCTGCCAGATGCTATGCTTATTGTGTCATGGAGATAACCTGGAAGGTTTGAAAGCTACTTTTTATTATCTATATAATTGCTCTGTCACAGTAACTGTCTCTTCATTCATTCACCTTTTCAAAATTTTTTTTCAAGTCAGCAATTCAAAATGCCATTAATTCATTTTTATATAATTCCAGGGAAGTTTCCAGAAACCAAAAAATCCTAAAACAGTAAGAGCAGTACAATTAAACATACTGCATCAGCATCTATAAAATGTTATTGTTTCAGGAGTAGTACTAAAAAAACCAAAAGCCATGTAACAAAACACATAAGTTCAAACAACACTGTTTGCAAGCTGCCTGAAGACTTTGAAGTCTAACTGACTTCAAAATCTAAAAGAAGGTAACCAATTAAACAGCTAAGAGGTAAGCTTTTACACACAGATGATATCTCAAAATCTAAACTAATCCACAGATTAATATGGAATAATGGTAGCCCAAAACTAAAGCTTAAGTCAAAAAGGCTAGAGTGTACCAGTTTGTGCAAAGTGGACAGCTGAGAGGCTACACTAGGACTGAGTGATTAGTGGACTCACTGTAGGCAAGCAGATGGCAAATATCCTTTTGTTTACTTTTGCACAATCACATCCGCTGCAAACTCAGTTTTTGAGTACTTACTGCCAACTGCAAAGCCAACTCAAACTGTTTGTCCTGCAGAAGCTGCTGGATCTGTGTTGCTATGGACACCGGAATGAGCCGCCAAACAAAATGATTACTTGCCACGTATATAATATTTGTTCTGAAAACAAGACAAAAGTACTCAGTTACTAAGTTCCAGTGCTGAGAAAGAAGCAATACCCTATCTAAAAAATACAATCCTGGTTAATACACACATGGATCAATCTGATACAAGAGCAACTTGAGCATTATTGCGACGCAGAAAGGACAAGAACGTATGTCCAGGATCACAAATTCCCAAAGACACTCAACTCTATAATTTCCTCCTCAAGACATGGCCTTTAACAATCTGTTCATAAAAAACCCAACAGACTGCTTTAATGCTACTTCATACGCTGAGAGACCTAGAAAAGTTGTTCCCAGTTTTTCCGAGCGCTACCATACACCCAGAGAGCCTGACAACAGTAATAATCAGTTCTATCCAATACCCTCCAGAGGTGATGAAGCGTGGTCTCTGCAGCTCAATGCTCTGCACCAGCAGCCGGGGTTCAAAAGTGCGGATCTCCACATACCTTGGCAGAACAGCAATGATGTAGGGAGGCTGGTGTTCTATTAACAAAACAAGAAAAATTTAAATTGATTGCTCTCAAGTATTCCTTCAAATAAACCAGAACTTAAAGGCTTCTTTCCAAATTTTTCCCCTTGAAACGTGCCCTTCTTTTCCCAGAAGAACTACAGTGCTTTAAAACACTACCTTCCATTTCAGACCTTGTCCCTTCATAAAGGATAGGCAATATGCCTATTTTATGAGAAGAAAGGCATATAGACTACAAGCAAAGAAGACTAAGAAGGAAAAATAAACATACGAAACCTTTCCAATAGTACAACTTAAAATACTGTAGAAACTGTCACACTACAAATCCAGCTAGTTTCAAAATACTGGAAACATAATGATTTTATCACATACAAAAGAGTAAAGAAGTAAATTTAAAAAAAAAAAACACCTGCTACTTCTCACCCATGGCTATAGGAATATCTGTCCAATTCAAGGCACATTTCTGAGTACAGACCCCTTCTTCATTAAGCACAACTGTTAGATCATCTTGGCCAACCGCAACTTTTCCATCTGCTACAGGAGCTACCAATGGTTCCAGCTGCTTCCCTGTGGGAAACAGTTCTTTGATGGATCCTTTTCCATCCACCTAAGATAATAAAGAAGATAAAAAAACTGTTTTTTAAAATAACCTCTATTTCACAGCCGCACGAGACTAAAGCCAAAAAGCCCTAGAGGGATTTACACCCCAGACTAATTACTAACCGGACAAGTGCAGTTTTAAAGAGAAGCAATAACATTTTCTGCATATCCTAACTTACCTTGCTTATACATCATTGTGGAATACAGAATTAATACTTTTGTGTCTGAGATGATGTATTCCTGTTACTATGAGCACATCACTCATACAGGTTCATAAAACACATAGCACAGTAGCAATATCAGCTGAAGTGTCCAAACACTTAATTCAGGCCAAAACTTTAAGACTGTTTTGTTATGGCATGAGTGAGTGCTGCCACAACAGAAAAAAAAACAAACTAAAAGCCTAGCAACTTGTCTAGTCTTTTTCCCCTGTCCTAGCCAGTCATTTTGTGGCCACATGCTGTCCTGGGAACTGAACCCACACAAAAAATTGCTGTTTCATGAGTTGATAAAACAACTCACTGCCACCAAAACAGAGAATCTTTCTCCTTTAACTCCAGCTACACATTCTTGCTGCTTCCCTTGCATTTACGGCTCAAGCATTTTATAAATCAACAGTTAGCTAGCAGAAAGCAACACCATGAATACATGTATATTTTTTCTGCCTATTTAGTGAAATGGAGCCATTCAAGGATAGGTCTGTCAAGCATCAGAACTAACCCAAAGTAGATATTTGGACAGGTAGTTTCCACCCTGGTTGCTTGAGCAGCTGCAAAACTACTCATATAACTAGACTGGAAGGAATAAAATCTAGGAGAGCACTACAGAAAGGCATCCCTTCTTCTGTGAGCAGCATCAGTTTCAAGTGATCGCAAAAATTATGTGCAGTTTTCCTGTTGCCTACAGATCAGTATTGCCAACCATGCAAGAACACGTGTGGTGCACTTCATCTTATTTTCCTATCCTATCTGCAGAAACCAACTATAAAGGCAGAAAAGAGAATCAACTATAGCTGTAAAGGAAGCGTAACTGGAAACTGTAATAAAATGACAGTAAGTTTAGAGACTATCAAACTGAAACTACTACTGTTCAGCAAGAGAATCAAAAACAAAAAAATAGTTAAGCTTCACTGTATGTCAGATAAGATATTCTTGGTCTTTTTTCCCCTCTTTGAGTTATCTCCTTTCTCAATACATTAAATAAAAAGCAAGCTGAGCTTACACAGACTGTTGCCAAATCAAAATGTATCTTCTCCAACGCCCTTTTTCTGCAAGAGCTGCAAAACTGTTTTCAACAGTAACAAACAAAAGATCACTTCCCAACAACATCAGTTTAAAAGGACAGACTTAGACTGCCCTTCCCATACCAGAGTACGACATGCTGGTTTTCATAAATCTGTTAACTAAGTCCCTGAGCACAGAAGCAGCCCCCATAGTGTTTAATGCAATCCAAATCTTCTTAAAACACTATTACACATCCCAGTCTTACCCGTATCAGGTAATAGTCCCTCTTGAATCCTACACAGATGGAGTTTTCACACCAGGCCATAGACTTGGGTACGTCAGGCACACTGAAGTCCCCCTGAGGAAAACAGGGAAAATAGGTTAAACTGGCTATTACAAGAGAAAAGCAGAAGTCAAATCTGGCAGTGCAGAGCGTAAAAGGCACCATATTCCCCACCACACATGCCCGACATCTACTGGTCAAGGAATGGCAATATTCAACCAAAAGGCTAGATTCATGCACAGTAAAGAGGTGTGCTCTGAGCTAACCGGTAATTTTCTAGAAGGGCACTGTAGGTGAAAAAGCCTCTACCCGTTTCAATTAGTTATTTTTATCATTTCAGTATTCACAACTGCAGCTCTCTACACTTGTTGTCAGTAACCATCTTCTGACTTAATGACATATCTGGAAAATTTCAAGTAGAAGTGCACCCACTCTCATAATGTTGTCATTAGGTATACATTCACAGATGCTGTATGCTAATATGCTCCACTGACTTACAAGTGTACTACAACCAGAATGGTAAAATATAGGACACAGCCCTTAATTTAATTTATTAACTGTATTAATGATATTAACTGTGATTCAAACCATCTATTTTCACTTTTATTTTCTGCTTTGTTGTTACAACTCTGCAGAACCAACCAGAGTCAATGTTCCAGAAGTCAGCAGTGTCTCTGGGTAAGGGGGACTGCACAGCAAGTAGTGAAGAACAACTACACCCCCTGTTGAGGCATACTAGATTACAGAAATAACACAACTCACCTGTAGTTCATGGAACTCTCTGTCCTTCCAAAAATAAAGCTGTAGCTTCTTACGCACTGCCACACACATTCTCAGCACCTCTTCCCCTGTACCTGATTGCTGGGAAAACAGACAGGCCTAACTCACAGGCACTCACAAAATAGGAGGCAAGTAAGATAATACAAGGTCAAAAGAATCCTCAGCCTGAAGCAAAGCTGTTAACTGAAGAGCAGCTTTGTTTAAACCTGCCAGAAGGTCATTGCCTAAAAAAAGGAAGGGGGGGGGAAGGTGGTGTCAGAATACTTAAAAACAAACTTTGGCAGGGATTGTGACACCAAGAAAATGCAACAAAATAAAAGAGCACCAAAGGAATACACACACACAAACAGAAAATAAGTAGAGAGTTAACAGTCCAGCCCTGAAACTAGAATAAATAGCTAGAACTCTGTGCAGTATAGGAGAGGTAAGGAAATGGAACAATGCAAACAATGTGTTATACTAACAGATGAAAATATTCATAACTTCTAATATTCTAACCTATTGAAAAAGTTTCTTGACAAGAAATACTAGGAAAGTTAAGTGCCTGTACACACAAACAACAAGTCACTTTGCAATGACCAGATGTAAAGGTGCTTTGAAACACATTACTTTTCACATCTAGAAAACCCCAAGTACTTTCTAGAAACTATTTAACACTTGAGCTTCCATGGGGCAAAGAAAGAAAATATGATGAAGAGCACTTCTGGTTGTGAAGGCTTCTGAATTATATGGTAGGATGAGAAACTCACTTGGATAAAAATGAGTCACCTAATAAACCAGAGCACATGAACAGGGGACTGCTATACCTTATGGAACCATTTTATGGCTTGAATCTATCACAGCTACCCTGGGACTGTGCAGGCCAATAAACAGAAACAAAAACATAACAAAAACAGTGATGGAGTTGCTTAGACAAGGGAACCACTATGAGCTAGTACACTGGCAATTCTAGGAAAAGGGAATGGTTTTTATAATGAAGAGGACCTTTCAAAAAAACAAGACAGACAAAGTTAAGTATTTCATCAAAAGCTGCAATCATAACAGGCACAGGAAAATGCCTTATGAAGCAGAGGAAGAAAATGAAGGTAACTACACTAAAAATTGTTGCCTTAAGCAAATGCAGTAGGTACTAATTTTAAAAAACACTAGTACCCAAGCAATTTGCATGCAGCACAAAATTAACAAATCTAATCTATACAGAGATGTGTAAAAGTTATCCTTATTACGAACAGTAAGGATGCCTGTGCCACTGTATTCCTCTCCTTACCTGGAGGTCACAAGTGAAGAGAGATGCACCTTTTGCCTTGGAAACCGTGGTGATTTGTTGAAATGTCAACAGGTCATGAACATAAATGTTATTTTCTGTTTTAAACAAAATTCCAATTATTATTCAATATTTAATACATGTAGAGGTCATTGCTAATTCAAGTAAGTTATCACATTTTACGTTTATATAAAAAGAAGAACTTCTGAAACTAAGAGCTGTAAGAAAGGAAAGGACATGTTTTCACAAAAGCTGAGAAGTGTTAAGGTACATATAAATACAAAAAAATGCAGAAAAGAAGACTAACACCAACATTGGTAAATTACATGCAGGAACTGAGAACAAATGCTAACCAAGCAGGAGTGGGAGTGGAAGGGCCAGGAAGCAGGAAAGAGCAGAGCAAGTTCAAGATGGAAGATTGTCTGAATAGAGCATTTTGAACTGGCTCCTGAAATTACTGTAAAGTGAACAGCTGCAAATGGAGGGTACTGTGGTCAGGTTTTTATATGCACGAGGACGCAAGCAGCAGAAATCTACACATGCTGGAGTCAGAAGAGCCGGAACCTGGAGATTATAAAGAAGGGAGTAGCAACATAAGCAAAAAAAAAAACCATAGGAAGATCATAAGGTTAAAGAAAGACAGCCAGAGCCAAGCAAACTTAGATCTTCCACAGAATGGTAAAAGATTGCCATCTGCATATAAACCATATTTGGTGTAACATATTAACAGTAAGTTTGTTATATCAAACAAGTTTGGACAGAAGTTTTAGCCCCTATCGTACGGTGCACACATACACGTGCATGTGTATACTCAAATGCCAATACAAACTACATGTATATACACACACTCCAGTGCACAAATGTACTTCATTTCTAATCACAAAACAGCATTAGTGCTCTGTTCTCCAAGCTGGCTTACAACAAGCAAAGCTGCTTCTCAATCCATGCCACTTAACACTTCCTCTGCAAAATGGAAAGCTCAAATTCCACATGACTTCTCAACAACAAGACTGCTATGCACGTGTGTGGAAGGAGTGCCACATTCAGACAAGTAACTGCATTGAGCTCATTAAATATTAAAAGGTTTTTCTTCACTTACCTAATAGACTGACCAAAATTTTAAATTGAGAAACAACGTGAATCTGAAAGGGAGAATGCTGTTAATGACTCCATTCACAAAATAAACCTCTGAACAAGGGTTGATTATAGACAGTCTAAGAAAATGCATCTTAGATGATCTCAAAATAATGAAAACAGCACAACAGTTATCTATGCAGCACCTTCCTTCAGTCACTGCAACCCTTTTAACTAACGCTCACTTTTTAAAAGCTAGAATGTAGCACTTGCAACCTAAGCAGGTAAAAAAAGGTATAATAATTGGCATGTTACTAGTACAAAAACACTTCTAAAGGATATGCAAAGTGCTGCTGAAAGAGGTTGCATAATCATTGAGGTGTTTTCCCAAGAATCAATATAATCAATGAGCACGAGTTCTCCAAAAAAAAAAAGAAAATGGCAGCAAGACTGGCAGTTACTTTAGTTCTACATTTCAAGTAAGCGGAATTACATTCACATTCCCATAGGATTGCATATCGGAATTAAATAATATATTACAGTCTGTTCGTGTATTACCATCATATTTACAAATATTCTCAGCCAGAGCAGCTGAAGGTTTACTGTTAACCAAAGCCCAAAATAAACCTGCAAGTTCCAATTCTTTGTTTTCTGCTTTAGCAATCAAACGAAGCTTATTCTGTTATGGGAAGAGTGGGTAGAAACACCTATCTGTTTCACCACTAGAGGAATCTATAGTCTTGGGAAATTTTTTTGTTAAGCTTAGCAGAGATTGAAGATGTAACATTACTTCATTTATTGGCTGAAAACAGCAGAAAACTGTCCTCACATCAAGGAGATGGTATTTCCTACCTGCTGAATCTTCTTTGAGAAATTCTTGTTGGATTTCTCTAGTGTCACTTCAAACCTATTGCAACCTATGAGAAAGATTTGAGAGAATATGTAAACTGAGGTTGCCCTCACTCATGATTGCATACATCTCACACTAAGTAGATTACAAATAATTATGTAAGCAAACATAACACTGGAAGAATGACACTTCTAACATATCTGTGCTACCTTTGATTAATAGCTAAATGCATCAGAAGGTCCTCTACATAGTTAGGTGAAAATACAAATTACACTTCTTGTACCCCTCTGAGGGCCTCATCAATAGTTATATTTTTGCCTTGCCAGAATTTTAGGTTACAAGACTTATTTCTAAGTAATTTGAAACCCAGAAATACAAAGATACCCATAAAGTCTTTATCCACACTTTATCCATCAAATATCAGCAATTTAAATTGCTAGGGAGCACATCACTGCAAAATAGACATGGAATAAACACTACACCACAAGGGTTTAAAAGGAGTTTTAGGGAGAAAGACTTACAGACACTTTCTGATGACATAACCTCTCCTGGCATTGATGCAAAAAAGGGGAAGAAATTTACCACGTGAGATAAGACACTAGCAACTCAAAACTAGCATGTTCTGACTGGAATAGATAGCCTACAACTTTCAGAAAAAGCAAGTTGAACTCATTCTGTAGAATCCAAGTAGCTACAAATGAACATTCTTCCAAGAGCTGAGAACTTGGAAACACACATTTGATTTTTACTTTCCTGTCCCATGCTACACAATACTACTGTGTTCAGTAACATCAGTTTCTACATAACGGCAGATAATGTGAAATACAAATCTGTTATTGAAAATCAATTTTAACTAAACTGAAAATAGAACAGTTCTATTTGTGGTATCTCTAGAATAGGCTGTGAACACTTATGACTGTCAAAGAGACAAGAAGAAGAGTATATACATGATAACACTAGTTAGGAGGGAGCCCTCTCCCCCATCTATGATGCTCATGGACCCACTGAATATATATGGTCTTTCACTAATCCAGTCCATTAAAAGATAACGTCAAACCCCTCATAACTGGTACTGCTTTTGCATATATTTGCGCATTGTATTCAGAAAAATTACAGCAGCTTACTATAAATTCAAACAAATAGAAACCGGACATAAAACAAAGGCTCACATTACTTGCTGTCTTTCTTGTACATCTGAAAAATGGTATGAACACTTTCACCAAAGATCATACACAAATATTCATTAAACTCTATGTAGGAAAAAATCAACAATTAAACACACTTGTGTTAAAATCACTACAGCCTCCTAAAGTGCAGGAAATCAAAATAACATAATCAACTTTTTGTGCCATTCTTAAAATAAACTTACCTACATCTTTCTTGATCCTGTAAAGTAGAAGATGCCCTTGTTTGGTACCAACAAGGAGCCATTCCTCTACAAAGACATAGGAGAAAGACAGTCTAATTAGTTCAAAAAGTACTGCCCTTCCCAGCTGTGTTGGGTTTGGCCAGAGTAGTTAATTTTCTTCACAGTGCCTAGTATGGGGCTATGTTACATTTATCAGAGTATGTGGGAACTTTTTTCAAATGCCAAAGAGGACACTCTCTAGTGACTACTCGTCTCCTATCACCTCTCCAGTGGAAGTGCTCAGAAGCAGCTTTCATTATCAGGAGAGAATAGCCAAAGATCAAGCAGTAACAGAACAAACAGACTAGGCATCACATTCCACTTGTTTATACAAAGGTAAATAAGCAAATCATTGCATCTCCTGTGCAGTCAAAAGAGGCGATAAAGTATTCTTCGGATGTTATTATCTCTGAGAGGAACACTGCTGCATAGTGGGAAGTACTGTCAGAAAGAAAAACAAGGAGTTCTACCTGGATTTGACTGTTCATTTTTTTTAATAGTCAGGTTTTTATGAGAACTCTCTGAAAGAGTCAGCTATGTTTGGAAGGATAGTGGCAGCTTTGCTTAGGTGACATTTGGATTGATTGGACAACCAAAAGCCATTTAAGATTTATAAAAGAGAACCTTTTAATCTACAAGCTCTATGGCAGGCTTTCAAACTCTTCCTCTTTACAGCATCTACACCATACAAAAGGCACAGAATCTTTATAGGTTGATTAAACAAGAATGAATTTCTTCCTCGCTGAATATCATATAGGAAAGCAGCATACATTAATATTTCTTTCTACATTTAGTACTGTCTCATTACCAAATATACTTGCATTTTAATAGTCTTGTTTCCTGCAAGTTCTTCCACTAGTTGGTACAAAAGCTGTAGGGACAGAATTACACCTCTTTATACACAACTATACTGCCAGAAGGCTGTAGGTTTAGGCTTTTTCTCTACTTCAGCAAACTCAGTGCTTTCAAAGAGATAAAAGATAAAAGCTGCAATGCAGGAATAAACTATCTTCACATCCTCTCCAATACATAACTCCAGCATAAACAATCCACGTATAAATGGGGCACTACAATTCAGGATATAATTTCGGTCTGAAGACAGATTAGTGGGGGTCACAATTCCATCGTGCTTGGAGTTCTTTTAATTATCGATTTTGTGTGATGGTGGTACATCTGATGGTAACTGCCAAGGCTCCAATAAGCCTCATCAAGTCCTATCATCATACACCTGGTGCAGTCACTGACCAAAACCTTGACAGTCAAGTATGCCCAAAAATATAACCTACGGTGATATACCATTAACACATGCAAACAGATTCTAAATCTAAGACCTCAACGTACCACCAGCATTCCAAGATAAACTTAAGTCAGAATACAGGGGATGCTCTTTTAGCAAGAAACTAGCTAGTCCCCTGTTACAGCCCTGGGAATCCTGGCAGCCTCCTGCACAGCCAGGCGGGCAGGATAGCGGGGCCCGGGCCGCGGGCACGGCCGGGAGCCGGGACACGGGACTCGCTCCCGCCGGCCCGGGGGGCGGCAGGGCCCCGCCCGCACAGGGTGCAGCCGGCCAGGGCCGGGCGGCGCTGCCTCCCCCGGCCCGCTGCAGGGCAGGGCGCGGCACCCCCCGCACGGCTGACCGGGACGGGACAGCGGAGCGGCTCGGACGGCGGCGCGGCCCCTCCGGCTCACCCCAGGCCGCCAGGCAGTCGATCTGCAGCGGCAGCTTCTCCAGGATCGGCACATGCTCGAAGGCGTCGTGCATGGCGGCGACTCCCGCGGCCCCGGCTGCCACAGCACCCGGCGCAGGTAGGGCACCGGCGGGGCGGGGCGGGGGGAAACCCCGACGGGAAGGGCCCCGACGGAAGCGCCCGCGCCGCCCGAAGGCTCGCCGCCTTTTCCGGTCCCGCCCGCCCCACCGCCGCTTCCGCCGCAGGCCCCGCCCGCCGCGCTGCTCCCGCCCCGCTGGCAGCGCCGCGCTCGTCCCTCCGCCACCCCGCGGGGGTCTTTGGCAGAGCCCGGGGCGCTCCGCCAGGGACAGAACGCCAGGAGCTGTCCCTCGGCGCAGTCCCCGCGCCGGCAGCCCGACAAACAGGAGCGGCCTGCCCCGGAGCTCGGGCGCGAGCGGGAAACGCACGTCGGCACGGCCAGGCTGCTGTCCCCAGGGGGACTGTCCTCACCCTGTCATAATCCTTGTGCAGCTTTATATAGCCCAAAAAAGGGACTGGCTGTAGCAAACACTCGTCTTCCCACAGCGTCAGTCTGAGAGGTGTTTGGTTTCCTTTGGCTTACATAAACCAGAGCAGGTAGGAAAGTCACACACTATACATCACACAGTTGCCTGCATAACCTAAGGCAACCAGATGAGAATAGCAAGGCGTATCTTGCAAGTAAATGTCTATTTTTGGAGGTCATAAGTTCTACTTTAGTGAACTTACCCTATGAACTTGGCCGGAAAAGGGATAGAGTACTGATTTAGTGCAAGGAAACAAAAGTTTCAATAACACTGGGTAATAATGACTTCACATGCAAATAGTTGTAATCTAGAGAGCAAATTATTTGTGAGGCATTGGCCTCTTCAGGTTTTAAGAAGTACCACACTTTAGCATACAACATAAAATGCCATATAAAGTGAACAGGAGGATAAACAAAGCCCACAAACACCCACTGCTATATATGCAGAATAAGACAAACATACCCTTCCCTACACCAGGTCTTATGATCCTGACTCACTGCCTATCAAGCCTGTGATTCTGTAATTTCTTTACCATGCTGTGACCTCTTACTCAGTCCCTCCTTCAGAGTTCTCAGCAGGAACATTTTGTCACCCTAATGAAAAGCTGGTCAACAATATCAGCTGCTTCAGTGTGTTTTCAGTTTTCTGCATGGTGTGCACATGCTGCAATCGCAACAGCAGTATCACAGCTACTTCTCACAAATCTATACAGAACTAATCAGGCACAAGAACTCTTAAAAAACTCCTGTCAGACATTTATTTTTTCTGTAAGCAGAAAATTATTAGGAACAGGTTGTTGAAGATATTTGAAGTCAGCAGCCAAATTTCCTAACGAAAATTCAGCTTTTCCACATCACTTTAATTAATAAAAACACTTGTAGATCTCAGACCTAAGAGTAGATCTTTTCTCTCTCCAGCTCACCAAGTCTTTCAGAGTAGTTTGCATGGTTTGTTTTAAAATTCCAATACCCTTTTGAAAGAATGGGTATAAATTTGAATTGTCTTCCCTGCCTACATAATTAAAGTAACAACCTGCAGGATTTCCGGTCAGGCATTTTAGCAAGCTAGCTTGCTGATTAAGCTTTCCTGAGCTTTTCCAAGTCATGGAGCCAATACATCTTTAGGAGCAAAACCAGGTTTCAGAAGAGGCAAAGATCCCCTCAGTAGAACCAACATACTTGACCAAACATGCTGCTGCAGGAGAGGCCACATTGCTGCGACTCCCTTGCATGCACCACACTGCTACTACATTTATTTTAGTTAAATTATTAATTCAATTAAACTATGAATACAAGTAGTGAAACTTTAGATCTTTTACTTTTGTTCAGAAATTTATTATTTGCTCTACCTCTATTAGCTTTTCAAATGACAGACTTCCACTCTATTGTCAAGCTCAACAAGAAAAAAAGAACTGTTGGGAATAACTGCATTATAAATATTGCGCAGTAAAGAGCTAAAATCAGGGAGCTTTGTGAAGATGTTAACACTTCCTCCTGTGAGACAAGAGGTAGTAAGAAAGTTGAAGGACACAATATAAGCCTTTCTCCTCTTTGCCTAGCCTTTATTAAATAGTACATACAAACTGTTGTGCTTCCAGTAGAGAACATTTTTACCTATTTGTTTCAAAAAACCCAAACAACCCAGAACAATAGGACTTAAAAAAAAAAATCAAAACAGAACCCCGCCCCCCCCCATTAAATAGCGAGCTTTGTGTAGCTTTATTTCACAAAATTTCCTCTCCTCAAAAGGACATGGAGGTAACATTTTTTTCATCTATATCAATTAAGCATAGCAAATTAGAAGTACTTTTTAATTAAAGATTCTACCTGTAATCTAAAGAAGAGCTCCAGCAACTCCTGCAGAAGCAGTGAGGTGCTATAGCCACAGTTTTTTTTTCTCTGCCCATCTGCTGAGAGTTCACTGCCCCACAGCACACCTAGCAGAAGACACTATGTCCTTGTGCCTCAGCTACTCTACTGTAAAGTGCCACATTTCAGCTTGAATTGCTGATAAAGATGAACTACAGCTAAGCTACCAGACCTTACAGTGGAATGAATGAAGTACAGGCACATGTTTATTTCTGCTGTCATAGCTATGAGTGAAGAACCAGAAAAGCTTACTCCCTATGCCATTCCAGCAGCAGCCACATCTGCTCCTGAGCTGTCCAGCTACTGCATACCTGGTAATCATCAGCTGTAAAGGTTATGAACCTGAATTTTGCATACAGTCTACAGTGGGTTTCCATGAGGAAGTTATTGCAAGTGTAGCTGTTACAGCCAAGCAAAAAATAAAAACAGAACACCAAATGCTCTTTTTAATCTCAAAAGGAGAAACAAAATGCAATTATATAGGAGTCTGAAACTTTGACTGAAACACAGTGATCTCAGAGTACCTCTTGGCCACAGGACCAATTGGGACAGGAAAGCTCATCATCAGATCACTTACATGGGAAGCAATTCTAAACAGACACTGGGAACTTAACTATCCCAGCACTGTGGACTCCCCATAAAGCCTCTTTCAAGTAAGGTAGGCAGTGCTTGCACCCTCTAGAAAGCAATGCCATGTTCTCGTAGAAGAGCGCCAACTTCTTGGTGGGAGATGTTACATGTAAAGGGAGAAGAGCTGTGCTGAGTCATCTAGTTAATATCTGCTTAACATGTGGTCAAGCACTTTTGGAGCGCTGCAGGAATGGGTTTGGTGATGTTTGGTGGTGTTGTTTTGTTTGTTGTTTTAAATTAAATCATGCAACACATGAAAGGTAGGGGCAAATAATTTTTCCAGGCATCCACCACATTGCCGGCAATGAGATGTGCCACAACAGCAAGTGTTAGCTCTAGACAGCTGTTACCTATAGGTCAATGGCATTTAAAATAGAAAATCTTTCATACACAGTGTTATGAATAAAATTGCACTTGATTTTGTTAAAAACTCATATCATTGTAACTTTTCCAAATATTTCCATTCTGGCGTCTTAATTTTCTTCATCAACAGGAGCTTCTCTCTAAAACCCTCTCATGCATATTGGGCACAAGACATACAACAGCAGTTGTATCTACCAGTAAATGGGTCTGTTGTTTCTTCAGTGCTTACTTCTAGATGTCCCCACCCTCCCCCCAAAAAGGTACAGGCAGTTTACCTCTAGGTGTCAGTTGTAACACTGAAATATAAACTCCTCAAACAGACATTAGGAATTTTAGTTTCACAGATTAAATATTTGAAAAGTTACAGAAGGTGCTGGAATAGTACATATGTAAATTGCTTAAAAATCCAAACTTGCAGCAACTTTGTAAATTCAAATTTCCAAAAGGTTTATAATGTCCTTGTGAACTTCTTCCACAGCAAGACACCCTCCACGACAGTAAAGCATCAAACTTTCAAGGCTGAGATCAACAAACAAATCAGCAGGATGCACTTGCTCCACCAAGCAACTTTAAAAGAGGCGTCTCCACTTCCAGTAGCAAAAAGCTACTCCTTCATTCCATTTTGGACCTTTCGAAGTGTGTAATCATTCTTTCCTGGAAAATAAAATACCCAATGGTGTCATTTCCCCCAGTAGGTTTACCTTATTCAGAATGTGCACATTCACAACAAATGTAAACTCACATGCATTTTAAGTCAGGAGTCCAACTTACGCAGCAGATATAGCACTTTTTTTAGAATACATATTTGGAATACACGTTTGTATTCTAAGAAGTTGTCCCCACTATCCTTCCCCCCTTGTAGTATTTTACTGCTGCATTGACAAGATCAGAGTCCAGTTCTGATAAGCCAAGTCTTTACCAGCTGACTCATGACTCCTTTGGCATGTGAGAAGACTAATTTGAACTGAAGACTTCTTTACTGACCTCATCTGAATCCAGAAGAGCTGGAAGAGCACTGCAGTGGGGGGGGGGGGGAGAAAAAAAGTTAAAATTAATACATTCTAAGAGCATACGATTGACAACCATTTTTAAACTTATGTTGCTTTTAGGGCACAGAAGAGTAACAAAGACAAACCTTTCAATTTAACAGAAATTAGAGAAAGACACACAAAAAAGGAAGAGCCCAAGGAGTATCCTCAACTGCTTTTGCAGTTTCAAATTCTTTTTTTCTATGCTTCTCATTATCAACTGAACAATTTCCAAGTTTCCAAATAAGCCACATCATTCATGCAGGAACACTGTTGAACTACACTGAAGAAATTTACAATATGGGACCATGTTGTAAAAACACAGCCCAGGAATCAAACAAGTTCCACTGGTACCCCAGCCTATAATAGACATCCCATCTGTTGAGATATTGTCTCTTCACAACCCTGATCAGACTCTCAGGAACAGAAAACCCTGCAGCAGAGGAGCTCAAAGTGTCCTTTCATAACTTACACCAGTCTAGTTCTTTTTTTCTTAAGGAATCCTATCAGTCTTCAAAAAATCAGTATTAGAACTGGGAAAACCAAATTCAACTCAGAAAATGCACTTTTTCATCCTCTAGAAACTTAACCTAATTTCTTGTCTTTACCTAACTTCAAGCGAAGTTTTGTACTTCAATCCATAGCCTCTGCCAAAAATACCTGTTCAAATTTGTGAACATAATTAATCTGTGAACATCAGTTTTGCTACAAAAAAGGTAGCATTTTTAGGATGTAAAAGTTATTAAAAGCAGAATAGATGTAGACATCATACACAGCTGACTATACTGCCAGAAACATGAAAATTTCAACTTTATTTGGCATGTCAGTTGTAAACTAAACTACATTATTCCATGGTTTACATTCAGCAAGATACTCAAGGGTCTTTTCAGAGCACTTAACAGAAAGAGGGTTTGTTTGTTCTGTCTTCTAGATTTAACTTTAGTGAAGTGCAAAACAGTCTGTGGTTTCACAGTCCGAGGCAGTGTTCTTTAGGTCAGCATGTTCCAATCTGACAGAGTGCATACAGCCAAGTGTCATCACACTAAAAAGTCAGAGGCCAGTTCCAGGCTCTGCTCATGGAAGCCCAGCGTACAAGTTATAAAGCATTCTAATGTATTTGTGTTCCTGTGGGCAAGGAACCTGCTTTTATTGTGACTATAAAAATACTCACACATCTGTCACTGATGAAGGAACATTCTCCTCTACCCACTTCAGGTCATCTTCTTGCTACAAATACAGAAATTAAACAGAAAACAAAAGTCAGTTTCCCCAAAATGCTGTCACATGCAAACCTTTTTCTTCTCAACCTACTTGACAAAAAGTAATGTATTTAAAATGTCAGTTAAAAATTTAAACAAAAACCAAAAACCAAAACAAACAACAGGAAAAAACATCTTCAATTTGATTTCTGGATTACAGAAAACACATTCCAGGAAAAAAAAAAAAGAGGACTAAAGAAAAACTAGCTGTGAACTCTTTAACAGTCTAATGGTGACTAGGAAAAGGAGGACCTCAGGACACTTCAGTTATTTACATAATCTAGTTTTAGTCTCCCAACAAAGAACACTATCTTTTGAAGATGTTAATAGATGAAACAATATAAAAAGCACAAGTTAGATTTATCAAAGGTATTGTCCATATTGTCAGGATTTCTCATTTCTATCTGGTGAACAGTCTCTTAATTCACAACACAAGCACATTTGTTCTGAAGTTGTGGAAATGACCCTCTCAACCCCCTGGGTCCCAAAACAGAAAAGTTTGATTTTCGTGTTATCCTCAGATAAGTAGTACACAGTTGCTATTACACTGAACTCCTACATGTTCTTTCCACTTTTAAGTTTATACACAAATTCCATGAAAATTCCAAGACATATTTTCTACCTCCTAGATGAATGTGGCTTGTAAGCCACATGGAAAAAAAAAATGCACATTATCCTGAAGTATTTAGACAGGTACATAACAATATCCATATCACCCCATTCAACTAATAAATCACAAATCTCAAAACTAGAAGGCAATTTATTTAAAATATGGCTGAGCCTCCCTCTGAGACTAACAAACTTGTTAAAATAATGTATTACTCATTATCAGAATATGGTATTATACAGTTCTGTCTATACTGGATGGCACAAACAGTCCTAAAGAACAGACTGAATTCTAAAGTTTCCATTGTACATACAGGAAATCTGATGGAAAACCTGTATTTGCTTTCTTTTCAGAAGTAATGTAAACTTAAAATACTTTGACTTACACTGAAGCAAACCAAAAACCTCATATTTATTGGCTCAAAACTTTGCAAAACTACTCATAACTACTGAGAGCAAACAAAGAAGAGATGAATCTATATTCTTTGAGATAGAGAGAGCGTACTCACAGCTTTGTTTGCTTTTACATTCCCATTTGGTTCTTGCTTTGTACTTCTCATTTTCATTCCCTCTGAAAACAAAAGGAAAAAAGATTGGGATAACTGAACTATAATTGTTCATAGACTGTAAGTGAAAGTGTTGAATCATCATTTAGGATATTTCATCAGATTCAAAAGGGAGAATTAGACAAGTTAATGATTAGAGACAGCTTTCCCTTTGGAAGGCTTGTAGTATTTTTTCCTGACAGGTGGAATACCTGTTTTTTTTCTGAATTCTGCGATTTTACCTACGAAATATAAATTTTCTAATAATTTTATTTAAACCAGACATCAGCGGCATAGAACTCTGACGCAGTTATCCAGAGAGGCTGTGAAATCTCCATCCTTGCAGATACTCAAAAGCCATCTGGACAGGGTCTGGGGCAACCTGTTCTAGGTAAACCCTGCTTGAGCAGGGGGTTTGGACAGGATGACCTCCAGAGGTCTCTTCCAGCTTTAACCATTCTGAGACACAGGGAACTCCCAAAGTTTATTTTACCTACTGGCTGCTGACCGGCCACTTGGTTGACTTACGAGATGAACAGCAACATGCATCTCCCAGCCTCACAGATAGCCAGATAGAGCTGATTTGCCAAATGCACCTAATGGATTACACACTTCTCCTCAGCTGCTACACAAGGCAAACAGCACCAATATATCCCAACATAATGAACTGTGGACAGACAGCAGCAACATGTATGTGGCCGTACCTTTTACACAGCTTATAAACAGAGGTGTTACAACAGACAATTTCATGAATAAACATATTCATCCCTATGTTTACACTGGCCATTCCTATGCTAGGCCTTAACAGGGAAAATGAAGATTGCAGAGTTCAGAGCACAGATAATAAATGAAAATTCTTAAATGGGATTTTAAAAGAGAACTGCACACTAAACCGCTGCCTAGCAACAATATCCAAGAGATCCTTGTCATCATGACTGGATTCAAACTTAAGACTTGACATATTCAATAAAACAAAGTCCACTAGACCTGGCAAAGCAACATCAGCAGTAGCAGTGTTTCCAGTGTCAACCCCAGAATTAAACATTGGCAAAGTAAACACTAAACATAAAGCCAGTATTTCCTCTACAACTACATGTATCGATGGCAATTGATTCTACTTTTCCAGCAGTAACAAATTTTTTGCCAGAGAGCAAGACACCTTCGTCCACAAAAGTGTCTTTTTAACACTGAAATTAAGTGGAAAAATTTTTTTCTTACCAAAGCTTTCCTTTAACATTGGCTCTTTCTGCTCATCATCATCCTCCTCTTCTGACAGTGGTGAGAAAGCAAACCTTCAGGAGCAAAAGAATGAAAGCTATCTTAGAATTGTATCTCTTGCCTCCCAAGAGATCCATTACCCCAGCATTCACATGACTTGATTATTCTGCGTAGTTCACTATTTTTAAGATCGATGCTCAACTACATAATCAAAAGTTTAAGTCACTTCTTTTTAAATAAGTTCAGCACCAGGAACAGACTGGATTTTATGTATGTGACTTCTCTATGCTTACTTTTCCTCAAGTCCCTACACAGACTGCTTAGTATCCTTATGGATCAGTACAGAGTAACTAAAAATCACCCTCTAGTACTTCTTTGAATAAACAAGCATTCCCAAAACCCAGTATTTTTAGGAAGAGATAAGAAAAGCTGAACCTTTGGTTGTTAGCAGATGGTCTCCACAGAATCATGATGACAAAAAGGATCATTGAAAACAATAAACGCCAGATGGCATCATCCACCCATAGCTCCTGCCAGTCCTGCCAAGAAATACAGCAGCACAAATGGAAAGTATTGAGAAGCAAGAAATTCCATGTCCTCATCTCTTTCCAAGGGTGAACTATAGGCATCTGTCAAACAGGCTCATTACTCACAACAGTGAGAATTTTAGCATGTGGTACTATGTGGCAATCTCACTGCCAAATGTAAACTTATTAAGAGGCAGCAATTGTAGAAAGCATTCAATATAAACTCACCGACTGACAGTCCACCAGCCTGAACTTCATGGTAGTCCAGATGATAAATACAATAGACGCTGCAATATTCAAACAAACAAGTTGCTTATTACTACAAAATATGCCAATTCAAATATCCCACGAACGGGACTCTTTCCAAAACAAAGACCAAAAACCTAAATAGTGAAGTCTTGAAATCCAATTTAATAGTTTTGAAAAACAAGAGATGGATTTATTGTACTGACCTTATACAATAATTTAGGCACAGACACATAGAGACACAAGGCATAAATCAAATATTAAGTATTTAGCCAACTCCTCACTCCTATTTATTTTTCTTACATTACTTTTACCTAGCCTCCAAACCATGGTTTCATTATCAGCTGACAAACAAAGCTTTCCTTGAAGTAACCCAGCAATCTGATCTGCTTGAATGCCTTAAGCATTCAGATCTTGACCCGCAACAGTTCCAACGTTCAAAGTATGCCCTTACCATAATTTTACAACAGATTTCCTTCCACTAAGGTGTTCTAAGTTGACTAAGAACCATGTGCTGAACGGAATTTCAATCAGAGCTTTAAAAGGAATGTACTTTTTTGTCTGATTGTTTAAATAAAGGCACAGTCTTTAGAAGTTTTCTGCCCATTGTATTGGTAGCAGAGCACCTGGAAGCATCAACAGATTTGTTCTTGAAGTTCAGTTCATCACTATTATAAATGGAAAAAGAAACTGAACCTGTATTCTTCTGGAATGCAGAGGGCATTATGTTACAATACTAAGAACACATTTTTCAAGAATCACTCTGGTCCTTCAGCTATCTAGTCTTCAGACATCTTAAAAATGAGAAAGTATACAGTGATACTGTGATTTTGGCAAAAAGTATCTCTGTGAAGTTAACAGCATAGGATAATAATCTTTTGCCCCCTAGCAGCTTGTAGTGGGATTTAAGTGTTCCCTTAGAGGAGCTGCATTACTATTGATTTTATTAACATCAGGACTAATAATCCACTGTGTCTGAAATATCAACATAACACTTGGCAAAGACCCACTGTTAGAAATGGGTCAAGAGTTATAAATACCAAGAACTTTGATTGTATTTACAGAAAGGTCACCAAACAAAGATTTGCTTTAGTGACCAAATCAAGTCATATATGGAAATGGAAAGTGGTCTTATTTGATAGACTTAATTTTCTGCTTACCTGCTACTGCCAAGATGAGCGTGTTCGTGAAGTGCCGATACAAAGAGAGTTTCACAACATTCCTTCGAAGTTTTAGCAGCTTCATTGTTTGAGTTAAGCTGATGAATATGTATGAAAAGTCAAGGAAAAGCCTCTGAAGGGACAATCTGGTCACAGACTTAGCATGAGGAGACGCAGATCTTACGATCAACAGCTCTCCCACCCCCAGAGCCCTCCAAAAAGATAGTTCTCAGTAGAAGAAAAGGTTGATCCTACAGCAAAGGTACCAAAGAGCAGAATCAGTCCCTTATGACTGTTATTTAGTTCATCTACACCTATAACTCTTGTCACATAAAGATGGTATCCCAGCATCTATTTTGGGCTGTGGTCCATTCCTCCAGAAAAGTGCCACTTGTACTTCTGATAAAATAAAAGTCAAATTTGAACTAAAAATGAGTTAAAAATCCAAGTAATGTATACAGGTGCCATCACACTTTCTTTTTTATTTTATTCCCAGTGACAAAACAAGTGCTTAGAAGAGATATCATGATAGGGGAGAATTGTGGTTTTCATGGCTTGGCCACAATCTATTCACATTTTAAATAGAGCTTTTTCTAAGAAATAGTGTTCACAAAGAACACTTTATAGGGATTTTGCTATACATGAGTTCAGTATTTAATGTCAGTTGCTAAAGTCACACAAGATTATGGTTGCTTGTCAAGACACCAAAAAGTGAACTGCCCCGTTTTGTCACCTACTTCAAGATTATTTCAGATTTTACAGGAAGACTTTTAGGTTTGATGTTGCTAAGCAACCTTCTCCCCAAAACATAAACTGAGTCAGTTCTCCAAAGGTTCCTTCTCTGATGCCATGACACACTACACTAGAACAAACTGCTTTCACACTCAACAATCAGAGACTGATAACAGACAGACTATATTCAGGAGCAGCTTTAACACAGATTCATCCAGTGCAAGAAAAACTAGGTAAGCAGTAGGTAGCAGGAGCTTACCTGAACACTCAGTTACAGAAGTTCTATAACCTCTACCAGAAGTAGAAAAAAATATATACTTGAAGATTATTTAAAAAAAAAAATTCAGCCCAAAAGACTTCCCAAAAAAACAAATTTAAAAGAAAACACACCCCATCAAGTAAAACAGTGAAGGATATCCACCAGCACAGGGCAGTATCTAGGAAAGCCAGGGGAATAAAAGCCAAGGAGGCAAGATCATTCTGGGCCTGGAGACAAAGAGAGAGCCAATAAGAACAAAAAAGAAAACAAGGTACAGAAGTGAGGAGGGTGAGGCTATTTTATGTGAAACTACAAATACATCACCACAATGCTTCTGAGTTTTGCTACAGAAACAGAGGGCTTGAACCAAGAGTTTAGCCCAATGCACAGAGAGGAAGCGACAATACCACACTGTCAGTTCCCAGTTCTCCACCAGCAAGGCAAGAAGCAGTTTTCCAGATTAAGTCAATCTAGCACTGTTAAAAGGAGTCTCTGCTGAGGCAGTTGCTGTGATTAATTGCTCTGGCCACTTCCATTACAGAAATCTAGCAACCAGCTTGTTAGAGATGTAGTAATTAAATCTTTTACCCTATCCATGGACAAACTGAAAGCTTCACTGGCATCCCCAAGTTTGACTAAAGAGGCAAAACTTGCCTTTGTGTTTACATCAAAAACTATCAAAGTCCTAACAGAAACAAGCAAACCACATTCTTTTTAAGTGTAAGACAGAAATAATAAGCTGTGAATAAGCTTGTAGCATTCTGAAGTTTAAAAAAGGATATCCACAAAATAATACAGGCATCAATCATGGACAGGGCCAAGTTTGCTATCAGAGCCACAGTGTCATAGAAAAACTGGAAAAGTACCAGATACGTGACAGGTTAAAAACCTTATCCCAAAATACCAAAAACAGAACAACAGAAATCCACATCCCAAGATGCACTTCCTAATGAATCCAGGAGCAGCAGCACTTACACACGCTTCCCCCGTCACAGCCTCCAAAACTGGAGTGGTGGGGATTTGGGTTGTTTGTTGTTTTGGGTTTTGTTGTTGTTGTTTGGGTTTATTTTTTTATTCTTGGGTAGGGTTTTTTTGACTCAGGACCAGGTAACCCAAGCTGTACGTTTGTGTCTGCAACTAGCCCTAGCTAATCCAAAGTATTAGACACAAGGGTCCAGGCTGAAACCTGGCTGATCAGAAAACCAGTAGAATTATTTCAAACTATACAGAATTATATCCTACTAAATAGACAAGACATTGAACTTAAAATAATTGTCAATAATCCATATTCACAGTCTCAGAATTTAACCACTTCATTGTCTCTTTCAGCATAGCTCTAGATTCTTCCTTGGCATACAAGTAAATAAAGCTGATGGTGTCTGTGGCATATGGGAAAACTGAAGCAGTTATTACTGACCCCTGTGACTCTAAGAACACCTTCCATGCCAGAAAATAATAGATAAAGAGCTCCAGCCATAACAACTTTGTGAAGAGTAACTCCAAGGCGAGGCCTGTAGGAAAAAAAAGTGAAATTCAGATTAGGTGGGGAACTAAAAGTGAAGTCATGTCAACTTGAGTCTCACACAAGGTATGAAGCACATGAATAAAAGGTCCCTGTGACAAGCCACTTCTGGATCCAGAAATAATTTTATCATGGTGCTCAAAGCATATAATTAATTTTGTCTTATGGTATAATGTGACCAAGGGAGAGATTGGTAACAGTCCTGTTTCCTAGTTAACCTGCTTAGTATCTTACAACCATTTCAAGAAGTCACATCCCACTTCTACACCAGTTCCCCCAGTACACTCACACTTGCCAAAAGTTTCCACTACCACACAGTGTGTTGTTTTACCATTGAATATAGTCAGGGATGGACAGATAAGCAGCACTCCTAGCAACAGAAGCCTCCTAAAGCAGATCCCCTCCTCTATCAGTGATTATTGACCTCCTCTAATTTCTATAAGATGCCCTCACCCAGAAGGTAGGCACATAAAGGTCCCATTCCACTCAGGGGAGTATCTCAACCATGACTCAGACACTCACCCTACAGCAGTACACAGAAAAGGATGGAAGGAAGAGTGATAGCAATACAGAACTGTATGTCTCTGTTTACTAGTGAAGAAGTCTAGATCTTCACAGCACTCAATTAAAGCACCTACCTTTTAACAAGCAAAGAATATTGCCCTAAGTTATTAAAAAACAATAGCGAAAACCCTTTAAATAGAACACAACAAACCTGTAACAAATTACTTACTTGACTATCCCATATCCCAAGCTGACTATGATGACCAGAGTTCGAGCCAACGATCGCTTCAGAGCAGAGAGAAGTTCTGCCAGTATTACTGCTCCTTGAACTACCAAAAGCAAAGAGGAGGAAGTTAGGTTATTAAAATATAATTTCTGTTCTATTAACTATTGCATATGCAATTGTAGCACAAGAGCAGATATAGAAGGTAGGCTACTGAAGTGTATAATCTTTTTACTACCTAGATCTGGAGTAAGCTTTCAGAAAAGATAGGTCACTCGGCATAAGAAAAAACCTACTGAAAAAGTTTACATCCACAGAAAGTGGAGAGTAAATGATCCATAAAACATTTATTCGTAGGGTCAGCCTGGATACTCTTCCAAACAAGTCAGCCAATAAAACCTTACTCTTCCAAACAAGTCAGCCAATAAAACCTTGTGTACCATGGGTGTGACCAATTAGCAAAGTCATAATGACATTTTACTTGCACAGTTTCATTTGTATGCATCCAGCTTCAAAATTCAAAACTAGAGTACCCCAGTTTTATGTGAAGGAAATCTCTTTAAAATGGATTATCAGGTTGGGCTAAATACCAAGAGTTATCTACAATGCTGTCCCGTTGAACAATGAGTTTCACAGTATCTTTCCAAAGTCAACACCAACTGTCAGAAATTAATTACAAACTACACTTAGGAAGTCCTATTTTAAACTTCAGGCCAGCACTAAAATGTATACTCTCCAGAATCTAGCATTCTACATGCCTAAGACACTACACTAAGGAGTCAGACTAAGCAACAGCACTTTAGCTTTAGAAGAACACACAGCATCATGTTTTCAACATATAAAAAAATATAGAAATTCTGGTTCCCTGTTCTTCGTTTTGAAACAATCCTCAAGTAATCATATGCTTAATATGGATCTGTCACCCCAATTTAGCATAAGCCATTAGTGCTATGCCCCATCAATTAAACTGGGAGATGCAGCTGTCACCTACCAGATTCTCCCGTGTAGCGAATATTCTGGAACTCTGCATAGAAAACTGCTTTCTCGAGCATTCCCAGGAAGATAACGGCACCAATCCAGAACTGGATCCTCAGGAGATCCCGCCAGTAACAGGCTGACCATGCAAGCCATAGAACTCCGAAGAATACATACACAATACACATCACCATGAAAAACTATTACACAAAAAGAAATAAGAAATAGGAACTTTAGACCCAGAAAAATAATTTTCTTGTTTCCATTCCACAGCTGTAAGACAACTCTGTTTTCTCCCCCAGTATAAGCAACTTCGGAAGTTTTTAAATAGACTGTTTTATTTGTCTTCTCTGCATTCTTTAACAGTGACAGTGTGATTTCTCACTGCCAATCAGAGTAACTGACTTTCTGAGCAACTGCTCTATTGAACAGTAGTCTGCCAATTTATTGACAGGCAGCTTTTCTAAGGAAGATATCATGAGCTACTAGATTTCAAAAACCCAGATAATAATTCAAGCAAATGATCGACTCCTAGGAACTCTACTCCTTCTCCCATATTGTTTTATTAATAACTTCATAGTACATTTACAGTATTCTGCAAATAAACTTACAGGTCACCTTTACACACCATTCCATAGAACAGAGATAAGCAACTAATGCTCGTAAGCCCTCTGTTCAAATAATTCAACAACTTTTCTCAAAAGTTAATTTCCAGTAAACTCAGTTTTTAACCAAGCTTTAGGTCAGCCAAAAACCTGGAACTGAAAAAGAAATCCAGCTTTCATTTAAATATTAACATTGTGCTTTTTGGGTTTTTTTATGGTCCAGTGTTACTTGTTTGAGAAGAACTTTCATGGTACATCTCCTACAGCAAACAATAAGCTTGACAACTTTACTCAATAGTAGATTTTCTAAAGGACAGCATCATACCAGAGCAAGTTAAATTTTCAAAAAGCACACTAAGAGGGATTAGAAGGAGAGTAAGACATTAAATGAATAGCAGGAAGTACTTAGCCGAAGTAATCAAGCAGTCTCCTTTTCCAGAAGGAAGATTTTTTTTTAAAGCAAACTGAAATTAGCTGCACAATCCATTGAAACTTTCACAAACTGAAAACACCTTCCTTAGGAGAACAGCTTACTGATCCTTACAGATTTGCACATCTGACTAACCCATGCAGTTCAAATGCTAAAATCCTAGGCATGATAGTTCATGAGCAGATGCTCCATTATGGAAACATTTAGAGAGACAGACCTTTTTCTGGACCTGTCACATGGAATATTCACACTGGTGAATTACATTTCAATAGAGTTGCTGGTAGCTTTTTATTTCTGCAGGAAGTAAAATGTGTTTCAGAAATGCTGTTGGGCTCAACTGTTTACAGGTCATTCTTGCCAATAAAGTCAGGCTAGAGACTTTGCTTGTTGTTGATCCCCAGCTAAAGTTTGCCTTCACTACATAAACATTAAAGATTTTTTATTTTTTAGCCTTCTCAACAGAAGAAACTAGCTACCAAGTCAATAACTCCTTTGAATAAAAAGGAGATTAGCTCTTTGTAGCTCAATTATGCTTTCACTGTTAGGCAGTATTAAAGACCTCCTCATGGGGTGTGAGACAGCTGGTGGAAGAAAGAAGATTAAGCTCTAAAAGAACAAAGAAAGCAGTGACAAATGAAAGGGTAGCTGCAAACAAAAGCATGGAATAGCAAATTTTGTAAGATGTGAGCTAAGGCGAATAACAGCATCAGTAAAACTCAGTTTAGAGCTAACAATACTGATAACTTCAGGAACTACAATCTAACATCCGTTAATTCAAACAATCCAGAGAAGGACAACATTAGTGTCATGTGCAAGCATTTGAAATCTATATCTGTTTTCCCTATCCTGTACTCAGTACAAAAAGAAAAAGCAAACAAAAAAAAGCCAAAAACCCCTCAAAACAAATAAACTAAAAACCCCACCAAACCCAAAAACACCCTCTGCTAAGTAACTTTTTCTCCTGAGACACTGGTTCTGTGTTTCCTGAAATATGAAAGCAGAGTATTTAATTGACATTCAAATCAACTGACAATTTTACAGATCAAAGAAAAGTTGGTTTACTTACAATCATCAGAGGATAGTCTGCAAGTGAGAGATACTCATACGGCCCCTTCAGTTCAACTGTCACTGTCAAAAGACAATCCAATAACCAAATTGAACAAGAAGGAAGCCAGGACTTAAATGATTTTCACTCAAGCATAAATTACATGTCTTCACATAGCTTTTAAATCTAACTTACACTTTAATAAAGAAAGTTAAGACTTATAACACACTCAGCTAAAAGTATGCAATTAAAATTACACACTCCATTACCAAGTAACTCATGGCAGTACTTAGAAGTAATTTTTGCTGGAGATTCACGTGTAATAAGAAAAATTCAGAAACACACGTACGTTAACTGCTTAAGGGGATTTTCAAACTTCTCTGAAGTTTGAATAGGTTATCAATGGACGGTTAGGTATCTTATAATATATCAAGGCAACAAGTATGATCTTAGTACTCAACATGTTTTGAGCTTATTAATATAAATCACTGTATTGCTATGCACATTTTTTAGAGAAAACACCAAGCCTCAAAATTGAAATGCTTTGGATTCCTCTTTATTTCCATCAGGAAACAGAAAGAGCAACAGTCTTAGGATCTTCAAGACACTAGCAAGCACCTCTTTTCTTATGATAAGAGCTGAAGTAATACCTATGTGAAGTGATAGTGTCTGATGAAATTGAACCATACAGTATATATTAAAAGTACCTTAGGATACACTTAGACTGGTAATACATAAAAACGGTGCTGTATTTTCATATTTCTGTATAGACAGTTATCTTACTTGTAAAGAGCCTATTTTGATATGAGGAAGGTGTTGTCCTCTCCATTCTTTTAACTCTGGTAATAGAATCCTTTGCAGTTGTACTTCCAATTTGCACAATAAATATATATGGCCCATCTCGCCAAGTTTTGATGACAGCATTCATTGCCTGAAAATAAAACATCTAAATGTTAACAGTGCACAGTGTGAAGACAAAGAAAAGACAGAAGTAGACTAGCCATACATGGGTGATATCTTACATGTAAATATAAAGTTCACCTCTTCTGAGACCTAAAACTTGTTAATAAATATTTGATATGTAAATTTTAAATGTATAATACTTAAAATTTAGTTGTTTGAATGCAGAAGAATCCTCAAAGACTTGGGAGGTAACCACAGCTTTTTTTTGCAAATTTGCAAATTTAATACTGGCTTACTGCAAGAGTACTCAAAGGTTCTGTAAAAGAACTCAGGAGAGCATCCTAATTCTTCTTTTCAGACTGGAAGCATTAGGACCATCACAGAGATAAGTATTTCCTGCTGCAATCAACTGCTTGGGAACTGCACAGCTACATATAACTCAGCTCCCTGGTGAAGGCTGAATTTTACAGTGTAAGATAGAAGGGGTAGCTGAGAGATTTCCATAGGAGTTATTTCCTATGGACACTACTACTGCAGTCCCTGCAGCAGCTCCTACACCTGTAAGACTCAAATCCTGCCAATAAACTAACAAAGTAAGCTTGTCCAGATAAATATTTGCACCATAAAACAAATCAGAGATTTCTTTGATTTCCACAACTGAAGAAGTTCTAGCTACCTCAGAAACTGCAATATTTACCAGGAGCTTTAAAGTTCAATCTACATGTATGCCACTCACATGACTACTGCAGAACTGCCACAAAGACTTTTTTTTATAACACCCTCTCCAAGAAAATTTCAGTATTAAGAGCATGCATTTCTTTTAAGAAACCTCCTGACTGCAAGACCTAAAACCAACAGCACATTATGTATAAAAAAAAAAATAAATCTGCTAATATTGACTGAAAATAAAACTTATTTAGAAACACAGTAAACTCAAAAGAAAATGGGTACATTTATATACACCAGTTTTGCCTTTAAACTATCTCTATCTCTTGCTGCATTGATTCCTTATTTCACAACTGCACACACAGCTATTTATGTTTTAGCTTTAAAGTGAATGGCCTTTAAGTACACAAGGAATTAAATAAATTTTCTTTCTTGGCATCCAGGATGATCAACTTGAAGCTATTTTGACAATTGTTCCTCCTTGAGTCTTGAACATAATATATAATAAAAACACTAACAGGTTTGAAAATCAAAAGTAATCAGTCAACTTGCTAGGTACAATGTTTTAAAAAAATTGACTAAAACCAAAACCAAATGTATTCTGTAAGAATTAGTCACCATTTAAAACAGGTATTTTCAATTATTATTTTAAATTATAATGGAAAAAGAAAATTATTTGTTAATTTATACCATTGGTTTGAATGGTATGAGTTCTATATTTCACATACAGAAGAAGCAGTTACTCTCTTTCTGTTATTCTGCTTTCTGATTTTCCATACAGCACTACCCAGTTTCAAGCTAAAAAATTCCAGATGTCAAAAAAACCCATAGACTATCCTACCAATAACTTCTTTGTATACAAATAAATATAAATTTAAAAACCAAACCAAAACAAAAAAAGACTGCTGGATTACAAGCCATGTTTAAATTCAGTATACATACAGTTTTATCTGTCACCATGGTGTGATTTCCTGTGCTCTCCTTCTTATCTTTTAAGCCCTTAGGGAAACAAAAAACACATCACAGAAAAATGGATAAATCAATATGTCAAAATTATCTCTTCCATGACTATACTCACTCATTAGAAGGGAAGAAAAATTACCTCTTGTTTCTCAGGTGAGAGAGGTTCTGGATGAACAAATTCTTTATAGAAAATCTGCAGGATACAAGAAAGGTACAGCATTTATAGACACTTTAACGTTTATAGGCACTTTACACATCAACATGACCTTACCAGAACAGTTTCCAATAAACTTGATTATTCTCTGAACAGATGTATTAGAGAGCTTTCATTTTGATAAATCAACTGTCCATTTGTGGAGGGAGTCTGGTTTTCATCCCCTCAGATAACAGGTATCTATTTTTCGAACCCACAGACGTGACAGTAGTGAAGTTAATTTTATTTTCCAAATACAAATCTGTTGGGTATCCCCATTACTAGATAAAGTCTACGCAGACAGAAACAGGATTTTGAGATTTCTGCCTTAATCTATGAAGTAAATAGTTCCTAGATGAGTGAGTGCCTATTAGAGATCCAGATTTTGCCAACTCTTTTAAACTACGGTGACTCAAAATCTAGTCAAACTGCTATACCACGAGAAAAAGCCTGAACAATCAGAAGAAATTTCTGTGAAACTTCAGAAATTAGTATCTGAGAGGAATATATTTTGTTAGAAATTCAGTAGACTTTTCAAAGGAATTGGACAATAATTCACTTAAAGACTTTTAAAACCCCAGTTTCACAAACCTGAACTTTCAGTTAAGTTGCCCGAATTCATATTACACAGCTAAACCCACAAGATCTCTTTTATAAAACCCAGTAAAAATAGACTGACACTTGTCATATTATTAAACATAAAAAGCAGGCAGCGTGTAGTTTTTTCTTTCTTTTCAAAAACCTTTCAAGCCATCTTCACACATCAGAGGAACTAGAGGCATTGCAAACAAATTATTAAAAACACTTTTCAACTCAACTTTAGACACGTCCTTTTCCTTAAAAAAACCCCAAAACAACAAAACAACCAAAACCATCAAAAAACAACCCACAACACTAAGTTCAACAATTATGAGACGTTTCCCAGTATTCTCTATCCATGAACTTGTTCAAACTAGGAATGGCTGAACACAGATGCAACACTCCACAATTTGCCTGGAGTTCTTACGTACACCATTAAAGAAAGAAACCAAGTTACACTGCCATTGCCATCAGCAGGATCGCACAGCTTTGCCTGCTGATGTGCAGCCAGCACAGAGCTGACGTCTGCACTTTGCTCCCACACTTATTTTGCATCATCTTCTCACTTCCACTTGATTTGTTTCAAACAAGCACTACTATTTTTCAGTTTTAACCTGCTATCAGTGCTTAAGTAATTAACTTCTCAACACTCATTTCCATTATTCTAACTTAACATTATCTGAGCAATAAATGACAATCCTTTATTGACTCAAATTTAGTGGGATCTTTGCTCTGCTGCCACTTCTACACAACTAGCAGTAGCCTCCCATAAATGAAACAAATTTGGAACACAAAACCACAAACAAAAAGAAGCACTGAACTTTACAGTGGTTTGGTTGGGATCTTTTTTCCACCATAGTGAGCCAGATGTTGAATAGCAAGCCAGAAGTAAAGCGAAACTAAGAAATCATCATCACAGCTTGGTTGTCATAAACAGATAAAAAGCAGTACCTCCCAACCTATAGTGACACTTACACAGGACACTAACACATCTAACAAGAATTACCACCTCATATTGTATGAGACAGAGCAAACTGTGAAATTTCTACCCATACCTGAGGCCTAAAGAGCTCAGAGCAGTTTGGAAAGAGAAGAGAAGCAGTGGCATAGTATCCTGACCAACCCGGATGCTCTTCAGCTGTGGTCCCAAAATAGTTATCTGCTTGTTCATCCTGCCAAACATAGAGAAGAACTTAGATTAGCATCCAATATTTCAAATGGTTTATCTAAGTAGACAGGTGCAAGACCTGGAGAGCTTCACTCTGCACACACTCTTGAATCAAATTTAATAGAATAAAGGCCATCGAGACCACACAAGACAATAAAAATGATGGCATACAGGCTCTGAGTAAGAACTAATACAGTGGAGGTGCAGTAGCCAGCATAAACTTCAGCCTACACAAACAAACTCTACATTATTATATTAAAGATTTAAGACTCAGTCTTGTGCTAGATTAGTAGTTACAACTGTCATAATTAATATTTAAAGCAAACATGGAAAAGTATAAGCCATATGAAGCACAATTGTGTTCTACCACATTTGATAGAAACACTATACATTCATACACATTGTTAATACTTACAATGTGCATACATAAAGAACAGAATTCAGACTAAACATGAAAAAACTCATTTTTTTCCTATTCACTGTCATTAAGCATTGTTGTAAGTATTTTCAACTAGCATAAACTCACACGCTTTAGTTTAGTTAATGTACTTATTTAAGCTCCTGGGTTTAGAACAATTCTGACAAACACTTCCACCTTGTCCAAAACCCAAAAAAAGTCAACAATTGCAGCAAGCTGTTGATCAATTCCATTCCATTCCAGAAATTTGTTATCTTCCAAAGGAAGAATGTGCCTTTTATGCTCAAATCAGAATGTGGATGCAAGAGCAACATCTCCAATTGCCTCCCCACTAGATTTGCTTACCCAGAAAAAAATCTAACCTATGTTTTTCCATGTAATTCTTACCCCAAAGTTGAAGACTTCATTGTAGCAGTCAGAATATCTTAAGTACCAAGTAACATTGAAACCTAAGGAAGGATCACAAGTTTTTTCATCGCCTTCAACTATAAAAAACCAAAAAAAACACCAGATAAGAACACTGTCTACCTTCCATACTTTTCCTTCCAATCTGTGCAAAACTACCATAATTACATTTTAAACATGAAACTGAAAATGACAGAAAAACATTTTCTTCAAGTAACCCATTACTGTTCAGTGAAAGAAAGCAAGCACAGAATTCCACTATAACATCATACAATTCTATTAAAGAGTTGAAGATCATTTGGAAACCTTTTGTTCTGAAGACAATCAGGGATGTTTCTGCAACTGCAAATACCAAACAAGAGAACAGCAGTGACTCTCAGTGATTACAAAATAAAAAAAACGGCCTCCCTTCCAGAGACAGTGGGGGGGGGGGGGGGAAGGGGAAGACACACACCAAGCGAAGAGACCTAGGAACAGGATAATACTAACAGCAATTTGCACATAAAATTTAAATATATCAATAGCATCACCAAGAAAACAAATAAAAAGGTAAGATTTTGCAAGTCAACATCCATCCCACCCAAAAGACAAACCAGCCATCTATACGTTCACTCTTGCTGCCGATGCTGCAATGCTACCTAAAACAGCAATAAGACAACTTTCCACTTTGATTTATTAGAGAACAACTTGCATGAAAGTGAAACCCAAGATCTTCCCCCGGTCAGGAAGATGTTTTTTTTGTGTTTCAAATATTAAACTAGAACCTCATGAAAACAATTTGACATTAAGAAGGCAAGCTTCACCCTTAAACAAAATGAGCAGCAATTATTCTGGAAGAGCCATTTAGATGATTAAATTTGCTTTTTCCCAGCCAACAGATGGCAAAACTCTTTTGAGTTAACAGCATGTTTGCAGTGGCTAAGAAGTTCCCACAACTTCACAGGCACATTCATCTCAGACTTTGTTACATGTACACTTTTAATGAATGTTTCCATACTGATCACTGCAGGTAAAAAATGCAATTAGAAGAAAGACCCTGCCATGGAATCTTAATTGACTAATCCCACTTTAAACCTCATGACTACTAAAGCATGTATATGTAGAGCTAAGAAATCAACAACAGTTCCTAATACCAAAGGTTTAAGGAAAATTACTGAAAAATAAGTGTCCTTATGACTTCTCCTAGTAAGCAGGAAAACAAGGCATACATGTTCCTCGTTGCCCTAGATGTTGCAGAGGGCACCACAAAGAAACTAAAGGACAACACAAGCATTGCAGTGACATGGGTAGATGGCAAATTCTTTGATGACAAAGGCTCTTCTAATAAAATTGATCAAATGAGGAACATCTCAAAAAAAAGCTAGCAAAAGATTCAAAAATACCTTTTAAATCCCTTTCTATCTATTAAAAATAAAAAAGCAACTACATATTCAGCGGTAGTACCCACTAAAGGTAAAACAGGTCATGACTAGAAAAATGCGCAATATCTGCAAACATCAAAATTACAGAAACCTTGAAAAGGAAGTACTCTAAAATAGAAAAACATCCATGGCATTTACTGAATTCAGCAACATGGAAATCTAAGTTCCTCAGCCTTCAGAAAAAAGCCAGCAACATTCAACTTGAATGCAATCTTTGTACTCATTTACAGAGAGCAGGGTTTCTACCATGATCCTAAACAAGAAACCAAATGCCTTCTAGAATAGCACTTCAGAAAAGTAGTAGATAAAAATAAATTCATTATTGACAACACTAAATGCCAGCAGCAGTCTTCCCAGCCAGAACCAGAAAGCATCAGACACTAATATAGCACAAACATACCAAAAAAAGTCAAGAAGAGGAGAAAAAGAGACAGTGGAAAAGGAGATGCAGGGGCTCACCAAAACCATGGATGACCCATGAGCAATCATGTTTGACAAAAAGGGTCATACTGTCCACACAAACATCACACCGCAGATGGAAGAGGCAACAGACACCAAACAAAAGGAGATCAGTTTCCACAGAGACATGGGCAGAAAAGAAAAAATATGCAAAGTTGAAGTTTCTCAGTATCACATGCAGTTTAAATCTCATCTAGGCTGAGAAACTGAGTAAGTTCACAGCCTTTGTTCCTTCCTCTTTCCATGATTCATTACCTAAATTCATGTAAATCTTCTAATCACACTGGTATGTAAAACAGGTGTCTTCACTAAAGACTTTTAAGACTTAATGCCTGTTTAAGGGTTGCAAGCACAGCGTAGTTCAAGTCCACATCAGGAGCCAAGAGATCGAATTCTAACACCAGATCTGCCTTTTAACAAACAAATGTTATGCTTTAGTTCCTTCTCGCAGTTATTTCAGCATTAGACTTACCACATACTTCACTGCAAGGACCCACATCTCAGATGCCATGTTACTACAAGTACACTATTTCTATTAAACTTTAGGAAAGAACCTAAAACCTACCAAAGCTCCAAATGCCCTTTCAAACCCCCCTCCTCCCCAAGAAGAAGATTCCTACCTTTTGATCCTGCAGCTGTAAACTCACAATTGTCTCACTGCAAGAAACAAACCTTAGCATTTGAGCTACACTTGACAAGTGGGAAAGCCTTAACCCTGACATGATGAGTGCTCACTAACAACCACCCAAATACTAGCCTCCTGTTTCAGATTAATGTGAGATCAATGATGGCACTTAAACTTTATTTGAAACACTGTCCCAAAAAGAGCAGGTATTGGAAATTAAACCTGAAAAACAGTAAGGTAAGTACTAAACATAACAGAGTACAGCAACATGCAATTTCACTAAGTATTAGCCAAACCCCACAATACCTTAATTTTCTCAGTCAAAAAGAACACAATCACTGCAGCAACTAAGTCTTGACGTGACACAGGCACAGATTCCACTCATTGTCTCTTATGAGACTTTCACTTCCTCACTTGACACAAGTGCAGAAGGGCTTTCACAGGCATTGTACCTGTGTAAGCACCCAATTAGCAGACAGAAACCAAACAGCTTCCTCCCCCCACCTCAATGGTAAGAACTGGTGCAGACCAGCTTCCCCCTCCATGGTGCAAACAACCTCTCAAAGCGTTCAAAGCACATGGCAAAGATTTCAAGCCTTTCAAAGTCAGCTAGTCACTTCTACCACTCACCTACATCATCTTACTGCCATCTAAATGCTGTGCTCATGTTCACAGGTAAGAGGGTATTTCACAGAAACTCTCCTTTGAGCAGTAACCTACATAACCCATCGACCTGGCCAGATCAGCAAAGAGCAATATGCAGAAAAAACTGAAAGGCTGCAAACACGTTTGCTCTGTAGCACATTTGCACACTGGGATCAGGAGAAGAAAACATCTCTCAGGAGATCTCTGCCATAGTGTGTAACGTTCCCTTACCACTCCCAGAAACATTCAACTGCAAAGGAACAAGTCCTCAAAAAGCATTGCCTCCTGTACAGTGGCATCAGTCACTGCAATACAAACAGCCCCTGTCCCAGTCAGCACCAGATCTCCCAGTCAGAGGAATTCAGCAAATCTTCAATAGGAAAAGCACACCTCACAGTACAGCTCAGCACGTCCCACACCTGATTACCCCCTATCTGAAAAGAAGTGGTGCTCCCATTACCCATCTTGCCCTCTTTACAGAGGGCCTGAAGAGCCATTCATTTCTGCTCCAGCCTAAACAGATCCCAACTGAGAAGCTTCAAGGCTGTTAACAGACCCAATCATACCAGAGCTATGGCTTTCATACAGTGCTAGATGAGCTGTCACGGCAGCCAGTGCAGTTAAACACTTCACAGTGTTTCAAGTCCCAAATGTTAAAAGTAGGAGAGGTCTCCAAAAGAAGAAAAAGCAGGTTAATCCCTTATAACCACTTACATCTCAGGAAAATGGTGGTGTTGCTGAAGAGAATTTTCCCAAAGTTAAACTTCTTCCCCTGTAAAGGCGCAAAAACAGAAGAGACATTAGTGAGCTTAATGTCATTGAGCTTAAGTAAACATAATCTTCCATTCTGTTTTAAGTCAATACAGTAATGAAAGCAAATGCCAAATCTGGAGCCAGACTTACTGGACTTTCCAGTCATGCTTCACCACCCCTTCAACATACTCTTAAAGATGGTTTGAGGCTTTTTGTTCTGCAAACGGAATTAATTTTACATTGACATTTGTTGAAACCATTACCATTTTCTTGCTGATGAGCCAGTCTGGACTATTCAACAAAAAAATTTTTTGTTCTAAGAACCAAAAGAAGCATTTGCCATGATCCTTCAGTTTTGTTCCCGAAGCTCAAGGGTCCCAGAGAAAGCACACATTACTCCCACCGCCACGTAAAGGCAGATCTGAAGTGAGGCAAAACAGCTTTTCCCCCGCACAACTGCAAGCACACACGCTTTGTAAGAAGTGCCGGAATTCCCTTCACCTTCCCTAAGGCCCGCACCTCTCTCGGTCCAGCGTTCCCGAAGCCAGGCCCCGGCGGTGCGGGCCGCCAGCCCGGCCGCAGGGGGAGGCGCGGGGCGCCTTCTCCCCGCACAGGCCCTCCCAAGGCCGGGCACCAGTCGGGGAGACCCTCCCGCTTTCCTTCCTTCCTTCCTTCCTTCCCTCCCTCCCATATCACGGCTTTCACAGGGGCCGCGCTCCCTCCGCTGCCCATCGAACTATTTCCCGCACAAGCCTTCTCTCCCCGCCGCCACGACCGACCCGCCACAGAGGGCTCCAGCCTGGCAGGGGGCAGCCACGGCCCCGAGCCCGAGCACCAGCCCCGGGTGCGGTCAGGCTTCAAAGAGGAGCGGCCCGGGCAGGGACGCTCCCGGCCGCAGCCCGAGGACGACGCGCGGAGCAGCCACGGCCTCTTGCCCCTGTTCCCGCACACGTTCGCCCCGACCGCCGCCACACCGCCCGGCCCGGAGGCTGCAGGGCCCGGCCGCGCTCCCCGCACTCACCAGAAGCACTGGCAGCCGCCATTTGGAGCGCTGCCCGGCGCCCACCGCGCCCGCCAGCAGCAGCACCGCCAGCAGCCGCAGCAGGACGGCTCCGGGCCGCCGCCGCCCCCCGCAACGCGGCGCCGCCGCCATCCCGCCGTACGGAGGCCGCCGCGTTGGCCGCGCCTCTTCCGCTCCTCGCGGGGGGACGCGGCGGCCGTGGGCCGGCGGGAGCGGCGCTGGGCGGAGCCGCTCCCCGCCTCGGCCCGGCCTGTCACCGCCTCCGGGTGTCACTCGCTGACTCGGTCGCGTTCGGGTCCCGCAGTGCTCCCCGGCTGCCGCCCCTGCCGCCGGGCGGCCCCCCGAGCCCTGTCGCCGCCAGTGGGCTGTCACCCTTTCTCTCCGCGGGGGTCGCTCGGAGCAGCCCCACCATGGAGGCGGCCACGGCAGGGGAAGTCAGGTAACGCTGCCCGGTGGGGACTCCTTGGCCGATCCTCTCCTCGCTCCTCCGGTGTTGCCAGACTGGCTCCCCGGTTTCTGCGGAGAGCGGGCCCGGCTCTCGCAAGTGTGCCGGGGGTGAGGGGCGGGCGAGCGGGGCCGTGCCGGTGCCGTGGCGGTGCTGTCCCCGCGCCCCGGGCCTCAGAGCGGGACAGCTGCACCGCTGGAAGGCAGACGAGCTGCAGGGTTTTAAATGCGGCAACAAAGTCTCACGCACCTGGAGCAAAACATGAAAGGACGTATGTGTCTTCAGGCAAAAATGGGAATGGCTAAATTGTCTAAATATATGGGTTCTGTGAGATCTCCAATATTAATCCAGGATCTGTAATTGTGACTGAGTTTCAATGGCTGCCGCCTGAATTTTCTATGTTGCATGTATGTAATTAGTAAGTATTCTATAAGCATCAGTGCTTTGTCTACCAAACTAATACCTTATTCACTTCCATCTGTGTCTGAATTTAGCATGATCTGGAAAGTATTTTGATGATAGACACTACTGGCAGCCCATTTTTTTCAGGCAACCCAAAAAATTAGTGTTATCTAATAGGTCTAAAAGTTACCCCAAGCCTAGAGATAACATAGTGCTGTCAGCAGGGCCATCAGAAGCCCTCCTTCCTTGTCGGTCCCACTAAAGGTAGAAGAGGAGTGTGCAGGATGTCTTCCTTTCTGCCAGTCCTGCCTATTTCTCTATTCTTTTTACTGGAACATAATAATTAACTGTAATGACTGTAGAGAGAGGTCTGGCTTCAAAATGCAAACCCCCAAAAATTCAGTCATGCTGAAATTCAGCTCCATTAGTCATAGATTCAATCATTTCTTGAACTTTCGAAGTTTAAAAGGAAATGGTTCAGCATGGAACTAAATGTGTAAGAAGTTCTTCCCATATTTCAACACATTAGTTCAAATTTCAACACATTTTATGTTGGATCAGAGTTCTCTGCATTGTCTTTAATCCTGACCTGTCTTGAAGAGGAACCCTGACATCTCATCATTCAGCAGGTGTTCGGTGAACACAAGTAAAATCTTCATCTGCTCTTTCTAGTGTACAAGATGAGGCCGTGGACAAAAGCACCTTTAAGAAATGCAACCAGATTGCTTTTTACAGGTAAGGAGAATTGTAGTGTAGACTGGTGGTTGTTTTTAAACTAGTAATATTAAAAGATACAGGAAGTAGTTACACATTGATTCTTAATCACAACAAGTCTGCTGTTTTCAGGATTTATCTTTCAAAGTCAGCATTCCACTCACCTATCAGCAAACAGTAATCACCATATTTAAAAGGTGTAATCTTACATCCAAAATGTCTTCTTTTAATATACAAAAGAATCAGTCCTCTCATCTGACTAAGATCCAGCAATATTTTAACTATAGTTCCACTCAGATGCAAGTTGTTTTCTTGACGTGGATGTTTTTTGACTATCTGTAGTTCAAAACAGCAAAACACTCAATAGAAACCATTAGTCTGTGACAATAGCATACATGATTACAGTCTTGTTGAACAAGTACATTGGCCAGAATTGAGTGTCAAATCTAACTTCTAGTTCATTAGTCTCTTAAAGCTAACCTAATGTTATCTTTCTCATCCTATTTCTAACTGTGATACATCTCCTCAACCTTTTTTACCTCCCATCCTCCATTGTCTTCTATCCTGTGCTGCCTGACTGAAAGGAATGATTTCCCAGTGTTACACCAATTAGTCACTGATGTACTGGATTACAGTCTCAGATATTCATATCTGTTCTGCAGGAAATTATGTTCAGAAAACAAACAACAAAAAAAAATTTCAGTGCGAGCATGGCTCCTTTCACACCAAAACTTTCTAGAATGTCACCATTTAACATAAGACCTCTAATTTCTCAGGAGGAGTTTGCTACACATTGGTAAATATCAGATCCTGCCTTTGCTCTGCTTTTAAAAGAAATCCTTTCACTGATTGCTCACATTTGTGTTCCTGTTTGCAAGGAAATTAAATCAGTTTACTACTGAAGAAGCTTCTTTTTAAGGTAGCCTCTAAGACACTTATCTTCAAATAGTTCATAAAACCTGGGCTTGGCAAGGAGCATTCTACAAACAGCTGAAAGAGCCTCTGTTTCAGGGTTTCTGTCCTAAAAACATTATTGGGGCCAAAAGCCACAGTCAAATCTCTGTAGTCAGCAGACATGTTGAGAAACAATTTCCTCACTATGTATTCAGGAGGTTACAAATTACAAACATACACTGCTTCATCACCACAGAATGTAAAAAAAAGCTGTTCACCAGGGTTGCCGAGATATATGACAGAAAATGAAAAATGAAATTTCTGGGATCAGTGAAAGAGCAGTAACTGTAGAGCTAAGAATTTAATTGGACACTTGAATTAAGACTACTATTGTTTAAAAAACCCTATAGAGTGGTGATGGGTGACCAATCCCCTCTAACATCTCATTCATAAAAATTTATTTGTGCTCAGAACTATATTCCTTTTTTTCCAAGTTGACTTGAAGTGTTGATAACTGTATTTGAAAAAATTCAAGACAAAATTATTAAGTAAACATTTCTACCAGTACTCTGTCCCTCTATGTGATATAAACTACAAGAATTAGAGAGACTAAAAATAATTTTCTGTCTTGACAGGCGTCAGAAACTGTTATGTCCTGGAAAATCCTCATATCAAGCATTGCTGGATTCAGTCACATTAAGTGATGAGAATGTCAAATTCCAAATTATTCATGAGAAGACTAAGGTGAGATCCCACCTTGTTTAAGAGGGTGCTTACAGAAAGAGCAGTAAATATTATCAACAAGACTGATAATATTTGCAGATTTTAAGATTCTTCAGTGATAGATATTTAAGATATAATGCAAACTATAAGCTTAAATATGTCCTTACTGGTCAGTGTTTATTTAACAGCTTGAGACTGTGCAAGAGAAAGAGGTATTTTAAGGAACTTAAAAAAAAATTAATAGCTTTATGAAAAATGTGAATAGAACTCCTTTTAGCTGAAAAATGGTTTCAATTATTTTGAAATAATAAATTCTTTTTCTGTAATGGAATAAGAGGACATATATTCCAGCACCTCCTAACCATGCCTTTGTATTCCTGTGTTTGCTTAAAGGCAGTTTTTTGGAAAAAAGAAGTCATCTTTGCATTTAAGATGACAAACAGGAAGATGAGGGTCTTTTATTTCTCTAATTTAATGGTATAGCAGCTGGCACATTTACCCAGGGAACAGACAACCTAACCCATGCTCAGATTATGAGAGTTTGAAACTACAAGTCACTTTCATGCTCTAACCATCACACTGTGTAGATACTTTTCATAGAGGTATTTTCTGTCTCTCTTGTTAATCCTAACCTTCTTTGCAGTCAACACAGAAAAAGGAGCCTATTTTTTGTCTAGATTTTAAGGAATATCAAAGACTGAAGATTCTGTGGCTTCCTAGACTATTCGGGGGTTTATACAAAGATAGCATAATGTAAAATATTTCCTAGAAGCAGTGCCTGGAACTCCAAATGAATCTTTTCTGTCTTGCCTACTTTTCTTCTGGTTTTAAGGCTCTTGCATGCTTTCATGCCTTTGAAGAGAGCAGGACTGATTGGCTTCCACATAGTGGGAAAAGATATCAGGCTAAAATTCTTCAGCCAGTTTTGTTTCTCAAAGGAGGAGACATTAAGGATAAAAAAAAAAAAATCAGACTTGTGGTGTCTTTTCTAGAATAGAGTGACTTCCCAGATCCCTGAACTAAAAAATAGCAAATTACAGTGAGTAGGGCAGTATTAGCACATTTTCTTTAGGTGCCTTTCTGACACAGTTGATCAGTGTCAGCGCTGTGCATACTAGTGAAGACAGAGCACTGATGTTTTTGCAAAAAGTCCACATCTCAGGATTTTACCACTCTTACAGTGACAGCATAGTAGTGAATTTGTACTAACCTTGAGATTAGTGTACACTGTTGCTGTTTTCCATGTTGCTGTGGGGAGAGAGCTGCAAACTGCAGCTATGTGCACTTTGTAAGTTGAGGATAAAGCGTTTGTTTAAAAAATGTTGCTTCTTTGAAGGGGTGAAGTAGATTTAGCTGGTGTAAATTCATATGGATGATGATTTTTACTCAACAGTGCTAAAGAACATTAAATCAGAAAGCAGGCATGTTCATTTTTTTTCCAGACAGTAAGTGTTTGGTGATATTGTGTTAAAAAATAAGTTGATACTTTTTATCACTAACAGTTTATTTGTTTGTTTGCTCCCAGGTTCTTCTACAAGTAGAAATTTATGAAATAGAAGGCAATATTTTCAGGCTTAAAATTGATGAGGCTTCACCTCTCAGAGCAAGATACAAAGTTCCTGATGTTCTTGTAAAGGAACCTACCACCCAGAGGTAAGTGATGGGAAGATGATTTAGCACCTTAGTAACTTACACAGCTTCATTTGCAAGTGTTTTTCTTTGTCCCTCATTTACACAACAGTACAGTTGTCTCTCTACAATACAAAGTTGTTACAAGAATTAAAAATAAAAATGCATATGGTTAATTTACATAGGAGGAAGTTTTGTCGTACACAAAAGAAACTTGAGGCTATTTGACCCAGTCAGAAAATAGCCTACCTGTTACGATGGGTAGTTTTCACAGCAGTTCTGTAGCCACTTGTTGCACTATGCAGTGAACCCCAAGCACAGCATGTATTTCAGGCATTCTTTGCCTCAACATTAGCCTTGAGGTTTGTGTAATGCATGTGGATATTCTTAGTCCATCTTTTGTTTCAAATTGTTATTTAGTTACAGTGGATTCACATGTTGCTGTTGTTGCTTTTCATTTACCAGACTCTTCATATCCCACAAGGAGGCAGGTATTCTGGCACTGTCAAGTGTTAATGGGGACTACAAACTTCAAGTCACAGCACACCCCTTCCAAGTTGAGCTGCAGTCCAAGGGTGAGACTGTTATGAGCGTGAATTCCAATGGGTTGTTATATTTTGAGCACCTACAACCACCTCCCAGTGATAGGTACAGTATCTGTCTATTGCATCATCATATATGCTGCTTGTGCTGTAGCTGAAAATAAACAATTCTATGGAATTGCAGTTTCTGAAAACTCTTATGCGTTAAATTCTGTGTTCTCTTTTACTTTGTAAGTTTAGTAAGTATATGGTAAAGTTTTAACAAACAAATTCCAGATCGACTAGCTGCAGACTGTTTTAATCCCTTGCAGCAGCCATGTGCAAAATACTAACCTCATTTAATAGCCAATTCTGTAAAACACTAAAGTATCTTGGTACCCCTTGTATTTCTTGAGAATGAGCGATAGTAGTATGATGAGGTTATTAGTTTCATCTTTTTTATCACTAAACTTACTCTTTAGGTAAGTTTTATTCACTTTATAAGCTCTTGAAGTCAAGTTTTGTTCAACTTACAATGTGCCATGTAGCTGCAAGATTTGACAGGTCAATCACACTGCAAAGTGCTGGAAGGATGAGAAAGCACAATGCAGGACATGTCATGACTAGAAAAAGAGCATAGCAAGTGTATCTCCTGTAGAGCATTATTTCAAAACCAGAATGATAAAGAAGTGAGGATCTTCTGGGTCGGTAAAGTGCTTACACAGATGGAAATAAACATGAAAGGTCAAGAAGTCAACCTAACTTGAATATTGAGTGAAGGTTATTTTAAGGCATTGAATATTAAAATTGTTCACAAGTTAAAGTTCTCAGCTATGAAATTAATTTTCGGAATAGTCAAGCACCAAAACTCTTAGATAATGTATAAAGCAATGCATAGTACTATTCGAGTTTTCTGTTTGAAATCCTTGCTTATATTAACAATAAACTGATTATTTCTGTGTATTTGTGTTCACTAGAAAACCTACAGCACAAAGTGAGGAGGCAGCAAGTGATTACTTTAAGGTAACTCATACTTACTGCAATCACAGCATGAATGTTTTGTAAAAAAAGGAATTAAAATCACATTTTCCTTTCACCTGGTACTACATTTACAAATACAGTCTAACCACTTTCCAGTGAAATCCAAAAAGGACCTGGTATACCTATTGAGATATTTTGCAAATTCTTAGTTCAGTGAAGATTTATGTGTTTTACCAAGTCTGTAGAAGACATCACTCAGGTAGATCTAGCACAAAAATATTTTTTTCCGTGGCCTTTTTATTAATAATTTCTTTCTCTTATGTTCTCTTATTTGATCTGGAGTAGATATGTAAAAGGGAGTTTTGTAGTGATTCGGTCATTTTCAAATTCCCTGTTCCTTGCAAAGACAGTTTCAAAATAACAGTCAAAAACTACACCTCCACATATGTTCAGGCTTAATACAGAAGTAAGATTCTCTCTGAAAAAATATCAGGTCCTGGCAGTGCATAGAGGCACACTGCACTTTTCTGAAGAGGCTGAGTTATCTCTGGGATATAATTTTAGCCTTCCGTAGAGCAGATGGCTGCTTATTCTGCTATCCTGTTGTAAATGGCAAGAGCTATGTGCCTTCAGCTTATTTATGTCTAAGCTCTGAGTTCTGCCAGGGCAGTCACACAGCTGCAAGAGGCCACGCTTATTCTGAGATGAATGTAGAAAAGAAAACTAGGAAACACGCTACAAAAAGTGGAAGTCCTAGGACAATGAATGACAGGACACAAGGAGGCTAAAGCTATCAGTTACACACACAGGACTCCCAAGTCTCTGGAGAGTTTTTTTTGTTGTCTGACTTTAACTCTTTGGGGGAGTAGGTTGGTTTCTGTTTGTATGGATTTTCCTGTTTGGTTCTATCCATGCAGTTTTGCATTTCAAAAACGTATTCAGCATCCAGCAGAAACCCATTTGTACAGTGAGAATAATTACTCACTGGAAAAACCTCCCCGGGGAAATGGTATAGTCCCCATCACTTCTGGTTTTCAAGATTTATTTCGACAGGGTGCTAGATAATCTCATCTAGGCTCCCTTTCCCATTAAATGATGGACCAGATGATCTTCTGAGGCTCCTTCCAAAATGGCCTATTTTGTCGTTCTATGATTCTATCCAAGACCTCGAGTATTACTTTTATACTGTAGCAGATGCCATATGTGCAACACGTGCATATCAGTTTGGCAGTGTAAATTGCTGCAGCAGAATCTAAATGTGGTTTGGATTTATTTGTATTAACCATAATTGGCAAAAAAGCAGTTAACAATGGTGAAAAAACATACTTTTCTTAGAAATACACGATGTGAGCAGTTGCATTTGCTAGGCTTAGCTGTTTCTGTTTGTGCAGGAAAAACAAGAGGATCTAGGTCTCTGGCAAGAGAAATTTGGCAGTTTCTTAGACATCAAAGCTCATGGTAAGCCTCAGTTTAGTTATGAGAACAGCTTTGCTGCTTTGTATAAACCTGTGTTCGTTTGTCTGTCTGCTTTCTGTTTATCTGCTTAAAATTTATCAGTGTCTCACTCACTCCTGCTTTTCAGTTGTCTTAACTTTGTTTTAATCAGAAATCAGTGATGGGTAACAAATTTGACAAAAGTACTGCAAATATTCATTAGATTTCTGTTCAAGAGGGAACACAGTCAATGTGATCTGTTTCGTCAACTCACTGTCCCATTTCTGACACAGTATAACACTATGTGCTGTCTGAGTGTACATGTATATAATACATTATTTTCTTTGTATGTTCTTTTCTTAGTATTAGTACATAAGATTGATTTCACCTGTAGTTTATTCTCATGACATATCAGAAATCATGATATCTAAGCATTAATAATTGGCACAAAGAAACTCTTTTTAAGTGAGGACTACAAAAGGAAATACTGAGCAATCCTAAGAGATAAGGAGGTTACATACACATGAGTTCAAATACAATTTAAATTATCAATTACCAAAATGTATGACCATCTGCTGTCTGTCTCATTGTATTCTGTATTAATTAAGTTAGTTAGCTTTGTTCATTACCACTATCATTCAGAGTTCTATAGCAACCAGCACTACCCAGCAGCTGCAGTAGAGAGAGGGGGGTCTGAAAGCGATCCCTTTTGGTGACAGAAAATTCTTCAGTTCACAGTCAAGACAGAGAGGGCAGGAAGCTCTTGTCTCTATTGTTCATGCTGTATCTGATGTATTAGGCCAGCATCAGGGTTTTTTCTGTGTTGGAGGAATAAAGTCCATGTGGTCAGGTTCTGATCCTGAAGCCACTGCTTGTCAGTCTACAGGATCTCTGGTCACCTGCCAAAAGTTATCCTGGATTCAGTATTGTGACAAGATGATATCACTGGTAGGGACTCTTGTGCATGCTACTCCGCTGGCTGAGGCTGAAGAGAAGAGCAGTGGGAAACAGGCAGCTCAGACTCTGAAGTCCACTGTGCTGCAAAGTTTGGCTTTTATGTACTGGGATAGAAACAGGAGATAATTTTAAGCCTTTCACTGCAGAATAAAGAAGTGGTCCGTGATTATGTGGATTTGTCTGGGGGGGAGGTTCTGTTAAAGTGATTCATTTTATCTTCTTTAGAACTTCAAAACCAGAATAAATACAATAAAGTCTATTTAAAGCATTACCTCTGTGAAACAAAAGTAATAATGGAAGTGAAGTTGAAAAGAAGTATGAAAGAGTTAATTATTGCAACTTTCAGTTGTTTTATCCAGTAAGTTTGCTCTGCTCTGTTGCTTTCAAATAAGCCTGAGCATGGCACTCTATGTTCTTCTCTTTAATGTTGTTTCCACAGGTCCCAGTTCTGTAGGCATGGACTTCTCTTTACATGGATATGATCACGTTTATGGAATACCACAACACACAGAAACACTTCTTCTCAAAAACACCAGGTAAAGGTGCCATATTGCTAATGAGTGCAGTTGGGGTTTTTTTGTAGAGGAGAGCTATAACATTGTCTTAATACTTTAATGCAGACAACAGCTTCAGACATGTATATCATATAGTGTATATTTTAGATTAATTATACAGCAAACCAGTATCCATGTAGAGTAAGCTGTTCAGCTTTCTCTTTCCGCTCTGCAATTTCATAAATGGCCTCTTCTGTTATCCCTCAGTTTTCCATTCAGTTTTTTCTGGACTTCAGGATCAATCATGTTTTAGCAGAACTCCTAAAAGAGTAACTCGATGAGAGAGTTCAGAAATCATATTTTAGGATTTAGAGCAAACAGTCTCACTGGCAGCAAAAATCTTGTTTGATTCAGATAGCGAGGACCAAAGCAAAGAAGCAGTAATCTAGGCTGCCCATATTTCAGCTCTGGATGCCAAACAAAAGGCCACAATACAGAGTGTTTACCGAGTATTCACCAAGTTTAGCGGAATGGCAATAGAGTTAAAATTGGCCTGGTGCAGGATGCTTACACATAATAAATGCATCTGTTTGTTTGTCCTAGTGATGGTGATGCCTACCGGCTTTATAATTTGGATATCTTCGGCCACAAGATACATGATAAAATAGGCATTTATGGTTCAGTGCCCCTTCTCTTAGCACACAAGCCTAACAGAACTTCAGGGGTCTTCTGGCTGAACTCTTCAGAAACGCTGGTGGATATTAGTACAAAGGCAGTAGCTGAGGTGAGAATTATTCACTTTCCTCAGAATTTAATAACAAAAGAAAACACTTCAGGGCAGGGCCAACAGGAATGTAACAACATTATTGGAGATTTATCTTTTGCTCCCTAATGAAGAATTGTCAGTCTCTTCCTCCTGTTCTCCTTAGTTCTAAATTTGTTGTATTAAGCCACTGAAAAGAACAAAGAGATGAGTTATAGATCTTGTATCTTAACAGGTCTCCAGGAGAAGGCAAAGAGGTAATAAGCAGAAAAGATCTACACAGGTGTATGTAGCAGGCAGAAGAAAGGGTGGACAAAAATCTTGACAATCTCTTGTATCTAAGGAATTTCTCAAAGTTTTTAAATTCTTGGTATTGGCACACATTTCTGCTAAGCAGTCTCATTCTGTGAAATGTAATTGACCTTCAAGAAACATAGAATGTTTGGCAAAGAAATTCACTCAAACTCTTGAAACACAAACATGAATTCTATTAAAATTGAAACAATGAGGAAAAGGAAAATCTTGCTTTGTTCCAGCACCACATTATGTGGTTAAAATTATTAATTTTCTTTTTTACTTATGATATAGGTATTACTGAAAGATCCAACAGAAAATGCATAGTCTGTAATTACAGAAAAGTTTTAATTATTTTGCCCCTCATTACCCATTTTTCTTCATTAACTGTTGCTCTACTTTGTATAAGCAGTATGCAAGGTAAAGGATTTGTGAAGGATATATAAGAAACATTCAGTGTGTATTTCTAATGCGTGCCAGGTATGTGTTAGTGAATTTCGTGTGTTTCCGTCTTTGCTCCTTCATTGACTAAAAGTTTGGCTGAGAGAGATTCAGTTTTACCTTGGTTTCCTTCAAAGCACATGTCATCTAGATCTGCTGCAGAGACTGCTAAGCAGAGAGCAGTGCCTGTAACTGATGTACGCTGGATGTCAGAAAGCGGAATCATTGATGTTTTCCTGCTGATGGGACCCACTGCCTTTGATATCTTCAAGCAGTTTGCACAACTGACAGGTACTAACTCACGTAACTGGAGTCAGTCTGGCGCATTTACCTGGGAGATTCTCTGAGGAACATGCTGTACCCAAGAGCAGGTTAATATTTACCTAGCCCATTGTGAGCAGTTGTTCCCAAGCTGCAGTGTGTAGAGCAAAGGCCGGGACTTTGTGAAGACTGGCTTCCGTCCTTGTTTTCCCTAGCACTTGCAGCTGGTCAAACTTGGCCCTAATTGAGAAGCCAGCATAATTACTGCTATCTGAAACTGCACCCTTAGAAGAAGAGGGGAGATATAAGGGGCTAAAACTGCCAGTCACCATTAAGACAGGCCACCTTATAATGTGAAATGACTGAAGTTATGAAGTAATGTGTCCTGGACACTAGAGAAATAAGATAGTTAAGTGTCCACTGTGCCCCTTAGGGAAGGGAATACATCCCCATGCATATATGGGAAAGGAAAGAAACAAGAGCCTCTGGAAGAAAGTAAAAAAAATGGAGAAAAGGGGACTAACATTTTATGAAAGCAACATTCTTTGTGTACTTAAGAGAATTAAAGTACCTAAATATTCCTGGTAGTTCCTTAGTCTGTTAGCAATGTTTCTTTGCTGCACAGACGTTATGAAGAGAACGCGGTTCAGCTAAAAGGAAATAGAAAAGTAGCCAGGTTCCAAGAAGATCTCGCCAAGCAGAAGTGAATGCTCAGGAAAGTTTCCTAGCTCCCTTTTCCTGTATGCATACATACAAGCATGTTTGCTAATTTTAAAAATTCCTAACAAGTTCAGTTCCAGTGGTTCTCCTTGTACTGTAGCACCTGTGGACCTGTTTACACTACTCAAGTAGTCACAGAAATTGCATTGTACTGATTAAAATTTGTGTAATTGTTTGCATTAATGACAGATAAACTAATCTGGAATATTATTTATTAGAAAAAGATAAAGAATAAAATTATATTGGTTACTGGAATAACAGTTCAGCATCACGGAACAGCAAACTCCTTCTCACTCTCATTTTATCATTACAGCCCTTTGCTCTTTCTGACTGCTGAGCTCATTGTAATGCTCATTATTTCAAGAGTTAGTCACTTTGGTATGAAGAATTTAGGCCAGCATTCCCTAGCTCCAGAGATACACATATTAATCATGTTAACTTTTTCTAGAGTCTCTAGATAAATTCTTGAAGGATATTAACAGTTTTATCTTCATTCATATACTCTTCCTAGGCACTCAAGCCCTGCCTCCCCTTTTTTCTCTGGGCTACCATCAGTGCAGGTGGAATTATGAGGATGAGCAAGATGTCAAGGCAGTAGATGCTGGCTTTGATGCACATGACATTCCTTATGATGTGATATGGCTGGACATAGAGCACACAGATGGCAAGAGGTATTTTACTTGGGACAAAAAGAAATTCCAGAACCCCAGAAAGATGCAAGAACATCTGAAGAAGAAAAAACGCAAGGTAAAAACACTGGAAGAAAGAAAATATTTCTCTGTAGTGTGAGTCTACCCAATCTAGCTTTAACCTAAGTACTTCAGATATTGAAAACAGCTTAACTACAACAGAGTAAATTAGACTGTTGCTGTCTGATGATGCTTACAGCATACAGGCTATCATGTTTAATTCAGTTCTTCATGCCATTTTATTTTGTAGTTTGTTGTGTATCCTGACTATCAGGCTAAGTTTGACTCACGTGAAGCTCTGTCTTACAGAAGCAGTTCAGTGCCATGATGGACACAGCAGAAAATTTTTCTTCCTAACATGAGCTTTCACTGTTGGTAGTTGCTGTGCTTGCTTCAGCTTTGCTTTGTGTTTCTGCTTTTACAGCTAAAATATTTTCCTTATAATTATAGAGGAATTAAAATGCAGACAATATCTTAAAGTTGTAGAATTGCTTAATTATTGATCTTCGCCAAAAGTCAATGAATGGAGAAGTGTTGAAATAGCATTCAAGTTTTATAATCTCTCGGTTGGAGCTATAGTACTTTGTCAGCTATGCAGCAAAGCAGTTAAAGGCAGCAGAAAATAACTACAAAATACAGTATCTGTTGCTGTTGTATCCTACACAAACTAAAATATATTTAAACATCTTAAGGCATATGATCTTAAGCAGGCACATGAATGTGTAAGGCAGATATTTTCCCATTCACAGAATACAGCAGTGAAAAAAACACAGTGTTTTTAGGGGTTGGGATACTTGCTTTTACCTGAAACAATGGGGTTTGTCCTTTGTTTCAGAGAGGTAAGCCTGAGTTCATGCCCTCCTTATAAGGTCAGCTCCTATATGTAAGTCTAGCACAGTATATACAAGAACTGGTAACTGCTTTTTAAAATTAGTGACACAGCTGTCTTTTTTACCTGAGGTGAAATCATTCTCTGCCTTTTATCAAAAGTGAACCCTTACTGTTTTATTAAGCACAATTGATGCTAATCATGATTTTATTTTCTTTTCCTGTCAGCTTGTCGTCATTGTAGATCCACACATTAAGGTTGATCCCACATATACCCTGTATTCACAGGCAAAAGACAAGGGATATTTTGTGAAAGACAGAAATGGGCAAGATTTTGAGGGCATCTGTTGGTCAGGTAAAAAACCACTCTGTCTCCATATTTTAGCTGTTTATTTTAAAAATTTTGCAGAATACTGTAATTGGTATCCATGGAAGCGAAATTAAAGTCTTACATTCCTTACATTTTTTGTAAATATTAATAATTTCAAATTCTTTGTGGTTTCTTTGATATAGTCATATTCTAATTGCCTCAGCTGTATAACGTCCTCTGTTACATCTATTGAATCTGCAGATAGAACCAGTACCTAGAACTAAAAAAATTGGATTTGTTTATGAGAACAACCATTCCTCTTCCAAACTTGTCTTGGATACAGAAATGCAGTCTGATCTGTTGCAGTGAGCACAGCTTATGTAGGGTGGATGAAATTAAGTGAACCCCTGGTACTGAACCTTTAATATAGTGATTTGACATGTTATTTTTCATAAGGAGATCTCACTGGGTAGAGGCAAAGCAGGTTGTCCCACTTCTTTACAGACAGGAAGCTCACAGTCCTGGCAAAGGAGCGATTATGGGAAAATTCAAGGACATGTTACAACTTCTAGTAGCAGGGCACGATGTAGTTATTCAGCTTCTCAGTGACACTTTCCTGTTTGAGTTCAAAATACCAGGGATGTTGTCTTTCCCTGGCTTCCTGTTCACATCTGAACATGTTTCAGACTGTTAGCAGTCATCCTTAAAGGGTGCTGAACTTCAGACCTCAAGAATCTACATGTGTTGATAGGGCAAGGGGTGTATTGAGTTCCAAGTCAGCCTGGAATTTGCTCTTGAGCTTTTATTTCAGAAACAATAGTGACTACATTATTGCTGCTGGTGAAAAGCATTGTAGCTTTAGGCCACTGTATTTAGGTGCAAAGACAATGCTCTTAAAATCAGGTAAATAATTGGGATCTCCGATATCCACAGGTTCCTCTTGCTACCTGGATTTCACCAATCCTGAAGTGCGAAAATGGTATGCAGATCAATTTGCCTTCAAAACATACAAGGTTTGTATTTATTTGCTCTGATCTACATATCCCAGAAGGCCTGAAAATGGAGAAGAAAAAGAAGATACTGGCTAAGCAACTTGTTGGCTTTTGTAGCTGTATTATTGTAATGTAGAGGAAAATATCTTGATAAGCTGAAGCACCATAGAAGGATTTTCTCCATGGACTTGTCTCAACTAAGATAGTTGAAATCCGTATGCCACCAGTGGACATGCTCACTTAGTTGCAGCAGTAGAAGGGACAAACTTCAGGCACTTTAAGAATCACCTGCTGCATAATCTAATCCAGCTGCTGCTATTTCATCTTTTACTACCGTGATAGCACACAAAGAGCAATGTGGAAGTGCTCTCTCATAGCTCGTAGTCACTTTATTCTGACCGTCCTGCCTAGTGCTGAAAGTGTCTGATCAACCACTGCTGGACACCTCCAGTTCCCCCACCCTGCCCCAAAGTTCTAGTTTGCAGTAGAGTTGTTGAAACCACTCTCCTAGCAGACATGCATGGTACATATTTCCCAGACTGCTTTTCCTCTCCAGTTTTTTACCTCCGGCCTTCTCTGATTTTTCCTCATATCTGTTTAATACTTCTCTTTTCCCTACCTCTTTCCCTCACCGGAAGGCAGAAATAGCAAGTGCCTACTGAGTTTGTAAGAATTGCAAAAGGCAAGTGGGCTTGCAGGCTGCTACCCTGACCAGAAGGGCCTCCAAGAGAGATGAGATGAACAACTGGCAACTTTCAAGTGACCTCAGAAGTGTAATTACCATGTCTTGCTTTACTGCTGCTGTTTCTAGTCACACCCCAGACTGGTCTGACACCCACTAGAGATAAACACACTAAGTCACAGCAATGGCTCTGTCATGACCTAATTGCAGCCCTGTTTTACAGGGATCCACTAATATCCTCTTTGTATGGAATGACATGAATGAGCCTTCAGTCTTCAAAGGGGCAGAACTAACAATGCAGAAAGATGCTGTGCACTACAATAACTGGGAGCATCGGGAAGTACACAACCTCTATGGATTCTACCAGGTAGAGTATCTGGAGACACAAACAGCAGTCACTCCCATGGAGTATGTCTAATGTGGTACTTTACACAGTACTAGGTATTCTGTAGCCTTCATCAAGGATTCTGCTGTGCTGGATATTGCAATATTTGGAATAAACTATGTGATTGGTCACAAGAAAATGTGACATCTGTGCCTTTCTATCATAACAATGTAAATTACATCGACTGTGACTACACAATATTAAGAATTTTTCATTCAATTATATTCTAATAAGAATTTGTTGCTTTAATAATAGGTATTATTTGTGGGTTCTTAATTTTTCTCAGTTGGAAGGGCTAAAGAGGCAGTCTAGAAAATACCCTAGTTAAAAAGTTCATCTTCCTGGCTTTTATATTCATGATTTTCAGCAAATGGCAACTGCAGAAGGACTCATCAGACGTTCTTCAGGAAAAGAGAGGCCATTTGTCCTCACACGATCTTTCTTTGCTGGATCACAGAAGTATGGTAAGGACTAGCTGAATGCTTTCATTGCTGCTTTGTTCTATTAAGTTTGATGGATAAGAGTCTAGAGAGGAGAGAAATTGTCTTAGAAATGCTGACATGGTGAGCTCATAAGAGAGCAAGTGATTAAAAAAATCAGGAAAGGCTAGCAAAACATGTACAAGTTAAAGGCAGAATAACAACCTTCATCCTGTGGCAAACCACTGCCTGCTTTTTACCACATATTTCAGGAACATGCATGTATAAAAAAAAAAAAGTTCCAATGTACAGCAGTTCACGAGTGGTTCATGTCTATTCTTGTCTTCTTTCCTTAACTGCAAGCATAAATTGAAGTATACGCTTGGTTTTCCTGCATAATGCTGAAACTGGGTATTTCCAGGGGCAGTGTGGACTGGAGACAACACAGCAGAGTGGAGTTACTTGAAAATATCCATTCCAATGCTTCTTACCATCAGCTTGGCAGGGATTTCCTTCTGTGGAGGTAATGTGTTTCTCACTAAGCATAAATGGTGTCACCAAGCTTGTATTCCCAACATAGGCTTCAACACAGATGGTGGAAAGCTCAACAGACCAGTGCATTTCCAGACAGTTTCACAGATCAGTCTGGTTTCAGAAGCTTGAAACCTGGCTGTCATCATCATTTCTCCGCTAGCTCTAACGTGATGTTCATGTCCCTCCGGAGCAGCAGTCCTCAGGTGGTGTTCTGTAGCATCATTGTGACAGTCCTCTGTCACTGAGAAAGGTACTCAGCCTTCAAAAGCTCTCTTGAGATTTTTTTTAAAGGATAACTTGTTACACCAAGCAGAACAGCGAGCACACTGTGAAATGCATGGATTTTATACACTTGGAATGCTTGTTAGAGGAGAGTTTCACATTTTTCAGAATAATTTCCAAAAATGTGTATTTTTATTTGTCTGCGCAATATCTAGCTGATGTGGGAGGGTTTATTGGAGATCCAGAACCAGAATTACTTGTTCGCTGGTATCAGGCTGGAGCCTACCAGCCCTTCTTCAGAGGTCATTCTAACATGGAGAGCAAACGGCGAGAACCGTGGCTCTTTGGGGAGAAGAACACCCAGATCATCAGGAAAGCCATTAGAGAGCGCTACGTCCTCCTGCCTTACTTATACACACTGTTCTATCGGGCACACACAGCGGCTGAACCAGTTATGAGGTAAGAACATAAGTCAGGTGATTTAGTGATTATGTTCAGGAAGTTACTTGGAGAAGGGAAGTTAAATTAGCCTCTCTTACTTTTGTGATTGCTTATTTGAATATTAAAAAATTACAAAAACACACACAAAAATTATAATAATAGTGAATTCTATTTTCATGCATTCTGCAAGCTTTACTAGGGTTCTCAGAGGAAAATTATATGTTTTGGTTTTTTTTCCAAATGACACCTGGAACACACTAATTCAATAAACACTTCACTGTCTTTAAACATGTTTTTAAAATACTGTAGACTTCAAACTTCCCGTCATGATAAAGAACATTATGTAGTAGTCCAACCAGTACATAAAACAGTGCTTAATGGACTCTGAACTTGCTGACCTAAATATGTAAATGCCATTTTGCCCCTCATGAAAATACTTGTTACTGCTTAATCATTATTGTTCTAAAAGCTTACATCACATTAATAAGTTCATAATTTATGTCTGCAGTATCCCTTGTAATGTTTCTCTTAGCAGAGTATCTAATAATATAGAACAGAAATGAAATTAGAAAATAAATTTTTGTTCTGCTGCTCTCTAACCTCTAAGAGTGTGCTTCAATGGAACTGAATCCAGCAATTCTTTCAGCAAGAGATGAATGTCAGTAACCTCCCTGCTATTGATTTCTGTGTCTTCGAGGTTGCCCTAGAACTGTTCTTTCACACCACATTTACCTTTACGTATTGTTATGCAGATACATCTCCTAAGTTTTAAAAACATAAAGGTGCTTTTGGGAATGGTTGAGTGATTTGGGTTTTGAAGATGATTTGCACATATATAGGCCAAGATGCACCTGTTGTATGTGCTGACATAGACAGTGGGTTTCTGTCTTTCTTGAAGTGAAGCTTATGTTGACATGTGAATTGCCCACAGTATTAAATAACACTTCTATTGTGTTAAATTTGGTGCAGTAGGTACAGAATTAGAGAGGAAACATGATATTTTTCTCACTAAGACATGCAGAGTGGAAAATGTGTCTCATTAGCAGGCACAGGAGGAGCAGGGCTGCATAGAACAAGTGGATGCCTATGAGTAAGAAGGTGAGCCAGGCTTTTTGTGTAAGGAAACCCAGACCCTGTCTCTCAATGAGGTATCATTGTCATAATCTCTCAGACTTTAAATATACAACTCCTGTTTTTGAGAAAGACTGAAAATTAACTTCTGGTGCAGGTTTTTCAGGTGTGACCAGGAGGAAACTTGCTATAGAAGCAGCAGTGAGCTGTTGAGAACAGGAAGAACTGTGCTGCAGGGACTGGCTCATCAGCTGCCAGCATTGCTGGTACACTGTATCAGAAAGGCTCATTCATCTCTCCTTTGCTAGAAGAAAGGTAGAAGTAGTGCAAGTTTGTAAGGAAGAAGGCAGGAGGGAAGAAAATGAGGCTGCAGGAGATGAAGTCATAGGTATACTGGAGTGTCATAAGCCATGTTGTACTGGGGACTCTTTTATCAGTGACTCAAAGGGGTACTTTGAGTCACCTGGCACAGAAGAGAACCTTGCCCTATCTTCAGTTCTTGGTAAGCTGTACCTTGGAAAGAGAGGGAGAAAATGGAGCCTGAAAATGCCAGAAGGACTTGAACGGGCTGACTGGAGAGGAAAAAGTAACTGAATTCCACTATCTTTCTTTCTACAGGCCTCTCTGGGTAGAGTTTCCAGGAAAAACAGAAACTTTTGACGTGGAGTATGAGTACATGCTGGGTAAGCAGGTGTCTTATTCTCTGGAATTTGACTTAAATACTTTTGAGGTGGTAAAGTATGCATAACAGAAAACACAAAAATTCTGCCCAAGACTTTAAAAAATTATATTGTAATTGAATATAGAACTTGAGACCTCTTTAAGGGACCTGGTTTTAACAGCACTTTGAAAGTAGGGGGTCATATAAGATGCAAAAATTGAGTTTTATCTCACTAGTCACTTTGAAAAAACATGGTTGGGTTTTACCTGAAACATGAAAGTTCACTGTAGCAGCTTAGACCATAGTCTGTTCAAAAATGGCAGTAGCAAACAACTACCACCCAAACACGATTGTTTTTCACTCCGGTATGGCTGGTTGCTGAAGTCAGGTAGCCATCAGCTCCTTACACATGCCATTTTTTCCAGTAGAAAGTGAACCTAAGCATATGGCATGCCCAAGCAAGTTCCTAAAATGGTTATGGGAGGCTGAAAACCCCAGAGCACACAGTTTCTGCTCTGGTGAGATGCAGCCTTGAGGACCACAGCCATGTTCATGGGTTTTTTCCAGGAAATGCTTTGTTGGTACATCCAGTCACAGAGAAAGAGGCCAAGACAGTGAGTGTTCTGCTTCCAGGGTCAGAGGAGGTAAGGATGAATATGAACTGCTCAGCTGTTCTGCTCAAAGAAGTATTTTATGCAGGAACCTTCCAGCTCCCCATCTTGTAACTGCTGAGCACTGCTGCCATGCCAAGTGCTGGCCAGCCATCCTGAGCCATTCTGAACCCTTCCTTCCACCTTGATACCTTGCATGCTTGGCTCACAGGAAATTTACTTTCTTGCTTGTCCAAGAGCTGCTGCACAAATCTCAGATTCCCTATAATTTAAATGTTCTCTCAAGGCTTGCTGCTTCTCACTGAACACCATAAAACAGCTTCACTAAATTGTCAATTTCCTGTTTTCATGTATTTCTCTTTGGGTTAAACTTCACTTTTTATGTGGAAAAAAGGGAACTTTGAAGAAAGGTCATAAGGAAATTAGAGGGAAGCTGTGGGGAGGGAAAATTTTAACAAGGAAATACAAGGCTCAGTAGCCTGGAACATGTGTAACAAAGACTGACATACAGAGATCAGTTCCTCTCTGAAGTAAAAGTATTTATCCACAGGATGGCACAGTCGTCCACTCCTACAAAGAGTGTTAACGCTACAGCAGCTGAGAGGTGGAGGAAGGGAAATAATTTGGGGAAATAAGGGAAAGCCTGAGACTCTAGAGGGTAAACAACAAAGGGGAGTGTGTGACACCATGCAGAGCCTTGTGACTCCACTAGGGCACCTGAGGACATGTAGAATTCTTCTCAGTGTAGGGAGAAAAACAGACTAGGCTCTCCAAACAAGAAAAATATTTTTATCAAGGTCTCTGTAGGAATTGACTGCTTGCACACTAAAAGCAGTTAAACCTCCTGGCAAGTGTGTGTGGGAAGTTCCAGTGCAGCTCTTTTTTGTCACCTGTTATTAGCAACTTTGTTGTTAATTTTCACTTCAATATAAATATACTTTTTCAGGAACTAGATTAAAAAAAAAAAGCGTTTCATTGTTTTGCACTCCAGATGCTTTAAGACATACAAGATATTATGCAAACTGTAGAAAAGATCAGATTATCTTTGTGCTTCAGGAATGAGAATTGATTCTTTCCATCCAAAAGGTCATTTATTTGAAAAGTGAATGTTTCCTCTTGCACATCAAATGGGTTGTTAGGAACAGTGACAGGTTAAGCAGGAGAGTAACTGCATCTGCAGAGGGAACAAATCTCACCATAGATGTCATGCTCATTATTTTTTCATTTTTTCTAGATTTGGTATGATTTCAGAAAATTTAAACGGATGGAAGATGCAGGCACTCTGAAGATCCCAGTAACACTAGAGAATGTATGTTTTTGTTTTAAAATGCTACTTCCTTTGAGCAGAAAAAACACCTTAGCTTTTGTTTTGTCAATAATCATAATCAGAAAAGTGACATTTCAATTTCTTTGTAGAAATGTAACCTAAAATAGCTGTTTTTGAAAAGTCCCATCTCCTTTATTGCTAGATAGAACACTACTGTGTCCTGGTAGTAAAGTGAGGTGATGTGAGGGTGACTCTTCCAGGCAAAATTATTTTGCTTATACACATACAGAAAGTTACTACTATTCCCATTGTTAATTGAACCATTGTCTCTATATATTTGTCGTAGAAGTTCACTTCTAAATTTTGATAAGAGAAAACTTCAGCTATTCCTGATCTATGTTAAAATTATATGATCAGAGTATATGAACCTTTCTACCCTGGCTTTGTTTTTCTCAGATTCCTGTGTTCCAACGGGGGGGCACTGTGATACCTCTGAAGACCACAGCTGGGAAATCCACTGAATGGATGATAGATATTTCTTATGAACTCCATGTGGCCTTGGACACAGAGGTACTTTGAGATAGTGTTCCCTTTTTACAAAGATGTCTTCTACTCCATCTGACCTTTGTAGGCCCTTACTGCCTATTTGATCAGCACAATGGTATCTACATCTGTATGCCCAGTGGCTCTTCTCCACTTCTGCAATTTGAGAGGACTTCCACCTCTCCTGCACTCTTCCTTCAAAGTGAGGCTGTCTGAGTATAGCAGAGGCAGAACATTTTTCTAACCTTTCTCAGCCCTCATCTAGTCCCTTGGAGGAAGGAGCAGAGAATGAGCAGGCCACAAGCTTCCCCTTGGACATAGAGAGAGAGCTTCCTGCAACTGTCTTTTCTAATAAATGAGGTGACACCTGACACTGGCATCCATTTACAAAACCGAGATGTCCAGCACTCTCGGAGTTGGACTGCCTGAGCCTTCCAGGGATACAAGTTGCTAAAGAAAAATAAACACACATCTTCAATATGAAGTGTAACATATAGTGAGACATTTTTAGTTTCATTGTTCAGCACTAGAAACTGCTGTTAATTTGTGCTCCTTCTGGTGTGTTTCACAGGCCTGTGCCATAGGTGAGCTCTATGTAGATGATGGACATTCATTTCAGTACCTCCACAAGAAGCAGTTCCTATATCGGAAATTCACTTTCCACAAGAACATTCTCACTTCCAGGTAACAGCAGTTGTGGACAAAAGCCACCCATACATTGTCACTGGAAATATCTTTTCTAGTTCATGAGGCCTTCTTGCAAATGTAGCAGTATTAGTGTCATCTACTTCTTAGTGAAGTCCCAGAGTGTGCAGAATCTGTCATAAAACTGCAGAGATAAACAATGTTCTGCATAAGTCTAAGGGCAGCAACACATGAAATGCTGAGTTGTCTCATATTGTTTCAGTCTAGTCATATTGTTTCAGTCTAGTCAAATTAGAGATTCTGCAGATTTATTCAAGTACAAAGAAAGTCATTACAAAGGGTAAAGCCCATCAGAGAGACAAAAGAAGGTAAACCAGGAGATTTGCAAGTAGGCAACACCTGGAGTGGTTTTTGTTCTAAGGTGTAGTTTTCTAACATAATCTGCACTGAGAGAGTGGTTGGTTACTGGAACATATTTCCCAGGGAAGTGGTCAAGGCATTAAGCCTATCACAGTTCAAGACACATCTGGATGATGCTCTTATTCATATGATTTAATTTTAGGTAGTTCTGGAAGGAGCAGGGAGTTGGGCTTGAATCTCATATGTCACTTCCAACTTGAGATATTCAATGCTTCTGTCTGGGCACCACAAACACATGCCATTGTATTCTCCAAAAGTAATCCCCAAATTTCACCATGTATATTGGCATGAAGAAAAGCACTTAAAAGGAGGCACAAGCAGATACAACCTGCAAAGGCTGTGTGGCAAAACCTAAAAGCCAAAAGGAACCTTAGCTGCTTGTGAGGAACAAGATGCTAGATACCTCACTATAACACTTTTACTATTGAAGTATGGTGCCAATGGGGCTGTGCAGTGCATAAATGGTGATTCTGCAGACATTCTTTAGTCCTTCAGGGTTCAAATGTATGCAGACAGTGTTCCTAAAGCTAAAAATATAGCACAGAGCAAAACTGTAGTCTAGTTTGGATAATTTTAAAGTATAATTCAAATCTCTTGATCTGGAATATTCAGTCTGAAGATCTTAAAAAATACAGCATGGGAAAGAAAAATTTTGCTAAATTGCTAGCAAATGTAGAAGTTGGAAAAAAGTAATTTTCAGATGAATGATACAACATTTGTTCACTGCAAAAAGTTTCATTTTGATTTGAGTTTTTTTGAGCTTTTTAATAAAAATTAAATTAGTTACAAAATGAAAGATAATTTTGCCTCAGATTGAAACATCTTACTTGAAAAAGTGTTAAAAATTAGCTTTACATTTTTTCCCAGGAGTTTTAACTACTGTTTTGTGAAAATCCAGAACTTTCCTAGTAGTCAAAGCCATACTTTTTGCCATAAAATACCTTCTCAAACTTTTTCTTCTGTATTTGTTAAATCTGATATGTGGTGAAAAATTAGGTGACAGTGGGAGAAAGTTTTACTTGTTTTTAGGAGAAAGGTAAATAGAGGAAAGGAAACCAGTATAGGAAACTTTCAGGATGAGACCAAAGTAGTACTTTCTCTGTATGATACTGAACCTCTACTGTTGGCCAAAAACTAATGTATATAAAATAATTTTCTTTTTTCAGCTGCGCCGATGAAAGCGGACAATACCAAACCTCATGTGTGGTTGAGCGGGTGATAGTTCTGGGATTTGGAAAGCAACCTACTTTTGTGACAGCCAGTTCCAAGGGTAATGAACTGACTTCTATTTTACTACAGTTCTTTGAAATCCTGTTGCTCTGCAGCCATTCACTAGAGATGTCAAACTGACAGCTCTATAATGGAAGTGTTACAGCATACAAAGCCTCTTTGTTTAGTTTTCTTTGCTACTGTTTTGGTATCAAGGACAGAATTTAGTGAAAGGAGCCAGCAGCTATTATTATTATGTGCAGAACTGAAGCACACTGGCTTTGTAAGGCAATAGATACATCAGTAAAAGTGGTTTGGAATTAACAAGTTCAGACAATGTTGCCCTGCACGGAACATGACCAGAGATAGCATTTCAAATGAAGGCCCATTTGCTCAGATCTGTAAACCTGCCTTGTCTAGAACAGGAAACTTGCAGACAAAACCAGATTTCTTGCTTATTCAAAAGCTCTGGAGTTCTTACTTATGTGGGGCTCTCTAGAAGTTGTGAGGGATCTTATATGGATAGGCAGTGGCATCTACAAGAAAGGGCTTCTAATTTCTGGTTGATTTTGAGACATGTTCCTTCACTTTGGGAGTCATGGAGAAATGGAGTTTCTGCCTCTACCTGTCAGGGGTGTTTGGAGGAAAACCTATGCAGAAACAAGGGTTATTTTTTTCTGAAAAATCCTTTAATAGTACCACAGTTTGACGTACCATAGTTTGAAAGATCAGAGAAAGAGAAATAATTATTTTCCAGTTCTGCTGCATTCTTATGTGTATTCTGGGCAGATTTGTCTTCTCTTTCTTTTTTAATCGATTCTTTCCACCACTGGCAGGGTCAGTCAGAATTAAAAACTGAAGAGAGTCATATGTAACTGTGTTTCAGAAGAGTTCTTCGTAAATCAAATAGTAAACTCTCTTGTCCTGTTCAGGTGGGAAAGAAAAGGAAGTGGTTTTCACATATGATACGAAGACCTCTGCGCTGACACTGGGAAACTTAGCCCTGAGTGTTGATGCTGACTGGGAGATTTGTATCAACTGAGACACAAGTTCTTCAAAGAAGCAATTCATTGAGAGGTTGAGGAGAAATAAACTGGGAGGACTTAAAACATCCACTTGAATCCAATCAAGTCAACAAATATTTTTTCCACTGACACTCCCCAAACTAACATTTCCTACAATTTTTCTTTTAAAGCACTATTTTAAACTTGGATAGCTCTTCTATTCAGCAAAAGCAATATCATTAGGATTGTATCTTTGGGGAAATAAGCTAAATACCATTTGCTTCAGGCTAGCGTTAGTTAGGCAGTAAGCTTCAGTTCTGCCTTCACTTGCACTAAAAAATCATGAATTGACGGGGTGAAATTGGGGCTCATTGGCACAGGGCTTAATGTAAGTATTTGGAAAGTATTATTCAGAGACTGGAGCACTTGAGAAGAGATCTGGGCCAGTTTGACAAGCAGCATCAGTAGATATGCCAGATGCCGAGGTTATCACCAGAGTTCTGCTTGCAATCTGCCTTGTGAAAACAAACACAGAAGGAGCCACCCTGTGTGGTTAGACACTTCCCTTTTCCAGTCCTTATGACAACACAAAATGAGCTGGTCTGTACAGGAAAGTGAACAACAGGCTCACTGAACAGTTCAGTCACTGGAGGTAAGGTTTGAGTAGGTTGTGCCAGTCACTTGTGCAATATTAGAAGACAGTGACATGGCAGTGCAGAAGGCTGTCCCACAGCTGCCTTTGAAACTTGGATTTTGAAAAGGCACAGGTCCACATTAACTGCAGTACTGGCTTAGGATAGCAGCTATACTCACACGGAAACATTTTCAATGTTATTGCTCCCCTCTATCTGCAAGTACTACTTAAAAAAAAAAAAAAGTCTTTTATTAGGAAAGAATTGGCGTTGATGATTGAGTGTCATTGATCAAAGCCAGCCCAGGGAAGCAGCTATACTCCTCCATATCTTCCAGCTCCTGCCAAGGTTTAGCTTCCATTACACATGTTTTAGTACTGTCTTGATCAGTTTTTAGTATCTGGCCGAGATTTGAGCTTGGCATTTATGGAGCAGTTTAATAATAATGGGATTAATTCTACATTTAGCCATCCCACTTCATGCTTTTCTCCCATTCTGTTACAACGCCAGCCTAATGTTCCCTTGCTTCCTTTTCACACCATCTCTGCAAAAAGAACTGGTTTGTCCTGATGCTTGCTTCCCTTGCAAAACTAGGAGACATCCTGAGTCCCACATCCACTACATCCTGCCCGTTCCCTCAGGCCTTTCCATACTAGGCATCCCTTTTCACAGGCTACCATTGCTCTACAGTTTGTTTGCCCTTTCCATTTGCTACATTTGTAAACTACGTTATTTTAAAACCAGTCTGCTTTGAGTCAAAACTGAACATGCCATCAGTTGGGTTTCTGAATATAAAAGGACATAGTTTACTTAATTTGTTTTAGTAAGATAAAGGACTATTTTCTAAAAACACTGGTAAATTAACTCATAGGAAACAGAAAGGGACAGTCACAATTTTTGCCAACATAACATTACTAAGTTCCCTGTGCTTAGTCAGTCATTCACACCTGCTGCTGTTTGTCCTCTGCAGGACAGACTTCTGGGAATAGCAACTGTGAGAGCAAACTGAGTGTTCCGCTCTTGACGACTCAAGTGTAGCTTGCTCCCCACCAGACCCTTAAGTTCTTTCTTTTTCATTCTGCAGAGCTGTTTGTCAGCACCTCCTAGGAGACCATGTGAGCCTCTGCTCCAGGAACTGGCAACATAAATACTGTTGTGCTTAATGCAGCTGAGTTAATCCAGGTAGAACAGTAGCAACAGAGACAGACACTATTTTTCTATCAGTTTCTAAGCTTTAGTTGATGATTTCTGAATATGTTTAAGCATAGCAGTGCTTCTGACAGGATATAATTATTGTCTGGTGCATTTTAATGAAATATTTTAACTGCTCTTTCTCAAGTTGGAAAGTGAAATAAAGTAAAAACGAAGTGAGTTACATGCCTTATTCCTTCCAACTTTCTTTCTGCTGTTGAGAATCACTACCGAGTATTCTTCCAGGGGTATCTGGTTAAAGTGAATGCTAAAATGACTAGCTTTTATACTCTGGCCCTCAGTATGATATCTGCACCATGGTAAGTAGTCATGGGTCAAATTTTCAGTGGTATGAAGTGCATAACTTCTATGAATTTGATTAGGAATGAGTTGCTCAAAATCATAGCAGTTATGTCTTTAAATCTGAGGAAATAAATGTCAAAGAATATGATTTACATTGCTATTCGTAGTAACTCACGTACTTATCCATGTATTTATGCCATAATTGAAGAAATAAATTTTTAGTATATATTTACAAAAGAAATAATTGAAATAAAGTAGTGAAAACAACTGGAGAGAAAACTTCATTAAAATTAACTAGCAATATTAACATCATAGATTAGTTCATTAAAGATTAGTTCATTTTTGTTCTGTAAGAAACTACTATTTCTTACAAAAAAAAGGACTCCATAACAAAACCGCCTGTCCTGTAACAAATAAGAAAAGGAGAAATTGTATTTTGAACAGGTGTAACTCCTGAACATACCTAAAGAGCGACATTGGCTTAGAATTGAGAAGTGCATGTCCACCTGCCATTCCACATGCAGTCGCTGTCTGAACTGTTAGCTATAGCAGTAGCAGCAGGTCATACCCTGACACTTGCTGACCATCCCAACAGAAAAAAAACCAAACAAAACCCACTGCTAATCATTCACTTTATCCTCCCCAGCAGCCCACAAGGAGTTTGTCAAATGTCAGACCTCTCCCACTGACAATTCTTCTGGAAACAGAGCTCTGTATATGAGAATAAACAGAGGTACTGTTACATTGGTCAGAAAGGGAGAATATGAAAGAAAGAACATATGCACAGGCTGCAAAATGAGCATCTTTGCTGAAGCTGTGCAGTGAAAGGCCCTTGCATCATACTACTTGCATTGCAGAGTCAGATGGCTCCTGTAACTTTGGTATATCATAACACACAGAGAACAGCCCAGTTTCCACACTAGACCCTTTATAAACTTTTCTGCCCTTACACAAAAAGATGCCTTTTATATGAGAGGTAGCTATTATCAGGTGAGTTTTAGTGCTGCCAAGCTGCTCTCTAGAGGAACCAAACCCAGCGGGCAGGTATTGACCTGACCTCAGTAGCATCAAATTACCACCTTTTTCACCATTAGGAGTGTGTCTTTAGATAATCCTCTCTAATAGTAAATATTTGTCTATATCTTTTCCTCAGCAAAGGGTAGAAACAAGTAGAGTACAACAATTCCTTTACGAGTGGCAGGATGAGATTATTGCCTGGCAGTACCTTATAAATAATGTTCCAAAGCCAGCAGGTGTGTAGCTTCCAGTTTCACTGTTATCTAGTTAAGAAAAATATGAACTGCTTCCACCAGGAGTCGGCCCACACACAAAACCTGTCCCAGGAACTTGCTTGGCCTCAGCACAAGCTGCACAGAAGTTTGACACCATCTCACTAACCCCCTCCCTCTCATTTTCCCTCTCTTTGCCTGTAGTTATTTTTAGATTTCACGGGTTAAAGCTTGTCTCTTCTGGACACTTACACGCACAGGGCAGGCACACAGGCATGCTGTAGATACTACAAGTCAGACACAGGACTTAGCCAACAGATCATCTTGTCCCACATCAAGGAATAAATCCCAGTTTCTTATGACAAACTACTGTCCATTAAGAGGATGAAAAACCACATGGAATTTTCTGGCTTGCACATTTGACTAGAAGACTTTCAACAGATTGATAAGACGGTTTACATAGCAACTTCCTCTTTTCTGAAATTTCCTTCCAGTTTGCAAGATCTTGCTTTCTTTCAACATTTGCTTTATGCCTGATTCCCATGCCGTCCGCCATAAATGCAGCGGTGGCTCAGCAAACAGCTGCTGGGTCAGTTCCCAGCCCTACTATTAGCACTACAACTGAAGGGGCAGGTGGGGGCACAGGGGGGATTTATTCTGCCATTATAAGTCGCAACCAGCCCATTATCAGTGTAAAGGAGAAGACCTATGAAGAGCTTCACAAGAAGTGCCTGGAGAAGAACATTCTCTATGAAGATCCTGATTTCCCACCAAATGAGTCCTCCCTCTTCTATAGCCAGAAAAGCCCTGTCAAGTTCGAATGGAAAAGACCACATGTAAGTAATATGTTTGCTGAGTGCCTTTTTCTATACATTGAAGTAACCACCCTGAGCTTACATTTTTGCAAGCTCAAAAATGTGTGTTGGGGAAGGCAGGCAGGCAGAATAAACTGGAGATATATTTCCTTAGAGCTCTCCTGGAAGATAACTAGCTAGGGCTGTGAAAGCTTGGAGAATGTGAATATAATGACTAAAATACAATAAACTGGAATGAAACAATAACAAAAAAAAGAGATGGAATAAAATAGGTAGAAAGAGACATAGGGAATTTAATTTTCTTCTTGCATGGTTTGCCGGGATTTTCTCAAGTGAAGCTTCCAAAGAAACACTCTCCTCATTCTGCAAGAAGTTACTGGGTTTACTGAGGCTTAATTTTTTTTAATACTACCTTGTTTCACTTACAACTTTATTTTAGCATTCTGCTGTTTTCCTAATGTGTGAAAGGACAAGTTATGATCTAAACCATACTTTTATTTAGTTGTTCCCAGCATTGCTTATCCAACTTGTATTGTTGGTTAGCATTTTACCCACTTAACATGAATGTGGCTGTTCTAATCACTATGAAGACTCACTTTTGGCTACTAGTCCCATTCATTTTTCCTATCCTGTGGGTATTCCCCAGGCAGCCTTCCTTTTCTTTTTCTTCTTTTTTTTTTTTGCCTGTCTCTCTCACGGACAGAGGACTAATTCTTCAATTCCCAGTTGATTCCTTGTCCTACCACAGGAGGAGTTATACTCTCTTCCTGTCATATCTGCTGGGCAGCTGCTTCCCTCCAGCCAGGCAGCCCCTGGGACACTGCCTTGGCCCCTGCCAGCTCCTGTCTTATAGTGAGGGTCCTGAGGAGCTTCCACAGCTCCCTCTCCCTGGCAGTTTTTGGCCACATCTTCTGGATTTGCCATTCTTCCCCTACACCCAAATCTGTACCTCAATGGCAAAGTCAGTGGTAATAGATAAAACTATTAGGAAAATAGATAAAACTGATTAGAACTGTAACTAAATAGCAAAAGACCAGGAACACTTGTGGGTGGTTGTTACAGCTGTGGAGGAAGGCTGCATGCTGCCATCACAACATCAACGTGAGCAATGTGCAGGGATCAAAATGAGTCCCCCATCTGCTATGCCCTGTGCATGTGTGCCCTGTTATTTCTTTATCATCACAATGGCTGCATCAGCCCCTGGAAATGTGTGTGAATGAGTTAAATGCAGCCACAAGTCACTCATCTTAAAGGGATGTGATTTTCCCTATTTCTAGAGAGGGAAGTGATACAGCAGTACAGTGCATGACTCTCAGCACTCTGGAGCAGACAGACTGCAAGTGTGCAATCAGAAAGCATCAAAACAAAACAAAAAAAAATGCACAGTGTAACTTCAGATTTATCTACTATTAACTGTGCATGCATAGATCAAGCCTTTGTCACTGGGAAGGTTCAGACATGGGGGTCTTTTTCCCAAAGATATTTCTTTAAGTCACTCATCAGCAAGTAAGCTTGGAAGCTCTGTACTTATTATTCATGAAGAAGAAACAAGCTGGGGACTGTTTAAGACTTAAAACACAACCTAAACATCAAAAACAAAGCTATCGACGTTCTTTTGACACAAGTGTTCAGGCACCTGACATATCTGTGGTGCCAGCTGCAAGTAGAGCAGAGGCAGGAAATCCAGAAAGCTGTAGTCTGTGCCTGTTGAGTACTGTCATGCTGTGAGATTATGCCTCCAGTCAGCCCTAACCCTGACAGAGACAGCTGTCCCTGCTGGGGACACACCAGGCCTGATTTGTAGAGATTCCTGTGCCTTCTGTAGCAAATGTGGTTGTTTTGAAACAAACTCTCTAATTCATGTCACTGCTGTACCCAGCAGGTGCCCAAAGAGGAGAGACTCACTCATCTGTAACGTTTTCTCCTTTTATCATATGTCCCCATCTTGTCATTCATACCACAAACACAAAGTGAGACTGCTCCTGGGCGCTGATGCAAAAGACCTGTATCTATTGGTGCTGATCTCTGACTGACCCCAGGCTTTGAAACTGTAGGTTACATAGCACTGGTAGGAGGACTTGTCTGATAATATGTACACACAGGTAGCCACTATAGACACGTTAACAGAACTTCATAAAGTCAAATGAATATAAAGTACTAATAGCGGGCTAAAGAGTGTTTTGCTAAGAGATTAAAGCAATCAGTGAAGCACCACATGTAAAGTCTCAACTGCACAGGCCATGTTTTGTAATATTCTGTAAAGATATGGACAACTTCTATTCTTACTAAATTGTAATGGCTTTTTTTTTTTTGCAAAGGAAGAAACTAGCTTATAAAGTGGTAATTTCAATAACTTTGAAATTTGGGTCAATAGTTGAATAAAAATGAGCTGAGATGCCCACTGAGCCCGATGTAAGCAACTCCCTCTCCCATTCGTGGGCTGTGGGGACCGGGGCCCTCTCTGCTTTCCCTGGCAATGTCTGTGCTGTGACTGGACCTTTTCCTTGGTGCTTCTGCAATTCATTAGTAGAGTGGTGAGAGGTGTCCAGCATCCCAGCCCCAGAGCTACCCCTTGCTCTCATGCATCTGGCCTTACAGACTGTTCTCTTTGCAGTCAGTGCTACCCAGAGGTCAGGTATTCCTCTCCCACCTCCCAAAACGATTGGCCTCTGCTGCTGCAAGGGCAACAAGTGCATGAGGGCTGGTCTTGTCTGTCACTGACAGAAGGGCAGCTGCCATGTAGAGCAGCTGTGAGCCTTGGCATGAGGGTGGCGAGAAGGCCTCTGTAATTCTACACGGCTAGTGACTGCCATGCCACGACATGAATGCACAGAGAAGACCTCCTAATACTCAATCCAGGCAAAGGCCAAGTGACAGCCTTGAAAGTTTCCCTGAGTAAAGACTGGAAGATCCATCTCTGCAGTATTTCTGCTCAGAGTATGCCTGAGCATGGTTTAGGTACATAGAGGGGAAAATAGAACCGTTCTCACCTGCACCAGGTTATATCCAGCTCAGTAACAGGCTGTGCTCAGTTTTCTTAAGGGCCTCAGCCTCCCACAACTACGCTGCCTGTGGGAATTTCTCACAGCTGAGAGCAGGGAGGAAGTTACAGATCTTTGAGAGCTGAGAAAAAGTCTGTATTATAACATAATGCAGAGTATTGAGAAGGCATGCTGCAGTCCTGTTTGGATCTAATGACACTAGGTGTTGATAGGAAGGCTCTGCCATGACACTGTGCTTTCAAATGCACTGTCATTCTCATTGCTCACAGCTAGGTCAGCATTAACCGCCACATTCAGTGACTTCCTAATGGTGGTCCTCTCTGCAGCCAAGAAAATCACCAGGAGGAGCTTTCTTTTCGTAATGAATACAAATAAAATTAAGTCAACAAACTACCGGATTTTGCTTAGAATGAAAATTAATCAGTCAAATCTGCTGACTGATTCGCTGCACACATGTGAAGCTGTTTGCATTTATTAATCACAAAATGGGGCCTGTGCAGGTAGCACTACAAGCAAAGATGGCGTTTAGCCATCGAGGCAGGACTTTCAGAGAAGGGTAATCTGACTCAGAAGCTCTAAAACCAGCTTGGTGTCTGACAACATTGAGTTCTGCCTTGAACTGTGTAGCACAGCCCTTTAATAGCATGGCCTAGACCACAAGAGATCAAGGGAGAAGAATGAGGCTACAAATTGTCTTAGGCAGGCTTCCTCTATTTGGTAGGATCAGTTCAGGGAATTTATTTAAAATACCAGACTTTATTAACAGCATATTTTGAAGGAATGAATGCCTTTTGCTGCAACAGTATGCCTGGCAGATTTTTTCCTGACACAGAAGAAAATCTAATGAAAATATAACAAAGGTCAAATGCCATTTTTAGTTGCATGCTGCCTTTGCATTTTCCAGTGCTCCCTTCCAGCTACCCAGAAAGCAGCATGCACCACTAATTGTTTTTTCCTGAGATTCTTTGTTTTCCTTGCTGTAACTTTGACTCTTTGTAATGAAATTTCAGTCTGAACTGAATCAACCCAGTGCAACACAAAGGTCCTTTGGATAATACTAAGGCAGTTTGAGGCACTCAGATCAGAGGGGACTCTTTTAAATGAATCATTGCGTCAATGAAGTGCAGCCTGTTGGGATTCTCTGTGATACCTTGACCTAAATGATGAAGAGCAATCCCTTGCTCAGCCAGGAAGACTGGAAGGACAGACCTGCCACCTGCATCTTAGACACCAGTTTGTCTTGCTTTGCTGACTGAGTACTTCAGCCCTGAAAGACCTTGGAACCCTTCTCTGCAGCTTCAACTATACTCAGCTCAACTAGCACAGTTGGACATCAACTAGAGGAAAACAATATTAAAATCATACTCACAGTGTACTAAACACATCTGGCCGCCATAAAGAAATGAAACAAAAGCATTTCTATCATAACTAAACCAGTCCAAATGACAGATGCATGATTCCCTCCTTTGCATTCCTTTACCAATCATCCTACAAAACAAATGACCCCAAGATGCAACAAATGGCCCTGAGTAACAATCGTCACTGTACATTTAATATTTGGAAACACATAGGTACCATCTTACTACTTTCAACTAAAACACAGCATGCTGTATTTCAGAACAAAAGGAGCAGGATCAAGCCAAAATACAAGAGAGTTGGAAAAAATACAAACCAAAAACCTGGCATCTCACAGTTGGTTTTCAGCAGAGCACCACAGCAATGTGAGGAAGAATATTTTAAACAAAGCAAGTGAGTGGAGAAAAGCATGAAGGCATCTCAAACAGCTGCCTTGACAGAACTGGAGCCCAGGACAGCTGACCAAGGCCCAAAATAATGGGACAATCCCTACATTCTCTCCCTTGAGGAGAATAAAGTGACGTGGAAGTTGGTCTCTCTATCTGGCTATATGACTAATCCAAATATTTACATCAAAGCTGATTACTGTGAAGGAGAAAAAAAGTGGGCTTAAGCCAAGGGAAATTACTAAACCTGAAACACGAGTCTGGGAAAAGCCGGGGCTACCCTGATGACACGAGTAAAAAGCTTTAGACTGCAGAAGTAGCATCAGCTGCCTGTGCTGCCACACAAGCAATTGTCAGTTGTTTCTTCTTTCTCCTTCCCACTCTAGTCCCAACGTCTTTCAGCAGATTCAGTTCTTGGACTATACTTTGTCTTCTTCCCCATTTGCAGCTGCTCAGGGCAGTGGTCCTCAGCTTGCAATATCTTTCTTTCCTTACCCTCATAAGAGATGGGGCCAAAAGTTATGTCTTTTTATTCTTCCCCATACCAGGCATTTGAATGAGAGATGGGATAAAGCAGGGGCTTTTTTTTCTCTGTAGGACAGGTTTCCCTTGGTTTTCCTATACTCCACAGTTCTTTGTCCTATATAGGAAAGGGCTTCGTAACCTTGCAATAGTCCCACCTCATTTGCTCATGGTTCCTACAGAGTCCTTCCCCCACTACAGAAATTTCATAAGTATTTATGCCTGTACAGCATCTTGTACCCATTCTGTACTAGTATAAATACTGACAAATCCAATACATTTTGCTATGTGCAGGACAAGAAAAAGACTTACCTGTCCTCAGAGACAGATGATATCTTTGGCCTTTTTTTAATGCAGCATTGTCAATTAAATACTTCAACATAAGAAAAAGAATAAAATCTCTTAACTAGCAACTAGTTATTTCTGGTAATTACATCTCATCCTGGGAAAATTTTGAGGAGTACTACCAGGGCTCATTCCTGATGAAATGCATTTTTCAACCCTTTTAATGCCCCAGCATATTAGTTACTGCAAATTGGACACCATAAACCTGCTAGTCCCCTGATAGTTTTTTCAGCTACCTGCTCTCCTGTCTCCTCCAGTGTTTTGGTTTTTTTCATTACTGTGAAGAAAAAATATTTTTCCCTATTCTAATTTTAATGTGTTTCCACCCTGTACAGAGGGAGCCCCCCGGGGTAGTTAATAGACCCTGTAGGTACATGAAGAAAACTCTGACTGAAGCCTGGAACATCCAGATTCCAAAACATTTTCATAGTGAAACTCTGCAGATGAAAACTCTTAAGAGGTTTTGATATCCACAAGCTATCCTACAGGAAAACGTTCTAAAACTGCCTTTATTTCTGTGCTAAAGAGGCATCATAATGCATGCTTTTCCTGTTCATCCATCTGTTTCTATTTTGTAGGAAATCTGTGAGAATCCACGATTTATTATCGGTGGAGCCAACAGAACAGATATCTGCCAAGGAGAATTAGGTATGAAATTCTTACATCAGCTCTGTACTTCTAAAAGTCTGCAACATGGTTTAGCTCTCAGTAAATTTTCTTTTTCTTCCACAATGATATTTGAAATCCCCTGTCTCAGTGCACCACTACACATCTACGGATTCCTTCTCTCTATAGAAAATCACTGATATCTGCTTAGTAGCAATCTAGGCAAGAACTTTCAGTGAAAGATGCTTTGCAGGGTATTTTGCTTTTCATTAACTAATGTCATGAGTGTGTTTCAAAACACTATTTGGCCTTTCTTTTGGACTTTGAGGAGGGACAAAAACAGTTAAGATAAGAATAAAACATAAAGAGGAGTTATTTGACTGAGAGAAAAATCTAATCAGTTACTATTGTATCTTTTCAGGTATTTAGTCCTGTCATTTTTGTATAGGAGTTTCTAAAGGCCGTTAGCTAAATGTGCATTGTACTCAAGAACAACCACTATATTGAAAACTTTAAGCTCAGATGCTCAAAGATATATAGAGGCACTACTTTGGTACAAGTGATGCCTCTGCAGCAGTCATCCATCCAGTGCTCACCTGCACTGCTTTGTAAAGTCCTTCCCCACTCAGCTTTCTCATGTCTTTCATCGTTTTATAACTCCTCCTGTGATCTTTTTCCTAAGCTAACACACCCAAATGTGTCTTCATCACCTTCCTAGTACTTTTTCTTTTTTAAATTTAATTAAAACTGCCTTTCTTTTTGAGGTGACCAGAACTTCACAGATACCAAGGTGTGGATACAAATGAACTTACATGCACAATATGTTCTCTGTTTTGTCTTCCATTCCTTCCCTAATTACTCATAGCATTGTTTACTTTTTTGACATCTGCAGAATACTGGATAGTTTAGAAAACTCCCGGTCAAAGTGGACCCCCATCCTTCATAAGGGGAAATAGGTAACTTAGAAGAGTTACCATATAGTACTGCTATATGTATAGAGTGGGCTTTCCAAAATATATGCACCTTATGTATTTTTGTATGTCTTATCAGTCTACTAGATTCATAAATTTCTTTTACAACTCCCTGCAATCAGGTTAAGTTTCCACTATCTCATATAATTATCTCACTCCTCTATTGCACACTGCTCAGGCAAGCTTACTCTAGAGCCTCTCTTACAATAGCAGCTAGGTTTTAGTTTAGGGTAGAGTCCCCCTCTGCTGAACACAGAAGTAGTATGGGAGAAAACCACTTTCCCAGAGCTCCCACAGAGGCAGCCAACTGTACAAAATTCTGAAGGGGGAACTGAAAAGCGTTAAAGGGAACAGTGTTTACAACAGGGTAGACACTTCAAATAGAAGAAAACAGCAGGAAAAAGCTCCCATAGAATGATGACTGGGACAATCATCTTTAGAGCAGAAAATGAGAGTCTGAACCTCAGCGGTAGGGAGCTCTACCTGCAAGAGAGTTGTCTCTCAGCTGGTCTCTGTCCTAAGCTTGAAAGGAAAAATTAATGCAGGAAGTCAGACAGGCATCCACATGAGGCAGGGAAATCTTAACACAGATAACAGTGCTCATCAGATTTTAGGCTTTTTCTAAATTACAGGGAACATCATCTGTGTAACATGTGTACCCAGCCATGAACAATTTCTAGAGCACAAATAGGTAAAGTGCTGCAGAACACAAGGAGAATCATGCTCTACTGAGAATTAACAAGTCATTTTTCAGTTTCTCAGTTTTTCCCTTTGATTCTAGTTGCTCTGTCCCTTCATTTTGTCTGCTGCTTCTGCTCATTTACAGGTAACTGCTGGTTTCTGGCTGCCATTGCTTGCCTGACACTGAATAAAAAACTACTCTGTAGAGTCATACCTCATGACCAGTCCTTTATACAAAACTATGCTGGCATCTTTCACTTCCAGGTGAGTCCCTCTGCCTAGTGGTAAGCAGATGTATTTACCCAAAACAGAGCGGAGTTCCTCTTGGCACGCTCTTTCCTCTAGCTTCTCCTCTCTTTGGAAGAATGAGTGATAGCAGGGAGGAAAAGGGATTGAATTGCCTCACGCCAAATACTTCCATTAGGGCAGTCACAGAAGGGCCAGCCCATACAAGTAATTAGGGAGCATTAACCCACCAAGGAAGTATTTCCAGATTGCTGTGTCCTGTGCATAAGGAATAGGAACAGGTGTCCAGTCTTGCCTCACTGCTCAGATGCAGCACTAGAGCCAGCACAGACACATGGGTAGTTGGCAAAAGCATCTATTTTTAGGCCCACAAACAGCTGGTCTGTCAAAACAAGTTATCAAAGAACTTCTTATTCAGAAAAGGTTGACTGCTTTCCACATTTCCCTTGATTCTTTTAAGGGACCTCTCACTGTCCTGTACACATTGCCCAGGGGAATTCAGTACAGCTGCCTCCCTCCCATTAGTTTTGGCCACATTACAGAGCAGTTGAGCTCCACATTTCCCTTCTCTCAGCCCGACTTTTCAGCCGGGCTCCCCCTCCCTGCACCAAGTCAATCCAGGGTGTTTTTCTGTTTGCCTTTTTTCAGTTCTGGCGCTATGGAGACTGGGTGGACGTTGTCATCGATGACTGCTTACCCACGTACAACAACCAGCTGGTCTTTACCAAATCCTCCCAGCGCAACGAATTCTGGAGTGCCCTCCTGGAAAAGGCCTATGCAAAGTAAAACAAAATGCGAGACTGTGACGGGCTCCCCCTCAAGGCTCGGGTTGGGGAGGTGGTTAAACCTTTGCACACAATATTTACAACAAACACACAGAGAGGCTCTGAACGTACCAATGCCTTTTCCCATAGCTTCTCATGCCTCAGAATTGGGGATGGGCTAAAGCATAATTTCTAGGAAGTTTTGCTACTCATTCAAAAATCTACATTTGATTTTCAGCATACCTCTTTTTTTAACCTATCTGTGCAGGTGGTATGTTTTAAAACTTTTAACTTGTGAGTTACCAAGCAGATGGTTTGGGGGTTTTCATATGATGTGTGTTTACATAGCTGTAGTTATACACACACAAGATAGATATAAATATATAGGGAGGTATCTCTATCTGTGTAAAAGAAAATCTTTTTCTTTTCTCTTTCTAAGACTCCACGGGTCATATGAAGCTTTGAAGGGAGGCAACACTACCGAAGCCATGGAGGACTTCACTGGAGGAGTCACTGAGTTCTACGAGATAAAGGATGCCCCTAAAGATATCTATAAAATCATGAAACATGCCATTGACAGAGGATCCCTCATGGCCAGCTCCATTGATGTGAGTCCATATGAATTTTGCAGATAAGCCATAACAAATGGCAGAGGAGTGGGACCTCTCCATTCATAACCAAATATATGCCACCTTTGGAACTGCTTGGTTTGGCAACATAGAAAACATCCTTTTCTAGGAGATGGAGTAATCTCCATTAAAGACCATTAGCAAATAGTGAGTGCCAAAAGGGAAATAAACAGAAGCAGAACATGGAAGTGGAGAGAAGGGGCACCAGCAAAACCAGCACCCCTTGCCCCCTCAGTACCCTCACCGAGGGAAATGAGATTAGTATGGGAGTGCTGCAACTCTGTTAAGACACAAATCCTCATGTTAAAGATGCTAAGTGTGCAAATACTTAGGAAATTAACCTTTTATTGCCAACGTGGCCTCAGATTGTCTTGATTTATTGTGGTAAATTTAAAAGTTAAAAAATTAATACTTTATAGAGTGTGATGTTGCAGTGAAGGTGGGAGAACAAATGCTGCTATTGACCACTCCAAATAACTATGGACATAATGAAGAAGAAGAGAAGTAATCTAGGCTATCTTTTACAACTCGTCTTTCTTCTACCCTTTCTCTTCTCTTCTCTCTCCCTGCCTCATCATACTGCATGATACTTTTCTCCCATTCTCTGTGCCAGGATAATCTGGGCTTTTCCTATGGATCAGCTCCTAGGAGCGACATTGGGGAACTCATTGCTCGCATGGTGAAGAATCTAGAAAATGCACAGATGACTCAATCTACTGCAAACTACCAGGATATGGATGAGAGGCCAGCCTGGGTTCGTATGTCTCCTAAGCAGTTGACTTTACAGTGCTTTTATTTACAGACTGTTAGAGAAACTTATAAGCCATGCTTTTAAAACCTTGTTTGGTTTCACAGAATTGTCCCAACACTAAAGAAATGTGTTTGACATACGTGTTAAAAGACTTCAGTGCTTTCAAACACAGTTACTGATACTAAAGGGCTTCATTGATACTGAGGCAAAGGGCTGCTGGCTCATGGCACAGGCTTATAATTTCCAGAAAAAGAAAATTATTAGTGGATTTTATCAAGTCCCTCTCTTGTACAGGTGCTAGAGAACAAAAATGTTAAAGTACTAGAATAGAGCAAGATCCCTGAGTGTGTGTAGAATGTGAAAGAAAGAACAAGATCCCCAAGTGTGCATGGAATGTGAAAGAGACCAAAAGCAAGCTCTGCACAGCTCTCACTCCAGGCACAAAAGCCCTTGGTGAACTTATTTTGAGTGCTCTGCCCACAAATGCAGGAGAATGCTCTAGGGATGCTCCTTTTAGATTACTGCCATTAAAGTCCTCATTTAAAATGCCCAACAAGGAAGAGGAAAAACATGTTCAGTTTTATATGTGCAATGGAATACAAAGTAACTCCAGCATACCTAAGTATCTTGCAAAATAAAGAGGGGGATGTTAAAACCATTTAAGAAAAATCCCATATCAGGCAACTTAAAAGATTTCAAATCTGTAGAGGGACATGATGCCTTCTCCTTCTCTGTCATACCTTGCCCTTTAGGGAACTTCATTTCCATGACAATGAAATTACATCTCTTGCTTGGAAGGGGAGGGGTGGAAATCAAACAAAAATCCTCCACAATTACATCACCTAAAATTTTTGGTTGTGCAAACTTTCTTCTGCATTTACAGCTGAAATAGCTGATTTTTCCTCTTTTCACATCCATATTTAGTTCTTCCTAAAAAACTGAAATGCTGCAATTCTTCAGGAAAGCCCAGTGCGACTGTCTTGTTTTGCAAGCATGGCTGTCCAAACCACCCATGTTTGGGGGGAGAACTTCCTCCCCAGTGACTGCCTACTGAAAGAAGATTGCAAAACTCTTTCTGTATTTGCCGCCCCAGAAGCTAATATGCTGCTGGTTATTACATATTCCCAAACTACCACCAGAAAAAAAATCATGATTATTGATGGAAAAAGGCAGATAAAGCCTGCTCTTTGAGAAGTGATCCAGGACATCAGAAGTTAATGTTCTCAAACAGAAAGAAGAGAAGGGGGTTCTGACAAGTAATGATGGCAACAACATGAGTAGAAATTAAGAAAAAAGGGAATAGAATTGAGGCTATAGGCATAAAAAGTATGAAAATAGGATCAAGGAAAAGCAAAAACCAGGAGCAGAAGTGAAATAATGGAAAATAATTGCAACAGCCAGGAAATATTTGGATGAGATCCTCCCTGTGCAAGCTGAGAATGTATCTGTGTGACCTTACTAATTCTTCCTCTGTTTCCAGCCCTGCCTTTCTCATGCTATCAGATATGTAAAGAGGAGGTGGCAGAGTTACTGGCAGGGCCTTGCAATCACGTCCCAGCAACAGACATAACAGAGGAGGGGATGTTTTGCATATGGTCCGCGTTTTTGTAGTAGGGCCTTCCCCTCCAACTGATACCAGTGACCTCTCCTACAAGTACAGCAACCTGTGTGCATCTGCCATCTAGCTCTCAATTCTTTATCTCCCAGATAACCAGCATTCTGAGATTTGCAAGTAAAAATCTATCAGACACACTAAAATTGATTACTAAGACAACAAATGTATTTACACCTGAGCAACACATGGCTATGCCCTTCCTGAATGTCAGATGGAAAAAAATTCAATCATGAGGATTTTAAAAATTATGGACTAAAATGTCCACTTCCACAGGAAATTAAGTAAAAACATAGTGTCAGTTAGTAGCAATAGTGTATTAAATAGAGTGTTTAAATGCCATTGTTATAAGATAACCATGTGTAAAGATGAAAGTATTCTAGATGTTGATTTGCTCTGATGTTTCCAGTTCATATGTAATAACCTTACTGAGCTATATAAGAACATACTATCCTAGAAAAGGCTGAATAGTCCTACTAATAGGAAAATCTAATTACTTTGATTAAGCATGCTATATACTACCATGTTCTGAGTGCAAAAAGCAATAGTCTACAGAAAAGGGAAATAAGCCATAGAATGTCCTTTCCAATCAATATTAACTTCTTCCATTTTTAGTTCATGCTTCATTCCTTTCTAACCAAAAACATGAATTCTATGGGCACTAAGCTTGACCACCTTGACAAACACAGAGAGGAGAACAAGGCAAAAAGTCCTGTCACCTGAACAGTGTCATCCTCCCTCCAAAAGCCCTGGGTGGCAATATCTGCCTGAGAGAGCAGCCAACTGAGCTTTGCATGACTCCCACAAGTTTTTATCTTGTGTCTAACAGACCATAGTGCCAATGCAGTATGAAACCCGGATGTCTTGCGGGCTCGTCAAAGGTCATGCCTACTCTGTGACAGCTGTGGAAGAGGTAAGTACAGTCCCTTTCCTCCAGCTGTGGGGAGCTGTAATCTACACTGGCCTAGCACTGCGCATATCAGCTAAGCTATGAGAGGGGTAAAAAGCAAAACAAATTATGAGAGAAGGAAACAAAATTTATATTCAAATAAGTGAATGCCTTGTGGAGAAACAAACCTATCTAAGTTTTTGCTTTCTGGGGAAATGGATATTCCACCGCTTGGGCAAAGGTAGTTACAGCCAGCCACCTCCTGATCTTACAGTCTTCCTGCGCTCACCCCAAGCAGGCCAGGCTGGGCTATGGCCCTGGAAAGCACCATCACTGGAGAAGCTGGTGTAAGCAATTTGAAAGGCAGAATATTTCTTTTGAACCTCTCAGTCCATTCTTGTTGCATTCTTTTTCAAATAGACAGTATTTAAAGGGGAAAAATTACGTCTGGTACGGCTGAGAAACCCCTGGGGACAGGTGGAATGGAACGGACCTTGGAGTGACAAGTGAGTAAAAAGGAGCTTCATGTGGTTTGAAAAAACCTTGCAGCTTTATTTGCCCTTATGCAGCTTGTGCATGACCCTAACATGAGGTGTCTGAATTTTTTTTGTTGCCATTTTGACACATGCACTTGGAAGTCGATTTTAGTTGAGTGTTTAGCTGAAGCTGAAAAAAAAAAAGGGTACCTAAACAAGGTGTTAAGAGGAGCTTTAAGAAATGGAAACGAAGAGAGAGCCCAGTATAATGACGCATTAAATCTGATTTTACTGTCTATCAAGTTCAGTAATGTCCATTTTCAAAACAAGATGTGACCGTAGAAAAATATTTTAAATTATGAAAGAACTGAATGAAGCAAGGTGTCAGTGTATTTTACTAAAGGAATTTCAATAGCTACCTCAGCAATGATAGTCTGGAAACACTTTTTCCTACAAGCTATACAAGCTAAATAAAATTAACACAGTACAGCAAGTATTTTAGAACTGTTAAGGGGAAGTCTGAAGAGAAGGCAGAGAGAAATAGGACAATTGTTCTTTTTATTTGGGCATGTGAAGAGGAGGGTTGCATTGAGAACAAATGATTGCAAAGCTCACAAATTAAAAGTCTATATGGATGTAGCAAGGCGACTCTTGCCGTTCCCCTCTATGATGTTTACAGTAAAGTGTAGAAATTTTAATGAAAGCTGTATTGCAAATCACAACTTAACTTGTTTACTCCTTTGAAGGTCAGAGGAGTGGAACTCTGTTAATGAAGCAGAGAAGATCCGCCTGCAGCACAAGGTCATGGAAGATGGGGAGTTCTGGTGAGAATATCAGTCAAAAACCTGTGCTTCTCTAGGAGAAATGAATCACATTGCAGTACTACAAATCTGCTAAAACCATTGCAGTGATCCCCTTCATATTTCCAATAAGCTCTGCTCTGTGCTTACCTCATTTTCTCACCAGAGATTATTCAGTGCAACCAACACAGTGTAATTATGCTACACTTCCACAAACCCTCTATCACCCTTCCTACATACCATCCTCTCAGCTCAGTTTCCCTGAGTTTGGAGCTATACCTGTGTTAAATGACCTACCAGCAGACCAAAAGCATTTGGAAAACATGGCACTCCCACTGCAAACTTGTTTGAATACTGACAGTACTGCTGGTCACTCTCTTCCACGTGGGTCTTTCAGACAACTGCCCACCATGTAAATCCATTTGGGTTCAATTTCCCCTCAATTCCTACAGGATGCCATTTCAAGATTTTATGAGGCACTTCACAAAGCTTGAGATCTGTAACCTCACACCAGACACCTTGGAAGTGGATAAATTCCAAACCTGGACTGTATCTGTCAATGAAGGGCGCTGGGTGAGAGGCTGCTCAGCTGGAGGTTGCCGCAATTATCCAGGTGAGAAAAGGGTTTTGAGAGATATGGCCTCTTTGATGAGGACTATGTTAGATCCTAAAGGCTAAGTCATATCACAGCCTGATCAGTGCTCAGCCACAGGAAAAGCCTTGCTTCCTCAGTGGACAAGGCATGCAACTGTTAGCTGGAAATCTTCAGTCACTATGTTGCGACAGAACATCCTAAGAGCCCAAAAGGCAGCCCTGACAAAGATAAATCATTGTTCCAACACTTCACAGTGCCCCAAGTGAAAGAGATAAATTTCACTCTAACAGATTTCACTTGGGAAATCCACTGTAGTAGATTAGTGATAATTTTAGGGGCTTTGGAAGTTTATCAGATGACAGTTCTTCATATATCCTCCTTTGTTTTGCAGTTTTGTTAGAATTAAGTAAAAACCATAACGTAAAAAAACCCATCCGTGTTTTAGCCCATTTTTAACCTTTCCCTCAGGAGCCACAGGCAGGAAACTTAAAAGTTCTATTTGATTGTGAATATCGTTAGAAAACTGAAGCTTTACTTATTTTCTTTGGGCTCTTGGTGGGATTTCACAGATACATTTTGGACCAATCCCCAGTATCGCTTGAAGCTCCTGGAGGAAGATGATGATCCTGAGGATGAAGAGGTTATCTGCAGCTTCCTTGTCGCACTGATGCAGAAAAACAGGAGGAAAGAGCGCAAGCTGGGAGCCACCCTGTATACCATTGGCTTTGCCATCTATGAGGTACCAGCTCTGTTGGTTGCACTGTGGTCACAAATTCTGACAGTATGCATTTACCAACAGAGTCACTGAATCATTCGGGCTGATTACAAGAATTGCAATTTTTGCTTTGCAAGGAAGTCAGGGAAAACCTGGAAGTAAGGAAGGAAATTCAAGTCTTTGTAACTGTTTGTACCATAATAACCTCAGGGTTTACCCCATCTATTAAGTAACATGCTTTATAGGCTTTTCCAGTGACCTAATGCCAGATTTTAACATATCCTTTCCCATATTTTCTTCAATCTTCCTTTTGTCCTTTCTGAAACTAAACATTTTTTTGGCAGAAGAGTGTAAAAAAGAAAACAGATATCCAAGATGCATACATAGCAATTAACCTGTCCCTACTATTGACCTGACAAAAAAGTCGGTTTGTCCCTTGCACAAACATATTTAGGTCAGATCTTAACTGATCTCATGTAGACTCCAAGAAACCTAAAATGGAAGTGGGAAATTGCTTATCTAACTAGGGGTATTTTGATTACTGTCTATGTCCCCAAAAATCCATCTGAATGCCCTTCTGTACGATCTATAAACAAGAGTACTCACCCAGCAGCTCTGACTGTTTCTTTTCTTTGTTTCTCCCTAAGGTACCCAAAGAGGTATGTCCAGAACGGAGACAGATTGACACCTTGGTGTATATTCACAGCTAGTGCTACTGTAGTGCCTATCTGTAAGTCAGCAGGAAACTGCCCAGTAAAGTTCGTTTTCAGGGATATAACAGCAGTGAAACTGCTAACCTTTCTGCTTTGAGTGTTTATCAGTAACATTTTGTGAGTAATTTTTAGTTCTTTTTCACTTGCACCCCATTTTCACTTGCACCTCTTCCTCAGTCCTTCTTTTCTACTCTGTAGAGACCTGGCCATTGCTTGCACAGTCAGTCAGTGAGCCCAGCCTGCAGGAAGCAGCGCCGGCGAGCACTTTGCCTCTGCACTCCATCCAGAACCACCCTAAACCATTTCCATTTCCTCTTAAAAATAAAACCAATATCCTATATTCTGCAGTCACAATGTTTTCTCTATAGTCTTAGAATTTCTTTAGAAAAGTAATGGTATTTTCAGCCATCGAAGAAAGCTTATTAAAAGTACACAGACTACATTTTTTATGAGCCTGACAGTAGCTGAATAATTGGCATTACAAATTTTGCTAACAAGCTCAGCTGAAGGCTCTGTTACCTGGAAAACATGAAAATGACAGTCTGAATGTTTTCTTTACTGACTATCTTACAGATGATTATATCTGCAGAAAATATCCTGCAAGTGTTCTTAGCCCACAATTCTTGAACTTAATTTTCATATTTGAACCAATGCCATGTTTGATTGTCATGTTCGTTTAGCAGATACAGGATTCATGTTTCGTCCAGTAGAAAGCACCTTCACTTCACCACTCTGCATATAAAAGTTTGCATACACCATTCCTTGCCATACCACTCTCCAAGGAAAGTAGCTGAACTTTAGTTACACACAACTCAGCATCCAAAAAAACAGTCAAATAAAAATGCCTACACAGCAGAAGTCAGCCACACACTCTGCAGGTGGGCCATGGAGCAGCCCTCAGAAGCCAACTTGACTCAGTCAGTAGCAACTTTTAGGTGATAGACTTGGTATCTGCCTCCAGGTATCACCACTCATCAGCTCCCTGCTTGCTAAGCTGCTGCTTCCTTTGTTTTCTGTCGCAGCCATGTACTGCCCACATGGCAAGCCATCTGGGGAATGGGCAAGGCTTCCTTGAAGACAAATTGACTCATTTGTTCTGCAGATGCATGGTACTAAGCACCACCTGCAGAAGGATTTTTTCCTCTACAATGCCTCCAAAGCAAGAAGTAAGACCTACATAAATATGCGAGAAATCTCTGAGCGCTTCCGGTTACCCCCCAGTGAGTACGTCATCATCCCTTCTACATATGAACCCCACCAGGAGGGAGAATTCATCCTGAGGGTCTTCTCAGAGAAAAGAAGTCTTTCAGAGTAAGTTGCAGATCCATTTATCTGGTCATGTAGGCAGAGGTCAGCTCGCTAGTTTGCTAAAGTCATGTTACCAGTTTGCTGCACCCTGCTTTTTATATTCTTAACCTCATTAGAAACTCCAAGCTGCAAACTCATTTCCCCAAGTTTCCCCTATCGTCTAACAAGAACCTGCTTTGAATTGTCTTTGGAGAAGCTTACTACTTGCGGGATGTCCTTTGTAAACAAACCATTAGCCATTTACTAAGACCAAAAAACTTCTGTTTTACTTCCAGTTCACTGTAATCAAGGCTCTTTACAGGAGTAAATCAGGCAGCAGCCCTCCTGGAAATGGTACTTGGGATATTCAGCTTAAACTGGGAAAAAGCTACACCTAGAGCCTGGAGCTGTAATGCTTGAAGCCAGCCCACACCACTGGCTGTTCAAAAAGTTCAAGTGGCTGCTTACAAACCACCTACAAAAACCAGCAACCTGGGGAACAGTCACTTTCCTGATTTATTTACTTTCTGCTTTCTACTAGGGAGGTTGAAAACATGATTGAGGCGGAGCGTCCATTGGTAAGTACTGTCCTGGTCCTCTTTTGTGTATGAATAGAGGTAGGGAAAGGAGGAGCATCACATCTAGGGAAACCTACAGCAGGAAACCATTTGCAGCCACATGACAGCTCCTTTATCACAAATTCCCATGTTTTTTCACATCAAGATACTTTTATTGACACTTGCTTTGTATACACTATTTTCTGATTTGGTCAGACCAAAATTTAATTGGCACTTCAGATATCATTGATCTACGGGCACAGAAGTTCAATCTCCACTGCACTGACAGGTTCAAGGTAGAATAGAGATTTTGTTCAAGTGGACAAAGCCCCAGATGAGATGGGACATGGTTTTGCTATGGTTTTTGCAATGTATGTCCTTCAGTATGCCATTCCTTGGTGGGTGCCTGTTCCCTCATTTTTAGTGATTTGAAAGCTGTGTGAACATAGGAAATGGTAAAATTTGTATGAATATAGGAATGGGAAAGATTAATATGAGAAAGGGAAAGATCAAAAAATACAACTTTACCATCAGCTCTGCAAAATCTGATCATATCCTTTTTAATTTTGTCTCTTTTCATACAGAAGAAAAAGGGCAAGGTAAGTACTTGTACAATGTGCTAAGTGCCAGCAAGGCAAAGAGCACACTCAGTGCATGCAGCAGGAGCAGAGTTCCTTGGTATCATCATTTCTCTGCATCTGGAACCTGATCTAGTTAATGAAGGGCACTGGATATGAGGCCATTTGCATGCAGCAAAGATTTTGTCTTCCTACATTGGATTCTAATGAAGTAGCATTAGCATCATATACCCCTCCCATTCAAAGAGGTGGTAAAAGGGTAACAGAAACTTTTCAGCTTTATCAGCCTGATCCCTCTGGGTAGCTCGAACTGCCTTTCCTTCCTTCCCCTTCACAGGCACCCTGAATCCCCTTGCTAGTGAAAAGCACCCCTTCTTCAGACATGTGCCCTCACATTTGCTTTCTATTGCCTAATGCAGCTACTCCCTTTTCCTGAAGTTTCTGCTCACCAAAGCCCAGGATTCTATTTTTGATTCTACACAACACATTTAGGACCTTGAAAATGTAATCAGACATTTTAATTTCAAGATAGGTTGATTGTAATTAACACTCTAGAGTACTCTACATTCACATCTTTTAGCAGTTTTCCTTGTTTCAAGTGCACTAAACCAGGATAACTGTACGTGGCTGCTTACAGCTGAGTGCTTCAAGAATCAATACATGCAAGAGAAAAAACATGCTTTACATAACTAACAAGCTGCTACGCAAATACTCCTTTTCTGTGTAAGATTCACATTGTATTTGTTTTCAGTATTACTGTCCTTCAAAGAGATGGGCAAGCTCATCAGTTTAACTGATGAGAATCTGGGAAGCTTATTTTGCTTAAAAACAGAAAAAATACCCCAAACCCCCATCAACTGAAAAACAAAAAAACAAACAAAACCCACAAAACCCAAATACATTCAAACGGTTACTGGCTTTCTGAAAAGAAAAGCTAGAAGTCAGAAATTGCACTATTTGACAAAAAGACTTTTGCAGCTATTTTTACACAAGGAGAGCAGTAACTTCAGAGATTCCTCCACCTTTTTTTCTTTCTTTCTTTCTTTTCTTTCATTCTCAGACCTGGCTTCTCTGACCATGCTCTCAGGAGTGGGTGCTGTTGCTGCATGCACTTTACCACAGAGTGGTTGTCACCAAATATTTTCCCTTCCACTACTTCTTGTGTAATTTCTATTTCTCTTTTGCTTTCTTTCTTCTTCTAGCCTATCATCTTTGTTTCTGACAGAGCGAACAGCAATAAAGAGCTGACAGCAGATGAAGATGCTGGCAAAGATGGTGAAAAAACCCAAAGAGATGAGAAAAAGGTTTCTGCAGCATAAAGCAAAGGGGGAAATAGGGCTTAGACTGGCTTGCATGAAAGAGTGCTGAGGAGAGCACAGGAATGGGTCCAAGAGGTGTCCTAAGATACTAAACAGTTTTTCATCAAATCTTAGGATAACTTGTATCTGGTTTATGTGGATCTAATCAGAATCAGCAGACAGAGACTATCTCTTCAGTTATTTAACACCTCTGCAGGAGGATTCAGTTGCTTAAAAACATCTGGTTTCTCTCATGATTGCATCATACAAGGATCCCAGCTGTGAGAGATCCCTCCCGATGAGCAGTGAAGTTCACTCCTGCTCAGCCCCCTGTTGCAGTACCTGCTTTACACAGGACACACGCATAAATGCACCCGAAGGGCTTCAGAAGATCCCGGCAATGATCACAGCCTCTCCCCATTACAAACTACACCCCCCTACACTAGTCCCCGTTGGCCAGAGGATAAAGGACAAGTAAACCCAGGAGCTCCCGCATGCCTCCTCTTTTCCCTCCCTACCAGAGAGGAGGAAAGCAGAGTAGCAAATTCAGAGTTTCTGCCTGCAGGTGGGTGAGTGACAAGAAATGTGACAGCCAGATCCCACATTCAGGCTTGTGGCGTCTGGAGGCAGGGCTGGAGCATCTGCTTACAGGAAGGGTGCTGTTCTGCTGCATGACTGCCAGAGCACACAGGTGGCAAAGTGGGAACCAACCTAAATTTCCCTCTGCATTTAGACAAACAAAAACAAGAACTAAGCCAAGAAATTAACTTTGTTACATATAATTTCCTAGTTTCCTTTTTCAGTATCAGCTTCAGAGTTCCGGCTTGCCCTTTGCATGTGTCTGAGAAAGCTTCATGTTCATTGTTTTCTTCTGTCTCACATGCTATATGCTTCCAGCAACGGGCCCCCCACACTATGGAGAGCTCTCATCTGGTTATTTATAGCCTACCGGGTGGCTATGAGGCAGATATTGTGTCCCTGCCCATGGCAGAGGGGGTTGAACTAGATAACCTTTAAGGTCCCTTCCAACCCAAACCATTCTGTGATTCTATGATATGCCTCTTCTGCTCCAAACTTCTCATTTGCAATGTTTTGAAACAAAAAATTAGAGGATAACTGCCAGTGAAAGTAATCATTTAGGCTCCTTCAAATAGAAAAGAGAACAATGGGATGAAGTTAAGTACTTGACAGTTTTAAGTAACAGAATTAAACAAAAGATGGGGAAAGGAACAGGAGGACAACCCATTCCTCCAAAGGGCTCCAGATTCACTAAGATGATGCTCCATGTGAGGGCAAGTGAGCCATCCAGGCCCTTTCTCTTCCCCACTGGGCTAAGGATGTATCTCTTCTTTGCTTTTTTCAGCGTTCTTCAGCAAAAGGTCATGAGGAGAGTGAAGAGCAAAAACAGTTCAGGAATATTTTCCGACAGATCGCAGGGGATGTGAGTATGTAATTGATCCCTGTCTGCCATCAAAGCAGCCTAGCCACAACAGCACCTAAAATCAACTGTTTCATGGATTCAAAACACTGAATATTAAAAGTTGCTTTGAATTTCCTTCCACAAAATTCTCTTCAAGATTTGAGTATAAGTAAAATCAAATTAAAAATCCCTTAAGCATACAGCTATCCTCATATGTAGGTATAAGCTATTCCCATTGTGTATGAGGGAGCCTCATTTAAATTCAGCCTTTTTCTTCTATCCCTACTACAAGATGCTATTTTGCACAGCAAGTATAAACAAGTCAGAAATGCAATGCCCTCCAGTATCCGCTTAACAAGGAAAGTTAAAGGTAAAAACAGATGAAAGAACAGCATAAAACAATAGGCTGCAAATGTGACGCAAAGATTTTCAGATTTTGCTATTTGTCTTATACACTGAAATTACTGGTGATTCTTCTAGTTGTAGTTTAATAAGCATTATATGGTAACTTCAGACCTACCTTATACTGCAGCCTGAAGAAAGATTCGGAGTAATGTTTATATGAACTAGAATGCTCTCTAGTTTGAAACATGTATGTGCCATACTGAAAAGTGACCAAAGACTTTATACTTAAAGTCTTACCCATAAAATTATCTGATAAGTAAAGAACATTGTAATCAATTATATTCTCACCACATTTCCATCAGGACATGGAGATCAATGCTGAAGAACTTAGGAACGTTCTCAATAACGTCGTAAAAAAACGTGAGTTTGAACATATTTTTTACTAACCCTCAACAAAAAAAAATCTGTGATATAGCATAACCCCCCGCCTCTGAGTTTCACTCTAAAAATTATTTATGTTTTCAAACTCAGAAATTTCCTAGTTACATTTCCATGGACATTGCATCCAAGACTTTAGCAAGCTGAACTTTTCACAGAGGTGATCTCTACAGATGATCAAGTACTGATAATTCAGAAATGAGCAAATGTTCATTGGAAGTACCACACAGAACAATACAGCATTTCTAGCAGTCTGCAAATTCCCTTTAAAAAAATTTCTAATAGAGAGACAGACCTTTCTCCCTGCTTAGCAAACTTTAGCTTACAGACCTGAACTTGCTTAGTAACCTGGAAGTGAGTTTAGAGTTTTCCAGAGATTTTTACTGTATATAACAAGTCAAGAAATATATCTCTAATTCACAGGCAGTAACATTACTTAGAGTCTTTTCACAGTTCTCTACACTCAATTCTTACTGGATGAAGGAAGTAGGTTTGGCTTTTGCTTTGATTAGAGTTGCACCTGAGAAGAAAAATCACTTGCTGATTTGCATTATCTGTATTCATCTGGGATCATTTATTTCAGATAAGGACCTAAGGTCAGAAGGATTTGAATTGGAATCCTGCCGCAGCATGATTGCTTTAATGGATGTATCCTTTTCTGGTGAAAAAGGAGTGCTTGAAACCAGACTAGTCCACTATTTCTCACCAACACACACATACACACAACTTAGTAAGCCAGGGAACCAAAACAGCACATTGTAGACTCTAGTCAGATAACACAGCATTCTTGGTTTGGTTACATTTTAATTCCAGTCATCTCAACATTAATGTAGTTGCCAGAGAAATATATCCCAAAACAGAAAACTACAGAATAAATCAGTCAGTATGATACTCTTCCTTAGGTATCAGGGACTGGCCAGCTTACGTACTAAAGCATGATTTATTTTTTTTTAAACAAACCCAACATAACTATAGTTCTTGCCAACAAATTTGCTATATTTCTCTCCTTGAGTTTATAATGTATTACATATTGTACTGTATGCTCGGCATGCATTGCCTACAGAAATTGTCTTGGAACGAGCATAATAAAACACACCACAACATGCCACATGGGGTTACCTCTGCTATAACATCACTCTGTTTCCCAGTTTGACATAACAGATGATTTTGAGAGGACATAGGTGCATTCAAACATAACCAGAAAAAAATTGTAACTGCAAGCCAGAGCCATAATGATTGGAGCCTAAATACATTTTTGTAAATAGTTTTAGTCGACATTTTGCTTAGTCCTCAATTAATTTGAAAGCAAGACAAAAAGAGCTTCACTTCAGGGTAAAGATCAGTTGTCTTAAAAAATATTGGGTGAGCTTCACATTTGGAGGCATTTCAGAAGAGCCCACTAAAACATCCTACTCATGCACTTTTATAACTGCTTCAGGAGCAAGGCTGTCTCCTGTGCCAGAAGTTTGCTTCTACACAAAGTACAAGCAGTACTTCACACTCCTGAAACAATATGCTATACACAATAACCGAAATGTTTGAAAATATTTTACTGCACTGCTCAGCCAGCTCTTAATGCTGAGGAGATACTAAACTCAGTTTCACATTCATCCCTTCACCTGTAGTTGCAGACTTAATTAATTTTATCTTAAAAATGTTGTGGGTTTTTTACCTGAATATTTGCATCACAGACAGATGGCTCAGGGAAGATAAACTTTGATGAATTTCGACATCTCTGGGACAAGATTAAAAGCTGGCAGGTATTGCTGGTATTCACATCACTCTTCTTCACAGCTTCTGCAGTGTAAAAGTCGTGTAGGAAAACCAGAACTTTGCATATAAACTACAGCAAAAAGAAAGGCTAAAAAGATACTGTGAATTAGCTTCTAAAATGAAAAGTAATGTCTCTCTTCATCCTACTTCACAGCCTAAGCAAATAGCCTGAATTTCTGAAGCTCCTGCACTTGAGGAGAGACTTTCCCCATAGGAATAGCACAGGGGCTTACCAACTGAAGAAGGAGAATGATGGGAACTAGAATCAGGCCTCAAAAATAGCTTAATTAGGACAATCAAGAGAAAGGATTAACAGCATAAACTCAAGTCAAACAAGGAGAGTCTCCAGGGGAGGGCTTTTTGCTTCCCAAAAATTGGATCTAAATTATTTTACTTTGTGACTGAGAGGAGCTCTGTGCTAACAATCCAGACTGCCCAGCAGCAGGAATATAAGGCATATGGCAAAGCCTCCAAGCGCCTGAGGCACACATCCTATATCCACTCAGTGGCTACATGCAAGAGAAGTTCTTATTACTACTATGTATTTATTTTTTTCTTTTTCCAGAAAATTTTCAAGCGTTATGACACAGATCATTCAGGAACCATTAACAGCTACGAGATGCGCAATGCAGTCAATGATGGAGGTATTTCTCAATGCACAGTGTCCAAAACCTTATTTTGTTTGATGTATCACAGGGTGAGATCAGAAACACAGTGCTGCCTTGCAAGGACAGACCCTAGAGAAATTATAAAATATTTTTTTGCACCAGCAGAGCTTTTCAAATATCCAAATGGCAAGCCTTGTATGCCTTGACAGCCAAATAGGTCTCTTCAGCTTCTCTTTAAATTTCCCATGAGTGATGCTCTGCTGCTTTAAGGATCTCCTGCTCGGGGTCCTGCTGTTCAGGGAGATGAGGGAGTGCTGAAGACATTTGCTCTTATTTAAACTGTGGATTCTTTATATTGTGTAAGTAACAGAGAACAGTGGAAAACCTTCAACCCAAGTGTACAGACACTGAAACCCAGATGGAGCAGATCGGTGCCCAAGTTTGCATCAGAGGCAATCAGATGAATGTTTCTTGAGTCATGTTAATGTTTCTTAGGTACTGAGCCACTGTGGGTTCAGTCTCTTCTACCTGCACAATGAGAAGAAAGTATTTTTGCAAAACTTGCAGTTAGTGAAATTCATCCTGTAAAGAGAGACTTGACTTTTCTTGCTTTGTCTCAGACACACTGGTGTACTTCTTCCCCTGGAGAGCTCGCCTCCCTCTCCAAATGTCTTTACTAGCTCTCTAAAGGAGCAAGATGACCTCTTTAATCCGAAAATCTGTAGTATCATTATAAACCTAGATGGGATGATGTCAGTGACACTTTGTCTTCAGTAGTATTTTGGCACATCAAGGAAGAGAAACAGATGGCTACCTTGTACTTCACAAAATATCAGTGATTGATCCTGTGCTAAAGACAAAACTATATCTGGATTTGGATTCCTGCAGTAGAAATATGGGTAATTTTTATTTTCCAGGTTTCCGTTCTTACCAGGAAAGTTGTCAATGTAAAAAGAGAAAATATTTAAATACCTCACACCCTGACTTTAGAACTAAGATGACATTTTACCATAACCATTTCGGATCTTACAGCACGTAGGCTGTGCATGACCTTGCATTTAGCCAACAAACAGCTGTACCCAAATTGTGACAGACCCTTCTGAGGCACGGTTGCATGCTGCAGCATTCAGTGCCACAATTCAGTCACACCACACCAAGGGATTGCCTCCTTGTCTTACCATTGTGTAATTGTGTTTTCATAGAAACTTCCTCCTGTGCTTCTGTCGCCCAGTTTTTGTTGATTTGTTCTCACCAGGCCCAGCTGAGCAGCACACCCTTCGTTGTCTGCTGCTCTCCTTTTCACACTTACAGCCTGAGGTACTACTGGCCCTCCCAAATCATAATTTCAAAATGTTACTCTTGTTTTAAGAAAGCAGTTGGACACAGTGAAGCTCCTTTTAGCTTTACTTCATTTTGTTTAGCAGCTGCAGCAGGACCATCCAGCCTGAGCCTCAGCTGGGCCTGGGAAGCACCTATGGCCAAACCACTCCTGGACCAGCGCTTCCCCCGGCCAAGGCCCAGCTGTGCCCTGTTCTTGCTCCTCTGCAGGGTTTCGGCTGAACAACCAGCTCTACGACATCATCACCATGCGCTATGCAGACAAGAACATGAACATTGACTTTGACAGCTTCATCTGCTGCTTCGTGCGCCTGGACGCCATGTTCAGTGAGTGGCTGCCCCTGTTCCACTGCACCACCTCCTCTCTTCCCCCCAGACACAGTCACAGAATCATAGGTTCATGATGGCTTGGGTTGAAAAGGACCTTAAAGACGATCTTGTCCCAACACCCCTGCTGTGGGCAGGGACACCTTGTACTAGACCAGGCTGCTCAGGGCCCCATCATACTCTCAGCAAAGCTTTTCAAAGCACTACTGCCTGTGCAGGGTATTATTAAAGATATGTGCTTAGGGAATCAAAAATATTACAGCTGTCTCATACAAGCATAAAAGAAACACTGCGTTTCTCCTTTAATGAGCTAAGGAAAAACACAGCAGGAACACTTGCTGACCATGTAAGTAAATACCTGCGCAAGTTCGCATATCACAACAGGAGCACCGTTTGGTTTGCTATCTGGGAATCATCTTTGCACGCACAGTAATTTAATTTACTCCATATATTTTTGTTTCCTTGTTTTAGGGGCATTCCATGCCTTTGATAAAGATGGAGACGGCATCATTAAGCTCAATGTCCTGGAGGTAAACTGCTTTATGCCAGTATTTTTAACACTATGTCACAATACTGAATTTTAATTTTATTATTCATTGTGCATGCTCTCAAGAGAGTTTGTCTGAATGGTCATCCAATTGATAAGAGGCCACAAAACCTCCTAAAAATTTTGCTACCAATTTTACACAGAAAACATCCATGATCTGCCAGCAACAGCTGCCATGTAAGACCCCAGACGGTGCTGAAAGTTACAGCTGCAGATCCTTCATATCATGTTTAAAGCCCTTCAAAAAACTTTTCAGATTTTTTTTATGAGGCAATTTAGATCAAATACAGTGATATGGTGTTAAATGATAATGGGGTTTAACATAGTTCTTTACCTTTCAAAAATCTCATTAAGAAGAATTAGAAAGTTTCAAAATAAAAGCATGTTCTCTGCTACAGAGACCATTAAAAAAACCCTTCAATTTTGCAAAAGGAGAAATACGAGCAAGAGACTCAAGAAAAAATTATCCACTGCCACTAAGTGACAGCAAGCAGCTGCCTTCCAGCTAGAAGAGGGTGGTGTCTCAATACAATTTTTTGGAGGATACCAACAACTCTTCCATCCTTTAACTCTTCTTTCAGTGGCTGCAGCTTACGATGTATGCATAACACGAGCCAGTGGCCACCTTCTCAAGAACAAGCTCAACACTTCTGAGTAATGAGCACCATTCATCCCGAGGGTAAACAAGAGCACTTCCTAATTATGTGATTCACTTGCCAAGATAAACAGTGCATGGGAATAAGCCCCTGGAAAAAGAGACAACCATACTCTCGCAGGCACAAGTGTGCATATTCTGTAACTACTTTTATAGCATCCTGACATTTTTTCTTTTGGGCAACATGGATTAATTTATTGATGACTTAATTAAGCTTTCTCTGCATGGTAAAGACATGGAACATATGTTGTTATTCTGCTTGTTCTGACAACTAGAAAAGTTTTCCCTCAAGTCAGATGAAACTGGAGCTGTATCTAACAGTGAAAGTCAGAGGTGTTTACTGCCACCTTGTAATTAGTAATTCATTGTGCCCTGCTTTTGGTATTATCCTTTCAGACTCTTTGTAACATTTCCTGAATATTTCACATGAGACTGTGCTAATTACATTAGTATTATGCATCCCAATCACATTGTTATAGATTAGGTTGTGCCAGCTGGATCCCTGCTATGCTAAAAATGTGATGATAAGACATGACAGACTGCAATACCAAAGTACAGCTCAATCTAGTGCCTCAGCAAAACTATCAGAACTGAGAAATTTGCTCTCATTTTTAGTACCCTCATGAGATATTAATTACACATTTGGACATTCTACGTGTTTTTCATTGTAACTGCATTCTCTGTAACTTTGAGAAACTTGTTTACCATTCGAGGTAGGAAACCTCTTATACATACAAATCTATTTATCTACACACACACACATTTCCCCCACCCCCCAGGGTCCTATTTCCCAACAGTACTCTGTATTTCTTTATTGCAAGAGGTGATTTGTTGCAGAATCAGACACGATGTCAGCATGACCACTTTGAAAATATTATTACAATGTGCAAGTGAAATTACTTTAATTGAACTAAAAATAAAAACAACTGGATTTTGGTCTAAGCTTTTTTGGTTTTATTTTGAAAGAACAGATGAAGATGAAACATTGAGCACTCTTCCATCATTCCCCTGAATATACAGCAGCTTTTTGAGTTTTATGGCAAGCGTGAAATCAGCTTAATATCTCAAACACTTGCCAGTTTACTCCTTGAAAGCATTGGAAAAAAAAAAAAAAGAAAGCATTTGAGAAGTTGAGAGGTTCCCTTGTTATCAGCTTAAAGGGTGACAGGCTTTCAGAAGTGGCCAATCCTTTTTCTATATAAAAAATGGAAGAAAAACCAAAACATGCAAAAGGGACCACATTTTGTCAGAAGAACCTTCTACTTAGTTCTCTAGTGGTGAAAAGTAGCAAAGCAATCAACTACTATAAAGCAAAATTTTAAAAACAAATCACAGCATCCACTTAAAGTTATTCTGGTGAGTAGCACATTAACTGAAAGGTCACTGAAACAGAAAATGTTTTGACTAAAGTTCTTAATGTAGTCTTGCACTGTAACTTACTCTGAAAGAGTAAGAAAATCCTATAGTTTTCTAAAGAAAAGTTTTATTCTCCTTTAAATTCTACTTTTGTTTTAACACAAATAATTTTTAAGATGACTGGAACACTTGGAGCCCCAGCTTCCAGCCACACATTATCTCCATTAAGCTACTATTACAAAAAGTATGGCAGAGATGCTCTGAGTTGGGATGGTCAGAGAAGAACCAAAATCTGTCAGTCAAAAAATCAAAATCAGGATTTTTAATTGGCAATTCAAAACTGGTCCTTAAAGTCCTGGTGAGTGAACCACCAACTTCCCTTGCATCTGGCCATGAAGCAAGGCAGTCAGTACGTCATCTTGGAGGCACCAGCTGGGTGGACAGTTTCCATTTCCCTGCCAAATGACTAGGTCTGAGACTCCTGCACACTCATGACATTCCAGCCAGGGCTGGAGCTTCAAAGTGGCTTGTCTGATTTTATCCAGACCTCTTAAAATAGGAAAAAAATTCAGAACAAAGTCAAGTTCTACCAAATCCTATGAAAGAATCATTCTATTTAAAATAAAGGAGAATCAGACTGACAAACCACAACAATATAAAGAACTTTATTTTTTTCTCTTCTTTTTTCTTCTTTTGCCATGTAAAGTTTCATTATTACACTCACAGTTTTGTACCAAAGTGAGAGAAGAAAACCAGGGTCAATCTGTGCACATGTTCTACACAGTTTAAATTACTACATATTTAATCAAGTTGTTTTATTCCACTTTCATTCTTCAAAAAGAATGTTTAACATTACAGGAAAATTAAATTTGAGAAGCTGACAGGTGCATACAACAGAATTTATACCTACACAATTTACTCTTTGAAGACTAATTATTTTACAAACAGTAGCTGAAACCGTTTCCTTATCCTCCCTCATTGCAACTCTGGACAACTTAGGCTGTTTAAATTATAGTACCACACAAGCCTGAAAACAAAGAGTCACCTGTACCTGTGTTTTAATTCAACAGAAGGGGAAAAAAATATTTTCCCAACAAAAACATTTTCCCTGGCATTTATTGTGAGTTTGCAGTTATCATTTACCTTGATCTGGCATGATTGTACAGTTTGAAAATGTGCATTAAGAACTGCACTACTTCAAACACACCACACAGCCAAGCTCCTGCTATTTTGCAGAAGTCAACTTATGTGCTGACAATTTGTTTAAAGTCTGTAATCCACACATAGGTGACACAAGGCAAACAGAAGCTGGGATATTTAATGCATCTGTGTACCAACGGATGCAGCACTTTTCCCTCCATCTCCCTCCATGTACAGAAGCAGCAGCATTAGGCCATAGAATATTCTGCACTGCCAGATAGCTGTATTTTTCCCTGTATTTGAAAGAGAAAGGAGAAACAAATATGGACCAATCCCAAATGGCCCCACCATATGTAGTCAACCATACAGCAAATCCAGAACTCATTATTTAATATTTGACTAATAAAAAACCCCCCACAGCTAACCACAAAATAAACCTTCACTCCACTCACTCTTTTACCCACAGCTTCTTACTTGCATAAAAAAACAAAACAAAATAAAAAATAAATAGTCCTGAAACTGGCTTCAGACATGCAATACTGCTTTTCATGCAAATGTTACTCTGTTAAATTTCACAAATAGTTCCTTCCCAAAGTCATTACACTCTTAGACTGGAGGTATATCAGGAGTCAAAACTCTAAGTTTCAAGACCAGAGAGAATCTCATTAATAAATACCGTGCCAATACATTAGTTTGGCATCTCTCTTCTGCAATTGCCTACAGAAGAAGTGAATGGCCAACAGTGAAATCTGCACTGAATTCCACCCGAACAAATAGGAAACCTCTCCATAGAATTCCAGAGAAGCCTGAAGATTTTCACAGCTGCATAGTTTCATAGCAAATACTTTCAAGATATCCTCACGACAAAGCAGTGCAGCATTTTCCTCTGAATCCCTAAGGACTTGTTTATAATAAATGAAGCAAAATTTTTCACTCATGCAGTTCTGCTGTTTTCCCACCTCTTATCCATTTTAAGATTCTTACAATATAGCTGAAATGACCTGCAAAGTAGCAAAAAACACCACTGCTAAAGCTGGACTTCAGAGGCTCAGACTTCTCAGGAGGACTGTTTTCGATGACAGATTAGAAAATATAATGGACTACAAGCAAAGGAAGACTTCTTCCACCAACCAGAAAAGATAAACCCAGCAAGCAATCAGGAATGCAAATAAAGTGTAATAACTGTGTTTGTTGCAACAGCAAGTGAGAAAGATCTTTACGCATTGCTGAAAACAGCTAAAAGAATGTGAAGAATCACAGTGAAGAAGTAACAAAATCTACTCTCACACACCATTTTTCAGAATGTTACTATTGCCCCACATGCTTGTCCTTGGGGCACACCTCTGCATCTTCACTTCAAGCACAGTCCAGGAAGGACAGCTTGAGACATCCACAGTTTATGCCATGCTTACATGCTCCCTCATTGTTGTTCAAAAAACTCCCAGAAGAACTCTTGAATATCAACACTTCTGGAAATGGTTTAAGTATTATGCAGTCTTCTGCTTTTAGGTCATTAAAAAAAACGAAACACTCTCAGAGACTTTAGAGCATTACAGCCTCCATCAGAAAACATTTACACTGCCTAAAGATTTCCCTCAACCTGATTCTCTATTGAATTGCTTCATCCACAAACCACAAAAAGAAAGAAAGATAAAAAAAAACCCCAACACCACCAACACACATCCCCAAAAACCAAAACAAGAACACTCTCAAAACAGCCTGAAGTACGAGCCACATACTGCGGCTTTTTTCTATCCACAAACATAATAAAAAATAGCAACCAAAAAACCGGAAACAAATCACCACAAAAGCACTGGAACCTCAGAGATCGAAGTAGGATGCTACTGCATCTCCTTCATATTTTATTCCCATCTCACAAAAAACATCATCAATATCAAGCAATTACAAAGAAAAGCTTGTCCACTAAGATAATACAAAACCAGTGTACTTCAGAGAAGGCCCTGAAGTTCCTCCATTTGATGGCAGTGGAACATCCATGGGCTTCCCTCACTTTCTTTGCCTAGAAAGGCTTCTTTATAGTCAAAGAATGAGGCTATAAATCTTATTTGGTCTATGGCTGGCAAGTCTCAAAGTAGTGGTGAAAGAGATGCCTCATAAAAATAGTACATTAAATTTCTTTGCAAAGCCCTGGATTCATTTATAAGCAGCTCAGTTTGACACTGGTCTGTCTTCACGTGTTACAGTTTAAGGAAACTCTGCTTATTTTACCCAGAGCAACAAGTTAGGCAAAAGTGAACACAAAGCTCCTTGCTGGATTAATCTCAATGTTACGAGGGTTCTTTGCTAAACTGGTGTCATTATGGGAGAGAGGATCGCAAGTGCAAGAAGTACCTTTTACTGAACTTCACAGGTGAAGTGTTCCCCATCAAGGAACACCTGCAGAGGAATTCTGACAAGTAGAATCAGCCTTCCCTTCTGCACTGGCCTCTCTGTGGTACTTTCTGTGCATTAGTAGAAACAAGACTTTCACATGTGATATGCATTTCGTATCCTCAGCTTCTGCTTGAGTACTTTAGATGTTAAAATTCTGCTCAATTCTTTCCAGTTGAGATTTTGTGAACTTGACATAGCCCAAGCTAATTAAGACAGTTAACAACAGAAACAAAAAACTGCCTGAGTGGATGCATATAGACAGGCAGTGCCTTTGCATTTCTCTTAGTTTGCTATGCCATGAAGATATGGGACTGCAAAGCTCAGTCACTAAGACTCCAAATAAAATTAGGAATCCAACTGTGCTGTTGTACCAAGATAGTAGTAATTATGCTGGTCTTTAATTAAAACAAACCAGACACCATTTATTTCTTTCCTGTACATAAAGACCTATATTTAAAAAGACTAAGATTGCAAAGCACATGAGTAGAGCCACTGTTCTGGCTGTTTTGCTGCTACTGACATAATTCTCAAGAAATAACTGCTGTCCCACAAATAAACAAAATACATCAGGAGGTATGGTATCTATCACTGCATATATTGTACCAGTTATAGCAATTTTTATACAAGGAATAAAAAATAAGTTACAATTAACACTAAAAAAATTAATTTATTCCAGTCTCCATAAAATACCTTTTCTTTCTATGAAGAAAGTAAAAATGTACAGCAGAAATGCAGGTTACATTTAGAATTTGTGATATTCTGGTTTGCAGAATTTTATCAAAATGGGCTAAAAAATTGGATACAACATAAAAACAGATATGTCTTAGACGTTTAACAGGCTTCAAGCTGAGTTTGCAAACACCAGCACCTATTGGAATCTAAGTTCTCAACACCCCTCTGGATCTCCCAAAGACTATACATCTTAAAACAAACAAACAAAAAAACCCACCAGAAAAAAACCCCAAACAATAAAAACCGAGGCAGACAAGAGGAGGGAATATTCTCGTCTGTCAATGAATTAAAAAGTTGCAAGAATTTGGGCTAAATCTTAATTGACCAGCCTTGCTTCTACAGAGTGCAACACAACCTGCAGTCTCCATAGCAATGCATTTCAGCCCCACCCAGTTTTTACATTCCAAGTGGGAAAAGAAAGAGGGAAGACTGGAGAAAGAAACAGATGTTATTTGGAATAATTCTGACATATAAAATTACTTCCCAATGTGGGAGGTGAAAAGCTTCATGAGTCAATCCTGCTGTCATCCTCAGCATGTCTTTCAATGTGTCCTACAGCATCCTAGAAAAGAACCAGAGAAGTCAATTAAAAACTATCACCATCATCACAAAAAACCCACAGAAAACTTTGCAAAAGATTCTTGAAGCCTCAGTGAAAGTGGAATTCTAAATAATATACATTTCTTTGGCTTAAAGCTTCTAAAAAGATAAATATCAATGTCAAGCTATTAAATCACATATATAAAGTATTTCACATACCACAATTTAAGGCAAATAAAACCCAGTTTTTTTCTGACTAGAACAGCAAATCAGATAAACACATTATATCCAAAGCCAGTGCTTAAAGAGAAATTAAGGATTCTACTTCGATTTCTTAGTTCTCAAAGAAACTCCTTCCTTCTCCATATTTTGGAAAGCATTCAAAGGAAGGTAGTTTATACTGCCAAGGAGTAAAATGTGTATTTTACCAATCAGCCTATAAGTAACAGTCCTCCTTACACCCACCACCCAACCCTTTCCAGATCGCTCAGCCCAACCCAGGTATTCTTAATTTTTTCCCAATCTGAGCTAACTTTTGCTCAGAAATTTATCCACTATTTATTTAAAAATTGGTTTTGCTAACAATCTCACGTGAAAAATATACAGCATCATCATCTGGAACAATGAAAGGGGTAGTGATGGATAAGAATTAAAGGGATAAAAACCTGTTTTCAAGGCTGATGTTCGTTCATTTTAAAAACATCTTTTTCCTACAGAAACTTACTAATATCTTGAGTAGAATTTCTTTAATATTTTAAGAATCTTACCATTTCCACATATTTTACAATCAAACTGTTTTAAACTGATGAAACTGTTTTAAATGGACCATATCTTGTAGCTGCACTTTTCATCTGTCACAGGCTGAAGTGAATCCTGCAAGCCCTGCATGACTGTAACGGTACACAGTTAAGTCTGCCAAGACTAGAAAAATTTAACCCTTTTTAAGAGAAATAGGATCAAGTTCCACAATTGTGGTGATATTAAGTATTTTGTATTATCAAATACAACCACGTTATTTCAACCACGTACCTGCTTGGAACCTTTCCTGGAAGTAAAGAAAGCGTCACAGTTCTTCCAACGACATTTCAGGGTCTGAAAATTTGGATTGGTGTGGTCAGTTAGCAGGTGTTGTTTCAGATGATCCACAACTCCAAAGATCAGTGAACATCCATGCCACTGGTAGAAAAAACATACCAGAATAAGCCAGGGAAATAGAATTTTAGCTAATCCTTTTATTCTTGCAACTTCATAATATTCTTCCAAAACTGCTAACACACATGCCAACTCCTCTAAGTTTTTAATCTTATTATTGCATTTCCATTTACAATGGTCTATTCCTTTAATTACAGCTTACAGAAATTCTTCCTGCCTCTATCCAAGCCTAGACCACCAGCAGGAATGACAGGAGGAAGACAGGAACTAAGTCTTTACAAGATTTAAGCTTACCTGTGACAGAGTCATTTGGAATTTAATTAAACTTATTTAGCAGAGCAAATCAGCTTGCCTGTGTCACTGAGGTGAAGTTTTTGGTTTTAAACAGTTACATGTCACTATTGAAAAACTGCCAGGAAGAAAAATAACTTAAACTATCAACTTGTTCCACAGCATATATATATACACACCAAAGACAATGTAAAATTGAACTCGTGATATATACCTACATTTAAAAAGTTCATCCACATTTTTAAAAAAATAATGAATTACAATAAATTAAATGTCAAGCTATCCAAGACTAAATGAGTATAGAGAACACCCCCAGGAAATTCTATAACAAAGGAAAGTTAAACATTTTACTTCTTACCCAGCAACGATAATTTTGCATCAGATTAAGCCTCACAGCTCTGACACTGCCATCATAGCATCCAGTGTAGATCTGTAAAAGAAACATTTGTGGATAAGCAAGCTGGGAATAGAAGAAAAAAAAATGAAGTAAAACTTTGAAGGAGGCTTCAGTGTAGAGGGTATTAGGCGAAAAACAATAAATATCAACAGGCAAGGCTTCTTTATTTAAAAAATGATAATAGCCTAATTCTTTTAAGATTTGCATTCATAGTTTACAAAAACCTACTAGTGAATAAGAAATGTTTCCATAACCTCTATTGTTGATAGTGTCATGTGTATAACAGTTTAGAAAACTTTAAAATATGTTTTATGTTACTATTCAGTAAAATTAAAGAAAAAGCAGGTGTAAATGTCAAGTTTAATATATTTCCAGGGCTTAACCAGTTATATGTATATCAAAAAAGGATGGAGTGGAAGGTTGAAGAAGAACATCAGAAATTCAAAAAGACTGACGCAGATTCTGAAAAGGAAGGCAAAATGACATCCTAAATACCATTTTTGTTTGGCAGATGCTCCACATGAAACTATCCTTTTGAAAGAACAGGATGCTAGACATTTATAATCCCATAACAATGATTCATTGTTAAAAAAACTCCTTGCATAATACAGAAAACTCTGCAAGCTAAATAATCCATTTGTTATTTTTATTCATTTCAGCTCTCGGAAATTTGCCACTAGGACACAACAGCCAATCTGTTGTGTGTAAGAGACTACACTTTACTCCTAGGACTACTACAGAAAATTATAATCTTTTGCTTGTCACTAAGCTTCTTACCTGAACACTTCTTTGATTTGAGAATGCCCACAACAGACTACTGGTGGGGGACAGTTCAAGCCTCAGATTCTAGTCATGTGAGATGTGATGCTTGGGTAGTATATATTCCGATTAGTAGGAAATCAGTTCTGTTGGACTTCATTTTTCTGTTATTGGAGATCACTAATTTACCTTTTATTTTATAATCTAAAAGAAACTTTGCAAGCAAATTCCTACATATGCAGACAAATAAGTGCTTTAATGACTATTTTAAGAAACGTGTATCCAGAAGTGCTTCTGAAACTAATCTTGCAGGGCAGATGCATGAAGAAGCCTGTGCACCTAAATCAACTGCATATCTCTGTTTACATTCTATCAAAGGTTAATAGAGGTTTGACTCTAGCATCTGTGTGACTCCCTTGAGTAACAGTCAAACAGGATTGACAATTCAAAAAGAGGAAGTATTTTACTATTTCTGGACACTTCATTGTAGTCATTACTGTAAAAAGAGCTATTGTTTTAAGACTACAGTAAGCTAGAAGGTAATTTTTCTCCAGACAGTAATAGTACATAAATATAAAGCTGTTATAGCAACTTGACTTTTTGGCTGCATTTCTAAATTGTTCTTAGTCAAATAATAGGTTGATTTCTTTATCCGAAAAAATTAAACTGCCTTCTATATGCCTGTGGCACTTACAACTTTCTCTTTAAGACCAGTAAAAAGAAGGAAGTTACCATGCTCTTATGGATGGTCATACACATGATCATATCTGTGTGGCCTCCATAGACTTGCAAGCGGTCGTGCGACTTGAAAGAAACAGAAACAGACATTTAAAGCAGGACATTCAATAGCCATTTTTCACAGACATGCAAAGGATAATGCTTACAAAAGCAGTTTGCTTGGTAGCAACTGAACTCCTCTGGTGGATTCCAAAATTAATAGCCACCTTGAAAGCTCATTGTTGCTTACGTTGCTTCTGTGAGTCTTTTTGTCCAAATAAGCACTTGGTCTTTCAGCAGACAAAACTAACATTTCCACCTTTTTCAAAGCTGTCATTGTCTTAGGTTCTAAAGAAATGGTTTAGGTTATATTCTTTAAAACCCATGTATTTTGGCTGGTGGGACAACTATATATTCTGAGTGACAGCAAAGAGAGAGATAGGCCAGAGACCAGTAAGGACAAAGATGACTTCTATTTGACTTCAAAATAATTAATTAATGCATCTTAGGTAAGTGTCATTAGTACCCATCTATTTTCTTACCTGTAGTTCATAAACACGAACAAATTTATCCAGACATGCTGTCACCATCACTTTCCCAAGAATGTTCACAACTGTCACTGCATGGTTATGGCCCTTATAGATTCGTACGAGCTCTCCAGTCTGCATCAAGAAAAAGCAAAGGTAAACAGGTGTTTGGTTTTTCTTAAACAACAAAACAGCTTTACTTAACCCAGATAGGGTAGCTAGCTTCAATGCTCAATACTCAAAAATGGAAAACCCCTTTATTACACTTCCACTTCCTATGAAGGCATTTCTAGATTATGATCAAATACAATTTTGTTTGCCCATCTTAACACAGAGCCATTCCGGTACAACAGAAAAGCATGAGTCTATGAAAAGTTTTCTCTCATCTTCCTCTACTTCTCTTTCCATCTTTAGTTACATATTCCCATCCACCTTGCAACTAGTACCATGCTATTTGTACCAGCAGTATTTAGTTAGCCACAAGGATCAGTGAGCAAATCCAGCTAAATACACAGAAACATTTTTTTTTGTCAATTAAAATTTACCTCTGATAAATTTCTTAATCTAACTTATTGCATAGCTACATGAATGCTTCTCCTAGGACTGTGGAAAGATGGTGTAAAAGAGGGAAAGAGTGGCAGGCTAGAGATAGCTTTTGAACCATCTAGTTTGGAACACCTCATGTTTTTCCTGTAATAAAGAAACTCTTCCCCCAGCACAGTATCTCACATGGGTTTGCTTTCAACCCTTTCCAGATTATCAGTACATTTTTTAGTAATATTTGCAAAAGCAAGAAGCCCATTAAAAAGGCATTGCATATCATGTGACAAGAGTCAGCATGTTTATGTACTCTTCACATATCTTTAGTTAGCTACAGTGCATAGTCACATTAACAAAATCATGAGACTTCGTTTTCTGGAAATTATTTGCTCCACCAGTGAAAAACTTGGAAAATACTGACTTTATAGCATAGGAATTCACTGCCTTAATAGCAAAAGTCATTCCATCCTTATATATGACTTACATGAATGTTGTGGGCATGGACAGACTGATCACTGGAGCCGCTGAATACCAGATCATTCACAACCTTACAAAAAAAAAAAACACCAAAGTTTAATTTTTTGTAACAGATATTGAAATAGGCAAGTGAAATATTAAGATGCTGTTCAGCTCAGAGTTGTACTGTAGTACTTCCTAAATTTGACAGACTTCAAATCAATAAAGAATGTGAAGAAAAAGCATGCACTGAGTTCTTTACCTAAGAGCTAGCAAATATATTATAATATCCTAACTATGACTTTTGACACTTTGCAACTGACATAAGAAGCTGTTTGACTTGCAGTCCACCAGGCTAATTCATTCTACCTATGGACAATTCTCAGGCACAGGTCAGCAGCGAATCAGGGACCAAGTAAACTGAATGCAGAATGCTGCTCTGCACGTGCACACTAAAGCCCACTGTTTCCTGAAATTTTGGATATGCTGTGTACTTATATTCTGCTCATGTAAGAAGAACAATGCTCCTAACTAGTACTACTGTAGGAAGAAAGCTCACCAGATCCATCATGGATCAAGAAGGGACCACAGTATGCTGTCACTGAAGAAGAATTAGGACACTCTGCAGGGCAAAAAGGGCTGTGCCACAGCACTACAATAAATAAAGTGACAAAGAATTTATGGAAGTCATCGCCTATCTGTTACATGATAGTGGTCACAGCAAAAGAGTCAGACAAGCACATGTTCCATCTCATAATTTCAGGAGCCAGAAACCTGTAAATAAGTTAGTGACTCTGCTATTAAAAAAAGAATACTTCTTGAGTTCATTTTTTCCAGTTTCCTCTGAGGTTTGTACTATCAGGTTACATGAAGACTAGCTTCACCTTTTCCCCAACTTTCCTTCTGTTGGCAAACTCACATTTAAAAATCCCCTAAATCTTCTAATAACATGAAATAAATGTGCTTTCTACATAGGTCTTGCCCTTGGATCACAACAACCCCATGCAACACTAGGCTTTGGGAAGAGTGGATGGAAAGCTGCCTGGACGAAAAGGATCTAAGGATGCTGGTTATAGTGGCTGAACATAAGCCAGCAATGTGACCAGGTGGCCAAGAAGGCCAATGGCATCCTGGCCTGTATCAGAAATAGTGTGGCCACCACGACCAGGGCAGTGATCGTATTCCAGTACTCAGCACTGGTGAGGCCACATCTTGAGTGTTGTGTTCAGTTTTGGAAGGACATTGAGGTGCTGGAATGTGTCCAAAGGTAGGCAACAAAGCTGGTGAAGGGTTTAGAGCAGAGAACAAATTGTATGAGGAGTGGCTGAGAGAGCTGGGGTTGTTTAGGCTGGAGAAAAGAAGGCTCAGGGGAGACCTTATTGCTCTCTGTAACTACCTGAAAAGAGGCTGTAGTGAGGTGGGGGTCAGCCCCTTCTCCTAGGTAACAAGTGACAGGACAAGAGGAAACAGCCTTAAATTGCACCAGAGGAGGTTTAGAATAAATATTAGGAAAAATTTCTTCACTGAAAGGATGGTCAGGCATTAGAACAGGCTGCTCAAGGAAGTGGTGAAACCACCATCCCTGAGCGTTCAAAAAACATACGTAGATGTGGCAACTGGGGACATGTGATATGGCAGCCATACAGAGACAATTTTCCTACCAGATTACTCGGTTTTTATAATTTAAAACAGAGAAATCCTCTATTTCCTATCACAATCTGTTCACTAGTAGATGAAGAAGAAAATACACATAATTTTAAGCATTCCTTGTCAAAAATGTTGTTTTCAGAGACACTTGCCTTCATGCAGAGTATAGTCTTGCTGTGACCTTCCAGGGTTCTGAGAAGCAGTCCATTCCGTGCATCTCGCACGCTGATGGTGCAGTCATAGGAACCCACTACCAACAACTTGCGTGCTCCTTCCTGAGCTGTGGCTAGACAGCTCACTGCTCTAGGGCCATGGCATTCAAAGGTATCAACCTGTTTATTATTCTGTTGGGGGAAGAAAAAAATGGTATTTAAGAATTAAAACTTTGCTATGACACTGACTAGACCATTGAGTCCTTTTTGTGTTGTACTTGTTAAAGCATCTGATTTCAGTTTAGTAACCCAATTTCAGCATTAGTAAGAGTTGCATCTTAACAACTAAGTTTCCAAATCAAGGAAATAACTCTTTATGTTAGGCTTCAATTTTCTGTCTTTGAAAAAAAATATTTAATTGTTTAGCAAAGGTCCTCTTGCAGAGTCAGAATTGTGAAAGGAAACATGTTATGAGAAAAATGCAAAACAAGATAAATTTGTAAGGATAAATTTGAGAAATTAAGTCTAGAATCCATGAAAAGAATAATCAGAAAAAATAGTTCATTTAAATAATAATTTTTATTCACTTTTAAACATCATGGGGACTGGTGATAAAACCTCTTTGCCAGAAAAACATGTGACTCTCTTCTATAACTGCAAAAGGAGTAGGCAAAATCAGCAATACATAAAAGTCTCTCACAATACTTTGAAGGGCAAGAAAGGAGGACTCACAAATAATCAGCTGTGTCAGAAATGACACAGGGCTGGTAGACCAGGAGGAACCTTAAGGAAAAACATAACAATACCGCAGCTAAAAGAAAGGTAACCAAAGGGACAGGGGATGGGATAGCTTCATGCACAGACAAAATAAAGGACCAAAAGGGGCCAACAGTGACCATTTATACCAAAATACTTCCATTGCAAATACATTTACTACTCTAGAGAAAGAATGGAAAGAAACACAAAGTGGAGAGAAACAGCATCACAACAGGCTTTTAGGTGCCAATATTTAAACTAACCTTTATGCTGAAAGTAACCACAGTGCCATTTGCAAGGCCTGCATAAAGGATCCGCCATCTACTGTGTAAACAGAGCACTCGATCTTCCAATTTAAATTGTTCCATACACTCTTTGGTCTGGCAATAGAAGGAAGTGTTTAAAGCTTTTAATTAACTGAAAACAATTCAGGGAAAAAAAGCCTGAAGTGAATGATGGTTTTCACCTATAAGCTGCATTTTTTAAACCAAAAGAGCTGGAAAAAAAATCTGACAATCTGGTGTCACATGGCAGTTTGATCCTGGTTTTAATCAGGAACATTTCTCAGACTTGACTGTACTTCAGAAACCAGTTATAATCCTAAGCACTTTATTCTATTCACGACCTTTAACGTATATAGAAATTTAGACTATGGACTATATATGTATATATGAAAACTACCCTGTACATGGCTGAGGTTGAGGACTCCCCACAGGGAACTTGAGTTTAAAACCTCTGGCAATTTGCTCCCTGAAGCAGATATTTGCTTTCTAGTCCTTCAAGTCACAGGTTGGACAAGCCTTCTTATCATTTACCCTCAAACATCCAGCTTCAGGAAGTCTCAGTCTGCTATTTCGTCTGTTGTCTCTATAGCTGCTCTACAGCTAGAGAGAGAATAGAGAGCAGTGCCTTCCACAAACATTGAAATTAGACATATTCCATAAGCAATAAAGTTAGAAATACAGCAAGAGAAATATGATATTCATGGCCAAACAACCATCCTGCACTTTGTTGTTGCCAACACTTGGGATCATGTCATGCTGTTTTGGCAAAAACTCTACTGACAAGCTAGCCAAAGGATCTGGGCAGTTAATCAGTTAATACTTTGCTGTTTTGTTTGTGTGGGGAGGGGTTTCTGCTCTACTCTATGGTGGTATGAAGTAGGGCTTACGTCCAGCTTATATGGGTTTAAAAGGCTTTTTTAATTTATATTTGTAAAGAAACACTTGCATAAAAATGAGATATATGTTAACCAACACAGAGTTTGAGTACCTTGATATTGTAACAGTTGATAGTGTGGTCGCTTGAGCCAGTGTAGAGTGCAGCATTCTTCCCATTTGTCTGAGTAACCAGAAGGCAGTTCACTTTTGAAGTATGTCCTTCAAAGATGGCCACACACTTTCTGCTCTAAGAAGGAAAGCATAGTGTCAGTGTAAACACCCATAATACCTCTCAGGATATATGCATAACAGAATAAGGAAGGACAGCTAAAAAAAAGCAGGACACATACAGCAATCTATCTCTCCTTGCCTCTCCCATAGGCAGAAGGGGTTGGGGAGGGAGAGAAGAGAGTTTTGAAGAAAAGTATAGCATAAAATAAATTACGTTCTTGAAAAAGCAGCTGCTTCCTTAGCTACATAGTGAGGCTTTACAAAAAAACAACCTTTTGATTGCAATTCATTTAACACCATTCCCGCAACCTTACTTACAACGAGATTGTAGGCACAAACAGTTTTGTCTGCTGAGCAGGTATACAACAAATTCCCAAAAATCTGAATAGCATTCACTGCAGCCAGGTGTCCCTCAAAGGTTCCCTCTGTAGGTTCTTCGTCCTCACCTGGCTCTGAAGACACTTCTGTAGGACAGAGATAAATGTATTTTGATTATGGGAACACTTTTAAGCAAACACGCTACTGTTGTTTGTATTGTCAACCAGCAGAACTATTTTGTGGGCTCAGCACCTTGAAGTCAAATTTACTTGTGGGTCCCAGCTGGAGTGTGAAAGTGCCATAAAGACCTTATATGACATTAAGTCCAGAAATACCTTTAAAATAGAAAAATTACTGTATTATTGTTTTTCCTACAGCTCTACAGAGACTGTGGAACAGAAGAGTTTGTGTGGGAGGGGGCAGAGGGCTGTGGAGGAGCCAAGGCAAAAAGCATTCAGTGAGAGATGATGTGAGTAGATGTCACTTCCCACTTCAGTTTTGAGTGCAGGCTTTTATCTTCAAGGCAAAATTCCCCTTTGGAAGCAGTCTGATTAAGACTTAACTCAAAGTCCTGCAAGATACCACATACTAAGTATCAGCAGAAAAGCATAAAAGATATACCTGAGGAGTTCTTTGATCCTCTCAGTGATGATATGGAAGTCTGCGTCTCAGCCACACTGCAACAAAAATAAAAATTAGCAAGATTGGACTTTGTATGTTCATTTTCAGACAAAATACTGGTGTAAGTAATATTCCAAAACACAAGACTCTGCACTTAGTACAAAATATGCTGTGATAGATAAGCTCAAACACAAACTTTCCATGAAGGGCAGCCTTGTTCTCGTATTAAGAGAAATTAATAGGTAACAAAACACATCCATTTGTTGACCAAAAAAGCCAAGTCAGTTTTTATTTTCCCTCTTACGTCACTCCTAAACGAAATAAAGTCACTGATTTTGTAAGACTTTCTAAGTAAAAACAAAAAAGAAAAAAGAGAAGCCTCATCAATATTGTATAAAAATACTTTTGAGAGGTCTACAATAATCTCACCTTCTTTTCCCATCATTCCTATAATTTGTGCCAATTTCACTGGTGGAGCTCACTTCATCATAACCAGAGCAAGATGCCTCTAGGAGTGCTTGATCCACAGAGCTGCGTGAATCCCTCTTTGATGGACTGTCTGGTTTCTCATCTCCTGACTCTGATGAACCAACATCAACCACCTCACACTGAGGTGCTGAAACTTCCACTAGTTCCAGAGAAGCGTCACTGTCATTCTTATCTTTGTTTCTTGCTCTTTGAGCAGTAGCTCCATCCTCCTCTCTTGGAGAAGTAGATGTAGTAACTTTTTCTCCTTTAGGAACCTTTCCACCCTTGACTTTCCGGACAGGCTTGGAGTCAATCATATCCTGCTCTGTATCGCTGTTCTCTGGCACATGGGCTGCCCTCAGAGTTTTCTTCTTCCTTAACCTTCTCCTCCTCCTGTTCCCTTTTTCTGCTGGGACTACAGTGGTTGCCAAGTGTTGCTCAGATGGTTCTGCTGACAATTTGGGGGTTTTATCCATTGGCATTCCTAGGAGGACTGAATGCTTTGAAAGAGAAGTGCTACACTGATGCAATAAAAATTCTTCAGCTACTGTATCATTTGCCTCGCTCTTGCTGAAAACAGACAGTGATTGAGGAGAAGGGTTCTCAGGCAGTCCAGACTTTACTCTGTCTGCAGCAGGCTTGTGGACATCTTGATTAGTGTGTTGGAAACAAGATATCAGCTCTGACAGGGACATGGTTGCAGAGATAACTGGATACACTGAAGTTTTCTGGTTGGTCTCTCCTGAAGAAAACAGACGAGCGTTACATTCAATCTGTACAGCAACAAATATTTATGCAAAATGGCTCTCCCTGCATTTTTCCATTTACACTTAATTGTGCATGTAAAGTACATATCCCTAGGGGACCCCTGGTGGCCTAGTGGTTAGGATGCAGCACTCTCACCACTGTGGTCCAGGTTCAATTCCCAGTCAGGGAAACTCCCCCAGGCAGATGGAGCTCGTCAGCCCTGTAAGGCCATCCATCTAAGAGAAGGTCACTCTAAACAAACCTACATCCTGAGGACCTCACTGCCACTGTCCAAGCTCGCTCAGCCCCAGCACATGAACCTGAGGATTAAAGGGTGGGCTCAGCTCAGTACACACTGTGTCTCACCTAAAAAATCCACTGCGCAGGCTCGAAGGGTAAAGACCTTTCCCAAATCTTCATTTGCGAAGACTGGTCATACACACAAAGCACATATTCCTACATGTTGAAAACTATGTGCACATGCAGATCTTCTATTTCAGTCAGCTATCCAGCCTTTAAAAAACATAGCTGGGGAATAAAATGTTTATCCGTGTAGCCAGAAGCAAAGGAATGGCACACATCATTCAAGCTGCTGGCCGACTATATGCTTTTAAAGTTCTGACAATCTTTGGTGAATCCTACATTGTTGGCTTAAAATGCTACCGCTCCTCTCTGTGTGCTCCCTTACCAGCTGTCACAACTGCTGTAGTAATGATGCATGCCAAGCACGACTCAGCTGTTCAGTGACACAGTATGAAGACCTCGTGCCGAACCCATCTGAATCAGTTATTTCTACCAAGTTACTTGGACCTAATTCTAGGTTGATGAGTCGTGCACAACCCACTTTGCAGCATTGTACCATATCCAGAGAATGGTAGCACTGTAAGCCATGAGGGTAGGCTTTAGTTAGTTGGTTTACTTAACTTAGTTAGTTCATCTGTGGTGGACTATGCAACGGGGCAAACATACTCTCCCTGTCATTTATTTTAATTAATATGAACTAAAGAATGCAATCCCTCAACTGCCCTTAGTAAGGGCAGCATCTAACAGCTGTTTCCTGTACCCTAAAATTCCCTGGTTGCATTTGCAATAACTACAATCCAGAACAGGATGTTTCAAGTTGACTGCATTTATTGGGTGGGATCACACAATGTGAATGGGAAGCTGGTAGTATTTGAAACATTCCTGTTTCACTCTCTCAGAAACCACCGAACTAATCCTATAGTAATGCTTAGCCAAAAGCACATTACACATCACAGTATAAATGGGACACTTTGGAATTACACATCCAACTAGAAACAGCCAAAATGAGAATATCTCACCCACACCTTCCTCAGATGGGAAATTCCAAGATAAACTAGAACTTGCTGACAGCCCGTAGGGTATGTTGCATTTAAAATAAATCAATGGAAAGATGTTTTCCTCTGGACATATAACTGTTATACACAGCTGTAAAATCTGATATTCTCTATATGGAAGAAATGAATGCTTAGATGAAGTCTGAACAGTTACTGTGCTGAATTATACTCGTAAGAAGGCACACAAAACCTGAAATTGTGAATATGACTCTAATATCATGTGTCCCTCATTTCCCATTGGAAGGGCAAGGAAGGAACCTGGCTGCTTTAGAACAGGAAAATAATAGTAACCAGCAACTTAAACTGAAATTTCTAAACCCAAAAGTTATTCTCAGCACTTGGAGTACTGCAAGTGTTAAGAAAAAAAGTAGAAAATCACCATGATAGTGTAAGAAAACAGAATCACTCAGTTTTGCAGGTGGGAGAGATTTCTGATAATTAAGGGAAACCAAATACAATCAGCTTCTTCAAAGCAAAGCTGAGCTAACCTCCTAGGGAAGCTAACAAGCTAAATGTTAAACCCCAAAGAAGTAAACAGACTGCCCCAGAGAGAACTCCACTTCCCCAGATTACAGATTTTACCTGATGGTAAATGCTTATTTCCCCTCCAAATTACTAAATTCATCTGATGGCAGACCCACTTTAAATGTAGCACATACAGAAGTTCATCAATACCAAAACTATGTTTGCTTGACAAACAAACACCAAAGAATATTCTTGCTTTTAACATGTCAAAAATAAGTTTGTAGGAAACTGAAAAATACACTAATGTGATTAAGAGATTTCTAGTAATTATTGAAGTAATAAATATAGCTATACAGTGAAGATTCATCTTCATAAGAAAAAAATAAAAAACTTTTTCAGCTTCTCTGTTGTGAAGTCTGAAGATTCTGCAAGCAAGACACTGCGTGCCACTGCAGAGAGTGATCAGCAAATCTTTATTCTCAGTTTTCCAACTCTAACATGAAAGAAAAACAACACTTTTCACTGATGTTTACACATAACAGTATGGCATATACCAATAAAAACAGGGAAGAAAAGGTAGTGGCTTCCCAAAAGCTGAGCTTTACCAGTGGAAACAAAACACAAAAGCTGATTCTCCCCCTGTCCCGAGTTTACTTAAGTGTACACCCCCAAAGCTTCACAGTCCCTGTCAAATCCTCCAAAAAGAGATGAAGCAAAATTCACAATACTACATTAATATAATGTAATGGAGTGGTAGACAGGAAATGCAATGGGGACTAAAAAACCATGAAGAACACTATTTAGAAAAAATTCCACATCCAAAGCAAACTGAAATAAGCTAAAAAAATAAATCAAATTCTTGTATTTAAAGAAGTCTAAGCTTCAATTCAGCCAACATTTATCTTGTGCTTGAGAAAAAAATGTGCTTATAAAAGTAGAATGTGTTTTTTTCCAATAGTATTTTCCACTTCAGTTGAAGGGAAAAAAAATTGTGTTGGCTATCTTCAACAATGATTGAGCTTATGAATCTTTATCTCAAATTGTCTAAGTTAAGGGTTTGGGCAAGTGACATTGTTATGGCAGACAAACAACTGTCATTAGAGTCACCTTGCTTGACTTCACAGGCTTTTAGGAAAGTAAGGGATAATTAAGTTTTTAATCTCTTTCTACCTTCAGTCACAGTAGCAAGTTGAAGTGGAAACTACCAATAGCATTTAAGCCTTTGACCACAGACTACAGTACACAGGTTTTATGGGTTTTAAACTGTCTAAATAAAGAATTAGCTATTTTATCTATAGCCATTAAGATATCATTTTCCTGAGGCAGTAGCTCTCCCATTAGTGGTTAATTCACCTGTTTCTCCTCCAGACAAAAGTAAACCCCTATCTTCATTGCTAGCCCTCCCCTACTCACTCCCACTCCCCTCACGTGAGTGAACAGTGCCTAACACCCAGTTAGGAGAAGATGGAGTGTTATTTTCTTAATACTACAAATGATACTCTTTGTGCTTATTCAGCAGGGCCCAATTAAAACACAGAATACTCTCAATGTAGTAGGTCATAATTTTTTTTTTAAATTTTCAGGCACACGTTTTTCCTTTGTAACCAGACTTTTTAGCTACCAACACTCATTAAACAATGCAGAGTAGAAGACAAAAATTAGTTACGGTTTGTTGGGGGGTTTTTCTCGTTTTGGTGGGTTTTTTTAATTTTAGTTAACTAAATTATTCCAAGAGGATATAACCTTCAAATTCATGTTTGTTCTATTTTTAAAGCAAAACTAGTTAGTCCTACACAAGTTAATGGGAGTTTACCCCTGTATGACAGACACAACTTATATTCTTTTGAGGAAAAAATTAATTTCCTTATTTTCTTAAAGCTAATTTTCTTATAACACAGCAAAGCTACACATACCATCCTTCTGCTCTACTTCTTCTGCTCGTGAAGCACATGGAGAACTCTGGAGTACAGAATTCACATTTTCCTTTATGCCTTTTGGAGACATAGGTTCTCGTTTAACTTGTATTGAGGAGTCAGGAGCATCGACAGGTGTGCTGCCAGAAGACTGGAATGGTGATGGCGTGTTTACATGAACAGAAGATCCTAGTGGAGGTACAGAAGAATACATAGGGTCCAAAAGGGGCTGGAGAGGGCCTGCAGGAATTAAGTCAGCTGCCATCTGAGATTTGCTGTTTCTTCTCTCACTTAAGACACTGCAGGGAAGTTGCTCTGAGAGTTCAGAGGGTTCATAGGTTTCTAATGTCAAGAGACAAAATAAATAAATAAAAAACCCAGACAGAACAAAAATGTTCATATTTTACAATAAAATTTACTTGTGTCAAGAGCTCATTTCTTGCAGACACACAGTCAAGGAAGAGAAAAGTTTGACAAAAACCCACTAGATGGCACTACCAAAATCGACAGATCACACTTGAAATGAAGACCTCATTTTGAAAGTCTACAATTTTATTGCACAGTTAAAAGGAGCAGATTCAAGAATATGAGAGTCAGCATTCTGTTGTAGTTTTATGGTATCTTGTACCTTGTAGCCCCTGTAAGATCTCAATTCTCTGACTTCTCAGTGTGCTCATTTCCATTGTTATCTGCAAAACAATTGTGGTTTGTATCAGTTCTACTGATTTAACAGGTAGTTTTTCAGGCTGCTAACTTGTAGTTCAGACAGCTTCAAAAGCCCACTGTTACCTGTTGCTTTAATACAAGGAACCGTTGAACCTCAACATATGCAGCCTGCAGGGCAGCCCTAGCCTGCAAGAGACTGGTGTCCACATTCTGCAGGGACTTGCTTAATTCTTCTTCTCTCAGCGAAATAGCCAACAACTGGTCTACCTGAGAACGTTCTGAAAAAGAAACAATGTAGAGTGATTGTACTGAACAGTACATTAAGATACATTACACATGATACCACAATAAATACTAATACCTCAGAATGTAAAAATCACATAAATTAGGTCAAGCATTAATAATCACACAAGAAGCTGAAACAGAGTATTTATGCACAAGAATAGCCATGTCTACATGGAAGAAGAGCATAGACGAGTATTCCTCTTTACAGGATCTCCACTTTGACTCTAGTAACTATTTCCATCAAAATTTTGCCAGCAATGATTTAGTTTAGCTAAACAAAGTAAATCTCTTCCACAAAGATTTTTTCTTGAAGTACATGTGTACATGAAATACAAATATACACCTGCCATTAACATAATCAAAAGGCGAAGGCAAATTCAAGCTAAACACGATAAATTATTCAGTTAATTCAGAAGTCAAGGAAAGCTGCTTAAGAGAAAAAGAACCCAACAATAAAAAAATAGCTTACTATTCAGGATCATTTTGGGCCATAAGACTCATGTTTGCAATCTCTTCAGAAAGAGTCTCTGAGCACTGTACTCAGTAAAAGCTCCTTCTATACAACTTCCTAAAGACCTCAGGTATTACAGATATTCTCTAAACAAATTGAATTTCAGTTTGGTCACTGTCTAGTTGAAGACTTAAAGCAAACTACACATGATGTTAAAGCAAACTAACGGGAAATAGAGATTTTACTAAGTACAATGTGTTATTAGTCTCTATAATAGACACTAGTCATTGAACACAGAGGCTTATAAACAACCCCACCTTTTCAAGTAGTGAAATATTAGTTGCCACAAAAAAAATCAACATTAATTGCTCTGCATTCCAAACAACTGTTAATATCAATAAATAAATAACAAAAGGAAGATAAATGGAACATTTGAAAGCCATCTTCTGGACCCCAAAGCTCCCAGATGGTGTTGCAATGATTTAGTTCCCAAAGAAATATTCGGCCTAAAACACAGATGGTTCATTTTGATATATGGTGATGCAGATGTGTTAGGCATGATTGAGAAAGATCTGTCTAATGCCAGAATAAGAGTTTTCTTCGGTCAGGAGAAGGAAGGAGCTAGGCATTCTACATTCATTTCCACTAAGAACAGGGAAGGAGTAAAATTAGAAAGTGTTGCCAGAAATGTCAAAAACAGAACACAGAGAAAATTATACAGAGTACAAATTTTCTGGTATTACCACCCAGAATTGGAAAGGGAAACGTGCACGGCAAATTAGAAGGGAGTAATGGGTGCTTCTCCCTTCAGAATTTCCATCTAAAGAGGCAACAAACCTCACTTCTCTGAGCAGGGTAAAGCAAAGGTCCCATCTGCACAACAAGGAATATGAACTGCAGGCAGAACCGATGCACATAGCCTTTTCTTAGAAACAACTTCTGACAAATAAAGATACAAGTCCACAAAGAAGAACGTGTTGCAGACTTATGAGCAGTTTACCCTACGACCTTCATTAAGTGCCCAAGAAGCACCAAAGTAACATTAAGGAACTAGTACTTTAGCCAAGCCAAAATACCGCTGGGTGTTTTAACCTCTACACCAGATGCATACATATATGAGATATTCACTCACCTTTTTTACCTTTGATTTTTCTTCTCTTATTCTTTCTTTCTAGACTAGGGATTTCAGGAGATGATCCCTCCTGCAAGTAAAATCATATATTAACAAGTTACAAGAACAATTTTGTCTAAATCAAAAAGTCAAATATCCATTGTCTTTTCAACCATTACTTGTACCCACAGAGAAGAACACACAATTTATTTTGCACATTCTTGTATAACTCATCCTTTGCTCTGCTTGTAAAAGAGGGAGGACAACAAAATGAGTGCCACATTTTCAACTCAAGTAGGAAGAAATATTAAATAAGATGATAGCCTTCTCACTCAAATGTTTAAGACCACACCTGAGTCACATTTTTTGCTCTACAGTTTTAGTTGAGGATTAAACAGAGAGGAATTAAAATTATTGTTTTCTGCATATAGCAAAGCCATTTTGAGAATTTGATCAGAAACATTTTTTTTTTACCCTTGGATAAGTCCAAGACAGGACTGCGAAATAAATTTAGATTTAAGAATATTATTTTAAGCATATCATTTCATAAAAAGGTTTGTCTTTCCTTGCTTAACCACAAAATCAGGAACACCTAAGGAAAGTAAATTTCTACTACAACCTAGCTTCCATTTAAACCGGGAAACATGGAGATTATTGCTACAAAACCAAGTAGTTCCAAAGAAATATTTTAACAGCTCTTGTTTACCAACATAGAGTGCCAGGTACCAAATCAAATAAAGAGCATTTGTCATTCCTACTAATTAAAAAATATTATCAGAAGTCCTGCCCTAGGAAGCAGAATGGAACAAACTCTTAAAGAAAATTAAGTCAGACAAGCAAATTAGCTTGTTGTTATCAATGTACAAGGCAATGAAATGGAGAAAGTCCTCCTTGCAAAGACCATTCCAAGGCTGAATGACCATTAAAAGGGAAAATAAATCTTTAAGGCACCAAAGCTGGACAGAATTGTACACTTACTCCAGTTGCTCTCCGCTTCTTTCCAAGTCCTTGGCTGTCATTCTGTTCAGTTCCAGACGTGCAGCTGCTATCCGTAGCTGCATCTATGTTATTAGACACTGCAAGAAGTGAAGTACTATTTGAAGCTGGACGATTCTCTTCTGAGATCTCTAGCACATTTTGTTTTTCAAGAAGAGTTGTTCTCTTCTCTGGGCTCTCCTGGTCTTGTTTTGTGAGGCCTGTGATCTCAGAGGCAGCCTCTAGGCTGTGACTTCTTCCAGTAGTCTCAGTTCTTTCAGACATAAAAGGTGACAAAGTAAGAGATGATGCCTCTGTCTCCTGTTTCTGGTCAGCCTCAATGTCAGTGTTTGCCTCATATCCAGATGTTATGTGATGTGAGTGGCTGGCTTCAATTATTTGCCTTTGCCCACTTTCTTTTATTTTGGCTTGTTCACTGAAAAAGCTATAAGCAGAAGGATTTCTGTCTGCTATGACACTGCTTTCAGAAAAGCTACGTTTTCTGGTTGAGCCAGACACTGCTAAGGAAATCCCTTCCCACTGGAATCCTTCCAGAGTAGACAGATCAGAATCTTCACTGAGTTCTAGACCCTCTTGCTCATTTTGAACAAGAGGCACCATTTCTATGCCAAACCTTTAACGAGATAAAAAGAAAAATAAATACACACGTTACAAGCCAGCTAAATATAGAGAGAAGCCTCTCCCTCCCCCAAATGCACAGTAGGGCATCAAGAGATCTGGCAAGTCATTACACTGGTATTCTGTGCTTTCTACCTCATCTGGCAATGGAATATCTTTTGCATATCACATAACCAGATTTAGTGGTTAAGAACTGACAGCATGATTTTCAAGTCAGAAATCATGTTGTTACAATTATTCCAAACCAGTTTTGTGCCTGTTCAAGGTGCTTCAAAAAACTTCAGGTTTAAAGAAACTTTAAAAAATGCAGTATTATGTAAATGCTTCCTCTAAATACAAAAGCAAACTGTATATCAAAATAAAAGATTAACAAATGAAAAGGGAGCATTTATACTGCCTGCAGCAATGCAAGCATTTCTTGTAGTCCTGAATAAAAAAGGAAATAAGCAGCATTGTTCCCATCCTGATGGTATTTTTACATTCTTCCAATTACCAGAACTGGAAAAACAGACATACTGTTACCATCCATATTCAGATACTAAAGTAACCATTATGAACTGATCAGAATGTATTAATCAGATTACTATTACTTACCTATGGATAGACATTCACAGCAGCAATGATGAAAACACTATATTATTCGTACATGCAAAAGATCGTGGTATAGCAAGCTTCATTATGAAGTCTTAGTTTTAAGATTTTGGAGTTCATTTCAGATATGGAGAAAAATAACCCTCCCCCCTCAACACGGTCAGAGAGGAATGGTAGAGGAAAGCTACCAACCTTGGTAAACCTTTGCCAAGTTCCTGTTTCTTCTTGGTTACCTGCTGGATGACCTGATCCCAGTTTACATTTCGCCGGGAAGCACTAAGAATCTGCCTGAGGGTGGGTTTAAGCCCCGACTCCTTCTCTGCCTCACTTCTCCGATGGCCACTCACATTCCGAATGCGCCGTGCGTTATTGAGATTGGGCTCTGGGAGATGTGTCCCAACTTTGCTCTTCAGACTAATATGCCGTGTCAGATCTCTTTGCAGAGAAGCAGGGAGGCCAAGTTTGCTTAAATCAGGAAGAAGGCCTCCTGACTGGCTTCCTCCTTTTTGAAGCTCGTTATCTGAAGGATTTTCAAAACCTTCCATTTCAAATTGATCATGTGACTTGACACACTCTTCATTCCCTTCTCCATCCTGCGAGGTTTTCAAATCCACATGCAAACCATCCTGACTGCTTGATGGAGAAACTGTGGATTCCATCCGAAATGTAAAATTTTTTAGTTCAGCAGAAGTAATACTTGAAGCAGCTAGCTTTTCATCATCTTTCTTTTCACAGGTGGCAAGTCTACCTTCAGGAGTGTCACAGGGTAAACAAGACCTAACAGAAGAACCCAACTTGTCAACACTTGCTTCTGACTTCTCACTTCCCATTAAATCATCACCATTCACATCTTCTAATGAATCTAGTCTGAACTCCTTCTTTGGCAATGCTTTCCCAGTTTCTTCCCTATTCTGGTCACTTGTATCCTTGCAAGAGCTTAAGGGAGCATTTTGCAAGGAATGGTTGGACTGAACATCTTCAGGATTTTGTTCTGCTTCACTTAAGTTATTAACAGGCTCTCCAAGATTGCTACCAAGTACATCTTTGTTGTCATATAAGTTACCAGCACAAGCACCATGCAGCTTTGATGAATAAGAGGAGAAACCGTTTGTTTCCAAGTTCACTGCATTCAAATGATTCTGCTCTTCACTACCAGTTGAGGATAAAAGAAGCTTGACATTTTTTAAGAGACTGTTTGTGTCTTGCTTTGTCAAGGATAACTTCGTATCTGTGATATTCAGAAGAGGGGATTTCAGTGATGGCATCTTATTACTTCCACTATCATCTTTGTTAGGCTTTTCACCACCGGAACAGTCTTTCATTACCTGGCAAGAATCAAGGTGATCTGAGGTTACATTAGAAGAGGAAGATTCTTCCTGGTTTTTAAGTTTTGAAAGGCTAACACTGACTTCACAAGTTTTTCCTTTCATCGATGAATCAGTAGAAGCCATAAGTACAGAATCCATTTTATCCGGAGTTTTAGAAACATTATCTTCAGACCATGGTTGCTGCTCTGTAGCTTTCTGTGATGGGTAGGGAGTCCAGCGATATGTTTTATCTCTGGAAGGACTGACGCTTTTTCCACTGGCTCTCGAAGTTTTGCTTTCTGGTTGCTTTGACGTACCAAAATCCAATGCCCCCTCAGAAGGAAGCTTATCGCTAGTAAAATCGAGCAAGTCACTCCTATTTCTTCGATTCCTGTATGGTAGAACATCCTCTTTTTCTGGCCGCTGCCATGGATACCTTTCCTTATTGTATTTAATTGGCTCTGACAAATAGGACTCTCCTGAGCTTCCAAAATTCCAGCCATTTGCACCATGAGGACTCGGTTTCCAGTTTCCTCCATAACTCTTGGAATTCCAGCTAGAAAAATGACCTGTTTCCTCTGAGTGCCAAGTAGAACTTCTTTCTCTGGCACCGTGATGCCAATTTGATGTTCCTCCTCCTCGCCCACTTGGATGCCGAACACTTCCAGAATTCCCATAGTTATGCCAATTTGAAGAGCTTCCTGAAACATTCTGGTGCCATCCAGAGCGCCCCCTTGGGCCACCTGAATGTCTGTTTATATTGAGGTTCCTCTGAGAGTGTGAAAATTTGCCTTGTCTAGGACTAATATAATCATCCTTTTCCCACTTCCAGTCCCTTTGCGATGCATTATGATGATGCCATGACGACTGATCATAAGCTTCTCTTTCTTTGTAAGTAGCTCTTTCTTCTCTCCTTCTCTGTGATCTCCTGTCATCACATTCTAATTCTTGGTTTGCACAGCTTGGTTCAGCTTGCCTGCAAAACAATTGAGAAAAATCTAAACTCTGATGCTATTCTACTGAAATTCAGCAGGCCACAAGCCTTATGCATTTTATTTGCAGTGGGAAGAAGATATTTTTTTATTATTAATTATAAAAAGAGAGATGACTTATTGAGCTGCTTTGCTGTTCAGGCCTCTGTGGTGTTTGACTTTCCACACTAATGTTGCACCTTTACTTAAATATGGTAATTTCAAAATCGCTCTTACAAGACCAACTGATTTAGCACAGGGACAGTTCAATAGACTAATTCTTAAATACTTCTCTTTACCTTGAAAGATAATAGTCCTTTCTATTTACTAGTTATTGTACTAATAAGAAAATAATAAAAAAAAGCTTCATCATGTTGTATAATCTTTGCAAGTTGAACAATCTTGATAGATGAAAAATTCATTAGCAGTGAGATAATTATTTTTTCTGAAGACTATTATGCTTGTGTTAGATGGTGTAACTAGATGAACTGAACAAAAAAAAGCTAGGCTGGAAAATCAGTTATTCTACCTATTGGAGAGAACAACTGATGGCACAGTGTATAAAGTTTAAGTTAAAGCACAAATATAAAACATCCACAAAAGTTGCTCCTGAGATATAAAAATATTTTGTCCTGTTTTAACCAACAGTCTGTATGAGCAATGAGTCTGTATGAGCCTTGCAGCAGCACTATCTCCTGCCACTTGGATAGTACTTGTGCTTGGCAACATACCATGAACACATGGTAAACTATCACATGTGCATTTAAAGACAAATGCTACCTTCATAGCGACAGCTATTCCCAGCGTCAGCAGTCTAAATGTTCAGAGTATTTATTCTACCAAATGAGGAGTTTTTAATCAAAAGTTTTTTTCAGAAACTGATTACAGAAATGTTTCATTCTGACATTACAGGAATACTTCCATTCTAGATCCCTGGACAAGAAAGAAAACTTTCACATCACTGCCCAAAAGCTATTGATTTGAGTAAATTCAAAATTCATATTGCATCACCCTTTAAGTTTTCAATACATTCTGGTTCTGCTAAAAGATTACTAAATAATTACTCTCTAATGGGAATTGGTCTACTGTGTAAAATAATCTGAGCTCTAAGACAAAAAACGATGTTTAAATGACACAGTAAATTTTAAGAGCTGACTCAACTAGATTATGATCTAATGGAAACAATTTTGCTGAATTAGTAACTTAATCCCTGTACTTTCTCTTTTTCCCCCTTCTCCAAAGAGCACCCAGCAGACAGATTTTCTAAGATTTTAGTTGCCTCAGAACACTGTACTGACAGCATTGCTCCTTTACCACAAAACCAGGAAAAGTGACATTTTTGCTATCTACATTGACCAATATGAAAACATTACCATTGTGCAGTACAGAGACACACTAGAATGACAGAGTGGTGTCAAAACCAAATAATCTCAACAGATTTCAACACTAACTCAAATTTCTAGCCACAGCAAGCAAGAGGTTCTTTCAAAAATCATATGCCCCTTTAATACCATTGCCATGCCATAAACCTACTCAAATAATATATTTCCAATTGGAACATCATACAAGCAATGCACATGTGCAGAGCCACGTGGAAAATAAAAGGCAACACTTATTAGTCTCTGCAGCCTTCTATTTCATAGTGAGCCAATAGACTATGTTTAACTCATGGTAAGCAGCAAGGTAAAACAGGTAAGAAATTTCATGCAAGGATTATGGGAACTCACTGTGACATTGACAGAACAATCCATTTAATTTTTAAAATAGACAGATTAATGTTTTATAACAAAACATGTTCAGCCACAGTTTCTAAAAGGCCAGGTTCCTACAGACATCCTCCACCCTAAACAATATTAGCATTACTGTCACATTTATTAAACCTTTCAGTCAAAAGGATGTAAAATATTAAAATAAAAACATTAGGGCTCTCAAAACACAAGATACAACACTGAGGACTCTTTTTACCCATAATGGAAAACACTGGTACTTCTTTACTAGTAGTAGCTCAACAGAACAAGAACATTCAGTAGAATCACATTTACACATTTAAACTCTGATATCCACACAGGTCTCTTGGATTGTTCTCACAACAAGTACACTGGCTACAGGCAGTTTACATTTCATGAACAACTAAGTCTTAGAGTGTATCTTCACTGTGTTAAAAGCAATTCTGTACCTAAGAGGAGAAAGGAAAACTCACCGCTCCTTCTTTTGCTTGATTAGTTGAATGAGTTCTTTGTCAAGGTATTCTTCTTCTGCCTCTTCTTTCTCTTCCTCTTTTCTGTCATGGGCATTAACATTGTCTTTGTGCAACTGGCTGGAGATGTGCTTGGCATATGATGACAAACCCACCAATGTCACCCTGCACACCCGGCATTCATGGTTGCTTTCCCTAGGAAGAGAGGCAGAGGGTGGACTTTCAACTCTGCCAACAGGCATGGCAGGCACCTCTGGTCTTACTTTGTTTCCTCTGAATGTCCTTGAGTTCACGGCAACTAGGTTTTGTTCAGTGTATTTAAGTTACTTGAATTCTCTAGCTTTTTCTTTCAAGGTTTAGTTTTTTGATGGTCAATTTTTAAAAGATTTTTTTTCCAACAATCAAGAGGTAAGAGACTTGGTAATAAAGCTGCGTTAACTGGTAGGAGGAATTCTTCTTGAATTGTTGTACTCAAAATCTTTTCAGAGGAAACATAGTGAGCGAGGAGGCAGAGTGGAAGGCTTACAGAGCTAGCAGGAGCTCTGAAGCCCTTCCATGGTGCCAGCTGCACTGGGGTAGCCTGGTGACAGCTTCTACATTTAATCCTTGCCCTGAGCCTTCCCCCAGTGAAATTTAGAAAAGGGAGGAGGCAGTACATGGATACAGCCAATCCTGATACAACATAACCTAAACTGGGACAGCTGAGACTGCTGCCTGGAATCCAAAGACTCCACAGCACACTGAGTGATAGGAGGGTGTCTTCAGTTCACTGTACTTTATTTGGTTCAAGTGTGCATGAAGTCTACTTTCTACTTTAGAGGACTTATCTTAAAAAATACAGAAATTATTTCAGCTGGAGAAAGTTGACAGCTGTGTCAGACAAATGGCTTTACTCATATTTCAGTGAATACTGGATTAAGGTTACAAGATTTTTTTACCTTTTTTCTTTTTAAGAAATTCATATTTCTAAAAATACCATATTTGTTCTTCGGACAAATGCTTTCAATACTCCAGTGTTAAGGAAATACGTTGTTAATAAGAAACCTAAACAAGGAAAATATGTTCACCAGGTAAAAAAAAAAAAAATCAGAAAAAAATTAACCAGAGCATAGTCCACTGCAAATAACTCAGCAGGACCAAGTTAGGACTCACTGAGTGCATCCACAATACTTTTTTCAATTCTGCCAGCTAATAAAAGCAGATCTGCATGTCCCCATGACACACTTGAGACCAAATTCTTAGAATGGAAGTTTAATACCAACACACAGTTCATGACTGAGGTCAAGAAAGTAGGATCCATAAAGAAAAAGACAAACATCTTTTTGAATCCTCATTTTTTCTAGGTAACAGTTAAAAATAAAATGAGAAAAAGATGAAAAGATGCACCTTCACTCAAGATATTAAGGCAACATCCTTATCAGAGTGGTTAATGAAGTGTCAGCAGCTATGTTTTATTTATCAAGGATATCAGTAGTTTTCCTACTAATGTAGCTGAGATATTTAACCAATGCAGTCATTCACACACAGCTAGAAAGGATTTAATTTTAAACAGACTAAGTATTAAAAATTAGAATTTTTATATTTAATTATTTTGTATATTGCAGCCTAACTAATTTCAGATTAAACATTTGGATAAATTTTTTTTACAAGGTCAGTAGCTTCCAAATTCAGTCTGTACTTTCCAGAGTTGGGTGTACTTCATTTTGCATACTTCACACTCACTAATAAATATTCAAAGCCCAAATACTATATATTGTACTTTGGGCTATCTCATTAATCCAACAGAGATAACCAAATCACTAAATTTACTAATGCTGTTGGAAGAACCCTCTCCACACTCATAAATAGCACAGCTATGCATAGCTAGTAAGTCTTATTTTTAACTTATGTCAGCACACAAAGCTGAAAACTATATTCTTTTTACATAATTTCACACGGGACACTTCAACAAGAAACATACCCCAGTGGTACTAATTAGGTTTTAGAGAATAATCCACATCCTTCATAAGGTCAATGGTTCAATTCTTCCATAAAATTTTTATCATCCTCATTTATAGACTAACTAAATAAATGCAAAGTTGTATTTACTTTGGACAAAGCCAGTGATTTAGCAGCTGGCCTGAGGACAAAGAACTTGTTTCTATCACTTCTAACTTGAGAGTTACTAATTACAAAGCTGTAGTTCTTGTACCAACTGACAGTCTGAAGACTCAGGTGGCTAGTGACTAGACTTCTCTGATTGCTGCTAATCTACATGAGCCCAAAGAAAAAACATTATTTTTTTTCTATATGAACAACTGCTTTAATTGAAAATGAATTGGCTAGGAGTTCACTTAAGGAAATTTAGATTTCCTTCAGCTCTTTTCTTTCCTTATCCCCATTAATACCAGTCAGAATTAGCACACTCCATGACACACACTGATCATGTCTACACATTCCCCTACCATACGGGAACACCACATAACCTTAGCTGTTCAACAAGGCAGCCAAAAGAAGTTTGAGGCAAACATGACAGAAGTATTCTCAATATAAAAGCAGCCAAGAGCTTTATTTACTAGATGTGTACTTCAGATTGTAGAATCAATGTTCCTCATACAGCTACTTAGGTGAAAAGAATATACAACAAAACCAAAAAAAACCCAGATAATTTTGTTTCCTTCTCTGCAGTGCCCCACACAATGGGGTCTTGGGAGCTAGACATGTTCTGCAGATGTGGCTGGGATCAAGTGCATCATGCCAATTGAGATCTGTTCTGTTGAGCATGAAAAGGATTTCTTCTGTTAATGAACAGCTGGGGTGGGGTTGCTCTGAAACCAGAATGCTCTCTGCACTAGAAGCTTTTTGGCTTCTGGTTAGCTAACTTGTAGAGCATTTCTGTTCTTCTAACAATTATTTTGAGATCAGCTGAAAATTTCACTTATTTGGCATCTTATCTCTGGTGAACAGAAGGAGTCTACCTTCCCAGGGTATAAGACACATGTCATGACACGATGAATCTTCCAAACCTCTAAGAATTGAAAAGAGGATTACTTCTTAGTCCTTTAAAAGACATTTAAAAGAGATTTGCCATTTCCATATAAAATTTGTGCTGCAAGATGATTAAATACTTAGGTATTTGATGACAAAATACTTAGGTATTTGATAGTATTTAATTCTCTGGCTATGTCAAAATCCACATACCTGAAAATGCCTTTAAGTATACTCTGGTTGCAACTTGATTCCATATTATTAGGATGATATTTGAATATCCTTTAACTCCTTCTTTCTACTTTCCAAAAGTTGGAAATAAAATCAAGGAAACCAGAAAGAAAACACCATCCACCATGGTAAAATCCCTTAACCACACAACTGGACCAGGACAGCAAGCGACAAGGCAGTCACTCAAGCAGATATCAGTCTTCTCACAGTGTTTTAAAAGATTAACATCCGTTTCTACATCATCGAAAACTTAAAAAATCCCAAAACATTTTAAAAAGGAAAACATCAGTGTTGATGATTCTGCCAAAGGCAGAATTCTAGTGCTTTCAAGAAACCAAGCATGAAACTCCCTAGAATAAAGTAATTTTATTTCACTGCAGTCCAAGAAATGTAGATGAGCTTTTCTGTTTGCCTCCTGAGTTCCTGGCATTAAGAGAACATGTTCATTGCCAGCTTTATGACAAGGCATCCTATCAAGTGATACATAAAAATAAATTGTGCAATTCTGCTTGTATGGGAAATACGTCATGAGCTCTTCCAGGGAGTGACATACTAAATGCACAGAGAGGAAGGATGCAAGATTGTTCTCATACCTTCCCTTCAAGTTTTCAAGTTCTCTGTGGTGAAGCATGCTTCTCATGTGTTCTTCCATCTCCTTCAACATGGGAAAAAAAATAAAATTGGTCAAAACAAAACGGTAATATTGTACGTGAAAAGCTCACTTTTGAGAACTCTCCCGCTTTGCACAAAGGTGTACTCTACTCCTACAGGGCTGTAGCAGTTGCCATTCCTGTTTCTGTGACTGTGAAAGCACCAGTAGGTGTGCTTTCAGGAAGTTATACGTCACCCTTGCTGAGGAAGGACGCACAGGAATCCTTAACATTTAACATATGGAAAGTAGAATTCCAGAAGAAAGATGAATAACAGTGCATGTAGTAAAGCTTATTAGATTAATTTTTTACAAATTACTGTTGATAGTAATTTTAATTAAAAGTCTTATTGATACCACTCTTCAGAATCACGACACTTAAAACAGTTTTCCTGGGCAATCGGAGCAATTTCTCTGTATTTGTGTAATAATATAGCTGCAATTTCATCATCACATACTATTTTGCTCTGCTAGATGCACTTCAGAAACTGAGATTTCAATTTGTTGTTTACAGCAACCTTGATCCATGAATTGCAGTGCTGCTATAATTAATTCCTGAAAGGGAGCTGCTGGAAGAGCAAGAACATTCATCATTCAGCAAAAACAAGTAGTTCAGAACACTTAACTTTCTTTTGGTGTTTGAGTCAAAGTGTTTGGAAATCTTCCAAGAACAGATACTAATCACTGTCCTCCTTAGCCCTTGAAATTCCATGTTCAAAGGGAAAGGAACATCTTCAAACTTGAAGACTTGTGTGAATTATCACACTGGTATTTGTAACATCTCCACATGCCATGTGGCTAAGCAATACATGAAGGTCCGCTAAGAGACACCCAGTTTCAACACAGACTTTGCATAGTATGCAGTACACAGAAGATGCACACCAAACTGATCCATTAATGAAAATACATGTTGTGCTATACAATTCCACTTTGTCCTTTCATATGGAAACATAAGACTTCTCAAAGGGAATTAAAATAAACTGTGTATTACAGTATTCTTAACACATCACAATTTACAGCAAAATGACTGTGGTTTTCACTTTAGTATCTTTATAAAATAATATAAGAAACTCAAAGACCTCATCATTTCTAGCATTCAGAATCAAGCATATTGTACAGCTTATTTCAAGAAAGATACTCCAAAGCACATGCAAAAATATTCTTCGCGATAGACCTAGAGCAATATATATTTAGTAGACGGAAACTGCACTTCACACAATTTTACAACAGAAGCATTTCTCACACACGTTTCATATTAGTATTTACCGATACACGTAAACCATTGATTATTTACCTTTTTTGAGTTGTACACAATGTGACATAATACACATTTTCGTTGCCGAACCATGCTTATTACTCTGGAAAGATCTTATCCCATACCTGCAAATAAAAATAATACAAAAATAACAAACATTCAGGATGACTTTTTCATTAATCCATTTTATTAAGGAAAGTAAAAAAAGTTACTATTCATGAAAACACCTGTGCTGAGTTAAAGAAAATACATGCCTCTCACGCATAGTCAATATTCTTCGACAAAGATAAGGTAGTTTTGAATAGTCATCTAAAACATCTATAACAAAAAGTAGCTTTCCATTTCTTTCATTTTGTTCCTTGTCCTCCAAGACATAGCTCTCATTCTACAAGTAGAGATCCGTAGGAATCCTCTCAGCTACTCAAATCAGATTAACAAAGCACTCTTCAACTAGGATGATGACAAGGAGAGAGGAATTGGGGAAACCAAGCAGGGCAAACTCAGATCTTTATTTTGGTACAGAGGAGGGCTCAAGGAAGATATGTAAGGAAAATGAAACTAAGGCCATTCATGATATCAAACACCACCAGCCTTCAAGGCTTATCAATCCATTTATTCATAAAACCTAACATGATTTAATTTCGTATTTTTCTCATTAGCCTCTGTAAGAACTATGCATTATCATGTACTGAAATACTGATTTAGACAGCATTTTAAGATACATTCTCTAACACCATGCTCTGCTTGGGTACCATATGTGTTTGAATCATTAATAAAACCTATTAATTTTCCCAAGAGTACAAGATTATTCAAAACTTTGCACCAGAATATTAAACATTTTAACACTGATCTACTTAAGACTTGCATATATGCAAACGAAAGCAGCAGCAGGTCAAATTAAATGTTGTATGTATTTTATCATAATGTTTAACTCATCAGGAGAGTAATTAAATTAGAAAGGTACATGACTGTCTGAGTTATAATACGAAGCCAGGCATGCCTGTTTAAGTAACAGGGTATCATCTTTTCCCTTTTCTTTCTCTTAAAATATACTAAAATGCAGAATGATTGAGCATTACTGTCAATTTTTATTGACATGGCAGAGGCAGTTCCTCACCCTAAACTGGAAACAAATGTACCTTTTTCTTACTACACAAAAATACAAGTCCTCTTAAGTTTTGCTATCTCATAGTAGGCAACTTCAGAGCTAACTTAGCTAATACTATCAAATTTAAACTGTAAGAGCCTTCGTCAATAACTCTTCTCCACAGTTGACCCAACAAAGTTAGTTCTCATTTAACACTGACCTTCTGTATCAAGGGCATCAAAACCTCCAGATCACTAGAAGCTGTGAGCAAAGGGCAAGAACTGAATTTTTACCAAATCCAGATTACCTAGAGTTAAAGCAGCTCTGACATTCAGTGGTACCATCCGACTGTAAACAAACAAAAATCAGCAAGCAAAACCACACCCTTCTAAGTCCAAATTGTAATTCTTTGAAAAGTAACTTTTTACCTCCAGATGTGCATGGCCATTTACAGTTAAGGTTTGCACCAGCATCTGTCCAGCTTAAAGGGGAAGGATCTGAGAGGTGCAATAGCCCTTGCACCTTTAGACAACATAGTGTTTCCTCCCTAAAAAAAATCCACATCATCATACCAAAACAAACACACTTAAAACACAACAGGAGGTTCAATCATCTCATGTTCCCTAACCACCATTCTTGACCTCAGTGAAATACATGATAGTGTTTAAATATGCACCTTTTAGCTTCATCACATTGGCACCTGATGTATTTGAATCATTAGTAACAGCCACTTATTTTTACAAATCACCCCCAAAAATGTATAAGATTATTCAGAAGTTTGCATCAGCCTAGACCATATAGAACATTAGTATAAATTCATTTGGTATCAGTGATAAGCATGCAAAAGCACCTGCCTTCATGGTAAGTCAGGATACGGAAGTACCTTGTTTTGGAACAAATTATTTTAAAAGCACATATAAAGAGCATAACTTGGTCTTAAACATGTGTCAGCTGAGACAGCAGTTAAGGAAAGTTAAAGCTAATAAGTAAGAGAAAATGAGATATTGAGGCCTCATGATTTTCCATTAAGTTATTAGGCAAGTATAGCAGCACATCATCAACATACTGTTTACGCACAGATCTGCACAGCTGCGACAGATCTAAGGGAATTATTACTGATCACACAGAAGTGACAAAGGTTTAGATGCCTATCCAACATAGGAAAGCTGTTTTAATGCAATTAATAAGGATGTACTCATGAAAAGCAAAGCTGCTAATCCTTGCACCAATTTCAGACACTTCCTTTTGTATTAAAATACTCTCTACTCCCCCAACATCCTTCACTAGCACTACTTTGTAGTTTAGTGGAATAATGCCCTACATGTGCTCAGGATCTTGATTTACAGAATTCATTCTGCACAGGAGCGAAAGCAGCCTGGGACTTAAATCAGAAAAAGCAGGCCAGTTAGCATGTAACATTTAATAGCTTCCACCAGCAGAGCTAACGTTACACCTGTTTTGGCTAATTAAAATATATAGTAACTATACACGATTACAGGAAGAGTTTTCGGCTAACCGCCCAATCAACTGGGCATTACTTATGCAAGAGTACTAAAAATACTAATGGAATTCAAATGCTATTGGATGTCACTATGAAAAGGGAACTTTCATCTCTAAAGAGAGAGTCCTCAGAGGCATGGACTCAGAAGCAGAGGTTCAGTAGATGCTACAGGGACTGGGAGAACATAGACAAACATCCTATTTCCAGATGACCTCTTGATTTACTGTCTTACATAGGTATAAACCACCTCACATCATCCTTAGCTTTCTCCCAAATCCCTCTATGAAACCCATGGCTCACTTTAATTAAAGTACTTCAATTTCACTGTAAAAGAACTTCCAATCACATAATAAATCCATGGTATTTCCTCAGTCACTATGCAAAATCAACAAGAACCAGACAGCTTTTAAGCTCTGCAGTCACTGATAGCATTTCATCTCCTCATATACTGCTGTCCAATCGCAAAACTTTCATACCAAGAAACTTGAGAAACAAAGCTTTCTCTAGATAATGCAGACACTTGAATTCTTAGCAGCACCAACAAATCACAAACTTTAAATATAAACAACCTTCCAGCTTTTATCAGATTTAACACTTCATGCTTTTGAAATCACCAACTTGCTGTACAGCATAGGAAACTACTTTTAAGCAACTCGAGCAGAAATACGAGCTACTCTAAAAAAATGAGAAAAATGCAAGCAAAGATAAGGTTTTGCCAAAAAAGACCCCCACCACAACCTAAGAGAGAAACACATGTCAACAGCAAAATGTAGAGCATTGAAAACAAATGAGATGTTACAACAACTTTCTATTTTGAGGAAATGTAATTGTTCAGTGAGTGATTTTTTATTTGTTTGTTTTCAAGGGAAGAGATGCATTTTACAACATCATATAAATGCAACTTGCCCAAAGCCTGCCCTTGCACAGAGCTTTGGAAACGCCACACAGTTTTAATTAAATTAAGCAAGTCTGCTACAGAGATTTTGGAGAACAATTCTCACAAGTAAAAATAGTCTACAAAGAAAATAAGGCATTAGACCACTTCCTGCTACAGCATCCATTTGTCCACAGTTATTCAACCTTACCGGATAACATACATTAAAAATGTACGTCAAGATTAAATCCACTACAGATTAGTGGCTGAACAGTCTGACTATATAAAGCCACAAGTGCCATGGAGTGGGGCAGGCAGCCTGGCATTCCAGCTGCCTAGAAATTCTCAAGAGGCTTCAAAGAGATCAGCAGTGCTGGCCTGTCTAAAGGCCTGCCTAAATGCTGCATGTCCCTACAGACAGCAGTGGAAACGCAACACTTGAGAAGAACAAGAGTCTACAAATTCACCGTGCAGAATGTTCTGCAGCATCATATTCCTCAGCACCTCAAAGAGGTGTCATTCCTATTGCCTTAGTGACTTCTCTCCTGCAGCAACCAGTTGTACACCTAACAGTTGAGTTGTAGAATAGTAGTACCAATAATACAGAGGCCTATGCTCAAATTTCATCACCTCAAGTAGAATTCACATAGAATAAAGCAGCAACATTCACTGACTATCTTTTCTTCCCAGATTTCTCGCCCCTGAGGTATCTGAATTTACTATGTTACTATTACTAATTTCACTAATTACTTTAACCCTACTTCTGGGCACATGTGGGAGGTGCTTTAACCTTCCTTCCAAGATGCTGATCTGTTCAACCTAACCCAATCAACAGACAGAAACTTAAGGACTATAGTCAAGTCATGACTAACAGCATTATTCTTCTCCAGCATGCTATCACACAGTGTACAAACTACTCTGTAATCACAGGTTTGTTTTTTTTTTAAATGTGGCAAAGGAGAAAACTAAATTACACACTGGTAGTTAAAATATTGTAGCAGAAGCCAAACTTTTAAGGTAAATTTCTCCCTGTTTTCCAAGACTTAATTTCACCCACATGTCATACTGAGGGTACACTAGACCCCTCAGCACTGAAGTAGCACATCAAATGTTATAACTGGGAAGACAAGTGCTCAACTGTGTTGACACTGAGCCAGAAGAGAAGACTTAGCTCATAGGTCGAAGTTCTTTAGGTTCCTGTTAAAAGCAATAAAATTTACTCCACTAACTGGCCTGGAAAACATCTAGCAGAAACTGTTTGAACACCATCCCACGAGTATGGCTGGTTTTTTTCACAATGCACAAGGAAAGTATGCTGGAGATAAGGACACTGTAGAGAAATACCTTAAACAGATCAGCGCAGGCACAGGAACACCTGGCATGAACACAGAGTTTTCATTGACTTCTATTTTTATTTAATGTAAATCGAAGAACAGGACACAGACCAGAAGTACATATACACTTTAAGACACAGTCAAATTGCAATCTTTCTATACATAGCAATGCTAATAATTTCTTAATATCTGAACTAAGTTTTCCTTGTTGTAAATCGAGATCATTTCTCCCTAGTGAAAGTAAATGCTTTCTTGCTATTACAACAGCTTTTTACTCATCAGAATATTCAGGAATATACTCTGTCCTAATCGGAATTGAGTGCTGTTCAGCATTACTGCTGTATGCTGTTACTTAGAACACTAAAGTGCATATACCTGGAAAGCTTCTGTTTTCCCCTATACTCCCAGTTTGTTTTAAGGTATATGTAAACTCGTTTTCTTCAGATGTTTTCCGCAAACATCACATTTCTTGAGTCTATTAAAATTGTTGTTCCTCTCTCCTGATTGCCCAAAGCACTTCAAAAGAATTCTTAAAAGCTGGACATAGTACTCCATCTAAGACCCCTACAACCACCTTTTGGAGTGGGGAATTTTCCTACCCCTACTACTGCTACAGCCTCAAACATAATTGAAAATTACTGAGACAAAGTCTTACTAAAAAGCAACATAGTGATCCACAAGATTTAGGAAAAATAACCCAACCGATTTAAATATTTCTGTGACTTACAGGAGAATTCACATTACCAGCTTATTCTGGTAACCTTGAGTCACTTTATAAAGAGTCTTCAACATACAGACCTCCTTAAGAATTACAGAAATATCAGACACTTAATTTGACACTTATTTGTGTAACATTTATTTGTATTCTTTTTTTTCCTTCCTAAGGAAGGAAATGTCTCTTTCACCGATTAGAAGTTAAGAACAGGGACTCAGAAGCCACATCGAAGTAGACTACTCTATGTATCCCATTTATTGCAGTTTCACAGAAGCAGGTACTTGGCCTTGTCAAAATAACTCAGGCTCCCTAAGAAAGATCTATATAGACACAAAAGAACAAGTAAGGAGAGTATTCAATCTGTAATTGGGCTTCCTGTATTTATACTGTCATCACAGAGTATGAAAAACCACTGGAGGGTGATTTGAGGCACTTGAACCAAGGTAGTCAGGTCACTCTTCAGTATGAGGAGCTTTCATGCCAAGAAAATTCAAGTTAAGGATCCCAAACATTAAGACAGCAGTCATTAATTGCCCAGTAATAGAAAGGGATCTGTCTAAATTATTCCATCTCTGTAATGCAGTTTGTCCCAGGGTTGAACAATAGCAGCTCCATCATCTTAGGACCAAAATGTAAAATCGTCTAGGACTTGATGAAAAAAACCCAAAACCTTACACTACAAATATGAAAAACACTTTTATAAAAATGAAGAAGTTACTTGCAATGCACAGTATCCTCTTACTTTGCTAGAATGAGTTCGAGTCAGACAACACCTCACATCTTATGACACCATCTGGTGGCAGAGTTCACAGAAGACAATGACCAGACGTTAAGAAGAGCTTTAACAATTTAAATGTGATTCTAAACAAATTTAAATTTGATTCTTGATATGTAATGAATTTTGTCTTTACAAGATAAAGTGGAAAGAAAAATGATGGAAAAATACCTCCATTTTACCTAGATGAAGTTATCTACAAGTCGTAGTACTTCTGTACACAACTTGGGTACATATTTGTTGGATCATGATTGTTGTCATTCTTTTCACTGGATTTACAGTCCTGCATACAGTAAGATGCCTTTACTGGGCATCTCTACAAACACGTGGTATTTTTGGACATATGGACTAGAAGGTACCCAAAGATTGGTCACGGCAACCAAAGTGACTCAAGTAACAGACAAATACAGTTCAGCTAAAACCAAGGACTTGTTCCAAATTGAAAATGCCAGAATAGAGCATGTATTTAATACCTTTACATTCAAAAATCAGACATTAGTGGAAGATACACAGTGGTACAAATGTAGCTGCCTTGAATTGCCAGTTCAGCTGAAGTCAAGCAAGGACTTAAAAAAAAAGCTAATACAGTTGCCTTTAATGAAAGAGACTTCAGGATAGGAATCTATTTTCCAAGGTAAGAAGTTACAGAGTCACATCATATTGGCCCTTAGAGCCATCAGTAGTAATCCCAAATATTGCAGTGCTAGTGAAGATATACTTTCAAACTTCAGCAAAGCTATTAACCAAATTTTTGGAAGGCTTAAATGGTCTTTTTTTAAGGCTAGGATCTATGAGTTCAGCAAAACAGTCAATTAGCTTAATGTAGTAATTGAGGCTTAACTAAAAAAGTAGCAAATAACAAAAGAACAGCAATAACCAGCAAACACATAGGAAATGCAGACCCAGGAACTCATGTTGAAAACAAAGTCCAGGAAACCTCAATCCTCTTCTCTCTCAGGTCATGCCTCAGAACCCATTTGTTCACTAAACCTGGACTTCAGCAAGGAGGGAAGGTGAAAAGGAACATTTTTACTTGTGTGAGGACATTTTGATCAAATCATTATCAATGAGGATACTACTATTTATACTGAGGTATAAACTTGAATCATCAGTGCCAGCACTATCCCATGTTTCATAAACTTTTATGAACTAAAGTTCATAAGCACCCCTGAACAGCTCTTAATATAATTTAAGTTTGCATGTGAACTACCCTGCTTGCAATGATGAATGATCACATGGTACCTCATGTTTCATCGTACAACTAAGGCTGGTTTCACACTCTAAGTCCTACTTCTTTTAGGCTACTAGATACTTATCACCACATTCATACATGATTTTACTTGGACACATCTTTTTAGCTGTATGCTACGAGGAAGGTAACTAAGCCATTCTACTCAAAGCCACAGTTCATCCCTGGAAACGCTGCTGGCAGGTATGAAGAGACCGCAAGGCAGCTCCACATCTGTAACAGAGATCCTGCTCTAACAAAGCTCGGGTTTAGCAGGATAACAAAGTTTCGGGATCATTGCAGCACTACAGTATGCTCACCAGGCAAAACAAGGAGCATGCCCGCCCCAAGGCAGATCCCCGCTGTCGCAGCCTCTCCGGGCCGCGCTGACCACGTTGCCCCCCCCAGACCATCCCCTCCGCTAGAACCGGAGCGAACCCCACCACCCCCGGCCGCCGCCGCCGCCACAGCGCTCCCCGAGCGCTCTGCTCCGCGCAGCCCCGGTACTCACAGCTCGCACCCCTGGCCAGGGGAGCGGCCCGGCAGCCCATCGCCCTGCGGCACCGTAGAGGCCCGGCCCGACTGCCCCGGACCCGCCGCCTGCTCGGACCCACGCCGGGCCCGCCCCGCACAGACCCGCGCGCGCGGCGGGGCGGGGCCGCGGCCCGCACAGCCAATGGGCCGGCGGCCTCGCTGCACGCCGGGAGGCACGTCTGCGTGCCCGCGAGGGCTGCCGGGAAGTGCAGTCCTGGCAGCGCGGGAGCTTCGCGGCGAAGGCGGCGGCACCGCGGCCAGCTGCGGGCATTTCGCAACCCATAATGATGTTACTGCTGTTGTATGTAAATACAGCGCTGTAAACACGCACAGTGCCACGTGCTGCCGCTCTAAAAAGCAGGCGCCGAAGCCCGCGGTTACCTCAGCAACGAGAAGCCACGAACATCGTGCTGGGCCGGCCCTGTCAGGGCGTCTGCGTCCGGGAAATCTGCTCCAGGGGTGGTTTGGAATACAGGAGGACAAACGGGCTCGTGCCTGCGTTTTGCAGCGTACAATAACCTTACTCCACTGGGACTTTTTGTGAAGCCAAAGGCCGCAGGAGCTCAGAACATCCCGAGATGCTCCGAGAGGGAGAGGAGGGAAACCAAGGGCCTGAGATCGCAGCAGTTTCACTGGCAGAGGGACCTTGTACAGGCTCAACGAGCCGCGTAAGCTGCTGCGGCCCCGGTGCTGTGAGAGCTCTCGGCAGTACTGGCAGTGCTTGCAACCTTACAGCAGGTACGGGATCCGACAACAAAGTGAGCATCCACACCCGAGAAGGAGGAATACATCTTGGGAAAGGCTGCCCAGTCCAGCTGGAAAAGATGAGGTCTGTGACTGCCAACAGCAGCTTTCCTTTTCTGCCCTCGTTCTCTACGCTGGTGACAGAAGAGAGTTGACACGCATCGTCCTAATAGAGAGAAATTTAACTGGAGGAAAAGCCTCGCTGATACCAAACAGAGCTATTTCTGCACCGCGCTATTTGCTAACGCGGCTCCGCTCCGCGCGGCCGGACCGCGGGGCACCGCACGGACGGCGCACGCTGCACACACTCTGCATGGACACCGCGCACACCCCGCATGGTACATCCCGCACGGCCCGGGGCGGCGCTCATGTGCCCCAACCCCGCGCGGCGCCATGAGAGGTGTACCGAGGCCTCCCGCGGGGGCGGCTGGTTCCCGCCGCCATGTTGGGAGTGGCGGATGGGCGGTGCCCGCCCTCGCTTCCGGGGGCGGCGGCGGCGCGCGCGGGCGGGCGCTCGGCAGCGGGGGCGGGCGGGACATGGGACCTTAAAGGGGCGGCTGAGCACGGCCCAGCCCGGCTCGGCGGGAGGGAGCGGCGGCGGCGGCGGCGCCGGTGCCGGTAGGTGTGCGGCGGGGCGGGCTTTGCTAGCTCGTAGCGCCCCGGGCAAGGCGGTAACCGGGTGGATTCGGTCCTTGGCCGGTTTCCTGCCGCGTAGCGTCCTGAGCGGGGCGGGCGGGAGCCTCTGTGGGCCGAGGCGGCCTTGGCCCGGCCGCGGTTGCCGGCCGGTCTTGCCTGCACAGTGTAAGGGGGCGGTGGGGACGCGGCGAGGCCGGGGGCGGGCCCGGGCCCTCCAAGCCCCCGCCTCAGCCTTGGACTGCGCCCGTCCCCTCGTGTGTGGGGAGGCCTTGCGGGCTCCCCCCTGCCGGTGGATTTTATTTGCTTGGCGAGAGCCCGTGAATTGAGCTGTTGATAGAATACAGGAGAAAACCCACCCATTGCTGCGTCTTCTTAAACCTACATTGTACCCGGCTGCCTTTGAATTCAGCCGTAACATGTTGTAGTGGTAATCAAAAAGCATCGAACGTAAGCTGTGTTTTGGTGCTTCCCTCAGCTGTACGTCTCGATGGCCTTGGCTCTTCTGGGAAGCTAATAAGAGTCAGCTTTATTTTTCACTTTTTTCCCCCTCTTTTCACTTTCTGTTTCGCACAAGAAGGTTATCAAATCAATACACGTGATTTGACAACCGAAGTAAACGAGCTTAAGAAACTTTGGAAATTTCTTTATGCAACTTCTGTAGCTATTTACCTTCCTCTTTTTTGCTCCCTCAAAAAGGGCAGTATATGCTCAGTGTTTTACAGTGTTAAGGATGTTGTTTTACTTCCCCTTCATAAACAAACCTGATCCTGTTCTGTAGAGAGAACAGCTGTGTAGGGACGTGTATAGGGACAAAGGGAAAGCATCCTGTGGTATTGATTGACTGATGGAATTGAGCAGTTAATTGCTTACTGACATTCTAATAACAAATGCCTGACCTCAGCTCTGCAGTTTTTGAACTGGGTTATTATACAGCACAGTTTGTGTCATTAGAAGAAATGGAATCTGTTATTGTCTGTATGTGAATCAAAGTTTGACTATAAAATTCTGTTGACCAGTAACTAATTTGAAGGAGGTTTCACGAGGCCTTTGCAGGGACAAAAATGAATTGTTGAGATGAGTACAGAACTGAATACACTGCACAGAGGAGGTGGCATTGCTCACGCCCGTTCTTTGTGCTATCGCCTCTGTGCAGTGTGTTCAGGAAGCCGATAAGAAAGCAGGAAGCATGCAGAGTCGTGTCCTGTTCTTGGGCCCTGGCCTCTCCCCCCAGGGTCACAGATGCTTTATTCATTTATCTTGTAGGCATAATCATGTGGAAGAGTACATTCTGGTGCTGATACCTTGTGCTACCCTGCATTATCTGGGCTGAATTTCTAACAAATAGGATAATTGCTTGTGTTAAGGAAGGGTTTTTAAGAAAACAATAACTACATTAGCGATGATGAATTTGAAAGAACAAAAGCCTCCAACCCTAAACACAAAGGTACCTAGCTTGTAAACTGTTTAAATTTTGATCTTTGCAAGCATGTACATACATTTCATAATTAACATTCATGTTTCTAAGAATATTGTTTCATTAATTTTTCTGTCTTCTGGTGAAGCCAAGAGTTTGCTTTATAAGTGAAAGAACTGAGAGCATCCACAATCACCTGAGTCTGTACCAATTCACTGATGGCTAAAAATACAACTCATGGGATTATGTCTTTCAGTCAATTGCTGCAACAGTAGGGTTGTGTCATCACCCAGCTCCTCCTTTTGTGATAAAATGGCATAGGCTGCGTTTCTCAATCTTACTTTTAGATGTACTGGAAAGTAGCTATTCTTTTTTTCCCTGGTATGTATATGAAACATCCCATGAAAGAATTAGTGAATTGGGAATTGTAGGGATTTTAGTATTCTTACTAGTGGCTTATGTTAAAAGGGTACAAGTATTACTTTCTCTTTCTTCTGAAGTGAAGAGATAGTCAAATACTGTTATTTGGAAGTAGAAAGGGTAGGATTCTTTGATATCATGAATTTATAAAAATGAGTAACCTTAATAAGCCTTATGGTTTTGATATTAAAGAGATAATCTTATACCAACTTTCAGTTCTCTCAGCCATTGTCTTCCATGGCAAAAAGTATTATGTTGATTTCTTCTTCTCTCACTTTACTTCCTACTCACAAGAAAACTGTGGATGCCTTACTTATTCTCCCTTTATGGAACCAAAGCACAGTCTACTGTGTGTTATCGATGTTACCAAAACATCTTCAGCAGAAAAAAAACTGAAATGCACAACAATTGGTAAACATTTGTGTTTAGCTTTTAGTTTAGAGTTATTGGTAAAGAAGGAAGAAAATTTTGCGATATTGATTAGAAGCGTATCTTCATAGCAAAGGGGCTGGGTTCGAATAGAGGACCCTCAGACGGTGAGTAAGGGATCAATTTATGGTATGTAGCAAATGTGGATATATGACAAATTTCTGAAAGGTATTCTGCCTGTCAGAGGCACAAAACTGCTGCTTGTTGCAGATCTCCAGCCAGAGATGCAGGACAAAAGTCTTATCACTCAAGGTGGTTTTGTGAAAGTGCAAGCAATCAAAACAATTTATTGGTCTGATGCAAGTCGACTTGTCACTCTTGACAGCCTGCTCCTGTCTATAGTCTTTTGCAGACATGGACTGTGTAACTGGAGTTGAACAAGCACTTTATTAGGTCTTGTAGTGCCCTGCAGTTAATTTAAATTCATAAAGACCAGTAAGGGTTTCAAGTGCTTTGGATAGCACAGCCTGAATGCGTCATGACTATCATAAAGAAAGGAAGTAAGTTGTCTTTTTTCCTAGAGGTAATGAGTTGAGAATTTCTTCTCAACTAGTGCTGAAGAAAAACATGTTCAAGCAGCATGTAAATTGCCTACTATAGCTTATAATACCTTGGAAGTGTATCATAAGCCTAAGAAGATTATTGGTGTTGAAAAACCCTTGAAAACACTGTGCAGCCTCACTGTTGTGCTGGCTTTTGGAACTCGTTTACATTGGGAACTGAGTGTGTTGGCATAGAAAGCTGGCTTCCGGTTTGCAAGTAATTCTGAATGAAAATGAAAACCCTTAGTGGTAGAGAGGAGTATCTTAGACCAGTGAGAGGGACAACAAAAAAAATTTCGTGTTAATTTTTACTGTGTGATCTGGGAAGGTGAGTGGCCAAGATGAATTATGTTGTTGCTGGCTGCATAAAACAGTACTTGGATCTTGAGAGTCTGTCAATTCAAATGCTTTTTTCCCTTCCAGAGGTTTTAATTTGCTTATTTTCAGGAAACCCAGCCAGTGAGCTGCTGTTGGATGAAGTGATACTGCCTTAGCTTTCTGATCACTAGCAGATATTTAGAGTTGAAGATGTGTACATGCAGACAGGTCACTGTGTGTATTGCTAACACTGAATTTGCTGCTATTGCACTACGAAAGTTATGGCTTGGCAGATGTTAGCTCTCAGTTCAATAGTTGGGGTTGGGACAGAACTCTGATTCAACACTTGTGACTGATCCACCTGAAACGTGGCCATGTGAGCAGTGCTTTTCCCAAGCAAAAATTTACCCTGTCTTCTCCCAAGACCACCCTACTGCTAATACAGATATAACCATAGCTCACATCACTCTGTGTCATTCTCCAGTTTTTTTCAAATTAGACAAAGAACCTACTAAAATGCTTCAGCTGCTATATGGGTGTGTTGATAAACCAAATTAAGATCTCTAAACCAGAGATGCTTTAAATGGATCTGGCACCATACCAAAATCAGCTCAAAAGTGCTTGTAGTGTCCTTTATTCTTTTGCAGGAAATATCTTGAGGTTTTAAACAGTTCTGCAAAATCACCCTTGCTTTCTTTTCCTCGGTCATCTCCAGCCTAAGAACTTAACATAGGAGGATGAATTGAAAGTTTTTCACAGTTTTTAGAGGCATGACTAAATGCAGAGTAAGTGGAAAAAATGTATGTGCAGACATAAATCTATTCTCTTTTACCTCACTGTTCCTCTTGTCCAAGAGATAGAAGTAACTTCAGCCGAAACCATCCTTAACTGGCTTGGACAGTAATACCATAACTTTAAAATGCATTATAGTGGTGAGCTTATGGGGTGGCTTAGCCTAACAGGAGTTATGATGAGATAACATTGTGGTTGGAATTGGGATTTCAAGGAACTTTTTCTGCCCTCACAATCTCCAAAATAAAATTAGATTATTATGATTTGCAGGTCATGCATTTTTTCCTTGTTGCTCTTGTTTCACAATGAATCTTCCTTTTTTTATATGAATGTGTTGTAGTCTTAAATTTCCTGGTAGAAAAGTTTCATGAGGCCCATTACTTCATGAAGATGTATTTTTGTGGCAAGTTTAGTTTTGCATAGTCTGTAGGTGCCAGGCCTTCCTATGTAAGGGGCAGAGGGAGACTTGTACTGAAATGGGTTTAACTTTAATCCTTGCAGGTTGGTAACTGAGTAAATACTGCAGAATACTTTTTGATAATGAAAAGTAAATACAGCTGACATCACATCCTTCTTCAAAGGAGTTTTACTTTGTATTTAGGCACATTAGTTACTTGTTTAAAATTTGCCAGTCTAGAGAGAAAATAAACTAAAATAGCGGACTGTTGTTCCATTATAGTTATGAAGTCTCATTTGGGGCTGTCCTCTTTTTTCACGTTGGTTACTTTGTGGTTAGGATTTTTAAAATGGAAGGAGAGGGAAAGGAAAACAATTAGGCATTGAACATGGATATTAAAATAAATGCTTGCCTTGGCAATTATCATAATAAAAATACATGTTAGGTACACTTTAGCCATATCAAGTTTTTTTGTCTGTATATTTTGTCTTTATTGAGTAATCTTAATGCCTTGGATACAGAACCATTTTGTCATATACCATTAACTTAAGAGCTGGATACCTCAATGGGTGCTTCGATTCCTCAGCAGAAAGATGGGGGAATGAGTATCCTTTATGTATGTATACTGTGTTCTGTTGGAATAGCTGAGTTATTTCAATACAAATGATGTCATCTTGGGTGTTGTAACTTCTTTAGAGATATCTTGCAGTAAAGGCACATACTATGTTCAGCTGTTCCAATTAGGCATGCAAATATCAAGTGTGTATTTACATCTCTGGAAACAGGCTTTTTTGGAAATGTTTGGTTTCTTTTAAATTACTGTTGTGTGCTTTTTTGACTGTTTTAAACTGCTGTATGGTGAAAAGTCTTTTTACTGCCTAGAGAATGTCTTTTTCTATTCTGCTTTATGGCACTAATTGCCCTCTGCAGAGCTACTGTGCAGGTTATGTGTGGGCTTACAAAAGCAGTGCTGCAAACTAATGGGAATAAAACTGGCTTTTTGGAATCTAACACATTGGGTTTGGATGTTCAGTTTTAAACAGAAATTATAATCAAACAAATTCAAAGAAATGCTTTCTTGAGCCTGTTTTAAGAAGAAAATGCCATCTTGTTTTGCATAGCTCTAAAGACAATGGCTGAAAAGTGAAGGCAAGTAAGGTTGCTGGGAAGTATAGAGAAAGAAGAGTTCTCTCATTGTTCTCAGTGTCATAAGACCTTAAGAAATTATCAGAAAAGACTAGAAAATAGCTGTACCCTATTATCCACGATAAAAGATTGTCAGAACATTTATCTCTTAACCAAGTGTTCTGAGTGGTTTTACTTAGCTTCCTCGCACATAGGTCATTTGTCTTTGCAGTTATGTGAAATATTGTTTTAGAGTATGGTTTCGTTTCACAAGAGTCAAAACACTATGTGTCCAAATATGAGCATCAGAAGATAAACACATGCTTACCTCAGCTTTGAGGAATCCTGGATTTTCTCTGTCTGCTATGTGGAAGGGTTTTTTCCTCTACATCTTGCAGCCGTATTTCTTCAGCGTTAGATCAATTTATAAACAGTTTCAAGACCAAATACCATTGATTTAAGGGGAAAGTGGAGGAGTGCTGTGGGTTTCCATAGAACTTCTTGCTGACTGGCAGTGGAACTATTCAGGAAGATGTGAGCAAGCTAGGGGAACACAAAGCTTGTCTGTCAGCTGTTAGAACTGGTTTGCTGATGACACAAAGCTGGGTGGAGTGACTGAGGCTTCAGAATGCTGTGTAGCCCTTCAGAAGGACCTGGGCAGAGATGAACTGTCTGAAATTCAACAAAGGCAAATGCAGGGTCCTGTGCCCAGGGAAGAATAACCCTCTGCACCAGTGCAGGCTGGGATCTGACCTTCTGGAAAGCAGCTCTACAGAGAAGGACCTGGGGGTCCTGGTGGACAACAAGCTGTCCATGAGCCAGCAGTGTGTCCTTGTGGCCAAGAAGGCCAATGGTATCCTGGGATGCATTAGAAGAGCATTGCCAACAGATCGAGGGAGGTGATTTTGCCACTCTATTCAGCCCTGATGAGGTCACATCTGGAGTCCTGTGTCCAGTTCTGGGTTCCTCAGAACAAGAGAGATATGGAGCTCCTGGAGCAAGTCTGGTGGGGGGCAACAAATTGAGGGGCTGGAGCATCTCTCATACAAGGAGAGGCTGAGGGAGCTGGGCGTGTTCAGCCTTGAGAAGAGATGACTGAGAGGGGACCTCATCAATGTTTGTAAGTGTCTGAAATGCAGGTGTAAAGAGGAAGGATCCAGGCTCTTCTCTCGGTAGTGCCAAACAATAGGATGAGAGGCAATGGGCAGAGACTGATGCACAGGAAATTCCATCTGAATATGAGGAAGAACTTCTTTACTGTGTGGGTGACTGTGCGCTGGAACAGACTGCCCAGAGAGGTTGTAGAGTCTCCCTCACTGCAGATATTCAGAACCCTCTGAATGCAATCCTGTGCAGTGTGTTTTTAGGATGACCCTGCTTGAGCAGGGAGACTGGACAAGATGACCCACTGTGTTTCCTTCCAATGTTACCCTTACTTCTGAACTTCTGTGATTTGGTGGCAAATACTTGTGTTTTCAAGCAATTATCTAATGTCAGATACAACTTCAGACACTTTCTGGTTTAGTGTGTTACTGTTATCTTATTTGTGTCAAAAATGGATTGGTAGTTCCTCTGTCAACTAACATAAATAGGACAAAGTTGAGTGGGAATGGTTTGATAGCTAACAGTACATGAAGTAGCTCTTCATGTGATTTGAGGGATTCACCATACCATAACAACTACTTCTGGAGTGTGACTGGAATCATTTTAGGTGGTGTTTTATCTATCAAAATGTTTCCCCTTCTTATGACTCTTGAAATCCCTCAATGGGAATGGAAAGAACACTTAAAACTTATGCTAGTAACTTAAAGATCTTAATGAATTTGTTTCTGGATTACTGGGCAAACCCATGTGCTTTTCCAACATGGGAAAACTTGTTATTTTAAGACCTAATTTCCTTATTTATTTTTTTTTACCTTAAAATAACAATAGAGTTTTCAAAAACTGTTTTGGAACCCAAGTCTTGGAAAGGAAATTATTGGATATACCAGTTGTTCCTGTATTTCTCCTAGCTCCTAAGTTAGGTCATATCAGCTGAATAATTATTTTAGTGTCTTCTAGTCCTAACTAGGTGTTGTACTAAGCAGAATGAAGTGTGTAGGCTTTCATTCTTTGAACTACCTTCTAGTTTCAACTCTAAATACTGATGAAAGGATAAATATGATGCTTAACTGGTATCTCTTGTTACAGGGGGAAGATTCTCTTTAGCGTGATTACTTACAAGTAATATTACCTCATCATGGAAGAACTATCACCAGAAGAAATTCAGCTGAGGGCCAACCAGGTCACTGATGAGGTAAATATTGTAGGAAGATATCTAGGATTACAATACTTACCTGATGAAATTAGAATATCCTTTTAAAAATAGGCAGACCAGGGTACTGATTCTGCAAGGGTATAGCTGAATGTTTTAAATTTTCACTTTACTTGGCTAATACTGGAGTGAAGACTACTCCTAAAAATAAGAATGAATTTAAACTTCTGAACTGTAAAGTCACCTGCCTGACTGAGCACTGATCACCCACCCACTCCTGACTACAGAGACACAATGCAGGTTGAGTACCTACAGGATTGTTAGTCATATTGATACTTCATGACTTTCTTATTTAACTAAAATCGATTTGAATATATCTCCTTTTATAATGACTTTTCAATGGGATAAGCAAAGTACTAGCAAGGACTAAAAACCAAGGAAAAAAAGTAATGTGCTGCCAATATGGCTGTATTGTAGCGTGTATTAGATATAAACAGGTTGATGAACCTTTGTATACTCATTGCCTTGCTACAATGAACTGATAAAGAAGACTTTCATACACTGAGATTGATATATAGATAGATAAAAATATACACAGAACATTAATGCACTCATTTTAAAATTCTCTTTGTAGTCTTTGGAAAGCACAAGGAGGATTCTTGGTTTGGCCATTGAGGTAAGGAAAAGCTTTAGAATTCCCTCTGGATTTAAGTATAAGAAGCAACATGTTAACTGTCACAGTTAGATTAATCAGCTTTTTGTCTTTCTCAAGACACACGTCAGTAGAAGTTGCTGCTTTAATTCAGTAGTAGAGTTGGAATGACTTAAACTTCATGAATTTCACATTATGTCAGAAGGGTTGATATCCTTTTTACCTGTTTTCCTCTTAAACAAAATTACTTAATCTCCAAATGCTACAGATCAGTTATAAAAAGTCTATGATGGTCAGTTATGACTTTGTCGCTTGCTTCTTTCATTTGTCTTTTAGCTCACTTTACCTGTGAACAGTGTGAAAATGTCTCACTTTGAGGACAGTAGGGCTTTATTGGGTGGAGTAATAGAGAGCAGGGCTGCTTTTGGTTCTAAACAGAAGTAATTCTACATACACCTTACAATCTGTTCATCAGTTTTAACTTTAAAGATAACACTGATGAAACTCTCAACGCCCTTGTACATGACTTGAACCAAATCTGTATTTTGGGTTTATCTGAGTGAAGTTGTATGAGGAATCTATTCCCCTGTGCTGTTTTGGCTTGCTGAAGATGCTGCTGTTACCAGTGAGGCATTGGAATCAGCATAACCTGATGAATAACTCTCTAACACAAATGTGAAGTACATGTAATGAACCAACAAAAATTTCTCTTGATATCATAGTTTGGTGATTCATTCTGTGCTACCAGTTTAAAGTAAAGCACGGGTGCAACTTGCATGCTAGATTCAAGACTTTGAGCCAGCAAAGAGCTGTATTGTAGTATATTCCTCAGTGTGGATTTCTTTTGCTTCATGTTCTAAAACTAGTGATCATTCTCTTCATGATCTCTTGTGCTGAATTCTCAAGAATGGTTATGCAGGCTTTGTTTTGCTTTCTTCTCTTCTGGCTTCCAAGACTCAAGGCCTTGTCAGCCCTATTGAAGGGTGTAGGTATAAAGAACAAACTCAATGCTGCTTCTCAAAATGAGGCATAGCTAGGTCTACCTTTTTAGCTCGATGTTGTCATAGTTCAATATGATTATTTCAATAAATTTTATCATCTTGTAATGTAAAAAAACAAAGCCAAACCCTCACAAAAGCACCACTAACTGAGATAGGTGAGATGCTTATCAGCCTGTTTCACTAACATAGGATCTAATTTGAAACTTTAAATAGCTTTACTACAGAAATTATTTCTAGCACAGTGTTTTATTATAAACTTGGCTGGATTATCCAATTTACTATGAAGACCTTCAGATTTTGCACTGCTGTGTTGAAATCTGGTTTTATATCTTCAACTAAATTTCTTTCTGCAGTCCCAGGATGTTGGCATCAAAACTATTACCATGCTAGATGAACAAGGAGGTAAGTTGTTCCTTCTTCCTCTCTAACACTAAAAGTCATTATTATGACTGTAAGAAAAAAATCATCATTCAAGAGCTGTTGCTGAAACTAAAGGTTTCTTAAAGACTACTTATGTGAAAATGAGATTTGCTAGTTGGTTTTTCACAAGTGTTTGTAGTATTTAAAAGAGGTTTTAAAGTAGTTCAGAGATGTTAGTTACAATGTAATACAGAAGCTACTTCTTTCCACCATCCCATGAATGTAACTGTGTGCATTTATTTTAAAAGCAGCAAAATAAGTGCTGGTCTAAGGATAAGGAATATATTTTTCATGTAGTAAACAAAACTTATCACTTAATATTTATCTTAAAAAAAAATCCTAGAAGGCAGGAAAGAAAATAGGCTTTAGTCTTGGTATAAAGATAGAACTGAAACTTGTTAAGTTCCTGCTTCAAAGAAATGTTAATATTCCCCACCCTCATCTTCCCCCAATCCATGTTTATTCAGGTTACTTGTTTCTTTCCTAGAACAACTAAATCGCATAGAAGAAGGCATGGACCAGATAAATAAGGACATGAGAGAAGCTGAAAAGACACTGACAGAGCTCAACAAATGTTGTGGGCTCTGTGTCTGTCCTTGTAACAGGTCAGTTATATTGGTACTTGGGTCTGAAGTTGTAGAATATTCCCAGTAGCTGCTGTACTGGGAGATGTTCACTAATAAAAGAGCTAATTAAAAAATGCTAACAAAGTTGATTCTTTTGGTTTGTAGAGCTGCACCCTTATAAAACTGTATAAGAGTAGCTAAAGCTTACTTGCATCTAACCATATGTTGTGCCCCTTCCACTGTAAATATAGCTGCTGTATAACAACCTCCCCAATTGTGCCTTAACCTCCTTAAAGCTGATATTTAGTGGAATACTATCAATGTCCATGCAAATGAGACCAAATAGGACTGCAAATAAATATGTAAGTACCTGCCTCTGAGAAATTTGACTCCAAAAGTCTTTTTTTCACAAAAGTGCTTTTGTACTAACTTAAAAGCAAGAAAGCTTATTTTTTGGGGAAGGAAAGTAATATTGGTTCTCTAGGCATTTAGAAAACATTCATGCTTTAGGGAGGGTGAGAGTAGGAGAATAGGAGAACAGAACAGACATTGATGTTAAAGCTTTAATCTTTTCAATAATGGCTATATAAACTCTTGCAGACCTGCTTCACACTACCTTTATAACATCACTGTTATGGCTACCATATCCAAGTCAATTGAGTAATCTTGTATGGCACTTGATTTGTACTTTTAAACACCTAAACAGCCTGAACAATGATCAGAATTATTTTTTGAAGGTGTACTAGCTTTACCTTTAAGCAGCGTGTCAAATTGTTTTGAGTGAATTGGAGTTGATCATATTTCTTCCAGATGGAGAAATAAATTGAGTGTGGTAACTGAAATGAATAGTGTGTGTATTTGTCGTTTTTTTGCTCTTTAGCATGAACAAAAAAATCTTATTCAACTGGGAGGCAGCAGAAGTTTAGATAGAGATTCCTTGGAGTGGCTGAGTCTGGTTATCCAGGAGAATACTTTGAGGATCATTTAGGATAGATATGAATGTGGCTTTTAAGACTGAAAGTCCTAGAGGTTGAGGCCCTGGAAAAGACAGAGTTCTGGCCTGACCTCTGGATAGGTATGCTTCCTGCTTTATATTAGTTGGACAAGCTGGTAGACTTTGAGCATTTTGGCACACTCAGTCTTTGTTTTCTGTAGTTGATAGTCTTATTTCACTGAAGCTAAGCAGCTTATTGACACTGAGCAAGCTTAGAATTTGTGAACTCTTGTGGCACTCCAAGTACACAGATAACAAGAAAAGAAATAAGAGTTATGTACCAAATGGACTGTAATGTGCAGAAAAAAAAATCTACCAGATAAGTAGAGGGCAGTGCAGAAGAAGAAACAGTGAGTGTCTTTAATATATCTACTGGTACATCAATCTTTCTGTCAATACCGGAATTATTTGTCAACCAGTTATCTCCAAAGCTTTTCATTTTTTTCATGAGCATAAAGCTAAATCGGAACACTTGTTGAATTAAATATTGCTTTTCTAATTTCTCCTAGGCTTAGATTATGTATAAAAGCTTTCTAAAAACACAATACTGGCAGTACTGTTTTACAATCTGTGTACTAATAACAAGTTGCCTGTTTGTTGGTCTTTACTATTCTTTCTTCTCCATTCTTTCCTCCATTCTCTTCTAACACTGACGCTTGCTTTCTAAAAATGAAGACTAGGATAAGAAGCTGTATTCACTTAAACTGGTGAAAGTGGATTTTAGGACAAGGTCAGTCTTAGTAGTGCAGATGCATATTTAACCAGCTGTCTGAAGTGATGCTTCTGTTGTCTTTGTGCTTGCATGTGCATGATGTCTGTCTGCATGCAGGTCTCCTTATGACTGATGTATTGTAATACTGATGTGAATAGAAAATACCCATTACTACAGAGGGGTAGTAGTTATAGAAATGTGAACAACTGCTTGAGCTCTTGCTGGTATGGCAAGTTGTATAAATAGCTTTAGTTTTACAGAAATGAAACATGAGAGAAGTGAACATATGAAATGTTCAGTTGAATTTGAAAAACAGCTCTTAAAAACAGGTGGTGAGAAATTTTGTTCTTAACTGTGTTTAGGTCGAACAATGCTATTTCTAGCTGTCTCCTTCAGATGTGAAACTAATTTTCAGGCCGCTTGTTTTTTGGTAATAAAGTCCTTACAGTTGCCTCTGAGACCTAAGACTTTACTTATCCAGAAGCAAATCATGCAAAGTTCTCCTGCTGTTGTGGCTTTACTATGAAAGAGATTAAAACATAATGCTCAATCTAGTTGCTGTAAACCTAAAGAGATCTGTAAGCTTGTGTATGTACAAAGAGCTAGAATTGACTAGTTTGGGTTTCTTTAGGGTTTTGCAAGGTCAGCACTTCAATTGTGAACCGACAAGTGATTCCATTTCTTCCCCTTTGTGTATTCATTCTAGATTACTTTTTGTAGGATCTGACCTGTGAAACACCATTTCCCATTTCAAATACATAAATGCCAGTAGAATTAGGGAAATATTTCTTCATTGCAGTGAATTTCACAACACTTCAAATGTATAACATCTGGGCTGCTGAAAGGCACTGTATCTATAGAAATTGATTACAGGTAACTGTAAAGTTAGATGTACTGAAAGACACTACAGATTCCCTTCACAGGCTTTTAAAGAAGCAGAAAAGTGGCAGTGGAATCTGGATTGTCTAGCTTAAACCTGAAAATGCCAGAAAACAAGGTGAACATGAGAATATTCTTCTCAAAATGAGAACTGACCCCAATTTAGATCAGTTATTTTTGTGTTATATTTTCTTTCCTTCTTGCTTTTGTGGCTCTGTGATTCCTGAGACTGCTTTGTGCCAGTGTGCTTTTAATTTTTTTTTTCTTATGAATTATGTGATAGAAGTAAAATGGTAAGTTGTTTTGATTTAATGGAGTCAGTACAATTGAATTGCATAATGCATTAGCTATTTAAATATGATTACTGTTATTTTATAATCAAAATTACCCTGAGAAACATTAAAAAGAACGACTTGGAACAGAAAGTGTTTTATAAAAACCTATAGTGATTTATGGTTTTCTTGCATAGTATAGCTGTTTGTGTTTTGAGGAAGTTTTTTCACTCATCCCCATTTCTTCCTGAAAAGTAATCAATCATGATTGATTATACTAATGCCTGTTGTAAGTGCAACTTCATCTTGTGACATGTAAGCCTTCCTGCTACTGTCATAAGCTTCTGTCTCCTGGTGAAGTATATTACTTTAATTCTTGTGTTAAAGCTTAAGATCACATTAATCACTGTCCTTAGTTGTGTTTGTACTATCAAGATATGAGAAATCGTATTATATAGATGAGGCTTTATCCATACAAAACTAAATCTCTTTAAGGCATGAGACAAATGTTTCTGAAAACCCTAGATTAATACTGAATTTCGGTCAGGAAGCCATATTTCTGAGGTAGTCATTCAGATTTCTTATCTTTCTGGAGTAGGACAAAGAACTTTGAGGCCAGCAAGGCGTATAGAGCAACCTGGGGAGATGGAACGGAGAACTCAGCAGATCATGTGATATCCATGCAACCAAGACGTATAAACCAGCAGCAGCCTCAGACTTCTGGAGGACCAAGTGGTGGATATATTACAAGGTTTGCTTGTTCATATTTCTTAGTAGTTATCAGCTTCTTTCAGTTGCATTTTAGGTGAAGTTGTTAAATAGTAAGTTGAAGGAGTTGTTATAGCTTGGAAAGGAGATGGCAGACACCTATGCTGTCGGTATTGTAGCGCTCATCTTACACTTTTTTTCTTTTTAATAGTGGTGATATTATCAGTCTATTTCTGGATGTGAGGACTATAGAGCTTAGTGCTCAGTTATTGAGGGGACTCTTAAAAAAAAGAAAAGACTCTCTTAGTGTAAAGTGTATTTGTGATAAACTCATGCCTTAAAATTCCTCTGTTAGCTAGTATTTTAATTTTTAAGGCTATTTTTGTAATAATGGCTAGCTTAGCACCTTTTTTTGGTAGATACTTGCTTGGAATGCAGGGGGCTTTGAAAGGGGAAAAACATACCTTGCCTTGAATACATTGTGTAACAAAGTCCTATTAGACTAAATCTAGAGTAAAGCAAGTTCTTGATTCTTGAAACTTTACCTTAATTACTTGAACAGAATAACAAATGATGCCAGAGAAGATGAAATGGATGAAAATCTTGCTCAAGTGGGAAACATTCTTGGGAATTTGAAAAACATGGCTTTGGATATGGGCAATGAAATTGATGCCCAGAATAAACAGATAGACCGGATAAACGTGAAGGTAAGTGTCAAAGGTGTTCTCTGCTTTCAGCTTAGAGGTTGTAACTGAGAAGTTACGAGGAATGTGCTACTGTCCTATCTATCTGTGTTTGCAGTAAATATGCATTAAGGTTATACCACCCTCTAGGTTGCAGTGATTTCAATGGGAAATATACCTTGATGTTTGGGTAAGTAGTGGAAGATTCAAATGCTTCAGAGTGTCAGGAAACCTAAATATACAGCATATATACAAGTTACTACTTACTCTGGAAACAAATAAACTTGATGGGATCAAAAGGAAAAACATTTACTGGAGGTATAACTGGGGGATTGTTGCTTGCAGGAAATCTTTTATGCAGTAGGGAATAGGTATTTTTAAAAATAGGAAGGTTCTTCTGGAATTTCTAAAAAGTCACTAGAATAATTAAATATAAAATAAAACAGGTAATTCATTGCCCTAATTCTTGGGGACAAATTAATATTGGGGCTGAGAAGACTTTGGAATAATGAGGTTTTTAGGTGCACAGGGACATGGTCTGCCTTCATCTGCCCATGAAGTTAGTCACAGTAAATTTCTTTTTTTATTACTTTATATTACTTAAATATTAGATTCCCCAAACAGATTAAGCATATATAAATGTTTGGCAGAAAGGGGTGTCTTTCAAAGGGAAACTCAATGAGTATTTTAGGCCTATTTTAGAAATGCCTATATTAAAAGTTCTCTTACAAACACTCTGGTTTAGAAATGAAAGCTTTAATGATTAGTGTATATTAAAGACTTCAAAAAGCAGCAGTGAATACAAATTCCTGTACAATTTTAGTATTAAGACAAAATGGGAAGTTTAAGAATCTCAAAGTTAAAAATCTCACCGAAATGTGTAGTAGAGTTAAAAGCAAGATAAATGATGTTTTCTCAAATATACGAAGCTAGTTTGACAAAAATGCTGGTTGTACTTGTGTCAGCATTTCAATTTTGTCTAGTAATTAAGGGGTTGTTGTATTGATAAGGCAAATCAACATGATTCTATGGAGGATGCTTTAACTGTCTTATGCTGTTCTTGAAATTGTAGATCTGATTATCAGGTAAAAAAGTCAAAACATTTTAAAGTATGCTAGAATATTCCTTGGACTTTAAAATTAGGTGGGAAATTCTTACAACTTATAAAGCAGACTAAAAATTGCCTGGTCAAATGAACTGCAAGTAGGAATTACTGGTTTTAGCAATAGTGTTTCTAGTAGATTAAAGCACCTGGTTTTGGCCTGATGCTTTTTTGCTGTAGTGGTCTGAAAAAATCTTACTGATCAAGTCTTACTAATTCTTAAAATATGATTGTATACAAGTTAGAATTGCTTTACAGAACACAGTGAAAATGAAAGTGCAATTCCTGGCTTTGTGACTAGCAACCTGTGTCAGGATAATTAAATTAATCCTTTTCTGTTGATAACTTTTTTAATCTAGTGAACAGTATGGAAACTAAATCAAAATACTCAGTGTAAATCTCCAAAGGACAGTATCATATAAAGAAACAAAAAGCAATATTAAGCTTAACTTCAGAATAGAGTTGATGCTTTTTTTTTTTTTTCTTTTTTTAATTCTAACTCATCTGGAAATAAAACTTGACTAGGTGACTTCTGGTAGTCTGCAGTGGTGTGCAGGATTCCTAATCTGAATAAACCTGTAATGAAACTTATGTTATTGGCTTTTTCTTAGAAGCAGATCTAGTAGTTAGATGGATGTGTTTCTGAAGTGTTGTTGGTCTCACTTTTGTATAGTAGATTCTTGCCCCTCCCTCTACCCTTGACCTGAAAGGCAGGAAGGAGAGAAAAGGAGGGAAGGACTTGAACTGCAGATGTCCTTTTGCCAGCCATTTGCAGTGTGAAGTTGTGAAATAGCTAATACTTGGCACAGGTAGAACTTCTTAGGAGTTCCTCTAATGATGAGGACATTCTCCACTGCAGGCTGGATAACTGAGGAATTATTTCAAAGCTCCTTATCATACCTTTCAATAAAACTGTATTTTGACACTTTTTCAACCTAGATGTTGTGAGCTGATTTTTGATGCTTTATGGTAGTAAAACAATAATAAAGAGCTTTTTTTGTACAAATACCATATTCTTATGACACTAGGACACTGGAGGGTGCGTGAATGAAAACCAGGGATTTGTGCTAAGCAAAATAGTTCTGACTTTATGCCAGGTCTACTTTTAACTATTACTTCTAGTTCAGAGCAACTTTGTTGCTCTGTAGAGGTCCTTAAGATGTCCAAAGACTTGGAGAGAGGGAATTTTCATCTCCTTATTTTGTTAATATTGTTCCTGACCAGCTGAGGCAAGCTGCTGTTTTGAAAGTCTACAGCTAAAGAGTAAAAACTATTTCTCCTGATTTTGTTTCTGCCAAAATTGGCAGCATATACTGGCTTCCCTTCTGTCTACTGCAGTGATAATACCTTGGAATTCAGAAGTTCATGTCAGTTTGAATTTTTAAACTGTTTTGCATGGAGTCTGCAAATGATGTATGAATTTCTCTCTTTCAGGCTGATACAAACAGGGACCGCATTGAGCAAGCCAACATCAGAGCCAAGAAATTAATTGAGAATTAAAACCTGCTGTCATCGTTCAATGACATTGTCTCTCCAGCTGCAAACCACCATATTCATGGATCTGTGAAACTTCTATTCTTTAATAAGAGGGGCTGGGAAAAATGAAGCAGTAACTTTCTATAGTAATTAATTTTCTCTTATTGCTTCATGTAAACATGGCTTTGATTCAAAGCATCCAACTTCCTTCTACTCATCTGCCTTCACTTCCTCTTTACTGCTCAGGGCTAAAAGTATTAGGGCTTTGAGAATCTTCTTGCATGTTTTATTCCTCCTCCCAGTTTTTCTTTTTTTTATTTTTTTTTTTTTTAAATTTCTTGCACCGAAAATACAGTCCTTTTATTGAAGTTGAACAAGCAGGGGTAACCTGAATTCACAGTTGTGGAAAGTTGGAGAGGGCACTTTGCACTGTTTGAAATACCTCATAAGTTGAGTGTCTTCACTAAAATAGGGACTTGGTGAACATTGTCTAACTTGTATCTCTAGCATGCTAACCATAGCTTTACAATCCAAACCACATGACTGGTTTGGGGTTGAGTTTGTGGATCACAAAATTGAAGAGGCCCATTACTTACAGCTTGTGGGTTGAGGGCTTTAAAACACTTCCTAACCACATGAACTTTAAGGTAATGGTAACTGGAGGGATATAGAGGTTTCCATTTCTTTACTGTAAATTGGCATCACTTTGGAGGCCATGACTAGGAAATCATGCTGCATTGTTCTGATATTTGTTGTGCGTGTATATATATGCCTGATCTAAACCCTGTGCACACGTGAGTAGAAGAAAATAAAACTATCTCCCTAAAATATTTATTTGATGGAAATTTTTACACCCCTCATCTGAAAGTTAACTTCTAAGTGTTTGAATGATGCATCTAAACTGGAAGAAACTGAGTAGAAAAGCATGCAGATCTCTTGCATCCCATATCTTATTCTCTTTTGGCCAGTTTTCACTGGAGTTCAGTTTATGCCTTTCTCCAGTACAAAATAGTGACTGAAATCTGGTGCAGAGTTTGCTGTCAGCAGTGACTTTGGGAATACTTTTTAAACCTATCAAAACTTCTTTGTCACAGGTCTGGAGGAAGAAGTAGCCATTTATGAACTGTATGCTAGTTCTAAATAAACTAGTTCTAAATAGATTCCTGACTGGTTTATTATTGCAGATATTGGGACTGGCAATTGGAAATATTACATGTCTAAGTTACTTGCAACTAAAAGTTCTTGTTCTATTGCAGAATAGAGGAGTTTCTGACCAGGTGAGGTGAAGCTCTTTCCTATGAAGAAAATCATTGTGGTTTTACTGTAATATAATTAGATTTATTTCCAGAATTTTTCTTTAAATCTTTATAGTAATTAAATTGCAAGTGGCTTATATAATTTTAACTCCACCTAGCTATATACTATGCCTGTTTTACAGTTGAAAGTGATGCTTTGGAGTAACCCATGATACTCAGTGTAGGATGGCAAAAATCTTCAAACCAAATTGATTGGAGGAATAATTAAAACTAATAGGATTATGGAGTGTTTTTTTGGGAGGACAGTCTACAGGTATCCTGTAGCCACTAATATTGAATCCCAGGGCTAGAGATGACACTAATCCATTGAAATGTTTAGACAGTGTTAAGTATTTTGTTTTCTTTATAGCAGAAATACAGTCAGTATTAGTGGTGTATTTTCAGTTCACTCCCAGCACAACTTGATATTTCAAGAAAAAAACCAAAATCAGCAACCACACACACACAAAACTCAACAAAAACCTAACCAAACAAAACAGAAAAACCCAAACAGCTGACCAAAGGATGAAACAGCTGCATGTAATAAATAGGCCAGTGGCAGTTTGCCTTATGTGAAGAAGGTGAAGTCATTTTTAGGGCATTAGGTACTTCAGTACTGTGGATTGGCTCCTGTCTAGCTTCCAGTAATTGTTGGAAAGCCAATGAATTTCAAAAGCTTACTAGTTGCCCAATCAGTAAATGAAGATTATATGCTTAAAACCCAAGTAGCAAAGAAGTACTTTTTAAGAACGTGGCGTAGTAAACTTCAAAGAACCACCTACCTAAGAAAGTGTAGGGAATTTTGGATGAGGTTTTTTTTTTTCCTTCTTACAAACTTCATGTTAACTGAAGGATTATTTGCTGCTAGTTGTGAAAGCAAAGTATACATTATTTGTCTTCCTGGAACAGAAGACTGAAGTGATTACCTTTATTCTGCTTACACAATGCAAACCTGCTCTGTAGCATTTGAACATTCCAAACATTGGAATGTTTTTCTCCCTTGCCACTACAAGTCCGTATTCTTGACTCACCTGAGCTCTAACAACAAATTAACACATTGGCTGACAGAACACTGTGATGGGTATATCAGAATTGTAATATTGCAATGAATACCACACAAGGAAATAATTTCTGAGACTCTGAGCTTGAGTATTAGCGGAGCATCGATACTATTTTCTGATCTGCAAGAACCAAATCCGTGAGGGAGTTGGTGCCTTTATGTTAGTGAACAACACAGTCTGCTACTTGGATTGTCTTACTGTTGTCTATAGAATAGATGCCTAATTTCCGTATCTATGGTATGAAATCAACCCTTGTACATCTTTGTATGTCTGAATGCTATTAAGAATGAAGGCTTACAGTTTCTGCTTTTGATTGTTAAATTATATATTGTGCACAAAAATACATACTTTTATAACTGAATGTGTTCTAAAATTATTTTCTCTTAAAAATGTCGTCGTTTAGTTTCCTGTCCTTGAAAAACTTGGCAGAAGTAGTTGCTACTATGCAACTAGGAAGTTTCTCTTCTATTTTTATTTCACAGAATAATACTAACAAAGTATAAGGTGTGGTTGGGAAGAGAGGAATATTGTGAACTTTAAGAGTCTACTTTGGATCCCTGTGTAATCAACATCTCCAAGCTTCAAACTATGAAATGTGTCTATCTCTTTGAAAGACTGCAATTTGACATGGGTGTATACTTCAGGATGATAAAGAAACAAAAAATACCTTTAAAACTTTCCAGTCAAGTATCAGTAACAGATGCCTAGAATATACATAGTCCAGTAGGTAAAATCTAGTGATTTAACATGCCAATGCAATTTCACTTGTGAGGCAATTTAGTTTATATTTTCTCTAATATGTAGAGCTTCAGATTCCCAGAATGCTCTTAAAGGGGAGTAGGTGTGGGGGAAAACACAGACTTTTGACTAGCAACAGTTCTGAGCTGCAAGAGAGAGTAGCCTACCTGGGAAGGGCTTGGAAAAAGTACTTCTAATATAGTATATTACTAATATAGTAACTAGAAAAAAAAGACTAGGAACAGCCTGCTTTCGTAACTATTCTAAGCAGGCAGCACATGTCCAGGGGTGCACTTAAATGGCAATAATTGGTAAATTCAAGCTAGTCTATGCCTTGACGAAAGACCAATCTTAACACAGCAATAGCTACAGTATGAATTGCAGCACGTGCTGCTTGTGCAGCCACCTGCAGAATTTACCTCTGTGAAGGCTAGATGGTGAAACAATTCACTGTTTACACGATGCAGTTACTAAGCTGCTAATTCACCTTTGCTGCACTTGAAGCAATGCTGTGTCTAAATGCTGTTTGAATAGATGGATGATGTGTATCTTACTGAAATGGAAAATTGGAGAGCAAAAGGTCTGAAATAAAATACATTAATGGTTTACTTTGTTAACTAGGGTAGCATCTTCTACTTCACTAATTCCAAGGCTATGAAACTGCAAGTGTAATTGTGCATGGAAATAAAATCATTTTATAACTTCAGTTGTAGAGTAGGGGTGATGAGAAGGGAAAACAAACTCCCACTATAAAACTACTGGTAGACAATACAGAGCACTGAAATGTATAGAACAGCATTCTACTATGTGACTTGGTCACAGTATTCACTGCTGTGAGTTAAACATGTAAGGGTATCAGCCAGTTCTTTTTTCCTTGAAACAGTTGTCTTCTGTTCTGGGACAACTTTTGTTAATCCAGAACTGACTCTGCTCCAATCAGTATTTTCCATGGTGCTTTCTCCATTTTACTCTATAAAAGCTCTGATAGTTGTCATAACTCCAAAGTAGCAAAGGAACCTAACAATGAGTAACTGAAAGGTTTCTAAATGTATTAGTGATCACATAAAAGAAATGTTATTTTCTCAAATGCTTCCAAAAGCAGTAAGACTTTTTTATAGCATTGCTAACTCCATAATTTTCAACTGTTCTACCATCTCTTCTTATACCTCTTTGTTGAATAGAAAAAAAAAGATAAATGAGAGAAGCAGCATCTCTGTGCACACATATTTCCTGTTAAAAAATAATAAAACCAAAATGCCACCACAGCAGAGTAGCACCACATTGCCAAGTGTATACATATTGATGATAGACCACTCTGGAGTTGTCAGAGCTGGTGAATGCAAAGGGAAATTTGGTAACTGAAGGGCTTTGTTCTGTTCATATCTTGTGCATAACAACTCTCTAGGAAAAACTAGTACTTCACATGGGATTTAGGTATCAAGTGGAAGGAGGTAAATTTTAGAACAAGCCCACAGGCTTAATTTGCTACTGGCTTTGCCTGTCATAATCTGTGGAATCTATTATTATGAAGCTGAATAGATTTCTGACTCTACAGGGCCTTGCATTATGTGTTCTTAAAGCACTTCCCTAGTTACAAAACAAAGTAGCCTCAGAAATGTTGTCTGCCATCAGCTACTTCTTATGAAAAGCTAGTAGGTTGTTTTTTTCATGAAGCGGTGGAATTGGATTCTTAAAGAAAACTGTGTGATGGTTTGAGCCACCACAAAAATCCAAAATCCAATTTCCAGGCTTCCCCTACCTCTTCTCACAATTTTATCTCAACACCGAAGAGAAACTTTCAGGCAAGAGGCTTCTATAGGGGAAAAGGGGAAGTATATATACATTTATTTTACACAAATAAATATACTGTACAAGCTAAAAGCAACTATATATATAATATTACACACTTCTATCAGTCCCTTTAAGTTTCTCAATTCAGTCCAGGAAAAGCCCTTCAGGCTGATAGGTAACCAGTCTTTCTCTCATGGGAGTGTTCAGGGAACCTGATTCATTCCCCCCACCAACCTCCAGCTGTTTGCTGAAGTCTTTTCTTCCTCACGAAGTCCAAGAAGATAGCTCTGAGTCCTTTCTCCTTGGTTCTGTGCCATCTCTGCTGTGTGATTCTCTCATACCTCAGTTCTGTACTGTATCACAGTACGCGTCCTGGAATGTTCATTCCTTCTCCGAGTTTTCGGCTGTCCTCCTTTTTAAATCACTGCAAGGACATCCCCTGGGCCTTTCTCTGGTCCCTCTCCAATTTCGCCTGGGGTTATCTCCCTGGCACCGGGCTGCATTCTGCCCGTCCACTTTGGCTCTGCTCCAGTGCTGAGCCTCCCCTCTACTTTACAGTGAGAGGGAAAAGAAGAAGCCCCCTCCGCAGTCTAGCTGCAAAGGTGGGGGGAAGAGGGCTTGGCTCCTCTCTCCCACTTACCTTTAGGTGCTGTGAGTCCTTCCCTCATAACACACACTCACTCCAATGCTGCCTTCAACCCTGGCTTCGGCCAGAGTTGTGGGCCACAGGGGCCCCCCTTCCCCCTGGAGGGGAAAAAAGGGGGCCCTGCCACCCGTGGGCCTTTCTCACACCCACACCCCCACACAGCAGCAGACAGACAGACCAACTGCCAACAACTTCCGCCAGTTGTGTATATATGATTTTTCACAGGAGCGAACAAAACAAGCAGTGATTGGCCCTCCAGGGGAAACTGCCCTGGCACCCAATCACCTCTAGGCCCCCTGGCTCCCGGGGGGCGGCAATTTTCAAACCATGACAAACTGATTGCCTGTTAAGTGATGGATCACATCCATCCTTTGAATAGCTACAAATAGGGAACTAGATACCTCTCTTAGTATCTTATAAAAGAACCACTTGCTGCTAATCTTAATTTTGGCTGTTATGTTGAAGTGTAGCTGTTACCAACAACTGACAGACCCAAGTACCTAAGTGAGGGCTTTCAGTGACAGCTTAATACTACTTATTAAAGTGAAAACAGCAGAAGTTACACCAAATGAACTGATTTTTTGAAAATAATTTACTAAAATATACAAGTACATTTTCCTTTTCAGTATAAGTTACATAATTGTACACATTTTTACCTCTTTCTAGGTGCTTTTGGTAGTAAGGCAGCAGCAGTGAGCTGATGACTAAAACTTTCAGCATTGCTCTGTACACAAGGAGTCAGTGCAAGGATATTATATTTTCTAGCAATATACATTTTTAGTAAATACATTGAAGATGAACCTAGTTTTTATTCAATAAAGCTCAAGCAGAAGTGGGCTGTAGTGCAATTCTTGCTTATGGGAAAAGAAAGCCTATACAATAAAATATGAATGAAGGATGCTCAAACCACAATTTGTTTACTGGAAGCTGTTAATAAAACATTTAACCACAACTACTTGTGCTTCATAGAAAAAATCATACAGGTTATAAATTAAAACCTTGCCTATAGAAGTTCTTCTCTGTAGAATAGTGCTTACTGCAAGACATACAATGCTTTGGTGGTAGAACTTCCATGTGCTATCATGGAAAAATGTTTCCAGAAGAAATAATCCTCTTACAAATCAACAGCCAGCTTCATGACAAAAGGGAACTGGCAACTTTGAAACGCTCATTCCCTTTCTCTGTGAAAGAACAAGCTGTGACAAAGGAGAACACGTACTGTGTTAAAAGCTATTGTGGCACAAAAATCAAAACTGGCCCCTGGGCAGGTTCATCAGTTCAATACCTATGTTCTCTAGTTCAAGTTTATTCAATGCGGCCTTAACAGGCTCTATCAGACTACTAGAGGAGGAGTACTCTGATCATTTCCTTCATCAGTCTTGGTTTAAGTCAGTGGAGCAGGTACTTCTAGTCTCTCTTCTTCTTAGTAACATACTGGGTCAGAATAATGATCATGCAAACTTCTTCTTTGTAGCTGTAAATCGTTCCATGTACTACAAAAAAAACCAAAAACCATCTAAGATTCATAAATTAATAGAGGATTTGTTACTGCTAAAAGCAGCTAAGCTTCTGCACTCAGACTCAAAAACATTCTGCATCTAAAGCATATTTTTATATCCCAGATGTAACCATTAGAGCTTTAATTTCAAATGAACAAAAAACTCCCCAAAAATTTATGCCATTTGCTGCAATTCAGACTAATGGTCAAGTCTCAAGTGTTAAAGATGAACTAATGTTAAATATGAAGCATCCGTTATTTTTTGACCTATCAAAGTGAAGACACACACCTGTCATCATTAGCTGCTCTTTAAGAGATGCTGATGAAAATCATTAATCCTGAATCCTACGAGAAAGTTAATATTTGAAGAACTCTTGATATTCTTTTTAGAGATAAGCTGTGAATCCAATACCAGTGACAATACCAATATACTATTTTGTGCTTTTATTCACCAGCATAAATGCTTAGTATTCTGAGGAGGTAGGGGGTAAGGACTTCACTTGTTAAAAAACCACAAAACAAAAAAACCCCAACCGACCAAAAAAACAAAGCAAAACAAAACAAAACAAACAAAAAAACCAAAACAAAACAAAAAACCCAAAAACAAACAACAAAAAAGAAAAACCACAACTCACAAACCTTGTCATAACCTTCCAGTTCTCTGAGTTTCTTGATTTCAAAGAGGTTGCCTTCTACTGCAAGCAGTGAGATCTGGGAATCACTAAGGATACTCTGAGGAAGCATGCTGAGTTCTAGACAGTTTTCTTCTAAACGCAAGACTTTGAGGCGTGGACAGTGGGATATCTGCACTGAGATCTGGGAAATCTTGTAGAAATAAACAGAAAAGAGAAATCAGATTAAAATGATAATGATCCATGATCATTAAAGTGACTTTTTTCAGACTTATACAGAATAATTACCATGTTGTAAATATAAACTACATTAACTAGTTAGAATGCATAAGCAACAAATTATCAAAAATCCAAGTAATTTTTTTTTCTTCCATGATGACAGGCAACCTACACATATATTTACCACACTCCTACTCAAAAACTGTTCAAATCATTTTCTGCCTGACTAAATTCAGGATTTGTTAATCAAAGCAGGCACGTGGGTGTACTGGTACGCAAATTCTAGTTATGATCCCTCATTTGTGTTGTGTCCAGATGTCTTTTAGCTATAAAGTTTTGATACTCTCATCTTATGTTCCGTGGATGTACTAAGTCCAAGATAAACCATGTTCTAAATCTAGGTAATATCTCAGTTACCAGACCTGATTCTGATTCAAATTGAGTTCGATAGCCTGCAATTCTCCCACACTGTCGGGCACATTTTGGATCTGGTTTTTCGAAAGATCTACCACATCCAAGTGGCGAAGACCACAGAGTTGCGTAGGCACAGTCCGAAGCTGGTTTCCAGAAAGGCTCAGGGTTTTGAGAGCTGAAAGTTGTCCAAATGCAGCCGGTAACTGCCTCAAGTGGTTGCCGTTCAAGTGTAGTGTTTCCAGTTTTTTCAGTTTACACAACTCCTCAGGTAAAGCATCTAGAAATAAATGACAGAACAAACATACGACCTGAACTAAGAGTGGTAAACATTAATACCTCTTTAATTCAAATAAGCTTCTGCATGGAGAGCAGTACTCTATTAAAGTAATTTCTCACAGACTTCCTCCGCATTTTCCATTTATCCCTCATTCTGCCTACACAGGTGCATATATAACCTTTAGCACTCCTGAGTTGCACTACAGTCAGTTGCACTATGGAGTCAAAGGTTTGTAAATTATGTTTGTTTCAAAAAGGCAGAAAATACCTAATTAATGCATTAAAACCTAGTTTCTTTACCTCATTCTAATTTTTCCATAAAGTTGGATGTTTGCCAAACAGAAGCAGTAACAACCTCTGAATGGTCAGCAACATTGTCTACATCATCATCATCTTCATTACCTGTTCTCTATGCAAATACTAAACCATATGACACTGTTAAACCCTCAGATCAGACAAGTCATAGAACAAAAACCTTATGATTTTAAGTGCTCATGCGTCATTGTAAAACATAAGACAACTAAGTTGGCAACTAGTTTTGTAGAGTTTCTGGTTTTGGGGGTTTTATGCTGTGCACGAATTCCAAAAATTTCAGTTAAAGTGACTAACCTCCCAATTTACATCCTGTGAGAGTTAAATTTAATAAATTTAGTTTCTGATCAGAAAACACAGGTTATTATTTTAAAAATCTGTGCAGATATTAATTAGCAGGCATACTCAGTTTGTTGTTGTTTAGAGCAAGGCTCTTCAAAAAGGAAAATTTTCCAATGAGAGGTGGCAAGAGTTCTATTTTGTTGTTCGACAAATCTATTGTCCTTAAGTTGCTTGTTAGCTTCTGCAGATCTTCAGGAAACTATGGGGGAGAAAAAAGATACAGCATTTAAATAGTTGATACAATTTTGAATGTTCAAGTTATACAGCTTAAAATTTTAACTGGAATTTGGATCACTATTACATACTGTCATATGCATTGCAATGTCCAATCACTATGGTGTAATTGGCAAATTTGCTTAATGCATATTTTTAAAAATATTTTTTCATCTGGGGAAGTAAAAAAGGATATAAAGAAAACACTAATACCTATGAGGAGTAGTTTTTCATCCAAAGTATTAAAATTAAAAAGGAAGAAGGAAGCTTGTTTACATTTGAGTCCTCTTGTGTGCTTCTCTTAAACATGTCTGTCATTTAAAATATCCTACAGCCAGTTAACAATGACATATTTTAGCAGAGTAAGATTGAGAAATTTTTCACTTGCTTTCCTTTTTCAATAACTATGTATAGCATTTTCCTTACTCTTATTTACACCCTGTATCACTTTGGTACTGAGCCTTGAAACTGAGCTAAAAAAATAAAAACCTGACAATCACCATCAAGGAGTCCTGGTGAATAAGCAAGTGGGTTTGATTCTCCTTTGGTTTGACAGAGAAAAAGAGAGAAGGTAGCACAGTGGAAGAAGACACTTTGGAGAAGTCTTGGAAAATTATGGCAATATTTTGGCTATCCTGTGACCTGCTGCTTGACTAATGGTTCCAGAACATGGTGTGTTTTTCTGCAGTTGAGTCTAAGTCAAGACAATTTCCAATATAATAAACTCTCAGGATGCTTACAGCCCAATGAACAGACTATTCGTATGACTACAATTAAATACAGTCTAAGTATCTAAATGTAACAAATTGTGGAGTATCTTTCTAAGTAACAATATGCTTACAAAATGTATATTTTCCCCTTCAAGCTTATAACCGTTTTTTAAAAAAAACCACGTCATAACTAACACTTCTTGAACATATACGCACTCTAAAACACAAGGTCATAAGCATACAAGTGCCCTGACAGATAAATCCTCAGTCAAAAGACAATGCAGGCAAAAAGGAAAAAAGAAAATAAATCTTGAAATAATTTGCATCACTATTTGTGAGAAATACATGTATGCAGTGCATTATGACAATGAGGTGGGAATTGCTCTCCAAAAGTGTCAGTCATGCACACAAACAGCCATGTTTCCCCTACTGTTACATTACCTCAGTAAGTCCCTTTCCAGTCAGCTGAAACACACCAGTTTTCTGTGCTGTCTCCAGGTGGGCTTTTAATGCACTGTTGCCCATCCTAGCAATTCTCTGTCAAGCACACGGCATTCGAGTGACAGTCTCAGCCAATTTCTGTTACTCTGTGCTAGAGAACTGCAATCCAAAGTCTCTGTGATAAAGCAAATGTAAGAAGTCATTTTATGTGCACTCTCTCCAACACTACAGGCATTTCAACACACTGAAACATTTCACTGCTGCATTTTCAACTCCCGCATAACTAAAACCTACAACTCAAAAGATTTGCCTAGCTTAAGGTGCCTTCATTATAGCAGTTTTACTATGGAAACGATGTAACAAGCACAGTTAAAACTAAGTGGAAAAGCTGCACATTTCTTCTTTCAGTGCCCTGTACCGTAAGGAGATTCTCCACGAAAACTGGCCGTGATTCCTGCGGAACTTACCAGCCCTGGCCTGCCGACAATACTACGGTTTTATCTGCGGTTTTGGAAACATTTATTCTATTTCACAGAGAACTGACTCCTCTGCCGTGGCCCTGTTTGCAGACACACGACATCCATCTTCGTCACCCCAGCAGGGTTTAATCCCAGGACGCACGAGTCACAGGCCGGAGGATTAGTGCCGTGTTCGCAATGGGAAATAAAGCCTGGGACACCTCTTAAGCAGCCGGCACGGGGAGCACGACAGGAGAGGAGCGCTCCTGGCGCCACGGCAGCAGCCCCCGCCCCAACCCCTTCGCGGCTGCTCGGGCCCCGACTCCAGCCCCGTCGGGGGCAGCCGGGGACAGCCGGCGGCAGCCAAGTCAGGCCCGGCCCGGCCCGGCCCGGCCCGACCCACCTGTCCGGGCTCCGCACGCAGACGTTCCGCAGCGGCGGAGCCCCCGCACGGCCCCTCGCTCCGCCCTTCCAGAACCTCCGCTTCAGCGGCGCCCACCGGCTGCCCGGAACCGGACGCGCGTTCAATTTCCTGCCGCGCCCAGCATGGCGGCCGGCGGGCCCTCCGTGTCGGAGGCGTCCCACCGGGAGACTGGAAAGCCCGGCGAGCTAGAGAGGTGCTGCCGCGCACTCGCAGCCGTGGAGGCCGCCAGGCCCTGCCCCTGCAGGGTGGACGAGCCCAAGCTGGAGCTGAGCTCGGGGCTGGACGTGGGCAGCCATGAGGAGCGGAGCGGCTCCCGCCCGCTCTGGAAGCCCGGGCAGCCCTCGGCGGCGGCCGCGCTGCTGGAGCGGTGCCTGGCGGCGGGCGCCGTGACTCAGGTACCACCCGGGGCCGGGGGGCTGCGCAAGCTGTCGGCAGCGGGCAAAAGCGCCGCGAAATAATGCTTGTGTCCTATGGGTTGTTCGCGCGAAACATACTGTATCGCGTAGCGCAGGAGCATCAATAACTTTCAACCATTAAAAGCCATTATTGAGAACGTGCCTGGTACGTTCTTGCTGCCGACTGTGTGTTTTCCCACTGTTTTCTTTTTACAGGAGACATTGGATTTGACTCGCAGAGAAACGCCATGCTTTGTGAAATTCTCAGAGATGGAAAAAATGGCAAACATGCAAGCTGAAATCAATGAGGTACAGCCTTTATTGTTGTCAGTGTACACTCAACACTTCAGTACTTGGAGGTAGTACAGAGCTCCCAATGAAGTATCAGGCTGCCATGTGCCATGTTTCATGTTTTGAGGGTTTTTTAACAGTTCAGCTCTTTAACAGCTGGTGCTTTTTTCCTCGGTGGACTGAGTTGTCGTAATGGTAAGAACAAAAGTATGAAACGAAAGTTTTTGCTGTAAGTAGAAAGACTCAGAAGGCTGCACCTTTAACTGAAGTGTTACCTGAAGTGTTCTGAAGAAACTGAAAAGTAAATAAAAATTTGTAGCTGACTTCAATTCACAGAAATCCATTTCTTTATAGGCAACTAGACCATTTTGTTGGTTACCAAGAGGTAACCTCAGTCATTTCCTACTGCCTGAATTGGCTGTTGACTTGTATTTTATAATGTTGTTTTAGACACTGTATAGATTATGAAACTTGCTTTGTAGGAGAGACATGGATTTGAAGGGTGATTAAGGAATTAGCTGGATGAAAACAGCCAGCAGGTTGTGGTCAATGACTCTATGTGCAGGTGAAGGCTGGTGACAAGTACTGTTCCTCAAGGCTCTGTCTTGGGACTGATGCTTTTTAATATCTTTATCAATGGCATAGACAGCGAGATCAAGTGCACCTTCAGCAAGTTTGCAGGTGACACAAAGCTGAGCAGTGCGGTTGACACAACAGAAGGACAGGATAATATCCAGAGTGGCCTGGACAGGCTTGAGAAGTGGGCCCATGGAAAGTCATCAAGTTCACCAGGTCCAAGTGTAAGCTTCTGCACCTGGGTTGGGGCAGTCTCAGACCTGAGTACAGACTGGGAGATGAGCTCCTCACAAGCAGCCCTGCGGTGAAGGACTTAGGGTTTCTCATGGATGAAGAGCTGGATGTGAGCCAACAGTGTGGGGTCACAGCCCAGAAAGGCAACCTCATCCTGGGCTGCATCAAAAGCACCCAGGAGATTGAGGGAGATGATTCTCCTTTTCTACTTTGTCCTTGTGTCCTTGCCTCCTTTTCTACTGTGTCCCTGCATATAATCTGGGGTTATCAGCATAAGAAAGACAGTCCAGGGAAGGGCCGTTGAAGATGATCAGAGGGCTGGAGCACCTCTCCTGTGAAGACAGGCTGAGAGAGCTGGAGTTGTTTGGCAGCCTTCCAGTACTTAAAGGGGGCTTAAAAAAGAGGGAGAGTGTTTTTTCACATGAGTAGATAGTGCTAGGACAAGGCAGAATGGCTTTAAACTAAGAGGAGAGATTTAGATTTAAATATTAGGAAGAAATTCTTTACTGTGAGAATAGTGAGGCATTGGAACAGGTTGCCAAGAGAAGTTGTGAATGCCCCATCCCTGGAAGTGTTTAAGGCCAGGTTGGATGGGGCTCTGAACAACTTGGTCTAGTGGGTGATATCCCTGCCCTTGGGATAGTAGTAGAAACCAATAGTAGAAACACTTCAGAGGGCATGGGAACATCCTCTCATACAAATGCTCACTCTCTTTCACATGTATGCTCTCATTTTTTCTCTTTCTACTTCCTCCTCCACCCCAAGAGAGTCAACAATATCTGGATAAGTATGTTTAAAATGAATTTTCATTTGATGTTATTATTGTTGTAGATAAAACTGAAAACTGAAATGATGCAGTTGGAGAATGAGACAGCAGACATTACTCACCTTTTTTACTTAGGTAAGTGCAGTTATACCAGAGAAAAACTAAGAGTCTTAAATTACTTAATCAGCAGATTAATATTTCATCTGAGTATATCACATTTCTAGAAGTTACTGCAGCAGTCATCTCTGGATAGCTTGTTAGAGGTGGTACAGGTTTTATTAGCACCTAAAGAGTGTTTCCATACTATTTGAACTTGCACTTTCTGCTGTCTCAGTAGAAGCTCTGTGTGCAACTCATTCTCCAAAAAAGTGTGAGGGGGTGCTCAGCTCCCCAATTTCAGTGGAGCATGAGTTCTGAGATCATCAGTAACCCTTGGCCTGCATGTGCTGCTCTGCTTCTTTTCCAGAAACTCAGTGTATTTCTGTTGCATCTGTATGCCCCTAAAATTACTTGCATTTTTAATTTAGCACTTCGGAAGCATTTGTATTCATTTCTTTATTATTTCACACTTTTCACAGTATAATTTTATGGATACTTAAAAACATTCTAACTTGCTACTATTGTGCTAGGCTAATGAAATTTGTTGTATTACTTCAGTGCTATGGTATAGTTCAAGAAATTGACTTCATCTCAAATAGAATTTATTTTAAACTATAGATAATTTAAAACAACATATTTGTATCTCTTTAAAGTAGGTATTGTGACTTTGAGGTGCATGCTGATACTAAATCACACACACTCCAACAAACACCATTCTGACTAATGTCTCTCTTGCGTGTAAATTGTCCAGTGCAATAGATCAGTGTTTTTTCTCTCTCTGTCTTTCTCCAGAAGAAATGTTGCTCTTGTTTTAGCAGGACAGTAGGTTCAACTTTGCAATTTTATTTTATAGGGAAAAAGTATGAGATTTTGCAAGATATGAACAATCACTTGGAAGCTGTACTGAAAGAGAAGAGGGCTCTCAGAAAGAGGTTGATAAAACCCAGATATCAAGAGAGCCTGCCTATTGAAGCTACTTTCCACAAGTAGGCACACAGAAAATAATTGTTCTTTGTTTGCGTGAGTCCAAATTAATTTGAACTACTAGGCAGTAAAAATCACGTGCTTTCATTCATCTTTCCATTGCTAAGAATATAAATAAAAAATGGTAGCAGAACCTCAGCTAAAAGCTAGTAGTTTAGTCATTGATAAATTCACAGGAAGGTAGTGATACATATTTTTCTGAATATTTACTTAGGTTATTGATGTTGTCTTCAGAAGACTACAGAACAACTTGCAATGTATTGTTTTAAACAAATGTGCTAAATGCTTGATTCATTAAGCTTCTCCAGAGCAGGAATTGTTACTTTAGTGTTTAGTATCTTCCTTCCACTGTCACTTGCTCAGAATAAGTGTGAATGATTGCCAGACATGCATAGTGCATGTTTTAAAAATATAGTCCTTCTTATGGTCTAAAAATCTAACCCAGTTACTGAAGAAGTGGATATTACTTCTGTAATTCCTGCCCTAATTGTTGCTGAGAGTCATAAAATAAGTGTAATTGCAGAAAAATTATTTAGATGGTTGGGAACGTGCATAAAACTGGAGAAGAGGACTAAGAAAATCAGGGCATAGAAATAAGAACTTGTAAGTATTAAATTCTCATTGTTTAGCACAACTTTTGAGTAGAGGGCTCATTCTTGGTTACAGGTGTATAGTAGAGTTGTTGACTGATGCTGTGACTTTCACTGGGAAGCTTGAAAGCCATTTGCAGTCTGTAAGAAGCATCCCTCAGGTACCGAATATGATGAAGAATATGGTGAGTAGCCAAAGAACTGAGCCTGCTGTCTTGTCCAGCATTAAGAATGGAATGCTGTTTAATTGTTTAGGTCATTTTTATGTCCTGCTAGATTGACGGGATATATAGAGATTAAATCCAACCCTTTTCTGCTTTAGGACACCGCTTTGACAAAAACAGAGGTGTTCGTGATGGAATTGGAGGAGCTGACAGAGCAAATACTGAAATGGAGAGAACTGCAAAAAGAAGTGTATTCTGACAGCATACGCAATCGTGCTGAATTGGACTTTGGCTTATATTTAACCTAACAAATCATTTTCCTCAAATAGGATTTCCTCCTTCAAAAAACTACCTTCTTATGGTCTTCTGTGAAAACTGCAACACAGCTGTGCTGTAATCCAGCAGAGACTTTGCAGGTAGTTGTATTTCTGTTATTAAGTAACAGTTCTCCAACTATTTACTGGAAAAAAAGGATAGTGAGCAGTAGCTCACAGGAAGACAGGCTATTGAGAAGCCTGTTAAGGAATTACTTTTTGGAGTAGCTGGATAGGATTCCCTTGGAGGCTGTATCTTCAATGGAAATTTGTTTTGATAATTTCTTATGCATTTGCTCTAGTGTCTTTATTAATTTTTTTAAGAATCTTGATAAAACATTGTATTTTTTATGCCACTTTAATAAAAGCACTAGATTTCAAGAACTCGGTTTCTTGCTTTTTATTTTGTTGCAAAATCCCATGAATTAAAATTACAGACGAAAGCTTATGCTTCCACAGGAGTTCCAACCACGAAATTAAATTAGTTTCAAGTTACAGTTTATTTTTACTATTATGTGGTTTTGTGGGAAAGCGGGGAATGGACTTGATGATATAAAACAGATCGACCGATTTGCAAACCACACTTCAATGGTAGTGATAAATATATTCTTCAGATCCTCTTTTTCTGTTACCTGCCTTAACGTCAGTGTCCCCCTTAGAATAAAACTTTTATTCCATGGCTAAGACCAACAGTTTATCAAAAGCACTGATTGTTGCAGTTTGTAACCTGACTTCTAGATGAGGAAAAGACTGGTTGGTAAAATGTCACTGGCAGGACATATATATATATACACATATCTATAAAGCAGGATAGTTGTTTGTCTGTGGAGGATGTCCAGTTTTGTATTCGGGATACAGAGCAGACTGGAAGTGGTGCAGATGTATTCCATTGTACTGTTGTGTCATTTATCTGAATTCTTTGTACATCCAGTCTGTTGATCTCTGTTGCTGAAATAGGAACCCTTTGCTTTTTGAAAGTAACCACTAGGTGGCTCAGTACCACAAATTTCACAAGTTTATCTGATTATTGCGTTTAAAAGTAGAATTAAGAAAGAAATCTTTGGCTCTTTGTTGAGCACCCTCTATTATGACTTACTTGCAATTGGTCTATTTAATATTTGAAATTTTCTGAGAATCCCATTTTGTTCTTTTGGACTACATCATTCTGCTGAGTGTGATGACAAGGCATCCAACTTAATAATTCTCTAGCATATTATGTAAGTATAACTGACATTCCTCTGTGCTGCTGTTGAGAAAAGTTAAGAGGATAGAAACAATTTTGATTAGGTCAAGCAGAATGTCACTAAATAGAATCTGAGAATATAAACTGGTGTTTGAGTCTCCACAGACTTCAGTGGGGTCTTTGTGTGAACACTTGCTATACATCATTGCAGAATTTGAGTACAAAGTCCCATGTCAATGTTGTTTCAGATGAGGAAACAAAAGTCTTCCACACAATTGCAGAGAAGCTGACATTTTTACTGAAAATGCTTTACATATTCTGTGAAGTGGGAAGAAACAGAATCCAGACTTGTGGACTTCTTCAGGATGGGAGGTGGTCATAGGTTGGACTCGATGATCTCAGAGGTCTTTTCTGTGTTTGTGTAAATCAGTGTCCTGTACCTCTGTCAGAGGCTTAGCCTCTCTCATTGTCTTACAGTGATGATTTGGGTCAGGCAAATTAAAGCTGTTGTAATTTAATAATTTTAGAGTACAGTGAAAACTTTTAGTTAGTTTGTTCATCATAATTCCTTGAAATACATGTTTTTGCCATATCCCAAAGAGTTAAGCATATTTTCTTTTTTTACTATGTCTGTTACTGAAGAGTTGATTGTGGAGTTGGTAGAGTTTAGCTAATTGCCATTTGCCATTGATGTACCAATTAATTCTTCAGTATGATTTAAAGGGATAAATCTATTGAAGTATACAGTGATTCACAGCTTGTAGATATTCATTTTAGCATCTCTGGGGTGAGTCATGAATGAAGTGCCAGGTCCAAAGGATCTATCCCATACTCACTCTGGAAGGTTTCTGAATTGTGGTACCTTTTTCATTTAGGTTTAACATTTCTGGAGCTTAAGGCAAATTGTCTCATGAAAAGAATTATACTTAAAGTCCAAAAAAAAATAGTTCAGTTGAAAGGCAATTCAAACAAGTTGTTTAAATGTAAAACCAGTAGAGGACTGTAAAACACGCCTATATGATATTCCGATACAGCTCAGTTTATCATAATTTGAAATACAAAACCAGAAAAAATGCATTTAAAACTGAGTAACAGAACTTGCAAGTGGAATTGTCAAAACTAAACAGGAATTGCCTATCAAACCTGGCATCTTCTTTATGCCAACGCTACTTGCTCTCGCATCTTCACAATAACATCAGTAGCTGATAGGGACAATATTCTAACAAGAATGTTTTAAAAATCTTTCCGTGGTTCTTATATTAGTCTAAACACAAACCTTTATCAATGCAACAGTTTGACATTGATTTCAATTATAGTTCTTTGGAAGTTTGCAAATTTTCTTTTAGACCATAAGTACGACCCACACGAATACTGGAGGTTCTCAAAGGAGAAGCAAAAGAAATCTTAAGTACTTGAGACCTTTCCTTTAGCACTTATATGGAAGGGATACTTGTCTTGCCTAAATTCCTGTCGAATTAATGTGGAGTGCTTACAGTGCTGGTCCCTAGTGAGCGCCTTCATGGCGGTACCCGTCTAATCGGACTGTCGGTATTGAACTCTGAGGTAAAGGCCGCGTTGTTTTGCTGCTGCAAATGAGAATTTTTGGGGGGGAGCAGTGGTATCCCCTGGGATATAAAGTGTGAAATCAACGTCTCTTACTCTGGGGGTCCCACTCTCCCGGGCAGACCTGTTTCAGGCAAAAAACGGGGTTCGGGTGATGGAGAGGCTGCCGTGCGGCTGCTCCGGGCAAACTTTTCCCGAAACGCCCCCTCTCCACTCGCGGAAGTTTCCCTTCCACCCGCTCCGCGGGGGCTGCCTGGGCCGGGCTCTCCCCTCCGGGGCGGGACGGGCGGCTCCGCTCCTCCCCATCCCGGGCGGAGGGCGGATTGAGGGGCCAGGGCGCGGGTGGCCGCGACTGCCGAGCGTGAGCGGAGCCATGGCCAACGTCAAGGTGGCCGTGCGGGTCCGGCCTCTGAGCAAAAGGTGCGGCGGGGCGCAGCCGGCGGCGCGGGGAGGTCGGAGGGGAAGTACCGGGACGGCTGCGAGGGGCGGCCGGTGCTGGAGGTCCCGTCAGCCGGGACGGGATCGCCGCCGTGAGGCGGCTTAGCCGGGGCTGAGGAAGGGACCGCAGGCGCTGGGGAGCTTGGCGGTACGGCAGGAGGACTGGCAGGACGTCTCTCGCCAGCTCGCTAAATAGCTTGGGAAGTCTTCTTGGAAAAGTCACCCAGTGGAGCTGTTAGGGTGACTTCCCACTTCCTGAGCTCCCCAAAATAGGACAATTGTCATCCAGTGTCAGGGAATCTTCCCTTCCCCTTCTGTTGTTGCTGTTTTTTCCAGCGGGAGGCAGAGCCGGATATTCCCATTGTCGCTCAGCTCCGCTCCCTCCCCGGCTTGCTTGGCTCCAATAGAAATCCCAAAAGATGCATGATACCGCTTGAAGGCAACTCCCACAAACAACAAGATGCCGTAGCATCTGTTGTTGTTGTTTGTATATAATACGTACTTAAAACTGTGCAGACTTTGAAAATTTGGGGAGGAAAAGAAAGAGAAAAAGCAAGCAACCCAAATTTCAGCGGCTGGTAATTTACTCCTCCTGTTAGAGAAATGCTATAGCACTCCAGATAGGAATGGTTTGAGAAGTGGTACAAGCTCAGTAGTTTAGAGAGGAGGGTAGGATCAGAAAGGTGGGCAGCCTCCTGCACATGGCAGAAACTAATCTAGTGCTGGAACAGAAATGCTTGTATGAAGGTGAGAGTGGAAACTCAGCGAGTAGTACAGGGAGAGACTGTTAAGTAATTCCATTGACTCAACTTGCGATGGTGTGAGAAATGGGATATGGAGGGAGGCAGAGATGAGTCTTGGGCTATTTGACCCCAAAGGCAATAGGCCATTTGTTCCTTCTACTGTGCTTCCACAACTGAGATCAGCAAAAGCATTTCAAGATGGATTTTAATATTTTATAAATGGAAAGGGCAAGTGGCTGGATATTCTCTGTGAAAGGTCTGACATGACAACTTGCTTTTTAGCCTTGAACAAAATTTTCCAAATGTAATGACTTTGAGGCAAATACCAAACATGTGAAGGCTTAAAGTAACGTTGATAGACATGGAAGGGACTTAAGTTCTCTGTGGGGTTAAAGGCCTGCTCTTTTCCAGCTTCTTATACTGCTTCCATACTGTCATCACACAAATCTCTCACCCTCACTGTGCACACACTCTGCAATTGACTCTGACAGGTACCCATGTTGCCACAGCTCCTAGGATCTCTTAGAGGTTTTAAGAAGGAAGACTTCCTGCAGAAAAGAATTCGGTTCAACTAGATTGAAGTACTGTAATATGTACAATCTCAATTCTAGCCAAAAATATTAAACTTGGCTTTTTAAGAGTGCCAAAAATTAAAATGCTGCAGACAAAAGCTAGAACTCAAGATTGGTTGTTTCTAGACTATCATGCAAACTTCCACATTGCTTCTTTTCATTTAATTTACAACAACACATGAACGTTCATTTTGCATCTTAAAATGTACTGAATATTCAGATATTAAAAGATGTTAATGCAGGAGTTCTCAAAATCCTGCTTTCTGTTTAAAGCTTCTATCTTTTATAATCTGTGTTAATTACATCTGCAACTTGTTATTTAGCATAAGGCAAAGAGTGGTCGTTTTGTTCTGTGTCTATATGACACCCATCACAATGACAGAGAAGTCCTATGCACAAATAATCCCTAATAGTTATAAAGCCAGTACAGTTATGGAAAATGAAGGTTTTCTTTTGCCTAAACTTTAAATAGCTTTGCAGCCACTGTTCTTCATAATGCTATCAGTCATTCTGTAACAGACTAAATGATTTTTTTATCACCAAAATGTAGTTCTGGGAGTACATTCACTCAAATATGTTCACTGGAGTAACATTGCTTTAAAAGTATTTATTACATATTTACTATTCTACATACTAAAAAAGATTTGTTACTTTGTGGTTACATGGATACTTGTTCTGTTTAAATACATTTCCCCCTCAGAATGAAATATGGAAGCCTGAATGGGTGCTATAAATTGACTATAGCAATATGTAATAATCAGGTATTAAATAGGATCTGGAAACTGATGAATCCGTTAATGGTTTATTTCCAGACATCTTAATGCTTGGTCTATTGGATGCGAGACTTTTGTAAGGAAAGTGTAATGTTATTTTTGGCTGTCAGTCAGAAGCTGTTGATGGAAACACTTTCAATGCTAGCATGTAACTATGTGAACTAGGAATGTTGTTGCCTTTTCTTTCTTGACTTCTTTGTGGAGTATGCCAACACCGCAGTCTGTAGTGGGGTGCTGCGATAGCAGACCTCACCCTCAAGACCTGATAATAGTGTGACTGGCTGAGAAAGTATTCCAGTCTGTGTCTACAGCTCTCCTTGTTCCTGGGTAGCTCTCTTAACACTGTGTTGGGTATTTGTATGCTACAGAAATACCTGCAGTGTTGGACATGTCCTCTTACTAATTATGGCCAGCAGAAACCAATACTAGTTTTTATGTGCTGCTAATTTCAAACATGTTTGTCCCTTTGTTGTGGTAACTCATCACAATTCTAGTACTTTGTTGTGACTGCTGATTGCTATTGTAGTGTATCTCAGCCCTGTGTTATGTGAGAGGAGGGAGGGAGGACTGTTTGTGCATGGGAGGCCCTCTGGCAGGGGAACGATCCTTGTGTCTAGGGCAGTATTGTGTTGGGACCAGGATGGAGCACAGCTACCTCATGCCTTTCCCTCCATGATCCACATCTTCTGTTCTCCATCCAGCTGGTCTCAATTCATTTGTTTGTACCCAGGATTCAGTCCCTTATCACAGTGTAGTTTGAGAGCTGCTACATAAACAGTCTTAGAGATAGGAAGGAAGAATTTTTTAAGAGTGCTCTGTACCACAATGAAAAGCCTCATACATTTCTTTAGGATTCTCTTTCTGGCTGCACTAGGGACTACAAGACACTGCATTCCTTCACAGATTGTCGATTGAGTAAAATCATTCACAGCAAGTTTGTTTAGTTCAATTGTAAAGTTATAGTGGTGTTAGTTAAAAATTTGACACTAGGGCATTCAAATTACCTTGTGATGCTTTATGAAGGCTTTAAAGTACTTTGCTTGGCCCGCCCTGAAGTTTGGTAGTTACTTGTGCAGGTCCCAGCCAAATAGAAGACATATTCTGCTGTTGAAAATATCGTCTCCACTTTTCAGCTGCCTCTGTGGCCTGGAAAAGGAGAGAGTGGCAAAGAGCTCTGATTTGGCAGTCTTTCCTGGTGTCTTTGATAACTCACAAATGAACTTTCCTATCCTCTATGAATCTCACAGATGTGTCACCTGAAAGAGATGATAAACAGATTAAGTAACACGAAAGCTGCCTTTTGCCTTTTTCTACTTTGTTTCTGAGCTGTAACTTGAAGCCTTCTGGCCAGCTCTTTATTCCCCAGTCCCTTCCGGAGTTCCTGACCTTGTCATCCACACTCTGGCAGATGAGAGCATCAAAGAAATGTCTGGGTAGTCCCAGGTTTCAAAACTGACCCACACTTCCAGCTGTGCAGGTATTTAGTATGACAGTCTGAGCTGCAGCGATTGTTTTCCTCATTACTGCTGCTCTGTATGACATAGTCCTCTAATTGTCTTCCTGGCATGCAGCAGTTAATAAGGCTTGAGGATGGGATGTGGGGGAGGAGTTAAGTTTGAGTTCCTAAGTATTCAGGTGAGTAAGCCTATGTCTGAGAGGGAATTGTAGGGGAAGTTTGTCACTTTAAGTTCCCAAAAATGTGCTTGGTGTGCCAGACTTGAACAGTATTCTGAGCATAGCTGCACTGAATAGATGAGAAAGGACCTCAACTGATGGGTGCATTATGATGTGAATATTTAAAATCCATTTCTATTCAGAAGGAAATATCTGTGCAAAAATAAAATTACTTTCAGATAATTTTGGAAATGATGCAAAGTAAATCACTGTTGGTTTTTGCTGGGTATGTCTTTATTAATCTGCTGCAGGATCAGCTTCATTAACTAATCTCTCTGCTGTTCTCCACCTCCTTTGTTCATTGTAATCACATTATGGTAAGCAGAAGGAAGAATTATTTTGTAAGGAACATTTGTTGCTGTTGCTGTTTTATAGACTGTGCTATTAGCTATTTTACATGTTCATGTGTAACCACAAGACTTAGAGCAAGGTGGCCTACTGCTAACAAGAGTGATAACTTTTAACAAATTTTGTAGAAAACATTCCTTGAATCTTATGCATAACAGATGTTAAATGCTTTATCAAAATAAAATTAACATCAGATTGGAAATTGTTGTTGTTCTCCTTATACCCACCAAAACAAATTTTTCATGCATATTCCTTTTAAAATCTTTGTTCTTCACTAGTTGCTCACTGCTGCTCTTTTTAAGCAGTTTTTGAACCAATCTCCTTCAGGTTGTTGTATTTCAAATGTATTTGATGCAAGTGTATAATGACAGAAGATACTGGCATCATTAGTATTCATATAATTTATGTTTTTACAACTTCAATTTCTGCTTATGTTAGCTTTTCTGTGCTGTTTGAGTAGTCTTTAAAAATATATATAAATTTAGTAAAAAACAGGTAAGAGCAGAAAACACCTTTTAGCTTGCTTAGGACTGCTACGCACTTCTCATGCTATTTCAAGGTTTAGACTAAGGCAGGCTATTGAACACAGTATAGTGAAGTGTCTTTCTTCTCCCCGACCTGGTTTCCTTACCCTTTTCAATTGTATGTTTTCATAGATATATGCCACGCGACCTTGGTGCTGTCACCCTCTCACACCTAGAGAAATGGCGGGCTTTTATTTACTTTCATCTGCTGTGATAGTTGAGTGAGTGTTTGTTCCTCTGTGTCCCTCTGTTACACAACAGTCCCTTTCTTCAAGTAGTGGTAGTTGAACTCTGTCTCAAAAGCCATGGGTTTTGGGATTGGTACCTAATGGTGTGAAAGAGCTATCTCAGGCCTTCAAGAGTCTTTTGCTGTCTGAAAATCTGTACAAACTGCATTGTTTATGCATTGCTCATGATTTCAAGATCTTTTTCCACAGCAGAGCTGGGATTTTTAAAAGAAAAGTTGAGATTTTAATTTCGCTTTTATAAAGAAAGTCCCTCCCCCAAACAAATGTATTTTAACATTTGTGTATCCTGTTAAGGCCATCTTGACACCTCCCCACCCCCCTCAATGAGTTATTTCTTTTACTTAGTCTATTATTTGAAGTTTCATGTAAACTGTCATTGAGGTGGCTGATCTTTTCTCTTAGTATCTGCACTTGACATTAGCAGGTGGTTTTCATAAGCCACATCTGTGTTTTGATAAGTGTACTGCATCAGCAGCTTTTACCAGATGTATTCTTCCTGCAGTTGCGTGAACCAAGTTTTCTAACTTTGGTAAAGGGCAGACATTCTAGCTTCTTAAAAGGTGAGGACTCTGCATGTCCTAAGTGGCCACCACTGCCCGTTCTGTGAAGATGCTACTTCTGCTCAAGCTGTGTGACAATACTGTGCCTGTACTCTTTTAAGCCAGGAGCATCAGGTGCTAGCTACTGATGGTTTACTTCCCAGAGTAAAAGGCTGTCTCTTATCTTGTTACCCAGGCGAAACCAGTTATAACAAGGTCCTCAAATACCAACAGCAAAATGAGCTTTTGGAAGCCTTCTATTTTCTTCTAGAATTTTACATTTTCATAGAACACATTTCCTCACAAGTCCTAAGAATACTTTATGAGCGTAAAGTGTTTTGGAGCAGGGATCAGACTTTTGTATATGCAGCAAAGAAAAAGGGGGCACAATGGCATTAAAGAACCTGGCCAGAGCCATGTCTTTGCTGGGTGGTTTTGTTCTCTAAGATCACAAAGTATAATATGACATGACTTCATGTGTAGAGATTGCATCTCCCCTGGGGAATGGTGCAGCGGTTGGCTGCTAGTCTTTGTGCAGTACATGGTGAGACATCACCACTGTGCACAGAGAATGTATGCAAGTTTTGGGCAGGGTTTCCACAGTTTCCCTTTCTTTAGTCCAATGCTTTATGTGAACTTTAAAAAGCAGTACACTTCACAAATTTTATTACTACCTTCCTATCTGTAGCATAGATTTAAAAGAAAATAAAAGGTTTGTAGAATTGAAGGGTTTACTGTAGTAGCTGCTTTTAATAAAATGAAAGAGGTACCAAAGCAAGAGGGATGAGACAGTGCCTCACAGCATTCAGTGTCACAGTCATTTATTTAACTATGATTGCAGATTGAAGTTCTGTCCAGGTGGAATGAGAACTTGTATCCAAATTCTGGTTTGCATGGAAAATATGGCATTTGCACAGAATTCCGTTGATGCAAAAGTCTGAATTATACTATGTCATTGCTCAGTATAGAGCTGGGAAATCAAGGCTGGATGAAAGTGGACTGACTGGACTGTAGCTTTGTTTTAAATCCTCCTTATTTCATGCTTCTTTAAATGCTGGTGGTATGATAGATTAAAAGACTTCCTCCTCCCCTCAGTGCCTCTGCATGAAAGGAAAGCATCATTATTCCACAGCAATTCAAAGCAGCGCTCTAGCATCAGGAGTATTTCTGACTCGTATTTATCAAGGAAGATGCCTGATGCTCCCGTTCCAGCAGTTAGAGTTTAGGGGTGGTGCAAACAGGAACACTCTTCTTGTACTGTGCCATCACATGGACAGGATTACAGAGCTTACTGTGACAGAAGGGGGCCATCCTGTGCTTTGTCTCCTAGCTCATGAATGTGTATCAGAAGTCTGGTAAGGTGAAATAAAGACTTTAACGGTTTTAATAGGGCTGTATCTGAAAAGAGTACTGACAATGCCTCATGTTTGTCTCTGCACCAAATATTTGTATTTTTTTGGTTATATATAATTTTCAAAGAAGACTAGGGGGAAACCATGCAAGGATGATGGTAATCACAAGGAATGGTGATTTTTGACTCTCAGATTGTGTTAGGCATTGTTAGAGCCAATGAATGCTCCATGCAGCTGGGAGTAGTTTCAAAAAATTACTTGAGCAGTATGTCTAGTATAGCAGCATGCTGTCTTGGTGAACTCTGTGTACTTGGCTTCGATATAGATTTTAGAATTATTTATAAACATCTGTTCTGAGTTTGGTAGGAGGATTGTTGACTGGGTGTGCACTCCTGTTTGCAAGACACAGCAAAACAGTTTTGACTTTTGGATACAAAATGGTATTGAGTAATAAGAATAATGAGAAACACTGAAAACAAATTTTAGGTGAATTTGCTTGATTGTTGATAGTTTTATTTTTTTTTTATAAAAAATCCTGCATTAGCCAAAGTGAGGTTTTTCATACCTCAACTTTCACAGGTTACAGCAGCAGGTATAACGATATGCTGATGTTGCAGAGGGATGCTGTGTTTGGGAAAGTTTTTGTTGTAGGTACCTTAACTTGTCAGTAGAGTGCAGAAGCTCTAACGGCTGAAAACTTTGGCATTCCTGTCTACAATTTTTGATGGAGTAGCATGGACTCTTAATGCTCTTCTCATTGCACCTTTTTTCTCTCAACACCTGCCTCCTCACCCCATTTTGTCTGGGATAGTGTTCTCTGAAGCAAAATTTAGAATGAGCCCTGCATTGTCTGTTTCTTTGTTCCCATGGCCAAGGCCAGTCCCTCAGGAGGTGCAAAGATGGCAGCTTGTCAAAGATACTTCTGTCAAGGCCACCAATAAATAAGGGGCAGAGACACCGTACAGTATACTGTAAATGGAAAGGAAAAGAAAAATCTAACTCAAGTTTTCCCCATAAAATCTTTAGACCTCATGACCAAGAAAATACTTGGGTTAGATTTGCTTCGGGATTATATATAAGATGCTTGCATGGTGATTGCATAGGTGTGCCATTAGAAGGCACAAAGTATCCTAGGTACAAGTGAAGGTAGTTTGGTAAATGTGTACCCTCCGATATCATAGGTATCGGTCACGTCCTGGCAAGTGATGGAATCCAAGAGACACCAGCAGTGACTACTGGCATATAGTCTGCCATACTCACTGCAGGTCTGCTGTAGCTGTATTTTGTGGTTTTGGTTGTGTTTGTAAGCAGGATATGGAGATGCTCTCCATGAGAGTAAGCCACAGAAGGGTAGAAAAAAACCCAAAACCCTGAAGTCAATTGTTCAAAAAACCCCAGAACCTACATGATTGCCCAGATCAGCATGAAAAATCTCTCTGATAATATTGCTGTACTGCTTTTGAGGTACTGTCTCCGCACAGATTGAGTTTGGAGTTAACTTGGGTGATGGGAATTGGCAGGAAAACACAAGTATTTGCAGTGATTACATTGCAGGGTTATTTTCAAAGTTTCTATGAGTAGACACAAACTTAATTCTTAAAAAATTTATTTAAGATTTTCCTTGCACTTGAATCGTATGTATTGGCTTTGGTATGTTTGATTACTTTGGTGAGTAATTTGCTGATCTGTATTTGTAGAAGCTGTTTTGTTACATGACTACTGCCAGTGACTCCAGTATTTTTGCTTTATTGCCTGTACGTGTTTCTAAAATAAACAGGTGACTTTTAAAAAGTCAGCTCCTTTGTTCTCCAAGTGCCTGACTGTTATTTGAGAGGGTGGAGAAGAAGTGGGGCAAATTTTGGAAAGTATAAAATAAACAACTGCCCCCTTTCCTTCCACCCACTGCTTCCTCCAGCTCTGTATACCTCCTTGCACTTCTGTACTCTGTGTCTGAACTCATCTCAGGAGATCAAGCAAGTTGTGTAAAAGTCCCTCTCAGGGGTCTTGATTCTCCCATGATTCTTTTCCACTGGCTCATTCTTCTACATCTTGCAGAGTGTCTTTTTCCCTCTAGGGTTGGATTAGCTTTGCATGTTGGCTACAGAAATGATTTGTCATAGGAGCAGCAAATGGTGTAGGATTTCCTTTGGGCTACCTGTGTTTTCTGGACTGCTGCAGCAGTCTGTCAGGTCTCTCATGTAGCTCCCTATTAGAGTCCTGCCACTGCATTCTGTACTTGTGTCACTGTTCTGTTGCTGGGTCTGCATTTTTTTAAAGCTTTCTGTGATTGAAAAGGTCCAGGTCTTTCCTGGGATGTGCACCATTAAATGGTCTTTCTACAGCTTTATCTTTGTACAGATAATGCGTTTTCTTGCAAAGCAATTTAGGAGAGGTATTTCCCAAACATAGCATGCATTTTTCAAGAAGTGAGGAAGAATGGAGGATGAGGAAACTAAATGTTAGGGCTACAGTGACTTCTGGGCAGTAGAAGTCAAATGTCTTACTGGAGAAGTGTACTTTGGAGTTGATTTTATTGGTGCAAAGAATACAGCTTTCATATCTGGAGCAGAGCACCCATTCCTAAGGATGATGGCTTGTTTTGTCGTTCAAATGCAAACTGTTGCACATATGTGTAAGACTGTGCTGATGAACACAGGTTTTGCTGAGAGAGCTTTTTAGTGTTTGCAATCTGGAGTTAAGGTCAGAACATCCAGAACAGCTGCAAGTCTGCTTTGCATCCTGGCCTTTAGGTATTAAACTGTGCTTTCTATCCCAAAGTTCTCTGATTTGTACCTAAATGAAGCACGATATAAACATGTGTTTATGGGAGATCGAATGTATAGTTTGTAGAGCTGGTGGCAGCCATATGTTGTTTTGTTTATGCTCCCTGGTCTCTGGCTGTAAGCTGCAGGAGAACGGAGTGATCTCCATTCTCGGCACCCCTGTTCCTGCCCTTTCTCTTGTTTTGGGTTAGCAACTGTGCCACAGGTGTGCTCAGCGCTCTGGAAGGGCTGGCTGGTCCTGTGACACCTTGATTATTTATTTTGGTGTGGTTCTTTTTCTGATCACAGCTGATCTGAGTCATTGCATGAGTGTGTGATTGCTAGAAAGTAGGAACACGTGGGAGTTTGGAGCAGTAAAGAGTAATTGCCTCTTGTAGCAAGTCTACAGTTAAGATAAAAGTCTGGGTGCTGTGAATCTGCACCCAGAGCAAGGGGAGATATTATTTCTATCCTTGTTTGCTGGTGGCTTTTTTTTGTTTCATGATACTCAAACAAAGGTGCTTGATTGCTGCATAGAACTTTATGGCTGCATAGTGTGGAATCCTTGAACCCTGTGGTAAAAGGTGGTGTGGTGATTTTATCTTGTGTTGTTTGTGTCTCACTGGGATTATGTTTATTTTAGTATAAGTATATATGTATACATGAGTATAAAAATTTTTATATTCAGAAAATTTTTATATCTCAAAGATTTTATATTTGGAATTTCTTCTTTATCTATAATGTTTGGGTAGTGACTGTGGCCTGGGAGAACATCAGTTAGTGAGAACCCACAATGTTAAGTCACTTGTTCATAGGGTTATGTATAATACATGTGGACTGAAGGCAGTGAGTTTCATGTAACTATTATAGCTGGGGTTGAGAATGCTGCTTGTTGTTGAGGTTGCTTTATATCTGCAATTAGAATACCCTGGCATTTAAAACTATTAAAAGCTTTTCCAGATTTCAGACATTTGAGCACAAATGCTCTATTCATGAATGCCTGCCTTAGGCTAGATTTTCTTAAAATTATTTTTAAGCTTTACCCAGAACAGTGCAGCTGCTGCAGGAGATATGGTTACAGGGAAATTATGTTTTATAATATATAAGAGCAACTTACGGTGACCTTTTATTTGAATTTCCCAATTGATTTAAAATTTGAAATCTGATGTGTATTTTTTTAATTACCCATCTGAATCCTCTCTGGGAGCTGTCCTTGTATTTTCTATGTCAAATGCCACGTATGTGTTACAGCAAGTACCAAGTTTAGCCTGTCTCAAGGCAGGTACCTCAAAATCAGTAATGTGAAGTACAGAGACTTCAAGGCGAAGCATTATTTCTGTCTGCAAAATGGGATCAGCCTGTGCTCAGAAATGTGTTTAAAACTTCTTTATGCTTCTTTATGGAAATCTTAAGTGTCCTAAGGCATTGTTTTGAATGCTGTTTTGGTACAGAAAGCATGGGGTAAAAACTGAGAACTGGAGAGGAGAGACCCCAGGCAGGCCATATTGTGCTTTGTGCCACCTGAAAGTTAAAGCTTTCAGTGAAAGCAGATTTTAATCAGTGAGGGACTAAATGTTTCTGCACACATGTAAGGAAATTTGTTAACAGGAAGATCTAGAGCCCTGAATGAGTGGATGTCAACTGGGTTTGAATTTTTTAAGTATTGTTTTAGCTTATCCAGTTTCTAACTGACCTGACAATACTGATCCTGCTGATTATCAGGGGGATGTATATACATCTGTACTGGCTTAAAAGTAAACTGGCAGGAGAAATGAACCCAATTCAAGATATTACAATTCAGACTTATAATTTACTAAGAAGATACAGAGCAACAGTTGCTCTGTACAATGATACAGAGAAAAGTGGTTTTAACCCCCAAAGGCAGATGTATACCCCAGCACCCTGGGACAAGAACAGACCAGTGTTCATTAGCCCCTGTCCTGAGCACCACATGGCCCCCCGGGTGCAAAGTAAAAGGAAAGGAACACCTGTTGGTCCAGATGACAGTGCACCTTCAGCTTAATTTTAAACAAAGTGTGGCTAAACTGCATTAAGAACAAAATCATTTTTATTTCTAAATCAATTTCTTACAACTTTAGAAAGCCATTAAGCTTCATCCAAAAAAAACTTTACCAGAAAGTTACAGCTTACACTATTTGTCAGTATCCGAGCACACAGCAAAATATAGAAGAAATATAAAGGATCTTTCTCTTGTTCTTAGCTTCTCAGTACTGAAGTCAGAGAAATAGGGCAGTGACCTCTTCTTCCTCATTTCTATCCTACTATATATAAGAAAATCCATGATAATTATTGAGAGAGATTAAGAACATCCTCAAATAGCTATTATGCTTTCAGCCCAGAAATAAGGTGGCGTTTGCTGTTGGTTTGGTTGCTTGCTTGCTTGGGTTTTTTTGTTTGGTTTGGTTTTGGATTTTTTTTGAGGAGGGAGTTGTTTTTTGTTTTTTTTCCCTTTGACCATGTCCTTTTTAAATTTTTTTTCTAATATGACTCATTTTGGATGTGGAAATTGTCTGTAGTAGCCAGTCATAGCTGTTTTCAGTGGGAATTTAAGTATTTATGAGTGCATGGTCCTTTGCGCTTGAGGAACAATCCTGTCCATTTACATTTCAAGATAGTTTTTTGGGTTTGTTGTTTGTTTTTTTCCTAAAGAGTACTTTTTGAGGACTACAACAAACACACTGGATTAAGCAGTAAAAATCAGTGTGACCTGACAACTCTTGTGGCTCACAAGTGTATGATGTGGATCCATACTCCACAAAGCACAGCCAGTCTACCAGTGCTCCACTCTACTTCCTTGTGAATGTTATTCCTGGAGTTTAGAAAACTGACATGCACCTTTCTGTTCCTTCATATTTTAAATGTTTTTTTTTTAATGTGTTCTGTTTCCAGAGAGACTGCAGAAGGAGGAAGAGTGATTGTAGAAATTGATGACAAAGTGGCAAAAGTCAGAAATGTAAAGGTATGCTGCTTGTCTTCTCTTTCTCATATAAGGATCCTGATATCCTGATGCTTTTCTATGTTTGCTTGGCTATTGGATGATTCTAACAGAAATATTAAGGGAGAATTTTAAGCTGGCAGAGCTCTAGAACAATTGCAGCAGAAGTATGTGGGAGGATTGTTTTGGTTTTGAGGTTGATGTACGTCATTCAAAGCTGTTAGTAAATTGTTTATGATTTTGTGCTTATCTTACTAACATCTGGAAAATTTCTTTCCCTATGTCTCTCCTCCTCTCATATTTGCACTCAGAGTGCAAATGATTTGCATGAAATGAAGCAAAATGTCTTCAGCTACACTTCAGGCCTTGGTAAAAGACCAAGAGCTGTAAGAATAAACTGAATGCAGCCATCATCATTCGTGAGAGTTCTGGAGCCAGCGTGCTTGGGAACTAGGCCTCTGCTTTAGACTGTTGAACTACTTAAAACTGCCACAGTCCTTCAGTAAATTAATAGAACAGGAGCAAAGCAATTCTGTGCTGTCAAAAATGTTTCTGCTTGAAACTCAAATAAATGAACTGTGAGATTACTGTGAGGATCCCAGAAGATGGATGATTTTTGTATGTTGTCTCCTTTTTTCTTTATATCTGCAAGCAACCCACTTATTCCAGATTGTTGACTCCAGATGGGCCTTGTTAGACCTTTCTGTGGTTTATTTGTTTAAAGAGGAGCTGTGGCCTGCCCTGGCATACAGGGGAAACCTTAGCAGCAGTAACATTTATATGTTAGATGTGAATGGTGTTAATTTCGTGTAATGTTTTGACTCATTGGTGAGTAGATCAACAATGTGTAGTTCCTTTTTCGTAAGCTTATCTGTTTTATTACGGATCACTTGGCCAAGATTATACAGAAAGACTTACGTGATTCCCTTAATTTCAGACATAATTTCTGACTATTGTGCTAGAAAGGCTTCACTGTCACTGTTACTAACTCATAAAGGTTAGGTTTGGACTGCACAGTCCCAGTGGCAGAAGTATTAGCTTGCTACCATGACAAAGCAAAGGGGAAATGAGGAAAGACACTTGCGTTTCCAACTATGCAGTGAGAAAATTGGTTTTGTCTTCTCAGCTGGTGCCTCATTTCTGCGATGCAGTTCTCAGTGAAACAGGAGAATGACAAAGAAATACCCAAAGGGTTAAAGCTCTCTTGGCAATACGTAGAATTTGAGGACTAGCTGAATTACGTTTATCGTATACATCTTGGAGAACCTTAGCTGCAGTAAAAATGCTTCAGCAGGTCTGTCATGGATGTCTCTGCTCACTCTAAGCATCAAAGAAAGTTGAATGAAGATGTTAAACTATTTGCCATTCCTTTTCCACAATATAGATCCTAGATTAGCTTCCTGTTAGTTTGAAATATGCTTACTTTTTGGTCAGCATGTTCAGGGTGAATTGGTCTTTCTGTCTTTTTCCTTTTGTTGTCAGGTTGACAGTAGGCTTGATAGCAGCTGGGACTCAAGAGAAAAAACTGTGGCCTTCAGCTTTGATTACTGCTACTGGTCAGTTGATCCTGAAGATCCAAAGTATGCATCTCAGGAAATGGTGAGTGGTGCTGTTTCTCACACTGGGTTCCCATCCCACTTTGTCCTTTATAATCACATCTACAAGAAGAGATTGAGGTGTAGGATACATGAAATTTCATGTTCTACTCCTTAAGTAGGTGCAGTAGGAATGAATACCCTTGTTTGTCAACTAATACACACTTTCATTAGATATGTTAAATTTGGTAGTGATCATTAATGGTGATGATCTGAGGACTCTAGCTTAGAAATGAGAGTTTTTTCAGGGATGGGAATCAGGACCTGGGGGAAAAAGCTCTGAAGGAAAGCAAGAGTGTTGAGGTAATTGTTTTGAGAGGATCAACAGTGAAGTAGTCACATGGTTGTAAATTTTACTTATAGTATATTGTTCAGAACTCTTTTCCTTGACAAAGCATCAGAAATTTTATAGTTAGTGGAGATTTATCCTAGCAAGAAGATCCAGTGTTTGGTTGATTGAAAAGAAGATTGAAGGATTTGGTATTAAAATAGGATGAGATTACAACTGTTTGTTAATAAACAAGGAATTATTAAATCTATAAATAAATACACTATACAGCAAAGCTATCCAAATCTTTCATTATGCATGCATATGATCACATATTTCAGTATTAAAATCAGGGTTTAGTGCTGTTTTGTCTTCAGAATTATAGTTTCATTTTCATCAGTTGTCAGTAGAACTGCTCCTGAAATTTTGACCTGTATAACCGTGTTGCTTTTCGGAGAAATGATCATTTAAGGCTGAGTTAGTTCTGTAAAATTTATGTTTCTGGTAGTGATGAGCACAGGATTGTTTTACTTCTGGGAGACAAAATGTGAAGAAAATGTCAAATTTGGCAATTACCAGAATTGTAGATAAAATTCTTGACTGTGCTTCGTTTCCTTTTCGGTACAGTAGTATGGAAGATATTTTGGGAACTTGGGAAGTGTATTTAGCGTTAAGAAAAGAAAATTGTCTTTCTAAAGCATTCAGCACTAGATAAACTTCCATTTTAGGGATTACAAATAACAAATCTTTAAATTTTGAACTGTTGGTGCTCCCTCCAACCCCCTTATATTGTCTTACTTGTTTATTTTGATTTTGTGTTCTTTGTGAGTTTCTCTCATAATACACTTAGAAGCTTCTTAAAAATGTCGAAAATACAGTTGGCTTTCTAGCTGAAATGGTTTAGTATGAAGCACTGATAAATACAGTCTGCCAAGTCAGTTCTATCTTTACTCGGTATGAAAATTTATCAGAACTGCCAAATGGAAAGTATAAATATTGGCTACAAACCATAAATTTTTGTTCTTGTTGTTGTTAAATACAAGTGTGACTGAAAAAGAACGTAAAGTGCAATATAAACACTGCAGCTTCATTGCTGGTATTGAGTAGATACTTCAGATGCTGTGGAGAGCCTTGTTTTATCATGCAATCCATTTTTATCCAATAAAGACACTGAGGGGGAAATATGAACTCCTGGGCCATAGAAAATTAAGAAGTGGGAAGTAGTTTCCTTATTTATGCCTTGTGCCAACTGAAAGGACAGCCAGGGCTGCTCCATGTAACTTTTGGAGCTTAGACAGACATTTTTCATGAGTTAAGAGAAGTTAAAAGATGGACTGGTGCTTTGAAAGGCCTGGAGTCATGAGCTGGTATCTTGGGCTTTTTGCAGTCTTCTACAATCTTTGTGATTGAAGAACCAGTAAAACATATTTTATATGCTCTTGAGAAGAGGCTGCTGGGATACTGCAGTCTTACCATGCTTTTATGCATTTCTCTGCCCTCTTACACTGTATGAACTAAGTTTATTGTACTAATTCCGTGTTTTGAATCATTAATTCAGTGATGAGCTTGAAGTTTCTAAGCTTCTCTAAAAACTTCAACAATGATGTTATCAATAGCCAAAGGAGGTTCAGTACCACTGTCATCCAGTAAAAGCTTTCTTTCATGAGCTGACCTTGGATCACTTTTCCCTTGAAGATGTCCTGCCAACTGCTATTATATGTGATTGGTATATTGGTTGAGGATGAAAAGTAGATAAAAGTATCTGTCTTCAGGTCCACTTTTGTAGAATGCTGTCTTTTAGTAAACTGTCTCTTTTTGTCCTCTAGATGGTTGTATAAAAATGAAGTCCTAACAGTTTCTTCAGTTGTTAAGGATTCTGTGACAATGTAACAATAATGGGGCTGGAAATGGTAGTGTTTAAGTAAAATTAGATACAAATCTACTTCTCTGAATACTTCTTATAGTTCCTTCCAGATGTTAGCATTGTATGCTTCAGGTTCCTGTCTCCTGTATTTCAGAGATGACTACACACAGTACATTTTATTCCCTATATATTTTAATCATATACTTCAAAGGTACTTGTAATGGACTTGGGTCACACATGTGTAAGTACTTTCAAGTGTTTGGATTTATTGTTCTGTTTATGAAGACAGTTCTTTCTCTGCCGCCTGTACTTTCCATGTATTTTCCAAAATGAGAATACATTTAGCTCACTTTTTGTGTTTTTCCTAATACATTCACATTAGTATTTTTAATTAAAAAAAAAAGTGCAGAAGGTATTTTTTCACTTCAATTTGGGGAGAGCAAATCTTGCAATACAGTAAACTGAAGAGGAATTGAACCAATTCAGTAAAATCTGCAATGTCCATGTGACAGATAATATGCCTTTACTGTTATTTTTTTAATAGCACTGAAATTAGAAGTCCTTTTCCCCTTCAAAAAGCTGGGGCAAACAATCAGAAATATGAATTATTTTTAAGTGTTATTGTCTACATATTTTAGGGGGCTGAATTTAAAAAGTAATTCTTGTATCATGATGTACGCAAGCTTTCTTGATTGGCATTACAGAAATAATGTAAGCAACCTTGTGTCTCTGAATAGAGGAAAGTTTGCTAAATTAAAAACAAAACTTTGACTACTGATAGAAGAACACATCACTGTTGATGTGTGGGAAACAGGTTTCTTAGCAGATATAACCTGGATAGTGGTTGGTTTTGGAAGATGGCTTCAGGTGTAAGTGGATAGTCGACTGTTATTTACGATTATTCTCTCATTTGAGGAATTAGATATGAGCCAGAGTTTCATTTTCTTTATTTCCTGCCTAACCGCAGTGAAATATGAAGATACACAGTGTTTCTAATGATCATCCAGTGATTATAACCTTCATTTAGAAGTCAAGTATAAGTGAACTGAATTCTTAGTTTTCCTTTAGAAGTTGCATAAATTCTTTACAAAATATAAGATTTTTTGAAATAGGTCAGCTATGCAAGCATCATGTTCATTTTCCAAATAAGCCAAATTTTACAATGTGACCTCTGTTTTTTAGGTGGCCAGTTTGAGATCCTTGGGCTTGTTGCTTTTGTTTTCTCACTGGGCAGTTGAATACTTTGTGTTGATACTGAGCTGAGATTTTTGTCTGCTTTCACAGGTGTGCAATTCTTTCCAAAGGAGAGTCTACCTTCTCCTTTTAAAGAAAATTAGACAATTCTTTTTTCCCTAAGTGGATTTGTTGATGCATAAACAGAATAGAGAAATCAAGAAATACCATAAGAGAAGAGTAATTGGCTAAATCAACTGGACCTACCAGCTACTGCAGGAAGAAAGAAAGGGAACAGATCTGCTAAGTCCTTCAAAGTAGGGAGATATGAGCCAGGCACCAGAGTTACATGGCAGAGAGAAAGAAGCTGAGTATCAAAAAGTTGTATAGGACCAGAGAAAGAAAAGGTAGTAAATAAATATCAATTAAGGACAGAAACAGAACATTGGATGGGCAAAGTATGAAATTAGAAATAAAAGGAAATACTAAAATATTATAGACATTTAAGAGAAAAAGGTCATACGTGGTTTTCTGATCTTAACTCTGCAATTTGTTAGATGAGTTTTCGATGGTTATAAAAGAGTGAATGGTTTTCCAAACCATCACTGTCAAGGTACAGTTATGCTCCTAAAAAGCCCAAAATAACTAACCCCCATCCTGCAAAAAGCCAAATTCAAAAGAGAAAACTAACCAACCAAAAGAAACAAACAAACAAAAAAAACCCCATATACCAAAAACCCCACCCCTCAAAAAAACCACCCCCAAACCACAAGAAAGTGTAATGCTGCAGGTGATGTTCCTTTTCCTGCATTTTTGAGACAAACTTGATTTTCTGTGTGCCAGGTTGCTGCACAATTAGTTTAGTCTCACAGAGGGAAAATTCTGGTTGTCTGCACCTGGGATTTACCACTTGCAAACAATGAAATAGTTTCCTCATGTCTTCCTGAATTCTAAAAATCCAAGGTTTTTTTGGGGGGAGGTGAATTTGATATGATACAAAACCTTCTTTAGTAAAGGGGAGCATTTTATGTAAAAACAATTATTGCTTCCTTCTCCCCCACCCCCTTTCTCCACAGATGTCTTCAGGAAGCTGTGTGTAATTCTGGATTGTTTTTCAAAGACAGTGTTGGAAATCTGACACTCTTTGGCCGTTATATAACTATGGGACTATCCTTTACTAGAGGTTCAGGACATTTCCAATTTGCGGTAAAAACGCTTTGTGATAATGTTATAATCATATTTAGGGTTGTGATTTCTATTCTTACAGGAAAATTCAGTCCTGCTGATTTATTCTGCTGGTTGAATGTGGAACTTAATATGTAGGTGTTGTGAGACATTTATAGTTGTCTCAGGAAAAAACATGTAAAGTTAAACTTAAATAAGTTTTTGTCTGGTGTAGAACAGTCTGTTTCAATCTTTTGAGTTTCCTTTGTAAAACCTAAAATAGCTCTTAATGGATCTTTCCCTGGGTCTGGTTTAGCTCCACCAAGCAAAAGAGAATGTTTAAAACAGTTGCAAAACTTATGCAAATGCTCCTTTAAATCCAACTGACAAAAAAAAATGTTTCAGCTTGATCTAATGCAACCACAGTTAAACAAATTATTAAGGGTATTTTGCACAAGAGTATTCTTAGGGCTACAGGAACAAATGCAAGCATTGAGTATTCTTGTAGCTGGTTGCTATAGCTTCAGTCCTCAGCTTCCCTCCAACCATCCTTCCCATCCGGTTATTGTGCACGCACAGTAACTGCGGTGGGCAGACTGACCCACAGGATGTACAAGCAGGTATTTACACACAGCAGTTGCCATAGATAGCTGATGTGTAGCAATCTGTTCCTTTTGATAAGAGCAATACATTCCATGACTAATAGTCTTTGAATGGTAGAGATAGAGAAATCCAGAATAGTGTTTAAGTTCCCAACCTGCACTGATTTCAGTGGGAACCAAATCTCCAACTGGTTTTTCTTGAAACATTTTTCTACATCTCAAACTTAGCTTTTTGTACCCCAGTGCATCAGTTAAATGGAGATGATAATGTTTATAAGAGAAAACACAATTTAGACTTCAAAATTTTTACCTCAGGCCTTCTAAAGAATTAAATAAATAGTATTCATTTTGATCTAGGAAAGTCACACTTCTGGGCTTGATAACTATTTTATTTTCCTTTGACATTGTATATTAAGTTTATGCAGATGTGAATATTCCTTCAGCATCTCTCTGAATATGACCATTTTCAGTAATACTGTGACCCTCATTGGCCCTCCTACAATGCATTCATAAAGGCCCTTGACCGTAAAGGCCATGACCAAACAAAAAGATAACTGTCTTTGTAAATCTAAGAAATATGAGAATGCACAGAGGTAGTTGTAAACAGCTGAGTGATGATATACTCTTGAACCTTTTTCTCTCAACGCTTACATTGTCTTTTTGATGAGAAGTGTCTGCCTATCAAAGAAAAAAAAAATTTTGGGGTTCAGTATTTCATGCAGATTTCCCTGTATGTGGAAGTTGTATTGTGATGTGTCACATGAGAAAACTATTATCTTAATAAATCAGGATGGTTTTACAGTGAGAAACCAGTAAGGGTATGAAAGCAAGTCTTATTGCAAATGCCAGTAACTGCTCCTAATTTCTTGACCTTCTTACCTTCCAGCCCTGCTTCAATTCTTCAGCACTGGCTTACTAATGTAAGCAGAAGAATAACAGTGATTTTTTTTTTTTTTTTGGTGCACTTCCATTAAGCATTTGGACCATTGAGGGTTTTACAAGCCTGTTCAAAAGCAAGACAGTGTGCTCAATTAAAGGTTGTTTATATCTTAACTTTATATAATAAGTGACACAGGCTCTCTTTGCCTGTCTGTCCATTCTGTATATGTGTCTAGAAGGAACTCCTTTCTCTTCTAACACATTATCTAATTGTTTCTGTCTTTGTTTATAAATATACTCATTTGGAAAATATTCTGTGCTCTGAAGGCAGAAATGGGATTTACTAATGGCTCATGCAAGTGAACACACATGAGCCCTGTAAACGGTTTTTTTCACTTCTTATTTGTTTAAAAAGTATCCTAAGTGCTTTCCATCACATCCGACTTCCTAGCATAGTTGGGTTTTATACTGCTTCCAGCTAATAAAAGTAGCTGAGGAAAAGGGCAGACAGACAGATGATTTTCTTACCTGATTATCAGAGTGTAACTGAAAAGCAAATAGAGAAAGATGTTAGTTTTAATATGCAAGATTTTCAATATAGCAATAAATTGTTTTGTTTTGTTTTTCAATGGTTTTGTTTATTTGTTTTACATGTTAACTGAAAAAGTTTACACAAGTTACACAACAGCATTGTTTGGAAGGAAAACATTGCAACACATTTTCCAACCCTTCATCAAACTAAGTCACTGTACTCATTCCTCTTTTTTAAAAAAGTGCAAACATACTCATGCTTCTAAAGAACTTTACCTGAGAGACATTTCCTCTCTGAGTTCATGACATTTTCATGCCTCTGTGCATTCTCTGTGGGATTCACCTTTTTAATAGTCTTGTGAATTATCAAGACAAAAATCAAAACCTGTTGTCTGGCATATGCACCTAATTGTAAAAATGTATAAAACAATAAAGCTCTAATTTACATATCTTAAAAAATTCTTCAGTTTTGTTTTTTCTCTCTCCTCCCCCCCTTGTCTTGGTGTAAAAGATGGGAGAAAGAGAAGGCAGCAGTGGCTGTGGGCGTAAATGGCATTTTCGCACGACATATTTGAAAAGCAGAAAGCATTCCATCCACAAGAGTTTTTTTTCTCCAATACAGAGTGAGACAGAAGTCAAAAGGAGAGTGTGCTATAAGAAAAAGGCTTTTTGTGCAATAACTGGATCAGTATATAATGGATTATGTTGGAGGCAGGGAAACCACCATGAGTGCATTCTATATATCTTCTGCCAGCAATGCAGCTGCTGTGTTCAGTTCATGATCGAATAAGGTTGTTCTTTCTGACTATACCAAGATTCCTTTGCAGAAAGCTTCTCTGTGAATTATTGTGAATAATTGCAAACTTCAAAGCAGGCTTTATTGGAAGACAAAAAAAAAAATCAAGTTGATTTTCAATTTACTATGCATAATATTAAAAACCCCTTAATTTGGGGAGACAAAAATAGTTTTCAGTAACTGAGGCATTGAGTTAATTAATAGAAATTTATATAGATAAGCTGTATGCAGATGTCAATCTTTCTTACTTGCAGATGAATGTTCACAGTTTAAATTCCTCTATGTAATCACACCACAGTTTTTCCTCCATACTCGTAGTGATATTTTTTCCTTCTTTTAATCTAATCTAAGGACTATTCTGTATTCTTTCTGTTTTGCAAATGGGTGCCACGGTCCGAGGGGGGATGGGGCCGTGACACGGTACAGATGGGTCTGGATTCAAGGTAGAGGTGCAAATGGAATGCTTTATTGAGGTGTGCGGGAGGGTTTTATCAGTTCAGGCGGAGAAAGGGCTAGAACGTGGGGTGGAGCATGAGACAGACAATCACGGGAACAAATCGGGGTAGGGACACAGGAGAAGGGGGAGGAATGTGGGAGGAACCAGGGAAGGAAAGGGCGAATGGTCTCCTCTCTGCAGTTTCTTCAGCCCATCAGAAAGGGAAGCAGGGAAGTGGGCATACCTGGGTATGCCTGGGAAATACAAATCCTGGGGAAACATACAATGTGTATATTTATAAACACATAAAAACTGTAAAGTCTGTGTCATAAAGTCCTTTCAATCACTGTACATCTCTTTCTATTCCTGAAATAATTCCTATTCTAATTCCTGGTCCTAAACAAATGGGTTCCCTTGTTCATTGGCAAGTATTTCCATGGCATGGCTGGTAACAGAATGGAAGGTCATATCTATGGTACTTCCAAAGTAGCAGATTGATCCAAGATTATTTTTTAACCTGGAGTGAGTTTTCTGCAATCTTAGGGATGCTGTATGAATAATTTCAATTAGGCTAGTCTTTTGGGAGCTGAACTGACTGAAAAATTAGTCTGAACTTCAACTAAGTCTCTAAGATCGTGTAGGTCTGTGAGTTCTATAGTAATTGAACGGAAGGATGCTGATAGACTTTTGGTAGGAGACTGGGCCAGGTTTGGAGATTTTATTTTCTGATGTTGGGGTTTTATTTGGTTTTAGCAGGCAGCTTACTTATGAAAGATTTTGTTGAACAGGACTGTGCTAGCACTGAATAGTGAGATATGTTTGTTGCAACAGCTGTGATCAAGTTCAACACAGCCATTTTGTTTATTTCTGAAAATGTACCATGTTTCTGACATGTTGGAGGCTTAAAATTGGAACTTGCCTTCATAAGCAGCTAAAGTCTGAAAAACCTAAATAATGTGTCTTGTATCACTGTTTATTAAAATGTTTATGACCAGCAATTGTTCCTTTACATTATAGCAAAAAAAGACCCTTCCCTTTTTTGTAAATTTGTGCCTCCTTAATTTATTTATCTTCAATAGTAGCTAAATTTCATATTTTTCCCATTAACTAAGATGGTATGCCTCAGAGAGATGTGTGTGGCCTCAAACACAAACTGAATGAATCATTGTTTTGGCTGTATCTGAGCACCTGCATGCTGACTCGCAATTCAGTTTTGGTTTTAATCAACAAAAAACCCTACCCTTGAGAGCTCTTATGTGAAAAGCAAAATTAATATCTCTATTCAGTTGTGGCTTTTCTGGCAAAGTGGTTTCTGACAGCAGTGCCTCTAAACTGTGTAAGATAGAGTGAAGGTGAATAAAATTAATTCAGTCTAGAAATGTTTGCAGTAGCCTCAGCACATCAAAAGCAAAATAGTTTGTCAGTTTAGGGTTCCTTACCCTCAGATGTACACACTAATATGGATAGGTTCTCACTCTTAACATCTTCAGTGTTAAAATGTCAGAACATTCTCATCTGAAGCAGGAGTGGTGATGTTCTGTGTCTTAGATTGGCAAATGTATTTTGACGTATGTCTTACCAGACTACATCACATGAAATAGTTGATTAAGAAATTTTGGAGTGGACCATTTAAATCAATCCTTGCTGGATGAGTAAAATTCCTAAGATGCTGAATGGCAATAAATGTTTTCCTGGATTTTTTTTGTGTACCTGTAAGGATTGACTGCTTTCAAATTACATCTATTAACTTTAAGATGGGTCTCAGTTTCTACTCCACTGTTATTATAAGTGTTTTCCATTCTGAATTTTCAGCCATCCCTTTCCTGCATGCACATATGTCTTTAGGAGTGTGTACATGGATTGTATCATCGATACCATGTACTTTTATGGCATTGTTGGCAGGTTTTCTTACAAAGAAAAGAGTTGAGTATCTAAAGAGTATGTGCCTCATCCCATGTGACAGACCTATATATAAAACATCAGGTCTGAAAAATTAATCTAAGGAACTGTGAGGAACCAGAACCAAATTAATTAATTTGGCCTACCTATTTTTTTATATTTATGGATTTTTATTTTATTATGGTTTCATAGACAAAGGTGGGTAAGGAAACCCTTCTCTAGTTAGCATTGCAGAAGTGGAGACAGAAAATTGTAGAGGATTATTTAGTCAATGTAAAGTAGACATACTTTCAGGGAAGTACTTCATATGTGGTTTTGAAGGAGAACTGTCTACATCTCTAGGATTTTGATCCACTTGGAATGTGACTAAAAAGAAGAGCCCAAATTACTGGTGCAAGACTGCTTTATGCATTTTGTTTTGGCAACTTAAATTTTCTGAGTTCGTAAATGTTTTGCGAGTTTTGTCCAGATCTTGGTTTTAGTAAAACATCTGTCACTGTATATTGAAACTGGGCTTCAGTAATGCAACATTCATGAAAGAACCAATTACTCTGAAGAGAAACAAAACAGTGAGTACATGTCTTATCTTGTGTTATGTTTTACTGAGTGTGTTTTGCTATGATAGCAGAAAAGTGGATTTGAGCAACTGCTTGTAGACTTTAGGAATAAATCAACTTTTTTTGACTAGAACAACAATATTGAAAGCTTCATAGGTAATACATATTGTAATCCTCATTGTGGAAAAATGAGATTTCCTGATGGATTTTAAAAGTTGAAAATCTCTTGAGGAATGATTCACAGGCTTTTGAAGCAAACCCTGTTGGAACAGTCTATGAACACAATAATAATTTGGCCGCATGACCAATAAATGTAACCTGAGTCCTTGAAGGAATGATCAAAAAGCTTCCTTACACAGAGTCCCTGAAAGCACATATCTGTTTTGGGACAGGAGAGGTGCATCTCCAAATTCCATGAGCAGAATAGAAAGGTGCTACTTTAGCTGTTGGTATGGTGATACACATGCTTGGGCTTGCCTCACTTGGGCTTTGGAATTCTGGCTCTGTGTCACACATAATCTCCAGAACCTTCCTGTACAGAGGTGGGTAACTAAGGCTACCCTGCATCACGCACGTCATGCATGAGGTCATCATGCTGCTTTAATAAGTGACAGTGCTCTAAGACCCTTTTCTTTTCAAGTCTATCTTATTTTGATGCTCTTAGCTGCATTCTGTTTCTTAATGACTGAAAGTAAAGACCAGAGTAGTTCATGAGTAACTAGTATATTTTTTTTATTGCTGTGTGTTATAACCTGTTTCCAAACAGAACATAAATTCTGCTTTGACTGTCTGAATTCACCAACCTTTTCATTACCTAAGCAGGATGTGAAACTTACTTGCGTGTCTTTTTTTTTTTTTTGTGATTTTTCTTTTGATTTTTATTAGAAGGAAGAGCATTTCTCATAGCTGTCTTGAAATAGGAAAAAAAATCTAGAGAGAGTTGATAGGAATTTATTGTTGAAGCAGCAAGTTTTTCTTATATTCCATCGTTTTTGAGTTCCAATCAAGAGAAAGGGTTTGGTGGAGCTAGTTAATGTTTTAAAGCCAAACGTAATGATTGAGAAATGTTTTAGTCCACAATTTGATGCTGTTATTTGTTCCTTATTAATTTTTGACAACTAGCATTGTTATATCTCTTAGTTATTTTTAATGTGTCTTATAGCTCTAAACCAAGAAATTGAAACTGAATTTTATATGTGGGGAATGACATAATTTAAAGCCTCAGCTCAAGTAGCTTTTGATATTTTTAACTTAAAATCAGCAGAAACTCAAAAGAATTATCAATACCTTAAAGATACATTGAGTCTGAAAACACAAAGATTTCAGAGGATTGTAGAAACTTACTTCCAGCTCTTTGTGTACTCCTTTACATCACTACTATGTGTCTGACTCTGCTTGGTACAGCACAATGCTTTTATTGTCTCCCATCCTACTGCATGTCATTTGCATAAATTTATTGCTTATTAAAGTATATGGAATGTAATCTTTTTATATTCCATTTGCTATGAATCTAAGTGGTTTTCTGCAACTGAATTTCACTGCCACGTTGAGTTCAAAGAGGGAACAAAATAGATTAGAAAGTCATCATTTACTTCTCATTTGATTAACCTGGAGTTGATGTTTTTTAACTCATGACAAACTGAAACTGTATCTGTACAAGCCCCACTTAATGCCAGAGAATATTCATTCCTTAAGCACTGCAGCTTGGTCATCCATATTGCTAAATTGTTTGAGTATTCTTGGTGCTGTTTGGCCTGGGACAACTGGTATTTCTCATAATGGTTTGAAGGCACAGCCCAGGAACTGGCAGGGACCATGACCATTCCTGACTGGCAGTTTTTATGTGGCTACTCTGCTTTGGAGGCTGAGGGTGCTTGATAGGCTGAACATAGGCTGGGCAATTTTAAATTGCTGGTGATGGGAGCTGACTGAAGAGCTGAGTTACCGGTAGAGGGATTATGGGTGGAGAGTTAATTTTGGGGTCTAAAGTTTGTTGCATGCAGATTAGCACTTTGTTTTAATAGCTATGCTTCACACTAAGTATCAAAAAACCCAGAACTATTTTTTTTTTAAATGTGCTATCCATGAGACATCTAGCAGCATGAACATTGTAATGTTCTTCTGTAGGAAAGAATCTGCAGACTGTCTTGCAGCCAGACTCTGCTTAACAGAAGGTTAATTTCTGAAGATGAGGAAAGGAACCCGGGGAGAAAAATTGTTTGATAATGGGACTCTAAAGGACACAATGATACACATGGAATAATATTTAAAGAGGATGCTTTTAAAAATCCTTTTCGGGTCAGGTTCTAATTTTTATTAGTCCCTCAATCACTTTTTTAAAAGAAGTGTTAAAAGTGAAATGCTTTAAATTGTACAGAGCACTGTACTACTTTGGCCTGCACTTTGTGCAGCTTTGATCAAAGCTGGCAACCATTTTTAAAAGAAAGAATTTACAGATGCTGTGACCTTTTTTTAATTTGAGGAGAGCAGACTATACAGATCTTGAATGCAAGAAGCACCCAATGTTTCTGCTGTAAGTCATTATGCTGAAGAGAGAAGTCTGAGCTGAACTTCCTGGGGCTTAGATGGTCATCTTAAACGGCACAGCTGTCCGAAAATCACCGAACAACTTCACCATGTGGTCATTATATTCAATACTCTTTTGAAACAGAAACAGTATTCTCTAGTAACTGGATTTCTAGTTAGGTGAGTGATGAAACTGTTCTCAATCTAAAAGGGAAAATAATGGAACTACAAATATAAATTATTAGGTTGTCATATTTCAGTACATCCCGAGGCTTTGTGTGAACCTGTCTTTTTCTGAATCAGTTTATCGTAATAAGACACTTGTATTAACGAGCTAAGGGACACGTATTTAAAATGTATTGATTTAACATACATTCAATACAATACATTTCTTTTGCGATAGAACTGACCATTGAGTTGCAAACTATAAGTGACAAAATTTATACCTCATCTTAAAGAGTATTATACCAATACTTTGTAGAAGAGTAGCTAGTTAATTAAATCTGGCATAAATGCATTAATGTCTTGTATTTTAATCCTTTTTAAATCACTTTTCTTGAACCTCCAGTTCTCTGCCCATTGCTTGCTCATTTCTTGCCCATTTTAGTGTGCCATACGCACAAAATCCTAATTTGTAAAGGGATAAAATTTAATGCATCTTCAACTCGGAAAAACTTTAAATGCTGATGAAACTTCTTCCTTCTGTCTCATTTTGAAAGGGAAAAAACCCACAATATCTGCATGTATTTTATTAGTCCATGAAAAAAAATGTTGTTTTTCTTAAACAAGCAAATGTGTTTTTCTAGATATTCTGAAGGCTTTTTTTTTTATTTGTCGCAGAAAACATCATGTCCAAGAGGGAAGTTCCAATATGTTCTTCACAGGCAATATCTTGCCATAGCATTATGAAGATTTTCCTTTTTTTGAAAGCTTGCCAAAGGGTCTTTGTTCCTTTTGGTAGTACCAAGAATGTGGTTTATTACTGGGCTTGTAATGACTCGGAAATATGTGACCTTAATTGGGACATGTAGATTCTCTAGTTCTGATGCCTGGGGTTTTTTACCATTTTTAGCAGATCTACACATTTTAATTTTTGAAAATATATGGTATTATCTTTTGCTTTATGGAAGTATTGGGCTGGTTGAGTTCTTATATGTTCAACAACTACTTTTTAGATACAGATGATGTGAACCATCTTGCTTTTTGCTTTCTACGTAGTTAAGCAAAGTATGGTATGAACCCCTGAACTATCTTCATAGTGTGCCTTGCCCAGTTTTGAGGTTGGTGTAATATGAAGTGAGTGGGGAAGACAAGGACAGTAAAAAGAAGTAGTTCTGTCCAGCCCAAGTAATTTTTGTCACCAGGAGAACCAAAATAGAAGAAACTGCTAGTATCTGCTGCTTTTTGTGATGTAACATTTCTAATTAGGTGAACTGTGACTGTTCATTGCACCTTTGGCTGTTAATATGCAATCCCCAGTCCTTGTAAGATGGAAATGAACAGAGGCTGCTGGCAAAAGAACAGAATTAACAATTTACTGAATCACTAGTCCTGGCAAACTTTGTTGTTAATATATTTTTGAGAATAAGATGCCAAGAGCTCTCTCTGTGAACTCATAAGTGACCTTAAATTACCTCCTGTTGTTTGGATTCTCTCGGAAACTGCTAAAATCATACAAATTTAGAAACTACTTTTTTCCTGATAGTCTTGTATAGCTTCAAACCTTTTGGTAATTTTTTTTTTTTTTTTTTAAGTTTTAGGAAGTACAATAGGCAACATTATTTTTTTTCACAATTAAAAAATACCATGTAACTTTAATATTGCAAGAATTTTTGAAGAGTTGAACCACAGTCAAGAAACTTGCTTGGAGATTTGACTGCTGATTTTTGATCTTCTCAACAAACATTGAAATCATGTCTGAATTTGTATGTGTGTAGATTTTTCCTTCACATCCTTTTTCTGGAATTCAGCTTACACTTGTAGCCCAGATTAGTTAGGTAGGTGTTTCAAGAGACAGGTGTAAAAATAGTCCCATTGCTGTAAAGGGCTTTACTCAGTGGAAACATCACTGTTCCCTGCTTATTGGACAGTGAGTGGACTAAATGACCTTTAAAAGTCCCTTTCACCCAAGCTATTCTGTGGAATCATAGATCATTAAGGTTGGATAAGACCTCCAGTATCATCACATCCAACCATTAACCTAGCATGACCATGTCCCCAGGTAAACCGTGTCCCCAGCTGCCACACCCACACATCGTTTGGGCACCTCCAGGAATGGTAACTCTATCACTTCCCGGGGCGACCTATTCCAATGCCTCACTACCCTTTCAGTGAACAAATTTTTCCTAATATCCAATCTAAACCTCCCCTGGCACATCTTGAGGCCATTTCCTCTGGCCTTGTAACTTGTTACCAGGGAGAAGAGACTGAGACCCTCTTCACTACAACCTCCTTTCAAGTTGTTGTAAAGAGCAATGAGGTCCTCCCTGAGCCTTCTTTTCAAGAGGCTAAACAACCTCAGTTCCCCGAGGTTGCCTCTTCTTGTAAGACACATACTCCAGACTCTTCACCAACTTCATTGCTCTTCTCTGGACATGTTCCAGCACCTCAATGTCTTCTTGTAGTGAGGGGCCCAAAACTGTACACAGTATTTGAGGTATGACCTCACAGGTGCTGAATACAGGGAGAAAATCACTGCCCCAGTCCTGCTGTCCGCACTGTTTCTGGTACAGGCCAGGATACCATTGGCCTTCTTGACCACCAGGGCACACGCTGGCTTGTGTTCAGCCAACTGTCAACAAGTACCCTCCAGGCAGCCTTCCAGCCACTTTTTCCCCCAACCTATACCCATGCCTGGGGTTGTTGTGGCCCAGGTGCAAGACCAGAGGCTTCACCTTGTTGAACCTCATAAAACTGGCTTTGGTCCATCAATCCAGTCTGTCAAGATCCCTCTGCAGAGCCTTTCTGCCCTCTAGCAGATCAACTCTCCCACCCAGCTTATTGTCACCTGCAAACTGACTGAGAGTGCACCCAATCCCCTTGTCCTGGTCACTGAAGATATTAAGCAGGACTGGAAAACACCACTTGTGACCAGCCACTACCTGGATGTAACAGCACTCACCACTCTCTGGGCCCAGCCATTCAACCAGTTTTCTGCCCAATGAACAGTGCACACATCCAAGTCATGAGCAGTCATGATTCTATGTGTGCCTCTGTGCCTGTGGGAATAGTGGTATCTGATTCCTCCCTTGTGAATTGTGCTTAATGAAGATAGCTGGTGGTGCTTAATAAGTGTGGGATGAAACCTACATGTGCTCAGGTAGGGTTGATGGAGTATCTGTTTCCCAACCTATGATTTTGACAAGAAGCCCTGCAAGTATTCTAAAAGCTGGCCAGACTTTCCTATTAGAAAGCACGTACTTTTATGTCTTTATTCTAAGCAAGCAAGCAACTGAAAAAAAAATCCCTCTGATTATTAAAACAGATACAGTCCAAAGTCTGTTGCCTGAAACTAGCAGGAATACGTAAATCTACTTTTTTTTTTTTTAATTCCTGTGAAATGCAAAAGTAGAAGCAACTGCTGTATATCACTAGGAAGTGTCCTTTAAACCTTCTCATGTCTCCAATTATGGAGGCGTAATTTCTTTAAAATACAAAATTTTTGTAATAAAGTTGCAATGCTTCTAGTTTGTGTAGTAACATCATAAATGTAATTGTTTGGTTGTATGGAATAAATTATCAGATTTGTTTTATTAACAAGAAATACTGATACAACTTGTTTAATATTCCAACATATAAGCGAAATATATATATATTGTAGTATAGAATCAGGTTACATTTTGGTTCTTTAATACATCTGTAACAGCTTGAGTAAAAGGATTTGTTCTTTACTGGATTGATTTGATGAGACTAACAGTGCACCAGAATAAGAGAACATGGTAAGCTACTCCTTTCTTGGCTTAACTGCTGCTGATAGCTTCATGCAAAAGACAGATTCTTCAATCCCAACCTTGGTAGATAAGACTCACAAAGGGAAACAAATTATTGCAAGAAATCTGAAGCCTTTTTGCTTATACTGCTAACAGTAAATTTGAGTATAAAGTGGAAAATTTTATAGTAGTTTCTTTTAATTTGGTTTTTAGTTCTGACCTTGGATAGTGAAAAATCAGTTTTAAAATAAAACTTTCATTGCTTTATTTTTATACCTTTTAAAGTCTTTTAAAATCTGAAGTGACTGGTTTTTTGTGTGTCAGTTTTCAGTGGAACTCTTAAAATCAGAACTCTTAGGTTTTCAATTTTTCAAGAAGATGTGACCTTTTATTTATTGTTTATATTTTATTTATCCCTAGAGATATTTAAAAGATGCATAGACATGGCACTTAGAGACATGGCACTTAGGGACATGGTTTAGCATGGACCTGACAGTGTTACATTTCTGATTGGACTCGATGGTCTTAAAGATCTTTTTTAACTTAAATTATTCTGAAACTCAAGACATTTTATTAAAACTGTTATTGTATACAAATAGTTGTAGTTGTAAAAAACTGATATTTGAGACCAAGCACTAGCGAGTTCCATGAGCACTTGCAAGGTTCACCCAGATTAAATAATGCCAAATACAGGAAATTTACTTTTAAAAGTATGAAGTGGAGCATATCAGTTTTGAGTACAATTGAAATTCAATTGTTGCTGATAGTTTTACAAAAAGAATCTGCCTTGTAGAATTTATATTGGTATTTTAAAAAAATTGTTGATATAAGTTAGTATTTTCAATGTCTTGTCGTCTGTTTTGCTTAATTTTTACTTTCTTTTGGTCTCTTGTATAAAGGTGAAGAAATTAGCTTATTGCTAGAAAAGTATATTTTGTAGGCTTAATAATTGTTTTGCGGTGTTGTAATTTTAAGAGCTGGTGATCTAATAGCAAAAATATCAACTTGAGCTAGCAGATACGTGAGAAGAAAATACCCATTTCCAGCTGAAGGGAAAAAAGGCAGAAATCCAATCTCGATAGTGTCGTTGTTCTGTTGTCTGAATATTAGAAACAACTGTTAGCCCTACTCAAACACTGAAAAATTTGGATCACTACTTTTTCGTCCCACCTCTTTGTAATAAAGTCAAGGAACAATCTTTTTTCCGTCTCCATCCTCTGTCTTCTCACAAAATTAATGGCCAGTTGAGAATTTATATTTGTCCCCACTGTCTAAAATGAGAAAAAAAATAGTAATTTAATGTTGCTTTTCTTTCCTTTCACATGGAATCACAGACATCCGCTAATGACCTGGGATCCTAGCCAAGAGCTAACAGCAGTGGGAGAAAATGCAGGATATTTATAACTTCATTATAATCCATTATTTATTCCTTACTCTCTTCATTGTAAGAGAGATATCATTCAGTATAAAAAAATCACCCAACTAACAAATCTCACAGTATTTATTTTGCTCATTTTAAGACATTATCAGTAAAACTGCTCTGCTTTTTTTTTTTTTTTTTTAGATATTCAGGCACAGATAATGATGGTATCACAATAATTAAAGTGACAAATTACATTATTTTTCTGGCATGAAATTATATCTGGACCAGAGGAACAGGATGTCTAAAACATCTTCTGGCCCTGGTGGAGTAAAACAGTGTGGCTATAGAGAGCATTGTGTTGCTTCTTCCAACTGTGACATTAACCTTTTCTAGACTTTTAGAAAAGCTGAAGTTTTTAGTTTCCCCTGTGGTTCCATTATTGAGTGATCTGGCCTAGAATTCACTCAGGAAAATTTTTCCTACATGGTGTATTGCTGGCCCTAGTGTAAGTCACTGTGTTATTGTTCTGCTGGTGAAGATGCACTGCATAGAAAAGAAATCTGCACCTCTGACATTCAACCCAGCGGACACCCATGTGTATAGAGCAGCACTCAGACCTGCAGTCACAGGTTTCTAGGACAGAGAAACAAACCACTTAGTTACTCATCTGCTCATTAAGTGGTTTGTAGGCACAGTGTGGCAGGTTGTGTGTAGCTAGCTATTTACTTGTCATTTTCTCTTTCCTCTCACTAAGGATGCTTACTGCAGTTTTTATCTAAAGAGCTAGATAATATTATGATACTACAGAGTCGTCTGTCTTTGCCTTTGGGAAAAGAGTAATTCACTCCTTTGCAGAAGGTTGGCATAATCAAAAAAACCTCTGTGTTTTTTGGGCATATCTGATCTTTAAATATGTTGGTTTCTTATAGCATTTGATAAGTTTGACATGTACCTGCCCACCCACATCCTTTATTGCAACTGTGTCATGACAGGCTTATCATATCAAGGGAAGAAGTGCTCAAAATCAGACAAGGAGTGTTCTTTAGCTGGGAAGTTTTGTCAGAATGTGTTCCTTAAGTCTTGATTGGGAATCCCAGAATTATACAACTACTCTGAATTTTCTTTTGACGTACATGAGAAGTTATATATATCCAAGTAACTGTGTCTGTAGGAACTATTTTACATAAATTGAATGGAGCTCTTGGAAAAATAGTACACCTGTGATGATTCTGTTTCACAGAATGTCTTTACAGAATGAGGATTCAAGTCTGAAGCTGGACTTCTGCCAGGTGATCCGCCTGTATAGATCAGAAAAAGAAACAGTTCCCTAAGACAAACAGTCCTTTTCCTGTAGAACTAGACTATAGTTCCCATAGTCACTTTTTAATAGTGACAGTTTGTAACAATTAGCTTTTGAGGAAAGATGGAGAATGTTTTCACTGCATCTCCCTAACAAATATTGCTGTTCTCCTGGAGAGAATTACTAAGCCTAACATCTAATTCACAATTTACTAAAGGGAAGTGATTTTATGCATTCCTTAATGGATAGGATTTGCCTCTGTTGATTTAATGGGCAGATGAAATACCAGAATAAAGCTTACATAGAACATAACATGTTATGTGTGAATCCTAAAGCAGTCATTAATAAAGTAAGAGCTTGACAAGTGTTTTTCAGTGTAGAAAGCTTTATGACAAGTAAGGCTGAACTGAGCTAAATCAGGTATTGATAGAGTATCAAATGTTATGGGGTTTAGATTGTATGGCTGTTACATACAAATTGCTGTTCTATAAGTGAGTGATAACAAAAGAGGAATCCCGGTTGGGTGGGAAAAGAGAGATCAGAGAGAAATGTGATTTTGTACAGGGAGATGACAATACCAGCAATAGAATACCGCCAATTCAGTAAAAAGAGAAGGAGAAAAAAAGAAAACAGAGGGTGGAGTTGTGCCATTGGTGATGAAGCACTTCAGAAGTTTTAAAAGTTCAGGTTCTATCAGAACATTTATAAATTAGATTGATGTGGTAAGCACAGATTGTTTCTTTCTTTTTCAAAAGGAGACAGGTTTTTTTACAAGGAAATAAGATGTATTTTCATGATTTTATAATTCAGTGATAAAATGACAGGAATATAAAGCTACCACTCACCCTGTTCAGTGTTGCTTATTTTCTTCCTCTCTCCTCCTAGAGGAACAGTATATATTTCTCAAACATTATCTGGAACTTTTTCTAATAGTTTTGTTTTACAATTCCACTTAAATACCTTCATCAAGATTGAACTTTCATGCTGTTAAATTTAGTGTCTGTATGTACATCACCACACAGAGCAGACAGTTTTTCCACAGGAAAAAAAATCACAGCTGATAAGATGAACAAAGCAATCATTGTGTCCTCTCACAGGGAAAATTAAAGCACAAAGGATTTAAGGACATGCAGGAAGTCTGTTGGCAGAGCCAAGAACAGAACTGTCTCTTAGGTTCTGGTGCAAATGCCTCTGCCATGGGCCAAGCTTCTTGAGCTGGAGAGAAACTGTTGCTTTCACTGCCCTGCTTCCGGTTTGACTGGGAAAAAGAAACTGAAAAGGCAGGATAGAGAGAGGGAAGAGAAATAACCCTGGTTGTGAAGCTGTGGTCTCTTAACAAGAGAGAAGAAATGTTCCCAAACTAACCAACCGATGCCTTCCTCCCCCCTCCTCTGTATCCCATTCAAGCCAAAAAGTAATGTTGCTTAAGTAATCCTAATGTCACAGTAGACGGTTCTGTGCAACTGATCAGCATAATGTACTTCCCTTTACTTCTGTTTTTTCTGGCCATGTACAGAAAGCCCTTCAACACACATTTGTTTAATATTCTTTAAAAGAAAACACATGCAGAAAAACCCTTGCATTATTGAAACTACTTCCTAGATTCGTTTTCACATATTCCTTCCTTGCATCCTCTTTCTGCTTTTTTATTTAAATTCATCTTGGGGAGTTTATGAAAGTTCGGAGACCAAGGCTTTCATTATTTTGGCAGAAATTGTTTAGTTCTGCATAACTCTATTTCATGAAATATTTTTTCACCTTAAATCTAAGTCTTGGATGCTACATCTGAGATGTAGCAGCAATTTAATTTAAAAAAATTTAGTCATACTCCAAACAGTAGCAGCTTGAGGGGGGCAAGATTCTGGAAGGAAAACACACTAAATAATGAGGTAGAGCATATCTGTAGTTCATAGCAAACACATACTGCAGGACTGAGGCTTTTAGATTTTATGCAGTTGCTTAAACTGTCCTGACCTATTGGTTGAGAGTGATTTTGTTTGTATAATAAATAATATCCCCTTTTTCATACTAAGATCGTTTTGTAGCTGGATCTGCTGCAATTGTCTCGACACTCTGAAGCTTTTTATCTACTGATGAGGAAGTTTTCTGTTTTCTTGTGTGCATGGCAAATCTTAATTGAAATTCAGCCATTGAGTTTTTTCAGCGTTTATAAAGTCATTTGTTGGTTCTATGGTGGAAAGTAGCTGTTGACTGTGGTAACTGTATGTCTTATTTGAGTTTAGACTTTTCCTCTTTCATTAAATTGTGGTATTTTAAAGGCTGTTTTTAAAATGTTCTCCACAAGAAGATAATTTTCTTTTGTTTTTTTTTCTTCCCAGTTACATGTCTGTGGGAATTTATCTTAGTATTCTAACTTTAACCTAATGTTTTATAGTAAAACTGGTTTTGTTTTCATGAGTTGTTTGTCAATATTGATGCTTGTGGACGATGCCTATAACAAGTAGCAATTTTAGTTATTCGAAAACCTTTTTTTTAATTCCTGCCTTTTTGCCTTGACCAAATAAACTCCCTTGAAATTTTGAAGATTAGTTTATTTTCCTAATTTTAATATTAAATATTGACCATTTTGCACACTGGCAAATAAGAAAACAGTTGCTGTACAAATAAGATTTGATAAATTACTATTAGCTTGTTGCTCCTGAAAGGTTTCTCTCCTCTACTCCTGCTTTCTCCTCCCTTCTCCTCCACTTCAGTCAAAGTTGGTCTCTGCCTCTGCCTTGTTCTTTAAAAAAAATGCAAATATTATTTACCAGAAATTATTTAGGGAAAAAAACCCCAAATGCCATAAAACCCTTATTTATCAATATTTTTCCCTTAAATTTGCAAATGTGACATTACATCCTGTACCTGGAAGTTTATTGGATTTTTTTTTTCATGTTACTCTGAGACTTCATTTGAGTGACTTGGGAAAACTTTCAGTATCCTGACTTATTAAACCTCAAAGTACAACAGACAATTTACTGTCATATAAAATAACTGCTTTTTGTTTCCTTTTGTAATTCAGGTTCTGATTGGATTAAGAAAGGGAAGTTTTATGCTTGGTAAAGTCATATTGCCAAACCTTCATTTCTGATAGAATGCCTCCATTATCTTCAAAAGTAAAGCATTTTTTGCTGTAAGAGGGACGCTATCACAGAATAAAGGCAGCCCATTCCACTTACAGTGTAAAACACATATTTACTGTTAATTATCCTAGTTGTATATCTATTAAATGCACAGTAATTCAAAGCAAGGTCAAAGATACCCATATTAACTGAGCCTCATGTTACAATAGTCTATAGCATTAGTTTAAATCACATGCATTAAAGAAGAGTTTGATTATCTCCAACCTGTTGGAGGAACAAAAGAAAAACTGCCAGGCAACACACTTGTGTCTTGTCTTTGTGTGTGTCACATAGAAAGGACCTAGATTACAAGTGTTATTCACAGGCCATTGGTTTGATAGTAACTAAGAGATCGAGAAACATAAAAAAAAAGTCTGCATAGTATACACTATTTCTGGTATCTTCTAATGGAGTTTGAAATAGAGTTTGAAATGTTCAAGTGACCTGTTGTTAGACTTGACATAAATGATTATTGTCTAATATAAAACAGTCTCACCCCCAAATATGTTCATATTACAGCAACTTGGGCAGCATTTTGGTATGCCTAAGCTGCATGATTAGGACATTTTAACTACATTTTAGACCAAATCTTTCCCTTTCTCTCGCCTGTACTGCAATGGGGACTGAGTTGTATGATCAGGATTTGTTAGATTTGAACTGGAATCTGGCCACGTTCACAGAATCACAGAATATGCCGAGTTGGAAGCAATCCACAAGGAATGCCGGCGAAGTACCTTGAATGATAACAGTTGTCTTAATGCCCTCTCATAACTTCTTCAGAAAGGCATGGTTTTTTTCCACTATTAGGACTGTTGACACGTAATAACTTGTAGAATGTTTCGCAGATCACCATGGGGTGTGGACCACGTACAGCTGGGCAAGTGCAGGGAAAAGACTTTGCAAAGCGAGTTAGGGCCTTGTTGAAAGAAACACTCTTGCATGGAACAAACTGAACAGTGCCAATCACGCAGAGCAGCTGTGCAGGGAAGACATAATCTTCCCAGCCAAATGGCATGTTCTCTGCAGGAAGCCATATCCAACTCATGTTCTTTGGAAAGCCTCATCTTACTGAAGTTTCATTTAAAAAGTGAGACTTGGAAGAGTCCCAGAAGAGTTTGGGTTTTTTTTCCTCCCCTCCTCGTGATCAACAAAACCCATGATTCAATCTATTATATCATGAAATATGCTAGTACATATGTCCTGAATGACTAATTGTAGTATTTTTTCTATAATCTGCAGCTGTTATTGCTGATGGGTATTTGGATTAATGCCTCTGATATTAGCACAGAAAAAGCTTTGGTTTCAATTACTCTCCTTCGTTTTTAAACAAGTAATAAATTAATTGCTATGCTTTACTTTTCCATTTTTTTCTGCAGTACACTAAAACAAAGAGGCTTTTCTGACTAAATTGAGACTATATTCAATTAAATTAATTGTAATTTATCCTCAAAAAAGGAGAGAGTAATTTACCAGAAAGAACAAACACAAAACGGTACAAATCAGCTTTTAATAGAAGTTCAGTAAGTAATTTTTGAAATCCTCATACTTCATCATCCTAGGGTTGCATCACTGTTTTCACAGTTATCCAGCTTTGCTTGTATTATATGTGTTTTCTCAAGGCCTAATTCAAAAAGGTCTGATTTAAACCATATTTGTATTAAAGTGTCTGAGCAGCCATGTGTATTTAATAGAGAGTAAACGTAAGTTTGCTTTGTTTTACTGAGACTTTGGAGTTAGAGGCTCTTCCTTCAGGGAGTCCAATGTATGTGGAGAGAGTACCCAATAATTTCCACAACTGGCTTTAATTGCTTTAGTTTTTATAAGATTGCAAGGAACTTTGTGAATATTAGTAAGAACATCTCACAATTTTCTAGTAATGGATAGTATTATTCCTGCTTTATCTGCAGGAAAATCAAACTGTGACAATGTTAAATGAGTTGCACAATGTCATACAAAAGTTTCAACAACAGAGCTAGAAGGAAAATGCTGTTGTTATAAATAACCAACTTCAATGTCCAGATGACACTGTTAGCATTGCTATCCCAAAGGCTTACCACCTTGGGAAGATTTCATTTTATTATGCTTAACTCTGTTATTAACTCTCAAAGATCCATGGTGGACCTTCAGAAAGGAGGACAGCCCTTAATGAGGAAACTATCAGAGAATCAAGATACTTCTCTAGGTTGCATTTATCCCTGTTGTAAGAGTTTCTACCATATGAACTATAGGTTTTGAAGTTGATATGGAGTACTCAAGCTGTTTTAGGCCACTTCTGTGTACAATGAGCCATGCAAAATTCCTGAATTCATTCAGTGTTGATACTCTGAAGTGGACACAGTATTGCCTTGCTCCCATTACTTCAAGATAATGCATCCTGTAATTTCTTAGTCCTTTGTCCTGCTTGACTCCAGTCCCATTCAGTTTGCCCCCAAATCCTACCCTCTGGACTACAGATCTACAAACATCTGTCTTTCGCACTTTTGTCACTGTTCTTCATCCTCCATATCAACAACCCAATGTTTTCCTGCACTTCAGGTTCCAAACCACTGTGCTTGACATACCAGTATTGTAAGAAAGATCTAACAAGTGAATGCAGGGCACTTAACATTGAGTCTGATAAATTCGAAAGACAAATAAATACTGTGAAGATCCCTGTTCCTATGGAATTATTAAAGGGGCAAGATCTGCAAGTAATGGAGAGTGTTTATAATGAGACATATTATTCATGGACTGTTTTTTTTCTTTTGGTCTTTTCAGGTGTTCCAGGACCTTGGCACTTCTGTGTTGTCAGGTGCATTTAGAGGATACAACATCTGCCTTTTTGCGTATGGACAGACAGGTTCAGGAAAAACTTACACAATGATGGGAACACCTGTGAGTTACACCATTCATTTTAAACTTAGCTTTGAGGGCAAGATATCTAGCAGGAACATCTCTTTATTTTTAAACTGTTATTGTAGTGCTTGTTGAGCAGAATGCTTATACATGTTTCATTTGGTATTTAAGTGGATAAAATGAGAGCCTTTGCATTTAGGTAAACCGTATAGTACAGGTAAAATACTAGAAAATACAGTATAGTTTAAATATTTGTTATAAGATAATCTTCATCTTACTATGCATGAATCTTACCATCAAGTTAGAGGACAAAGAAAAGCTTTACACCTGAATGTATAGCCCTGAGTTTCAGAAACTGTAGCCCAAAGTAATACAAAGTATTAATTCTCATGGAATATTTTGGCAGTCTGAACTGTGCTGAAATTAAATTACTTTCACAAATAAAACTGAATAAAATTCTCAGTAATATTTTTGTAACAGGCTTAATTATTTACTCGAGATCTTTATTTCTTGCAGAAGTTATTCTTTGGCTTGTGGAAACTAATACTCACTTCACTTCTAGTTTTGAAATGTATTTGAATAGAATTTACAGAAGCTGTTACATTTTAAGATTATCTACCATTGTCTGCATTTTAATGTCAGTAGTCAGATTAATAGAGTCAGTTGATGACTTCCTGTGTTCTGCTGTAACACAATGCAATTTGATTTTTATCCAGGAATATTCTTAGCTGTCAGTGAAACATGCCCCTAAAAAAGAAAAAAAATTTGATAGTTTGTGTAAGTTTACCAGGATTTCCTACATCCATGGGATTCAATTTTCAAGGGGAAATAAGGGCAAAATGAGTTCAAACCCTAAAGATAAGAAAAAGTCTGTTCTACTGTGGTTTGTGCTTTTGACAAGAATTTTAAAATTTTATTTTCTCAACAGACATCAACAATAGGATTTTGTTAAATGATTACCCGTTTCTCCATTAATTTTATGCAAAATCAAATATTACACCATGAAAACCCGAAGAACTGTTAAAATTGGAGTTAATAAGTGATAAACTAGGATATTTGTGTTAGACTATTTTGAAAATATCTTAGCAATTCAAAATGACCACCTCTTGAAATTATCATTATTTCCAAGGAAATTTCTGAATATAGTCTTTCTAAGAGATTTCTTGCTTAGATAATGATTTCTTTCTCCACTGAAATATTGCTTTGATCTGATCTTTAATAACATGTGTCCGCTGTGAAACAGTGTTCAGAACTAAGAAGAAACAAGTGTTTGGTATAAACTGAACTTTTGTACATGGTGGTCTACTTGATGAACCTGGACTTTCACTCATCAACACCATTTCAGGTGTGCCTTCTAAAAGCCTTTTGTGGTATTCAACAGGTAGATTCCACCTAAGCCTTGGAGTCTTTCGCAGAGTGTGCTGGCACTGCAATCACTGAAGTGTGAGCAATCGTGTCATAAGAACAGTTCATCAAACAAATTGACACCATTTCTTCAATGCTGTGTAGACTGTTTGGGCAAAATTTAAAATTTATGTCAGCAGCCCCAAATCCTGTTCTCTCTGAGAGACAAAATTTATAAGTCTAGCTGTTTGAAGACTGCTCTGTGATGCCACAGCATGAAGAAATAAAAGTAGAATAAGGAAAAAACCCAAAATATTCATGATCAAGCAAATTAGTTTCAGTGTTGGCCTGGCTTCATCTAGACTGCAACACATCTGACATAGATGTGTCCAGTATCTTTACATTAAACAGCTCTTGGATTTAACCCATGCCTCTAAACTTCTCATTGATGCTGTGTAAGTTGCTCTAAAATTACTTTTGCTATAGATAGCTATACTGTTTTGAGCTACACTTCAGAGCTGTTTGTGCTGTAATCCACCATAAAGTCATTACTGCACTATGATTCTGTCCTTTTCTTATAACTTGGCTTTTATTTTAGTAATAAGTTTTGCATGAGTGGTAGCAAGTATGTTGTTTAATTTTTTTTTTTCTGTTTATTATTTGAAGGCGTCCATTGGGCTGACACCTCGTATATGTGAGGTATTTTTTTTTTCCTTCACCTGCATTTGTTTAAGCAGTTACATTTTCTTAATGTATTTAAAATTTACATAAACTCCTGGTTTATGCAGGGCCTCTTTTCAAGGAAGGAGGATTACTCAGACCAGACAGCATCTTGCAGGGTAAAGGTCAGGTAAGTTTGTCACTGGTTTGGACAGTGATATGAAAGCTTTCAACAACATATTCCTGTGATCAAACTAAGTAAAAACTAGTTTATTTTGTTTCTGTTTTCTTAGATGATAGTAATTTTGGAGCAAGGGGAAGAACACAGAGGAAGGATGAGAAAGTGCTGGTTTTAGGTTTCCATCCCAGTATAGTTTTTGGATGCTGTATGTTCGCTTTTGTATAGACAGCTGAAATAGGAGTGTAGTGAAAAATTACTTCCTGTTTGTTTAACTCCTAAATTTGAGCCATAATCCTACATTCCGTTCTTATTTATCATTTCCATGGACTTAATGAGCCATATGTTTGGAAATCTGGGGCTTTGAACACGCTAGTGTAAAACATGTATGTAAGATTCAGTTAGTTACATTGTCTAAATATACAATTTATCCTTTTGTTTTCATTTTGAGTGCATTTAGTTTTTTTTTTCCTATTCAGTTTTCTTGAAATCTATAATGAGCGTGTCCGAGATCTGTTAAAACAGTCAGACCGAAAGAAACCTTATACACTTCGAGTTCGAGAACACCCAGAAACAGGACCATATGTACAAGGTGAGAGTGGGCTTCACAATTAGCATCATCAAAATTGCAAGTAAATGTATATCAGGTCTTTATATATCTTTGCATATATTCCTGGCATGTTTCTAATTTCTTCTACTCTTCAAGAGTTAATTTCCTCGAGTGTTTTTTCATGTTAATATGATCATGTATAATACACTGAAAGTTTTGCCTCTGTTATCCTACTGGCTGTATGTCCTGCACCCTTTTGGTTGCTTTTCCAGGTATAGGTCATATGCAAACCATGGTATTTTGCTTTCTTTTCTTCTGAAAAAATGTTAACTTTATCAAGAAATTCACCAACATCAGCTCTAAATGCATTCTCCAGACCAGTCTAAGGTCCTCCATAACTGTTTTGGTCTCTGGCAGCAGAATGTACATTTAAAAAAAGAAAATGTAGATAAATTCAACTGTTGGATGTTGCAGGGCAGGCCATGATTAAATTCTGTATTATCCAAGCAAGAACCCCAAAAGCTTCATTTTTCTTCATTAAACTGATAAAGCTCAGGATGGGTAATGTAGGTGCATTATATGATTAAAACCATCATGGCTTTTTATTTCATAGAATCATTGAATTATAGAGTCATAGAACATCCTGAATTGGAAGGGACCCACGAGGGTCTTCAAAGTCCAACTCCCAGCCCTGCACAGGACAGCCACAAAAATCTCACCATATGCCTAATAGCATTTCCAAATACTTCTTGAATTCTGTCAGGCTTGATGCAGTGACCACTTCCCAGGAGAGCTTGTTCTTGTGCCTGACCACCCTGTGGGTGAAGCACCCTTTCTGAATATCCAACCTAAACCTCCCCGAACACAACTTCATGGCATTTTGTCCTGGATCCTGTCACTGGTCACCAGAGAGAACAGATCAGTGCCTGTCCCTCTGCTTCCCCACCATGAGGAAGTTGTACACTGCCATGAGGTGTCCCCTCAATCTCCTCTTCTGCAGGCTGAACAGATCAAGTGACCTCAGCCACTCCTTTTATGGCTTCCCCTCAAGGCCCTTTCATCACTCTCACAACCCTCCTTTGGACGCTCTCTAGCAGTTTTGTATCTTTCTTACTTTGTGGTGCCCAAAACTGCACACAGGACTCAAGGTGAGACCGTCTCAGTGCAGAGCAGAGCAGGACAATCCCCTCCCTCGACCAGCTGACGATGCTTTTCCTGATGCCCTCCAGGACAGGGTTGACCCTCCTGGCTGCCAGGGCACTGCTGACTCATATTCAACTTGCCATTGACCAGGACCCCCAGGTCCCTTTCTGTGGAGCTGCTCTCCAGCCTCTTGTTCCCCAGCCTATACATTCATCCAGGGTTGCCCCATCCCAGATGCAGAATCTGGCCCTTGTCTTTATTAAACCTTTGGTGATTGCCCAGCCCTTTGATTTGTTAAGGTCTTTCTGCAGGGCCTCTCTGCCTTCATGGCTGTTAAGGTATTTAAAAAAACTGCTTTTATTGTCCCCACAGTACAGTTCAGCTTCAGTTCCAGTTGAGCTTTGGTGACACAAAGTTTCTGCTACATTTTACCCCTTCGTGCTTGTAATAGCAGCCCCTTAGACAGTTTGTGTTTTTTAGTGAATTGTAGCTTTCAAATCACGTGACAGAGAACAGATGAAAAATGAAAACGTGTTTTTTCTCGTTTCAGTTGTCTTTCTTACTTTAGTTCTTCTCTCTCATTTTTCTACTTCCAGTTCATTTTCAGTTTTGATTGATGCCTTAACCTCAGGGTCTCACAGAACTTTCACTTGCAATTAGGCCTTTGGTACTTCGTAAATCGATTGGCTCCTGGTGTAAAGTTTGCCTGCTACATTGTGTGTCTGACCAAAAACGGACAAAAGGCACATGTCAAAATCAGTGCACCAGTGCAAAATCATACACTGTAGCTTTACACTGGAGATCAGAAGGAAGAACCTTTTCCTGATGCAAGTTTCATAAATTAGTGAGGTTTTTTAGGAAGTAAATGCATAGATTTCCTTTTCAGTTTGCCTTATTTAGTGGTCAGAATTCCAAAGTTGCATCTGGTATCACTGACTCTGCAACTGCTTGGCTGACCACTAAGTGGGTAGTAACACCTTGGGGGTATGCATTTAGTACACAAAATGCATATCACACAGAATTTTGTGGGTCCTGTCACATCAGATCAAATACTGATTTTTTTTTTTAGATTTTAAATAGAATTCTTGTGTCAGTTTGTTTTGTGAATTTCTTTTGTTCTCCCTGGTTCACTTTTCTCCCTCTCCTTTTCTTTACTCTACGGCATTACACATCGGATTGTTATCCTCACTTTAGAGATTAAGGCAAAATGTGACAACAGATAGGGTGACTTGACTGTGTGATTGAATAGAGCCTAGAATTCCCATCTCTGATTCCCTGGACATCTGTTGTATTGGTCACAGTACATCTAACAACCAGTGGTTGTTACCAATTCCTTTTCTCAACATTTGAAATCAGTGCTTGTAAAGTGCTGAACTTGCATAGTCTTATACACAAGGGCCTATCTTGCATTCTGGTTATTTCAGCTGTGCTTTCCCAGTACACCAGCATCCTGTTTAAGGAGAGTTGGAAAATAGCTGAATTGATGGTCTCATTAGTATGGCAAACTTATCATTCTTTGAAAAGCAGATTCATAGACATTTTGCCTTTTTTGAGGTCTTTCCAAGATTCTTTCTACCTGCTTATCGTAGAACTTCATTGTTGGTGGAGTACAGATACTAATTATTTTCTTTTAGCAGCTGCTCATTCACCACACAAGAAAAGGTCTTTAAAATGCTTCCTTCCTTGGTAATTTCCATCTCTTTTCTCAGGCCTTATATCTCCAGTGATTCCTTGGCTGCATATAATGGTGCTTCCCTGTTTTAAAAGAAAATACAGTTATAGTTTCTGCCAATGGGCTGGCTTGTCCTTTGTCAGTATTCTTCTGGAACCTTCCAGACCCATTCTGTCACTTCTTTTTCAATTCTGCAGTGACTTTTTTTGTTGTGGGGTTTTTGGGTTGTTGTTGTTGTGGTTTGTTGGTTTGGTTTGTTTTTTTTTAAATTTACCCCCTTTGAAAAAGGATTTTATACTTAGACACAGCTGAAGACTTTGAGTGGAACAGTTTTATGCTAGAGTTCCGAAATATGCTGTGAAAGTTCCCAGTTGATTAGATTTTGTAAACTGAGAGGAAAAGATACTGGCAAAGGATTAACCTTAGTAATATTTACCACTTTTGGCCACAGTTCTAAGTTCAGTTTTAATAATTTATTTTACAAGATTCTCTCCCTCTGAATATTATGACAACCTGCAAAAACCATTGTGTTAATGCCAGTAAGAAAAATTTTAAGGACGTGATTCACATTTTTCAAAAAACTGAACACATGCATGAAAAATGGAGTAATTTCTTTACTGAAGGCATCATGGGATGTAATTAGATACTGTTGTGAGACCATGTGAACAGAAGTGATTTCAGGCTCTGTGAGTCAGTGGCTTAGGGCAACAGATGACACAGTTGGGTTTTTTTAGATGTGTATATCAATATATATTAATGAATAAATTTGCCTATGTACAGTTTATACAATTAAGAATTGCGACAGTTTACTTTACTTTAGGCAGCTCTGGTGTCTGTTGGGGAGAGTGACTAATAAAGAAGATGTGATAGCTCATTTTGGAACTGCATTCAGTAGCTCACATTGAAAACAAGCAGCAGTGACAAAGTCCAAAGGTCTTTTGAGTGCAGGTGAAGAGTACAGTCAGCTAGATTTTAATATGATCATATTTAAGAAAATGAAGAGGTTCACAGCACTGGTACAAAGTGTGCTTCTCAACTGCAGTAGTATATTGCTTCAATTAACAATTGCTGAGCTCTGTAATGAGGACCTTGTACGTGTTGAAGTAGTCTTTGGCAATTTTATATGTAGTGTCTCTGTGCAGGATCAGAGTATTATATTCATCAAGAATATTATTTCCAATAGCTAGGTGGCTGAGATCAAAACGATCAGCAAGTTTATTAGAAGGGCAGCTTGTTTTGTGTTTCTCTCCCAGGCAATTTGCTGTATGGGAGAAATAAAAATGGTGAACATCAACAAGGCTCAGAAATTTTCCATTATTTTTCATAGATCAAACAAGATAAGGACTAGCATCTGTATTTGCATCATACTTCTTGCAAGCAATCAGCAATTTTAAGGTGTACTGACTTTGATCAGGAGCTCCCCAGTGTACCATTAGTTTCAGTTGTGTGTTCAGTGTCAGTGATATCCAGAGTACAGTTAGCAGTGGATGAAAAACAGAGAGAGACTAAAATCAGAAAACTTAACCCCTTTAAGGGTGCTTAGATGCTCTGGGAAATTCAATTTTCATTTGCAAGTCCACTAAGGAAGTCCCAGCTCTGAACACTAAGTATTTTGAATAGTTTCCAGCCCATCGTTTTTACATGTAAAAGCTGAGAGATTGCAGCCTTTGAAATGCTGAAAGTGTTTCAGTGCTTTGGATTGGAATCATTTCAAACTTCTCTCTCACAGATGGTTGCACTGTTAAGGAATCAGCCTCTCTTAAATCAGGAAATGATGCAATCTATTTTATTACTCTGAGACAGATTTCTGGGGGAGATCCTTTCTTACTCCAAGGCAGATTTCTAGACAAACAAGCGCTTTTGATCTTTCTATGGAATTTGAAAATGACCTTTCTTTTTCTAACAACCAACAAAACACTTTGTCATTTCTTTTCAAGCAACATTTGCAATATTTCTTTAGTCTTATCAAAAAACTAAATGCTTTGAACTCTGTACTAGATTCACTATTCCAGTGCTTATGGAAATGTAGGCAGGTAAGAATTTCTTCCTCTATTTTTTATAGCTGAGTTTTTATGTAGTTAAATAAGACCCTGAAAAAGGATCCGGGAAAACAACGTAGATAGTTTCCACATTCTGAGCTCTGAAGATCCCAGTGCTGCTGGAAAAATAATGGGCCTCTTTCTCAAATGGAAAATGTGATGACTTCTGGAATTAATGTATTGTAAAGGGACACTAGAGAGCAGAAGAAATACTTTTGTTTGAAAATCATTCTATACTTTGTGTATGTGCAAGTGTGCATGCATGCACGCTGCAGTGAGGGGGTGTCTTAAAGTGCGGGTGATCCAAAAATCTTTTTTTTTTTTTTATGTGTATCAGTTGTTAAAGGACTAAAGTAAATTCCCATCTTTGACTTAGATTTTGTCTTCATTTAAAGTTATGCAAGCTGTTATCCTGTGAGAATAGACTCTGTCAATGTCAGAAGTACTTATTTCAGTCCTGTTGAATTTTTCATTAATCTTGACTTGCATTCTAGCAGTAGATAAATTATTTGATCCAAATAAATCAAATTTTTTCAGTACTTTGTCTTCACCCACACTTTTGTGGTCTGTAGTAAAACTGTCCAAACCTAAATCTGCAGTGGGAGGAGAAAGTTACCCTGGATTCCAACTGTGAGATAAAACATTTTGCACAGGAGTGTTTTACTGGGTATTGTATGATGCAGACTTGCTTCATAGCTCAGGTGTTTTTTAAGGAGTCACTACAGTACAAATGATAAATAATCATCACCATAAAATGGAAATGAGGCATATTAAACTGGATTTATGGGAAACACAAGCCTGTTGAGGATGAGTTTGTATGTCTGCTGGAATTTGCATTTTGCAAGGAGCTGGCAGGGCTGGTGCAGCACAGCAGCACACTGCCCTCCACTGGGGCCTGCTTAGTCACGACCACCCCTCTAACACAGCAGGCTCTGAATGCAGTATTTCTTTCATTTGTATGAATACAAAAATCAGATAGAAAAAACCCAAAACAAACAAACAAACTAAAGCCTAAGCTGAAAGCAGAAGACAAGAAAAGGCTGAATGTTTCATACAATTATTTGGGAGATCCCTCAAAAACCCTCTGAGGAGAAAAGTGCATGAAGACTTCTAACTGTAGGCTGAAGCCTAACTAAGTAAGTGGTGAATATTCACAGTGGTTAGTTGGTTCTGAATTCCGTTAGTTGTGTGAGCAGAACCATTATCCAGAGGCAATGGCAAAAAGCTTTTTTACAGGATCTGTACCCAATTAGTAGGAGTGACATAGCTGAACATTTATTATGGAGTTAGAGTTATACTGGCTTTTAAATAATATTGTTCTGCAGATAAGTTGGAAAAAGATCTGCACTTTGAAGGCACAGTACATCACTGAAGGATGGACTGCAATTTTTAACTTTATTTTTTAAAAATAAAATATTTGGGATTTTCTAAAATAAAAGTTACTCTAGTTAAGAGACTACTTCTAGAATAGACTGTCATCTCAGCAGAACATCCTTATGCTTCTGATGTTGAGTAAATTGTTGGATTAACTGACTGAAACTTCTTGAGAAAGCTATATATTTAACTCTTCTTGAATCTTTGGCAGGATTGACTCATCATTTAGTTACAGACTACAAGCAAGTTGTAAAACTTCTAGAAGAAGGAATAGCTAAAAGGTATTTTATATAACAAAACAACTCCATCTGTATTTAACACTTCTTCCACCGTGTGTTAATTTCATTGATGTTTATTTTACTGACCATGTTGCCAATGCTTTGTCATGACAGGGTGTCAGATTTGCTGATCCTGCATAGAACATACACATAAGATGTTATACATCCTCATATTATCTACAGCAAGAGCTATAAGCACTCATGAAGTTGTTTCTTCAAAACTGATCCCATACTGACTTACCCACAAAATTCAACCATCTGTCCGTGATAAAAGATGCAAGCCAAGAAAACATTTTCCTGTAAACAGACATCTGATTTTCCCCTTCACTTGCTCATGACACTTTAGACTGCATAGCTTTCAACTCTCTTGTTAGTTTAATTTAGTTATCTAAAACTGCTGAAAATATAGTGTATATTTATTTATTTATTTTCCAGAAGTATTTGGTTTATAATTATTTGGTTTAATTTCTATTAATATTTTTAAAAGTTCTTAGCCCAAAATCATGTGTGTTTACTATGAGAGAACTGCGGGATTTGGTGCACTGGTGAAGTCAATGATTTTGGCTTTCTTTAGTCAAGACAGTTCTTTATCTTCTCAACAAGAAGCCTTGACTAGTTTTACAACTGCCATTACAGCAATAGAAAAAGTAATATTTGAAAGGATCCTCCAAATGCGAATCACAGTTCTAAAACTGATATTGACTCTTATCATAAAATAGTCAAGATTTTAGAATAACAGTGATGCTGGGAAGTAAATAAAAACTAAGCTACATTATCACAAAAAACATAGAATATACATCAGGATTAAGTTTTGCTGCTTCTGCTTGTAGCAATTAGTAGATGCAGCTCTATGGTAAAAATAGACTATTTCAGAACAACAAAATCCCAGTCTGTCTACTAGTGTAATCCTACAGTTGTCTCATAGCTAAGGAAATTGAAGATGTAAAGAAAAAAAAAATCAGAGGTGCAATATTTTGTATGTAAGTTTTTGTGATGCTGAAGTTTCCAACTACGTCATTTGCATGAAACAAAACAACAACTTCTTTCTCTGAGTATTTCTTCCAAAACTTATTTGGAATATACAAGAGACTCTTGCTTTCCTACAGTCTTTATTTTTATTAACTATTCTGCAGTGTATTTATTAGTGCATCATAAATACAATCAAACTCATTTAAAACATCTGCAGTCCGGGAAATTTTATGCCAAATGAACCTTAGCAGGATCTTAGGGACAAAGAAAGTGGTGAACAGGTTGCAATTACCCTATATGGCAGGAGGCAGGAGAGGAGCAGATGGGGCGTGATGGCTCCAGGTCTGACTATACAGGAAAGATAAGAGGGAAATGCACATGGGTAGTGCATTTCATGAGACAGAGGATATCCTCTGTACTAATACCAATCAGAGTTTACTGAAGGCATTTTTTCTACCAGTTGGTTTTATCAAGTCGTCTCCAGCGCTGCTTTGGGCACACTTGCCCATTATAAAATAAATAAATATGATTTTTGACATGCAATCATTATTTTTGTTGTTACTCTCAGTGTTATTTTTTTTCTTTTGACACTTTACAAGACTCAGTTTTAAATGTTTAAGATTAAAATTTTTATAATGCAGCAAATGCAAATTTCCAAAAGTACAGTCCTGGCACTGTAAACAACCAGTGAATCTAGATAATACTATCAGAACAGTTAATAATATTAAAATGTACAACACACACCATGACATAATAGAATATATGAAAAACTAACACATACGTTCTCCCATAAAATGTTCAAATGGGTTGTGTGTACTTGAGATGTGAACTAGCCCTCCAATTATCTTGGGTATTGTTGGAGGTGAGAAGTGAGTACTAATACTTTCTCCTCCGAATCCTGAGGCACTTTCTTTTTCTCTTTTGCTTTATAAACTTCGGTACTGTTCCCTTATATTCTCTACCCACTGTAGAGCTGTTTTCTGTCATCTGCCCTTTACCTAATTGTCTTCCTCCTCCAACATCTGGAGACTAGTTTATGTTCTCCTGCTACCTCAGCTTAGGCTCACTTACAACCGTGATGCACTAGGCTGCCTGTAGCTTTTGGCAAAACCTGCTCACGTGGCTGTGGAGGAGGTGTAGGAAGGAGAGAACAACAGGGAGGAGAGTCCTGGCTTTACCCGCATGCTCTGGATGCTCAGCAGTGTATGCACAACTGCGGCTTTCTGCTCTCTAGTGCAACTGGTGTCTGCAGTACTCTGACAGCTGGGCATGTAAAAAAAGCATGGTACCACAGTCCTTTTCTATACTGGTAAAGTTACCTACTGTTGTTGAGGGTAGACTTGGCAAAAGTGATACTAAAGGCTGTATGTGTAGCTTGATACTCAAGGCAAGCTACAAGAGCAACAAAAGAAAAAGATCTGTGACCTGGCTTCTGCCCTAGGCAAAATACTGCTTTCTTTGGGTTTGTTTAATTAAAACAACAATAAAGAAAGTAGGATTTCCAAAAGTTTGCATTACAGACAGTGGGATGGTGCTGCTTCTCCTGCTCCTGTGCCTGGTACCCACTTGCCAGAGTGCAGTATGTCAGAGCATTAGAGCTGTGTGACCAATCTGTCCATGTCATAAAATCAAGTAAGTGCCACACAGTGAATTACAGTATTCATTTAGTACTCACATGGGTAGATTGGTTAATCTCACTGGACTCCTCTAACAGTGTAAAAGAACTGTATCAGCCCTTTGACATAAAAGAACCCCAGAAGTGGGGTATGAAGCTTTTTGGACCCTTAGGAAGTTCCAAGGAATAAAAATGGGGACAATATGGAGAAAATGTGCTGGGCTGGTACATTCAGTGATGTTAGGGTGAACTGTTTGATGCTGTTGCTGGCTGTACTTCTCTGCTGCGTTCTATGCTTATGCAACACCTTACACCTGTGCTGTAAAGCTGCTTTAAGGTATTTCTTCAGAGTGCTACTGGTGGACAGAAACAGCTCTAATCAGTCCCCGGTTTCTGCCCTTCCAGGTTCTCTGCCAAATGCTCTGTGATCAGATCCAAGAATGCAGCCTACCATGTTCTCTGAGTTTCACATTCCTTCATCTTCACTTATCTACTGTATTTGTTGGTTTTTTATTTCCCTGAGTACTGGAAAGTAACCCATTGTAATTGGATGGTTTGTTCTTCTTTCTAGAATCACAGCAGCTACACATATGCACAGTGCCAGCAGTAGATCCCATGCTATCTTCACCATCCACTACACTCAGGTTAGCTAAAAATAATTCAACTTCCTTTTCACACTCAAAAGCATTGTTCACTGTGTTGTGAATTGTTTACTTGTCATTGTTTTGTGCTGTTTGTATTAATCTCAGTGGAAGCTGTTACTTATTTCCTTTGGATCACTGTGTTACACTTCCTACACAGCCTGATGTGCTGAGTGTTTACTGAAGTATTCTATTCCTTTGTGCAAGCTTATAGTCAGAAGTGATGCCAAAGACTCACTTTAAAAAGAAACGTTTTCAGTTTTAATCAGCTCTTTGAAATGCAATACCCCTTCTAGAACACTGTGGAAATTGCATGTGAATATGTTTGAAGTTATGTTTTGTCACACTTGTTTAAGATGCTTAATTGAAGTATAGCATTAGTTTAACACCAAAATTTTGTATCTGTCCAGCTTTTCAGATGTCCTTGTATTTTAGCATTTGGCATCCAGTACTCTCTCAGAGACAATGCAGCCTTTCTCTGGAGGAGTTATATCCTTCCCTGGCAGGGAACTCATTTAGTGATCCAATAGACCTTTTCTATCTCACACTTCTAACATCCTGTAATCACAGAACATTTTGGGATATTTTTCTGTAGTTTCACAAAAGACCTTTGGAATACATTAATGGAAAATAACTCTGCAAGATCTACAAGAAAGCCTTTAACAGTCACTAGGCAGTAAAGTTTTTTTTCAAGAGGAAATTGGCATAAGAGGGTAGTTTCTCTGTCCGGTGAGAAAGCTGTTGAGTTAATAGTTTGAACACAGTCAGAGGTTCAAGGTCACAAAGAAAGGCAGTGAGACAGTCATATGTACAACTCAGTTTCAAATGAAAGAGCACATCAATTTTATTTTCATTCATTAATTAAGAGGAATAATCTTCCTTATTTGTGTTTTTCTCTCCAGGCTATATTGGAGAACAATCTCCCCTCTGAAATTGCAAGCAAGATCAACTTAGTGGACCTTGCAGGCAGGTAATAATATATTGAGGGGCAAAGAGGTAATTTTATTCATGTTCCAAAAGTTCCTAAGTCTCTAATCTTAGCTATGCATTTCGGTGAGGAACATATGGTTTTACTAGATGTGACAGAGAACAGAAAAATGGAAGTCATGCTGAAGAGTTTTAGAACAGAACTTTTTTTTCCCTCAAGAATGTATGAACACAGAAAGTAGAATTGAGGGGACTTTTGTACTGAACCAGTCTACCCTTGCAGAGTTTTGAGATGTATGTTTTTTTTGTTACAGTCAGAACCAATATGATTGGGTTGCCCAGTTCAGACTTGAGTTTATGTTTTTGGTGGGTCTTTAACAGAATCTTGCACCCATAGCCTTTGCTCATGGTTGTTTGGACTTTTTGAAATAGAGGGCAATATGAAATATTCAAAGAAATTAGGTTTTTAATTGCAAAGCTCAAAATTTATATTTTCTTTTATTTCTTGAAAATACATGATGTTTTCATATTGACTGTACATTCATAATTAATAATTTTTGTTTATTTTGCATTGTCTTTTTCATGCTTGCATGATACAGTGAAAGAGCTGATCCTAGTTACTGTAAAGATAGAATTACCGAAGGTGCCAATATTAACAAGTCATTAGTGACACTTGGAATTGTCATATCCACTTTAGGTAAGCCCATCAGTTCTTTATATTGAAGGGTAGTGATAAAAGCACATGACTCATTTACCGTGTGTCGTGTCTTAATGTTATTTGCATTTACAATAAAAAACTGCACAGAGCAGCTGTGATGTCTTCAAAAACTGTCATGACATCTAAGAAAATTAAATAGCCATGACATTAAAAAAAATAACCCCTTTCCTGAGTTCTGTGGTATTTCTCCTTCAGCACAAAATTCACAGATGTTCAGCAGCTGCCAGAGCATTAACACCATAGCAAGCGAAGGGGAGAGCAGTCATGCAGACAGTCCTTCCACAGGCAGCGTCAGTGGGACCAGGCGGCCGGCTTACATCCCATACCGCGACTCCATCCTCACCTGGCTTCTGAAGGATAGTCTGGGGGGCAACTCCAAAACCATTATGATTGCCAGTGAGTTTGGTTTCTGTTAATTGTTAACATCACTACCTTGCATCTTTAATATACATCTCTACTGCAGTGAGAAGACAGCTATACCACTTAGAATCTGTCCTTGTAAACATTTTCATAAATACTTCATAGAATACTCCAGGAAATGAAAAGGCAGCTGGTTGTGCATGAAGTTAAGTTTAAGAGTTTCCAAGGTCATAACTTTGATTTTAAGTGTTCATTCAGTTATAAATACAACCTTTAGAAGACATTCTCTGTGAGTTTAATGAAATAACCCTAAGAATATTTTCTGATTTGTTTTTAAAGAAGCAAGACTAAAAAAAAAATATATTTTTTTGAAAAATGATGGGTTAAACTGATTACTTTTTAAAATTGTGTTTCTTTTCTGATTGTCTTCTGTCTGTAGCTATCTCCCCTGCCAGCTCCAGCTACAATGAGACCATGAGTACTTTGAGATATGCTTCAAATGCCAAAAATATTATTAACAAGCCCAGAGTGAATGAGGTGAGGCCTTGAGTCCTGCTTTTCATTTTTGTCCCATTTTGTTACATGTGTTGTTTAAGGTTTTTTCAGAATAACTGCTCTGTGAATAAAATTCTTGCTTCTTTTTTTTCCATGTTAATGACAGCTAAATAAGAGCCTGGATATTACAGAAATAATTTCTTTGATTCCCTGCAGTTTAAACCATTTAGAATTTCACACCTATTTTACATTCTTCATCTCTGTCCATTGCGTTTCAATCATCTTTCTCTTTGAATTGGTATGACATGTATGTTTAATCTGTGTCTTTATCATAAATATTGGTAGAGCTACAGATCTGTTATGACTATTTGTTACCATTTAACCTGTTACTCTAAGTGCATAACCCTTGCAAACCCTTCCTTTGGCAAGTAAAATGAACACTGTCAAGGTTGCCATCAAGAATTCAAAAGTTAGTATACCAGGCCTAAGGTAGCCTATGTAGTATCCATTTGTCTTCTTTTTAGTACACAAAAATAATTAAACCTTTAAATAGTGACCACAGAACCCCAGCTTCATTCATTGTACAAAACAGGCCTGTTCGAGGAATGAACTCTGACTGTATGGCAGATCCATCTGTTCAATTGTGCAGAGGTCTTTCACAGGCTGCACAAGTTAAAAGATGGCAGACTATTGAGGGGAGAGTCAGATGCTGCATTTGAGGGCTGTATTCTGTTGCTACCCCTGCTATACTATTCTTGTTCAATGCTAGTCCAGATGCTTAAAGCAAACCTTCAATGTGTGCTTTTTTCTCATTTTCCACCCTTACCCCAGTACACATTTAATAAATGTGAAAACTTAAACTCTCCCAATCAAAGACATGATATTAAAACAGATTAATTAGTAGTTGTGGAGGTTTTAGACACTTATAGTGATAAGAACCAGCATTAAAAGTAATCCATGGGGAAACGCATAATTCTGTATGTCTTCGTAGCAAAATTCAAATAACACATAGTAATCAAGATCTACAATCACATATACTAGAAATATAAAACTCTTGAATTGCTGCTCTCTGACTGAGTGTGATTTACCTGGCCTTCTGCATGAGGCTGCCTTTACATGTGATCAAATAACTTAAGAACTGAATCACAGTGTATCCATCTAAGGCATATCTGTTGAGTTTAGGTTTCTTAATCTTTATGTCATTGACTTTACAGCTTTGGTAGTATTCTTTTGTGCTTTGACCTGAGTGTATCAAGATTTTTTCTGTAGATAAAAGCATAGAATCATAGAGATGTACTTCACTTATTTGCTTTCCTAACAATACTCTGTTAAATATGGGCAGAATTAAACCCTTCTGATCCAAGGTTTCCCAAATTTAATTTGCATCTGTATTACCAGTGCCTTCTGACATCACTAGTGGCAGAAATAGTGTGCTTAATTTTGTCAGCAGTAGTTCTCAACTGTTTGACAGGCTAAAGGCAAGTAAACACTCCTGGGTAAGCCTCTTGTCACATACAAGCCTCCCAGCTCGTGTTCCCATCACCCTCTTCAGCTCTTCAGTCTTACAAATTGATGTGAGCCAAAGTGTCACTGGCAGCCCAGAAAAAATTGATTCTTTACCCAAGAGTTTCCCTGAACTGTCTAAAAAGTTGGTTTCCAGAAAGTACCAGTGCAGAGGTGCTTACTCTGAGAGTGAGATAAATGCCTCCACACCAGCAGGCAGGAAATTCTTCGTGTATCAGCTGCAAGAGCTTTTAATACCATGCTTGGTGACATCCTGTCGTAGTCCCCCTTAGTCTGATTTTATATATCAGCATTAAATAACAACATTTTTCTGACTTTCTGTAACAATTTTGAAGGTAGATCCTTAAAAGTAGTGATGTATCCAGCTAGTCATGATGGGAACAAATGCTGTGGTAGGTCTGTGTTCAGAAGAGAGATGGAGCAAAGTTTATGGGAAAAGAGAACCTATTGAAGCTGGGAACCACCTGCCCCTAGGCAGTACATCCAAGGGGCCTGGCGAGTGAAGCAAGGAGTACTGCTGTGAGAGTGCCTGTTCTCCTCTCCTCCTGGCTGTTTGAATATCTCTGCATTGACTTCTTTAGCTAGAATTTTTTTAAGAATTTTTTTTTGAATGCTCTGTGTCTCAATGTTTCAGGATGCAAATGTGAAACTGATCAGAGAACTGAGAGAGGAAATTGACAGGCTGAAAACCATGCTGCTGAGCTTTGAACTGGTAAGTAGCAATGCGGCCCCACTGGAGCTTTTGTGTTACTTTAGGTAGCTACAGTTGCTTACTTTAATCTGATCTGTGTATCTTTCCATGTTTATTGTAACTGGAGGGAAATTAAACTGTTGTCTGGGTGATTTTGCAGTCATTGTAAGGTTAACTGCATTTCTGTAATTTCTCCGTTTTCTGTCATTATGTTGATGAACCTGAAGTATAAGCAGCATTCAAAAGGATTTCTTTGTCTTTCATAGAGTTGGATGATTTTCCTGTCCACAAATACCACGAAATAGAAGTATTTTATTTTTAAGGATATGGAAACACCAGAACAGTACAAAATATTAATCATTGATGTAATTTTCCTGTCCAACTTGTGAACTAGTGACCTCAAAAGTATCTTGGAGCTTCTACCCTGCCTGAACGCTCTGTCCCCCAAAAGAACCTGTGAACATCTGTGAGCCCTCACAATACAGATTACATCTCTGGTGTTTTTCTCCTTTTGAGTAACAATAGTGTCTTGGTTTTCCAAGCCATGGAGAGATTGTTTTGCTGGGAGAGACAGGAACTACACTCCACGATTTATTTGCACAGAAGTATCTCTCTGTTATGGCTTTTTTACCAGTTCTTTACCCAAAAAATTGCATGCAATAGCTAGAGATGTAAGCTAGGTACTAGAAGGGAGCATGTGTATTTTGTCTTTCCTTCTTCTGAGTTTGTCATATTGAACTAATATGCCTGCCAGTTGAGAATAAGGAAACTAACATGTAGATCTTGGTGGCTGTCGTTTATATAGAGAAATTCCAGCCCATCTTGGAGTGATGACAGGGATGGAAATCTGACTGAGCTAGTCCTTCAGAATGAAATGAAGGTGTGTATGATTTACTTGATGCTGTAACTATCCACTGTTTCATTAGGCCAGGAGAATAACACTGCTGTAGTTCTGAAACCGCAGTGAAAATGTTATTGGCTTAATCTTTTCCTTTTTACTCTGAAAATTCAGGAAACTGACACCCTAATCCACGTTAAGTGCACTCTACCAATTTATAATGAAAGTCTTGTGTCTTTAATGGGACTTAGTGCATTGTGTATCACTAAGTCTGCACAATCTACTCTTTGAAAGCTGTCTCAATACACCACAGTAATTAATTATACGGAGTCTGTCCCTTCTAAGATTAAACTCCTCCAATTTATTCAAATGAAATTATTGTGCACTCACTAAAACTACTAAAAAGATTTGGTCACTGGTGACCAGGAAATGTTTGCGAGACCTTAAGTGTAAGTTTTGCTCAAAACCAGGCAAAATAACTTGTTAGCATGATCATGCCTCTTTCTGACATTCTGGAAATGAGACTCTAGCAGATTAAACTGGCTTCACTTGGTAGTAGTACAGTTTTTTTCCCAATTTTTTTGTTGCCACAGAAATGTGCTGCAATTAGAAATACACCTGGTTTATTTCTAGTTGTAACTGGTGAAAGAATGTTGCATCCAGTAACTGGAAAAAATGCTGATCTTTCTGAAGAAATTTATGAATGAGAAAAATTATTCTGTTAGTAAGTGAAACAGTTTCCTCTCCTATTCTTTAAGATTGAACAATTGACCAAAGACTGGACAAGTAAGTGGACAGACAGGAAAGCCATCATGGAAGAATACAGTGTGGACATCAACAAAGAAAAAGCTGGAGTAACAATAGATTCTAGTCTACCTCATCTAATGGCCATGGATGATGATATCCTCAGCACAGGAGTGGTGCTGTATCATCTCAGGGTGAGATATTGTCACTCATCTTATTTTACTCTTTAATTTGAAAACATTTGTTTTCTTTGGAAATGGAGAGTGGTTAGGATGGCATTACAACAACAGCTATCAAAAAGTGAAGGTCTCAGATCACAAGACATATAATGGGGGAAAAAAGCGGAAAATACATGGAAATGGAGAAGGAAAAGAATTCATATATGAGCTGACCCTATATTCATATACGAATATACGTTGATCTCTTATGAATGCATGTGCAAAAAATTTGATAATGTATCACAAGCAAAGCAAAATACTCAAATTAGGCATTAGTAGTTTGTCCACAAAGCGTGTATGTGTAAACATAAAGGATGGTGCTTGAAGTATACCAGACACACTGGTCCACATTTTCTGAAATATTTGTATACTTAAGACTGGAGTAGTCTCTATGTGTATAGATAAAAGTAAGCTTTAAAAAACACAAGCTCACTTTGCCAGTGACTTTGACATATTGCTTTTAGCCCTACCAGGTCTGCCAAGTAGATTCCAGGTGTGTTGCATGAAGGGTAATTACTTGTGATCCTACTTGAGTAGCTATTTTTGAAGATCAGGTAGAAATTGTGGCCTTATAGATACTATTTTGCTTTGTAGCTGCTCATTTAAGGCAAGGTTTTCACCAAGAAACTTTCATAACATTGTGTCTACATTACTGCACATTGTGGCATATGATGTGCATGGTTAGGTCAAACAGTTTTAGGGGATTTTTTTTTATTTTAGTAAGTCAGTACTAAACTGGAGTTTAACTTTTTTATGTTGTTTAAATGAATGGAAATTACTGAAATATTTGTGCCATTTAATGTGAAAGGAATGATGGTTGGGCACCTCTACAGAGGTGCACTCATTGCCAAAACATGTGTTAAACATGTTTGAAAATCATGTATCTGTCTACTAATAAAAAATCTTTATCCAAACTAGATTTTGTGGTGATTAATATAGTTTAGGACAGAGGATTTTTTTTATTCCTCTTAAAAATGACAACAAACATTTCAAACAGAAATCATACTATTCTTTTACCATGTTGGAAGAGAAACTTGACTAATTTTTCTCATTCCTACACAAAGAAATTGTACCAGGTAATAATTAGGGACCAAGTAATGATATCCAGTGCTGATCAACATGCTACTTCAACTACTCAACCCTACATTAACATTAAATGTTTATTAGAAACAATTGCTACTACTTAAATGTTTTAATGTTATGTGCCTTTTTGGAAACAGCAAATGTTTTCCCATACTAATTTTGACAACAACTAAAGTAATTAAAATATATTCATTGTAACAGAGGAACCTGGTTTGAAGGGTCACCTTCTGAAGTCATTCGTGTCTCTGTCACACTAACATCTTTGTCCCTTCTTTCTTTGCTCCTAGATGCTGCCTTTTCTTTTCTTTGTGCTTTACATCTTTTAGTCTCTGGTGTTTGTTACCTTCATCTGAACAGCAAGAAGGTAAAACGTTGGCAGTTCCTTACATAACAGGGCTTAAACATGTAATAACACTTTACATTGTACTTCTAGAGGGAGTTCATGGCAGCAGTTTTCAGATCATGTAGAATTAATATTGTGTTACTCCGTTAGTCTCTTGATATTCCATAATATTAATTGCACTAATCAATGCTGTGCCTACGCTTAATTTTCTGGCTTTCATTAATAGAAGATGTATGTTTTCCTATAAATTAATTGACCTTTTTTGCAAAACTTAAAAATATGGGATTTCTTTACATTGTTTTAGTAAAAGATGTACTTCATAAACTTTTTTCAAAGTTGTAGTACTCCCAAAAGTGAAGGGGGAAAGCAATCTCAGACTTTATGATTCTGCAATATATACCTTGGGAATTCTACCCTTAGTCATGAGATACAGCCAAAAGAGGGTAACAATATAAAAGCACTTCAACATATGTAAAGATATATGATGACATGTTAAGGTCATGTTGTGGAGTCATTTCATCTGAAACATCTTTCACTTTTTCAGGTAGAATACTCAATATTCAATCACAAAAGAGTATAATTATTGAAATTATTAGCTCAGTAATAGCATTTAAAAAAATGAAATCAACATGGGCCTGGTTTATGGCTATTTTTGTTTTGTTTTCTCAAGTTGGGTTAGTTTGCTTGTATCATCTCTGTACCCTTGCTCTCACCTGCAATTTAGGGTTGGTTTTAAACTCACCCAGAATCACTCCAACCAACTGAGATACTATTATGAATTTCATGAGCCAATACTGCTGTAATACACTTTTTAAAATTAAATTGTATTACCAGAGAGTTATTTCAGCAAGTTCGAAAAAGTTTCTTTTGGAATTGCAATAACTATTTCCCTGCTTAGTGAAGAAGATAATTGATAAAGACATCTTTTAGGAGTTGGTTTACTTCTCTTTGTGTAAAATACACATTACAACTCACTTGATTGAGGTAAGTCAAAGGCCATATGGATCATAAGTTTTCTGGAAGTTGTGGCCAACCCAGGTGGACATTTTGCAGTTGAGTCCACTGAACATTAAACTGACATGTATCTTGGTAACTACTCCAAAGCAGGGGCACTGGGCACAATCCAGCTTTCAGCCTTTCCAGCAAGGGAAGTCTCAGCAGGGCTTGTGCCAGAGGAGTCTGTTAGTTGGTTCAGATAGCTGAGCACTGTGAGGAGCTGAATGATAACCATTCCCTTTCCCTCCAATGCAGAAATCCACTGTGATTTATCCATAATTACCCATAACTGCGTCATCTTAAACAGCTTCTGTTTTCCCATCATTCAGGCTTCTAATTGCTGCTTCTTGCTTCATCTTTAAATCCAGGTTACAATATGCTCGGAGAAGAGAGCATATTCAATTTATTCTAATATGAATGCAAAAATCACATAGTTTATTGTCCATACTTAATTTTAATATGACCCAAAGAGTTGCCACTAAAGTAATTTTAGAGTGCGTTTACTAATCACTTTACCATAACCAAGTATAGTCTCTCTTCAGAATTCGGAAATTATTTTGCTTTGATTTCCTAAGAAAAAGTGTAGAACTGGTAACAGAAGGTAATAGACAGATGGTAAATCTATTGGATTCTTTTGGTAGGTTTTTTTTTTCCTCATGGTATTGTTTAAATTACTGGTATTTGCAGTGTACCATAGAAATACTGTATTCTGTAGACTTTTGTTCCTTTCATTGAAGTTATTGAATCTTCAAGTTTGAGAACTTGCCCATGTACCATAAGCACTAAGACTTTTCATAGATGTAATTTAATTTTCAGAAATAAGTTCTTCCTTAGTAGTTAGATTGAAAAATTCATAAACTATGACAAAGTACCCCTACAAATTAGGAATTCTATGACTTTTGTATCTGAAAAGCCTAGTTAAGTGAACAATCATTTTGCAACTTCTTTCTTTCTGCATGGATATTTATTAAAAGCATACTCGCTTTTCTACAAACAATAAGTCTCACTATAAAAGTTCAATGCATCAGGATGCATGTTCATATTTAAAACATTTGTCTCAAGTACAGTCCAAAAGTCATCTATTAGGGGTTACTTCATCTACTGGAGTCATAGAAGCCGACATAGCTTCGTGATGAGAAGTAATTACAACGCTAGGGGGAACAGCAGACTGAAGTATTACCAATTACATAGTGTTTGCTTCAAACAATGCAGTCATTGAGAGGCAAATTTTTTTTCAGGTGTTTGCTAAGATATTGTTCCAAAGCTTTTTTAATTAGTATATGTAATCCACTTTCCTCAACCAACTTTTAAATTAGTTCTTTTCTTGTTTTAGGAAGGAACAACCAAAATTGGAAGAAGTGATTCAGACCAAGATCAAGACATTGGTAAGAGAATGATATTACAAATTATGATACAGTCAGGTCAAACCAAGAGGTTTACATTTGTCATGTGTAATAGCTAGGTAATGTTTGTTTGTCAGCTTTCTTTGTAGAAGAAGGTAAGTAGAAGAGACTAATTATTTAAGTTGGCTAAAATATGTTGATTATTTTTTGTTTAAGAGTCTGAAAAGTCAGTGGTCTTCACATGATTGAGATCTCTTCAGAATTTTCTTCCCACTTGTGAAATACTACACTAGAGTTTAAACATATCTTCATTTAACATCCAAATCCTCGTATATTCTATCCTAAACTAGTGGCACAAGTGATCATGAGACATTGAAAATGCTTTTCAACTCTACTTGGACAGAGTATTTTAGTATAAAATCCAAATTATTCAGAATATCTTTTATTTAATTGAATTTCTACTTTTAATTTTAGCAGTCAATCTCAAGAGCTAGAAAATATGATAGAGAACTAAAACTTTATACTGAAATTGGAAACCTTGTAAAATCTCAGCTTTGGTTAGGTTCTGCTAAGCTTGGTTAAGTTTGTTTATTTTCTACCAGTAGATCAGTAAAATATAAACAATAAATTCCATAATGGCGTTAAGAAAATTCAGCACAATAGAAAAATTTGCACATCAGCTCACAAATTAGAAAGTGATGTATAGTTTTCCAGAACCGGAAATAAAGAAACAATCTCACTATTTTCAATAATGAGTTTCGATAATAAGTTTTTTCTGTGACCAAGTACTTGACTAGCAGTCAAAGATGGCAATTTAATCTCCTTGTTCTGCACATGATGTAGTTCTCTGTGAAGTGTGCATAGTGTCAAACAGTGTGTGGTACTCTATCCTGAGGAAAATAACCTCTTCAACAGGTGAGATAAATCTATACACTGTAGTTTTGCAGGGACAGTGGATTGAAAGGAATCATTGTATGATAGACAACAACTGTGGGATTGTGACCCTGCGACCAGTTCCAGGTGCACACTGCTCTGTGAATGGATGTGAAGTCACTGGATCATGTCGTCTGTCACAAGGTAAGATTTGGTTTTTTTCTGTGAATGCTATGTTATAATTAACTTACCACTGGATTTCACAGACAAGGATTTATGGAATTTGAGCAGATCTAAAAAAGTTATCTCTCAGTCAGCTACTGCTGCCCAGGTTTGATCCATGGCTAGAGCTTCCAGATTGGAACAAATAAATTAACGGCCCCACAGAAATAAAATTAAGACATTGGTGACAATATTCTGACTCCTTTTGGCCTTCTGAAAAAGGAACACCTGTATTCAGAGGTACTATAGTGTTAAGTAGTGGAGACTGGCTCTAAGCCAGCTGACCACTGAAGGGGTTTTTTGGCAATTATATAACATGGTTGAAATGACCTTCAGCTTTTTCACAGTGTATTTAGGTAGAAGCTACAAGCCACTAAGTCACAGGTGATGATGAATGAATTCAGGTTAAATGGATCAGGCTGCCATATTTTTAGGTTGTTTAAAATAACAGTTCAGCTTCTGTGAACTTGCAGTTATCTAGATTCTTAAGAAGATAGTGTAAAAACAAGTCTTCAGCAGTGGGTTGGTTAAGTTTTTGGTATGAAGTCATGCTGTCCTTTAATGTGAACAGGGAATTTACGGTTATGTTTGGTTTGCAGAGATCTACAAGATTAGTTTGCTTGTATGCTGTTATTACAGAATGATAGTTCTGCCATTCCACAGTTCTCTATTCTGTGATGGTCGGAAAGCTGTTGGTCAGAATTCCTTTTTTTTACAAACTATTCTGTAGTAGTTTGATGAATTGTCTCTGTAAATGTCTAATTTATTTTTTTTTCACAGGGGCCCTTGTTGTCCTTGGCAAGTCTCATAAGTTTAGATTCAATCACCCAGCAGAAGCTGCTATCTTAAGACAAAGAAGATCGGTAAGTTCTAAAACTGTATTTTTCTCACCTAATTTTTCATCTATTTTCTTGGGTTTTTTCTTCTTAAAAGCCAGCCTGATAAAGATAATATTTCTTCTTGTCGTCATATTCACTTGCTTCATTTCCTCCATCTAATGGTCTGTAATGACACGAAACCTTTTGTGGGACACTAGCACTTCTTTCAGATGTGCTTAGCAAAAGATGATGCAGATCCCTTGAGTAATTTAGTGTTTCCTATTTCTAGTCATGACTACAGTAGGATTGAAACAAAAAGGCAGAATGCCGCAGTGAAAAGACTAGTTAAGAATCTTTCCACATCTGATAATTCTCTGAATTTTCTTTCTCTGTCATTTCACTGTCTTGAACAAGGTATACTAGAAGAAATGAAGATTTATGGGATTACATACTTAAGTATTACTGACTTTGGAAGCACTTAACTTTTACATACATCAGAAATAGATAAAATATTTCTTGGTATGTTAAGCTCAGGAACTAACTACTATAAGATATTATTTGGTTAGCTAGTTCAATAATATTTAAAAGATGAGATAATTCTTAAAATTACTAGCAGATGTAACTATGAAACCAAATTTAAGGAATATAAATTTTCTGGTTTAGGGGTTAACCATATTAGCAACTGATATTGGCAAGAATCCACCTTTTAGAATGGATTTTCATGTAGTAACATTTTATACCTTTCAATAAACTGTCCTTTTGTGCTCACTTCTGTAGTTGAGATAAGGGGCTTAACTTTTTTTTGTTTTCCTTCTTAATTTCTTGATTAATGAAACATGCAGTACATTAAAATAGAGCTGCAAAAAGAGATGTACTCAGTAACAAATACTTAGCAATTTTGCTCATTATCAAAGACTAAGCAGAAGTGTGAGATTATAAACTCACATGGGAGCTATTATGCAGCATTGCACATTGTAGTTAACAACAGTGGTATTAATGATAACTTGAAAGTTCCTGGGTTGCTGTGATTTATTTTTCTTCCTGTCTCATGTGTTTTCTAGATTAATGAAACCCCACCCACTCGGAGTTGTGGAGCTTTAGACTGGCTCAACTTAGATGGAAATTGCACCAATTCTCCACATTATGTCCTTTCTTCTCTTTACAAGTAAGTTTAAAACTGAAAAAAACAGTCAAACAAACAATTTCCCTTGCAGGATTATGTCTGAAACCAGTGACTTGGTTAGGCAAAAAGAAAGCTATATATAGAATAAGTCCCATCACGTTGTTAAGTTATCAAATAAAAATGTCCAAGGAAGTCCACTGGCCAACTGATTAAAATAGAGCATTAAGATCCCCAAGCAACAAACCTAAAAAATCATTTAGGGATGCATAATTAAGAAAATACCTCAGATGAGACTGTCAGACAACCTTAATTCAGTTCACTTGCACATCTCCATTACAGCTGTTTTGATTTACAGCTAATCTATAATTTTCACAATATTCTTACTTCAGTGCACAGAATGGACTTTTCAGAATATGATTTAACCAAGTTAATTATTACCAATTCACTTTCCCTGCTAATTTGTTGTGGACATCAGGTTCATTTGTTCATAAATTCCCTTAAGTTCAAGTCCTCATTGAGCCCTTTATCCCAGAAAGCCAATGTCATTCTCTCTTTTTTTTTTTAAACTGAAGAGTAAATAAGGCATGTATTTCTTTGAAAATGTTGAAGGGCTGCTCATACTCAGTGTTTAGTGTATGCTTTTATGACAGAGCCTTTCTAAAATGGAAAGGATTGGTATGATGAAGACTGATTAATATGTATCATAAAAATTAATTGAGATATATTCTGGTTTAGTTCAAAACAGAATATCACAGAATTAAATGTAATTAGATTCTTTCTCTTTTTTAATTCCTCTCAGCCTGGCACATTCAATTGACCTGTTAAAGGCAAGAAACAGCCATCTTTTCATTCATATCTATTGATAGTTCTGCTTCTTGCTAGTGTGGTTTTGGTGTGGTAACATACTGGGAGTCTTTTTTTTTTTTCTAGAGGAAGTATCTCATTTTTATAAGCATAAAATGTTATCTCTATTTAGAACATCTCTTCATAGTTCTAGTCAAATGGCTTCTTTCCACCTTTGATGGTGTGTTTTTATGTGTTCTCTTTAATGTATCTAATCTCTGCATTTGCTTTTCATTTGCCGCAGTGATACTTATCTATAAAAAATGTTATTTCATTTTGCTTCTTTACTGATGAACATTTTACGCATCATTGCTATATTCTCTTTGGAAAAATTACAAGGAATTTTAAAAACAAGAATTTGTCTAATAACCTTCAAAAGTAGATACTAAGGTGCTCTTTACATGGGTGTAAACATCAGATGTGGAGCTTTTTCACAGAAGTTTTTTGATGATCTTAGAAAAACCTGCAGAAATCCAGAAGCATTGTGAACAGTTTATCACAAATTTGCACTTGTTTCCCCCCTTTTTAACCTGACAAAACTGCAGAACATTTCTGATTGATTTTTTTCCAGACCATGTTGAGATAGCAGATTTGTTTGTGTTGATCAATTTTTTTAATCACTTGGACAGGATATTACAAGCATATTACACTGTTTAACATTACCCTCATGCTTAACTAGAGTGTTTCAAATGGTTACTTCAGTGAAAATGAAAAACATTATGGCATTGCATTTGCTTGATTTTTATGAATGTCCATTTCTTACAGGAATAAGCTGTCAACTATGTCTAATAATAGTAGTTTCTCACCTTACATAATACAGTGGTCTTTTTTTAACTCTTGAATAGTTATTTGGCATAGGTAAACTGAATTGATCTACTGAGTCTTCCTTTACAGTACCAAGTGAGTCTGTGTTTCTGTACAGACAAGTAGTTTTGCTCAGGGAGGGCATTGTGATTGAGACATTTAGCGTAAGATCTATATTATAAGAATAAAACAATATATGTGGTCTCTCAAATGTCCCACTCCCATGAAGAAAAGTCAATGTCAAGTACTAAAAAGTGTTGTCATGGTTTAACCCCAGACAGCAGCCAAGCCCCACATAGCTATTTGTCACCCCCCACCAGTGGGATCAGGGAGAGAATTGGAAGGGTAAGAGCCAGAAAACTCATGGGTTGAGATAAAGACAGTTTAATAGGGAAAGCAAAAGCCACACATGCAAGCAAAGCAAAACAAGGAATTAATCCACTGCTTCCCATGGGCAGGCAGGTGTTCAGCCATCTCCAGGAGAGCAGGGCCCCATCACATGTGATGGTTACTTGTGAGGTGGGTTCACCTTGGGTGAATGCCAGGTGCCCACTCAGCCGCTCTATCCCTCCCCTTCACAGCTGGACAGGGGAGAGAGTAAGGTGGAAAAAGAAAACAACACAAATAGTAGGTTGCAATAAGGCGGTTTATATTGATGCAAAAAAAAAAGAAAGCAAAAGCAGCTTGCGCACGCACAAAGCAGGAGCCAGCAGTTAATCTCTACTTCCCATAAGCAGCGATGATCGGCCACTTCTCTGAGAAGCAGGGCTCCAGCACATGTAACGGTTGTCAGCGGGCAGCCATCAGAGACAATGAGTGCCTCTGGTCCTGCTCCTTGCCTCAGCTTTTATATCTGGGTTGACATCATATGCTATGGCATATCCCCTTGGTCAGTGTGGGTCAGCTGGCCTACTTGTGTCCCCTCCCAGGATCTCACCCTCCATTGAAGAAGGAATGTTACAGTGCTGTGCTCAGCAGTAGCCAAAACATGGGTGTGTTATCAACACTCCTCTGGCTACCAATGCAGACCACAGCACTGTGAGGGCTACTATGGGGAAATAAATTCCAGCTCAGCCAGACCCACCACACTTGGGAAGACAAACACTGTCACTCTGAACATCCTCTCCTTCTTCCCTCAACTTTATATACTGAGCATTATGTCATATGGTATAGAATATCCCTTTGGTCAGTTTAGGTCACCTGCCCCAGTTGTGTCTCTTCCCAACCTCCCTTGCATCCCCAACTTCCTTGCCCAAGTGGCAGTACAAAAAGCAGAAAAGGCCTTGGCTCTGTGAAAGTTCTGCTCAACAATAACAACAACACCTCTATATTATCAACCCTGCATTCAGCACAAATCCAAAACGCAGCCCCCTACTAGCCACTATGAAGAGACTTTATGTCAACCAAAACCAGTCACAGGTTTGTCTGAGGTATTTTGCAAACTGTAATACAGGACTAAGGGGACTACGAGAGTGCTTATTTGCCCAGCAGTAAAAAGTTCACCCTAATGCAGGGTCTTGTCTCTGTCAGAAAGAGATGCTTAAAGGAAAATGTGAGAACAGGGAAAGCTCTGTGTGTGAGTGTGTGAGTGTCTTTCTCTTTGTCTCCCCTCTCACTTAATAGTTCTTGGTGTTCTCCCAGCTGCTAGCAACCTGCATCTTGGCGTCTTCCTCTACTGAAAATAACAATAACATCTTTGTGTATAGCAGGCTTCAGTTAAATTTTTTCGACTTTTTTGGAAAATATTTATGATTTCCTGGTTTTATTTTTAAAGTCAAAAATGTAGAAACTGTAAAGAAAACAAATGTTCTCCTGAACTAAGGTAAGAATATTAATGTGTCTAAATCATGCTGAAATTTTCGAACCCATTAGTTTTACATTCTCCTTCGCTACACTGATTTCCTCCGGAAGAGCTGGAAACTAGACTTCAAACTTCAATTCAAAATATTTTATCATATTGCAACACACTAAACTTCAAGCTTTAATTCAAGTTATTTCATCATATTGAAACAAGAATCTGTATGTGCAGCTGTGTTATAGGCAAGTCTCTATAACCATGTTCTTTCATAATTCTAGATTTTGTACAAATGGTTTGTATCTTTGTTGCATGTGTAACCTGCATTTAAAAGTGTGACTACAGTGGGGTTTACTCTCAACCTGCTACTAATTTGCAGCATATTAGACCCCTAAATATATTAAATTTTATATCAATAAAATAACTGTGAATACTCATTACTGTATTGAAAATGCCTTGGACAAATTGGATTCTCTTCTGCTGAGAATAAAATGGCTTAAGGGAAGAGTCAAAAAAAATAATTCCGAGCATCGAATATGGTTTGTTCATGCACAGAAGCACAGCAGCTGCACATAGAAATAATTCAGAAATTGTTTGCTTTCCATGGGTTAAAGTACTTTTTCACCAAGAACTGATAGTACTTTGCTTCCTTCTGGATTTTTACTTCAGAATATATCAACATATATGTTACAGTAATGGTTACTTAATGATATGAGTCTTATCTCCCATGCTGTCAGTATGACAATATTTTTCTCATCTGCTTTTCATGAATTGAATTACCAGTTCAACCTTTAATTGTACATTAGAATATTTTGAGAAATGAGAGAGAAAAAAAATTCTACCATTGCACACAAATATTAAAACTTTAGACATGAAAATTTCCTTGAAAAGGGATATGATTCATTTTACTCTTGGTTGCTTCCTCATACACCCTACTCAGAAGAGCCCCAACACTTGAAATTTCTGGTGTCTGCTGTCAGCTAGCAAACACACAGAAGGCTTGTGAATGGCATCAGTCATCAGATTATAATGTCACCACAAATAAGTCAATAATAAAGTCTTGCTCCTGTCATTGCCTTAACACTATACAGCATATAAATATAAACTCTGATTTTATTGTCTTACTGGTTTGAAAAAAAAAAAAAACCAAAAACAAAAAAACCCAACAGTGGAGTTGCTCCATTAGAGTCAAGTGGTATGGCAGCACACTGACTTAATTTTATCTACTTGGAACATGTTTAAACTCCCTTTTCTTGAAAATACCAACACTGTTAAACTGGGGAGAAAAAAAATCTGATACAGAATAACGCAACACAGTTATTATTATAATGTGGTATAGTTAACATGTTCAATTGATATTTTTAAAATACTCTGAGTTCTCACTGCTCTACAAAAAAAGAAATAAAAAAAATTTAAGAAATCTTTTGCATCTCTTAAAAGATCCCTCAAATATTCCATTTCACAGAGAAGTGCACTGTGTCAATTATAGAAACTCTACAACTTGCAGCAGAATCACGTATAGTGGGTTAGCAGGGGAACTAATTCTGTATATAACTGAAATTGTGATGGGAAAACCTGTGTTAGCTGAACTGGAATTGATTAAGAAAGGAGTAACCTTTACTGGAGTGTGTGGTTGTGTCTTGTACCTGTGACTCTTTGCCAGAAAGAGGTCCAATTTTGGAGATGTATTTTAAGGGATGCGTTAAATAAGTCATTGCCTTACTGTTATTTTGAGGCCTTAGGCAAAGAAAAAGAGGTTTTGTATGGAAAGGCTAAAAAAACCCACATAAAAGAAGCACAGGTGTCCTTTTTCTGTAAGCAAACCAGTTAATCAGAAATCCAAATAATACTTCACATGATGGTAATTTCTGTGGAGGGAATTAATCTACATGTACATTTCCAAAGATCCCTTATTTCTAAAGGTCTCTGACTCTGCTGGCCTTTCTGACTGATTTCTGATTCCCACCTCCTGCCCACCAATACCCAACTTTTGCTTTGAATTCTGTAAGTGGCATTCCTTCAGAATACAAGATATTCATATCTTCTTCATTCCTCTTCCCTTTGCTTTAGGGAGAAGGAGGGAGAGATTTGGGCCTCTGTGCTAGGCAGAAGCAGATGTATGATCCTGTGCAGCTGCGTGGTGCCTGCTGCTGTGTGTTGCTCTGAGGCCCTGTGGGAAGTGCCCCGGATTGGACACGTGTGGAGCTGGAGGATAGAGCAGGAGGGGGTGTGGGGAGTTGTGTGGATGTATGTTAGTAGGTAGGCTTTTAACTCTGACTTGTGATTGCTCTCAGTGTGGGATTCGCAAGGGTGCAAAATGCCTTGCCAGCATCTTTTTTTCTGCTTTGTTTTTGACTCTCCTTCTCTTGGAAAAAAGCATTTGTAAAAGAAAAATGGGATTTGAACACCAGGCAGCCAGAAAGATGGGGATGCTAACTTGACTGATGTTTTCTTTTGAAAAACTGGCACATTTCAGCTTTTACCAACAGTGATTATTTTCACTGGAGTTTCTCTCTTTGAGCCTTAAGATTTTGTTGCAGCAGGTATTCAGCCTCACCACAGAGCTATTGCTGCCATAGTTACTGGAAACTGCATTATGCTGTAGCAGCCGCCAGCCTCTGCATCAGCAGAAGTGTTTGGGGAAGAGGGGAGGAGAATTGCACAATAGCATCCCAGAGAGCTGACAACAAAACCGGCTGGAAAAAAAATGTGGATTTACAGATGGTTCATTTAGCATGCAACATGCAAACTTTGTGGAGAGGAAAATGAGATGGAAAAACACGCCAGCAGAATCGGTATAATATGAAAATTTTCTCAGTTATTTATGATTAGTTTTTAGTTTAAGGTTGGTGTCTTTTTGTTGTAATTTTACTTGCTGTTTTCAAAGGTTTATTTGGAGAAGGGGTAACTGTTGACACTTCTTGCTGCATTTGGTACATCTAGAAATCTGCATGCTTTTATGAAATTCTCTGCAGGGCTGCTTTTCTTTATATGCTGCATGCCAGAGTATGCTGGTCCTGTGAAACCAAGATTTTATGTATGTCTTGATACCTACAGAAATGAAACTGTTTCTCTTATGTTTGTCCTGAGGTTATATTAATTCCTACTAGAACTATATGGAGTGTAGATTGCTTATGAGGAAAAGCAGGAATATGAGCAATAGCAGTCTGTGCTTGATTCCTGTATCTCATAGTATTCCAGTAGTTCAAGCCTAAATTTAACAGTATAACTGATTTAACATTAAAGAAACAAGTAATCTCATCTACCTATTACAAAAATGGGCTAAATTCTTATGTTAACTGTATTGATATTCATTTTTAGTTTAATCATTCAAACATATATTACAAAAACTGATTGTTCTTTGGATTGTATATTAGGTGATTTAGTTACGAAGTGTGTGTGAATCTGTTATTTTCTTTCTGAGCCATTGTCATCTCATTTCTTAGTTTAGTCTGTCATGTTATTTCCAAACCCAGCAAGACTGTGTTGACATGACATAGCACGTTCAAAGGTAGAAAAGGAGCATTCTGACTTTATGCTCTTGGTTTCAGCAGTTTCTGTGAGAGATGGATCTGTATCCCAAACCAGACAGTCATTTTGCTCTCACAGTCAGTAGTCTCACAGCCAGAGGGAAAACATTTTCTCGCAAAAATGTATTATGTAAGTGGCTCTGCGTGAATTTTTGTTCTCTTTTTTTTCCACTCGAGAAAACTGTTGTTAAGAAGCAGCTTCAAAAAAAGAGTATTTAATGTGCAATCTGTGTATTCACATCTGTCTTTACTGCCCTGCCTGGAGTTTTTTTTGTACTATTGAAAATTAGGAGATGAAGGAAAGAGACACCAAAAGAACACCAAAACCTGCAATTCGTATATATACATTCAGCAACAGTATTTTATTACAGAAACTAACCTTACAGAGAGAGAATTGTACCAACTAGCTGCATCACCTGAACAAAAGCAGAAATAATACTGCAGTGGTTGCTGTGCTGTGTTTGTTTTTCCAAGGTTTAAAGTGAAGTATGGATATGCCTCTGTACTCTGCCTTTCTGGGGTGTAGTCATACTATGGAACTATGATTAGTAACATCAGTTTGGCCTGCATCATGTTCTGCTCTGTGTTCTAACATATATGCCTGTTGGAAAGGATCTCACAGTTTCATATTAGTTCAGCAAAAAGCCATTACCACACACATGAGGGAATATGCTAGTGCTGCCGAGAACAGCAAAGAGCACGCTTCCACGTGCATTGTCTGCATTGCTTATCTCTGATACTTTATAATGTGGGGGTGGAGTGTGGTTTCAGCAATGTTGAAAAGTATGGGAAAAGCTTGTGACCCTCTCCCAGCTGTAAACAGATGTTACCTAACCACCTCTGCAAGCATTGTTAGGTCTTTGGATTTAAATGCAACACTGAGTTGATTCATATACTTAAATGGTTTGGGTTTCAGTTTGTAAATGGTTTGAACTCTGATAAGTCAATTTTATGGAAAGATTGGCTGAGAGCTAAAAGTGGTTAGGAAGAATGAGAGACATTTTATAAGAGGAATTTTACTTTCTCTAGTTTTAGTAAACAGTTGCAGAACAAGAATTCTTTCTCTACTGTTTTACTAGCATTCTTCGCTTTTCACCCTGCTGGCAATGATTTACTCATTTCCCTAATCTCATACAGAATGGTCCTAATAATGATAAATCAATAGAAATCAGCTCTTCTGATACTTGATTTCCTGATGTTTGATAATGCTAATGGTTCCTCATCACTTCTCTTGTATGAATGTACTTTGCATCTCACTGTGTCTCACACGAAGTGACTTGCCAAAGGTCATGTGAGACCAGTAACAGATTCATATTTTTCGGCTTTTATACCATCCTAGGAATCAGAGCCTGTTAGTCAGTTATGTCTGTTAGTAGAACAGATTAAAGACTATCCCATTATCAGAGTATGCACAGAGACTCTGCTAGGTTTAGTGCACAGGCATCCAGAGGCAGTCCTCGCCTTGAAGACCTTGCAGCCCAAGTAGGTGAAAGCACAAAGGTGATGTAACTGCTTCAAAATCAAAGATCTTTTGTCTCAGATCAGTACTTTAACATTCAGAGTATATGGCTGCTCCATTACACTTCCCTTGGAACATATGGAAAATTACCTCAAGGCTGCATTGAGGGAAAGCCTCCCTCAGAGTTACCATTGAAATCATGGGAACTTTTCCTAAATGAGAACTTTCAAATTTAATACTGTGTTTGCAGAGTGGTTCCGCTTCAGCTAACCAGTCTAGCTTTAACCTCTGAGTTTGCCCCCAGTGGTTGGTGGCATTACAAATACCTGAACAGCTGGAGATTTGTAATCGCCATAGGAGCATTTCAGTGCTGCAGTGAAGTGTCAGTTCAAACCTACTTGAGCTGAATGAGAAATGAGGCATCCCATTTCTATTTCCTGGACATCAATTAAAGTTTATCTAAGAGGAAAAAAATTACAAATCACAGGGTGCTGGCATCTTTGTAGTCAAGCCAAGGACAAACAGACCTTGGAGCTCCCTTTTCTTATAATTTGTTCATATGAGTCACAAATAGGCACAAACCATTTAGCAGATCGCAGTAGCAAAGTTTGTACTCTGTTTTCACTGTGCCAGACAATTGAACAGAAGATGTTCTCCTTCAGTTACTCTAACCAGCATTACATTTACATAAACATTACAGCAAAACTGAGTTCTGTTTTCTCGTGAGTGAAAGTCACAGTAATACTGTAAATTATTGAGAATCTTAAAGGTTTTTTTGTACTGAGGCTTTCCCCCTGCTTCTTAAGAAAGTGAAATGTATGCTCAATGTAAAGGTACTCCAGGAGATTTGTAGACTTTGGCTGCTTAATTGTTTCTGTATCTGTTTTGTCTACTAAATTAGCAGACAGAATCAAGTTTTTGCTGTAGAAATGATTGCTTTGAACACATGCTCACAGCTCTAAATAGATATTTTAAATTATTCCTATGTAGCAAAGGTCAAATACTCTTTTCACACAGGTGACCTTGTATTGGTAATGATTTTGCAAACTACATGATGTTTCCAAAGGTTCCCTTTGAAATTTTATTTTGGGGTTTTTTTGACCTTCAGAGACTCTTTAGTTTTGGTACCTTTACTCCCTTTAGAAGTATAATAAATACATTGTTTACTTTATTAGTAAAATATACTCAGAACATTTTTTCAAGAGTCAAAGGTTTAATTTTCTGAGGTTATGTATAATAATGCAGTGTTTAGAAAAAAAACAACAGGCAAAGATCATATATCACCTTTATATATAATCAAACTGTAATGTTAGGAATTTCTAGATGATAGCATGTGGAGAGGTAAAATATATATTTTCAGAGAGTTATTTTAAATATTAAAATATGCTAATATTTTAGCATGGATTCTAATATTCTTAGCATGGATTATGCTAAGAATAGATACTACTTTGATTGTTACTCTGTGTGTGTGTATAAAATTTTGGCACACAGTAAGGAGACAAACATCTTGGAGGAGATTGTAAAGCAATTTTTCACAGGTTAGTCACTTTTCTGATCACAATTCTGCTCCAAATATAGAAGCAATAACCCAATATAGTCGTTGCATCCAACAGATAATTTGGTGATCAAGGTCTTCCCTTGGTGCTGCCAGACATGGTTGGTGTAATCTCAGCAACACCTGTAAATATTTCTAGGTTGGAGCTTTCTTGGTCTGAAAACAGGGCAGAATGTTTCTCATTTCTGTAAAGTGCTTTGAAGTACTTGGACGACAAATATTTTATATAGTGGTTATTAAATTTTGTAACTTATAAACACCCCTCCCCAATTTCATTTTTGTAAGACTTATAGCAAAATGAAAAGTGACAATATTTTTAAAATTCTTTTTGCTTTTATCTTTCTGGCAGTGGAATTACCTGCTTCACCACTAGAGCTTTCATGTTTGCTAGTATTTATGACACTTACATGATTGCAGCCTGCTGTGACATGCACATACACAGCTACTTTACCATAATGAGTTTTTGTCATAATACACCCTTATTAGACAAAACAATATCTTCAATGTTGTCTGTCTTTCTTTAGTAAGATGACTTGTTTTACTACAAATAATATTTGTTTCTGGTTTTAATTCACCGTCAACATTTATAACAGCAGAGAAATAAATGCTGTGCGTGAAGAGTACAAGCAGAAACTGAGAGACCAGGAAGCTTTCCACAGAACACAGATTCAACGACAGCAGCTGTATGTTGAGGATTTAAAACAACAGATTCTGAGAGGACAGATCAAAGCAGAGCGGGAACTAGAAAATGACCAAGCACTAATCAACCAGCAAATCCAAGAAAGTGGGTACCTGCCTCTTCCCCTCCCTCAGTGTCCTTCCATTACTGCATACTTTTATCCTCTCAATGTTTTTGTCCTAGTGCTGCTTTATTTTATGGTGGAACTTTTATAACAGCTTATTACTAGTTTTCTCTTACAATTGCCTTTCCCTTGAGAACAGTTACTAAGCTCTCATTACCAGGGCTAAAGGGCTTCCTTCACAGTGCTCCAGCAGCACTGTTTAATTAGCTCTGCAGGTCACTGCTGGGAGAGAAAGCACCAACTACTCCCCCTGTGGCATTGAGCCTCTTCTCTTCTGGGCTGATCCCCATCCTGCCTCCCTGCAGTTTTGCTCTGCTCACATCTGTAGTGCAACTCTGCCATGTTTATTCCAAAGCTGGATCAAAAAAAGAGACTCATGCTTTGGTTCAGATAGGAGTTGTTTCTAGGAAGTTCTACGGTGTGTGCAAAAGTCCTAAAGGCTACAACAGTGATCAGATTTTAAATGGCAAATAGCTATGTCAGAAGGTGAAGCCACAGCATGTTTTAGAGGTATTTTTTAGTGTCAGTGGCTTCTGGCCCCCAGAGGTGCTACTTTGTATGCAGGCAGCCATATTCAGCAAGATGCTTTGGGAGAGGTTGGGCTTCTCCTTAATGAGTTTATAGACTGATTTGGGAACATTTTCAACCTTGAGATGTTTTTGATCACTGAAATTGAGTGGTTATAGTGTTCCCTACTTTGTCTTCTAGTGAATGATTTGATCCAAGTTTCTTGATAAGCCAAGGGTACCTATATAAAGGCATCATTTCTACCTGGCAAAATCTGCTATTTGCTCCTGGAAGAAGAAAACTTTTGTGAATTTTTGGCGGTGTCTCAGACCAAAACTTATGCAGTCAGCTATCTTTTAATTATGCCAACCACAATGAAGAAAGCAAATTGTTTTGATGGGATACAGCAGCATATGCACAGAGAACAGGAGAGTTCCCCCAAAATACCTTTATTTTGTGGCTCTGCAGACTTGTTCTCTGCTTCCCTTTAGTTCTTCTGGTTTTGCTGTGTTTGCACAAAGCATAGCCAGGCAGGTAGTTTTTGCCAGCCAAATACAATTCTTCACTTGGCAACCCACCAAAGTTCTTCACCTTTTCTGTGTCTTCTGTGGCTCAGCTCCTGACAGAGGCAAGTTTGTGAGCAGAGATTAAGTAGCATCTTAGAACTTGCAGGTCTTTTGCAGGGAAACTGAACTGCCAAATATTCTGCTTGCTAAAACATGCTAAAGAGGACACATCTGGAAATAGAAAGTTGAGGAAAAAAGGCTTTGTATGTAAAAATTAAAAGTGTTATTAAGAAAAATTAACTAACATAATGACTAAAATGCTTCCTTTTTATCCATAGATTAACCATTGAGCTAGAATTCCTACTTCTGTGCATGTGCTCTGTGTAGACTGGCCAACATAAACAGAACAGGAGACTTACTGTGGTAGGGATCACTAATGAATTATGTTTAATAAGATGAGTAGTCACCAAGCAAGTGATGATGACAATGTCTATGCACTAGTGATTTCTTATGTTAGGGAAACTTCTAGAGCCCAAAATTCTCCCTTGCAACTTAGCTGTGCAGAGCTGCAGGTAGCCCTCATTCATCACATCAGACTTAAATACCTCTTAATTCCTACACCCCTGCATAAGCAACAAAAAGTTGCAGTAAAGGACTGCACATTGAAAAGTGCACAGAATTGAACGCAGGTCTTTTCATGCTTCTGCTGTATTTTAACAACAAAATTGAGGTGATGTTTGAGTGTAATCGTTGAGAAATTGAATGTGTTCTACTTTTTACTCACAAACAATGTCTTATCCACCAGTCTCCTTATCTGTACTGCCAACCCCCTACTCATACCCTGCAGTTGCTACCGAAGTCCTTAACCCAATGGAGAGGCTTTCAGTTATCAATTAAGTAGAGCAATGATACATTTTCCTTTAAATGGTTTGCCAAGTTTCCACTCTACATGCATAGAAATTCTGTTCTCAAATGATCTCTTGAGGCTGATTAAATAAAGAAACAAGGTAGTAACAAATAAAGTTTTTCCTATGATTTTTACTTTCTTGTAATCTTTGTTTTGTTTACAGACCAGCAGTGGCTTATAAATGAGAATAAACGTCTGGCTGCCCTTCAGCAGCAGCAGAGGGAGTTTGCAGTGCAAACAGAGCCTACGCTGTATGCAGAGGCTGAGGTGCAGAGTAACACCGGGGTGGAAATCTGCCTTTCCCTGTTACAACAGAACAAGAAGAGACTGGTGCAGCTGGAGCTTTTGCGAAGACACTCCTTAAAAAAGGCTGAAAGAAACATAAGGCGGAAAAAGGTTAAATTCCAACTGGAAAGGATAGTCAAGAAGCAGAAGTTACTGGAAGCCAAGCAAAACCTAGAGCAGCTGGAAGCTAGCTGCTGGCTCAGTGAAGAGTGTGTGAAACAATCCCAAGTCCTAAATGAAAATATTACTGTATGGTCCTCTTTGGATCACCAATTGCAAAAGAGATGGAAGTCATTGGGTTCAAGTTCCTTGCAGCACAGGCAGCATTTGTTCTGTAACACACATCTGCCCCAGGTACCCAGGTAAGTTAACATCTGCCAATTCCTCTGAACTTTCAAAAGTAATGTAAATTCAAGGTATTTTCAGTGGCCACCTATAATCCCAAATGCCTTTCAATGTATTGAAACAATCCCAAAACCTGCAATATCAGTGAACCTACTATACTGTACATCCCACTGGAGCAGTTTGTCCTTTTCCATTGAGTTTGTACTGTGCATTCCCTATTTACGCCTTTGACATATCTTTCTCAATGTTTTTTACATTCCTCTCTCAAGCCTTTCTGCACTTTTTACCTCTTTGGGAATGCTTTCCAAACTGGCTTAACTCTTGTTATTGAGCTTTGCTCAGGCTGTTGGAAAATACTAATTTCTGCATCATTTTATCTTGATTCAGATCAAACTCTTTCTTCAGAATATTGGTATCTTTGGGGTGATTATGGATTGGGCTTTTACACTGGCCAGCCTTTCTCAAGCTAACTAAAGATCTCTATGCAATGCTAAAAAGTTGTGGTGCTAGGGTGCTTATCACAGCATGGTCCTTTGCTGTTTCTACAGCAGGAAATACTAAACTCTGCTAGGTGGATTTCTGTGACTTAGAACTATCCTTTATGTTTAATTAATGTTTGCAGCTACTTGAGCCTACAGAGACTCAATACCAAGCTATACATAGCATCGAGCTATTCCTTTGCATGCAGAGCATATTCAGGATAGCAAGGAGATTGTATTGCTACTGACAGAATTTAATTTTTTTTTATTCCCTGCTAGAATTTGCTTTTGAAAGGCATTAAGGTTGTTGCTTCGTGAATTGTTACTCTTAACTACATTACTGAGGTGGAAATGTTGTTAAATACATTATTCAAGCATGGATTGGATTTTATTTCTTCTTTATTTCCACAGCTGTTTGCTGAAGAGGGAGCCTCTCTCAAAGTTATCTACCTCACCAAATATTGATCAATACTGTGAAGGCAGTACAACGGGGAGGTTGTCACCTGTAGAATACCTTTACAGAAGTCGTGAAGACATTTCTGAGAGTGATGACCTTAATGATGACAAGGGGATCTCCTTTTCAGTCCAGAGGCAGCTAACTGAAAAACAAAAACCATCTTCAATTGGAAATAAAAAAGTAGCAGAAAAAGACTCTAATGATTCAGCTATCATGGCTTGTATCAATAAAAATTATCAAAAAATTGCAAAGTTGGACGACAATCCAGGGCAAGCTGGATCTCAAAACCAGACCTCTAAAGACTCCTCTCCTGATCTTTTTAAGGAGAAAGATGAGCCTAAAACCTTTATTACAGGGACAAGAATGACAAAATCAAAGGTGCTAGGAGATTTAAGTCAGCCTGCAAGTAGCAATCTAGCACAAAATAGAGCTCAGGTATCCAATAAAAAGATTAGAATGGATATCAATGGAAAAGGCCACAGGTCTTCTCCAGAAAACTTTCCTAAACAAATGAAGAAAATTGTGTATGGAAACCCATCGGTGCATCTAAACCAAACTGTCATGAGCTGGAGGACAGAGCCAAATTCAGCCTTGCCAAGTCATGAGAAATCACCAGTGGAACAGAAAGAATTTCTGATGGCAGCCACATCAGTAGGAAACCTGACTAAGGTGAACTCACAGGCACCACTCTCTTATATTGAAAAAAAGTGGCACAGTGCTGAGAAGCTAAGTGCTGGAGTGTCCAAAACAGCCACAGATGTGCTGGGGAACTGGCAAGAGGATGACGAAAATGAGATTTCTGATACTGACAGTTCCTATTCTGTAGATTCTCTCTCCTGCACTTATGCAAAAGCTTTCCCAGAGAAACTGAAACAAGAAGATTTTGACAGAAATAAATGTCCTGCCAACCCAGAAGATTCTGAGAGTGATGACAGTCAAATGTCACAAGACTCTCTGGTAGAAAAGGAAAATAAAGCAAAAAAGCAAAATGCAAGCCAATTTCACAAGTTAAAGATCCATCATGAGCCAGCTAAGCTTTACAGAAGCAGAACTGAGCACCATATTTCATCTTTTGTGACATCATATGCATCTCGTAGGAACCTGGTAAAGGCTGAAAGAAGCTTTTCTCTGGATAGTTTAGCTGATGGAGAAGAGATGCCAGCAGAAGATCTGGTAGAAGAATCCAAATCTGATTCATCTGATGAAGTGCCAACAGAGATTTTCTGGAAGTTACAAACTCCTAGATTACCAGCTATACAGATTGAAGAAGACCACGAGTCCAAGACTTTCAACAGAGATACAGAAGGAACAAGTTATGATCTGAAGCTGAGCAGTTCCTTTTATTTGGACACTAAGCCACAGCCTGCTTTCAGTAATGCTTGCAAGCAGTTGCTGAAGGGGACAAAAGTCTCCTTTGCAGAACAAGAAAAGTGTCTTGATAAAAGACTGTATTATGCAAGTGAAAATCCTTTGCTTACTAATGATGCTTGGCCTTCCTGTGACACAAAGGTTGACATCAGCAGCCCCAGAATAACAGCACCTTCTTCCCATGAAAATTTGGAATTTCAGAAAGCTCATCTGTGTTCTTTGAGCAAACCAGACCTTTGGCTGAAGAAAGATGATCTAAAGCAGTCAGCTGCTGAAGTTTCTTTTGTTTCTGGTTCTAAGCAGATTCACAGCATTACTCACTTATCACATCGTGTAAATGAAATAAACTCAGTTTTCTCCTCTGACACATCGGAAGTACCTTTACCTGAAACAACAACTGCAAGCAGAGTTTCTGAGAGTGGATCATTAAATAAGATTCTTAAAGAATGGACAAACTCTAACGAAAATTCATCCTTGGAATCTCAAAATGTTATGTCCTCATTTGTTAGCTCAGTAGGACCAAGTTCTTCTTTTGTTCCTACTTCAGCAAAACATGATTATTTTAAACATTCAAGGTCATGTCATCCTGAACAAGAACAACTGGATGAATTATCTACTTACAGGTCTACCGCTGAATGTACACAAACATTCAGCTGTTTGGAAAGCAGCTCCACTGCAGACTGCTTGTCACTGGTATCTAGGAAAGAGGAGGATTCTCTCCCCACAACTCATCCAGAGCTGCCAAAAGATCACACTCTGCAAAAAACACCTTTTGTCTCCGTGTTGCCTGTGCAAACTGTGGAGCAGAGGAATGTCTGTTTAGATGCAGATTTAGAAGATGATTTCTTGAGAACTTTTTCAAAAGATGAGCTTGACAATGACTATAATAACTTGATGGCAAAATCAAGTGTGACAGATTCAGGCAGGGGAAGTGCATCTGTCAGTGCATCTGCTGCTGAATCTTCTATGGGACTTGCTCATAATATGACCTCAACACAGACATCTGCAGTAAAACACATCCAATTTGGAAACCATGGGCAGCTTTCACCACTACAAAAAATACCAACATGTTGTGATGAAGGTTTCTTTCTCAGTGACTTAGCAAATAAGAACTGCTCTCTAGTAAGCAGCTATGAGTTTCAGACACTGGCTGGACATGGAGCAGAATCAACTGTTACAGAACGTCTCCTCAGGTCTGGGGAGAGTAATTTGGAAACAATGCAAGAAACAGATTATGAACAAATATCTGCAGAAGACATAACAACAGAGACAGATTTTTCCTCACAGGAGACAACATATCGATGTCACCCTTTAGCTGTTGCTGCCAGTGCAAGTTACGGCCAATCTGCAACACCAGTAGAGATGTCTGAGAAAGAGATAATGTGTATGGAAACAAGCACAGATAGTTTGGCAGAGGTTGTGCCAGAGGTGCCTTCATTCATAGGTCACAAAGAATACGAATCCAAGGATGAAGACTTGTCTTCACTGAATCATTATGAATTCAAACACAAACCTGTTTCAAAGGATTACTCCCACGAGTGTGCTCTAGCAGACAGTCAGGCAAGTTGCTTATCCCAGCAAATTTTAGAAAAGTCTACATTGTGCACTGATAATATAAGAGAAGAAAGCAGTGAAAGCAAAAAACACAATGCCTTGAATTCTCAGACTGTAGTTCAGAAAGAATTTTCATCCAAATACGAAAACTTAGTGGTAAATGAAGTAAGTTATTTCATAGTGAATGTAAATGGGAAAGACACTAAGTCCTTTCCTGCTGCTATTTGTGAGACTACAAATGATTTTCTCCCAGAATCTAATTCAAGCATATTTTACAAAACTTCAATGAAAACTAGTCTTTTTCAAAGTGCATGTGAGACTGAAAATTATGATAAACTGTTGGAGCATGTCACAATGGTGAAAGGAGATTGTAATGCTACATCTAGTCTTACTGTGGAAGTCAATGCCACAGAAAGTTGTTCTGATGTATGTTCTGGCTGCCTTTGCACAACATGCTCTTCAAAATCAACCGAGCAGAAAAACAGTACACGTAAGACAACTGACGTTTCTGTGGAATTTGATGCCACCATTGTCTTGGAAACAGAAACAGAGAACAAATCTTTACTGGAATCAAGAAAAGAGAAAGAAGCCTTTTTTGAAAATGATTGCCCCAAGGACATCTTTCTTGTTGAAGATGATGTAAATTCAGAGTTGGGAAGGGTATTTGAATGCAACGCAAAAGCATTGGCTACCATTTCTCAAGAAGAGAGTTCATATATAAATAAAGAATCCAAATTTTTAAGAAACTTAGAAACTGATCCAGAAGAAACCATAGCTCCTTATCAGAATACAGAGGCAAACAGTGATGCAGAAATAATTAACCAATTAACCGGTAGTGCAATCAACTTAGAAAAAAATATATTGGAAATTAAACCCAGACAGATTGAAAGTTTACCTGACAATCCAGAAGCCAAAGTCCAAAGTGTAACTGAAGACAGCAGTGGAAAGGATTTTAAAGACATTAGTGTATCTCAGAATCCAAAGAAACCTACTGATATTGTAGCTTGTGAAGTTCAATGTGAGTTTAATACAAATCTGTGCCTGATGCATGAAGAAGTGGACAAAGGCAAACTGCAGGAAGCCAGCACTGAGGTAGAACATACTCAGGAATCAAAAGCACTCCTGCATTCTGGCAGCCAACTTGAAACAAACAGCTTTTGCCAAAGAGAAAAAAGTGAGAAAACAGTAATAGGTATTTATTCACCAGAGTTTTCTGTTGCTCCCAAAACCACTCCTTCAGCTGCGTGTTCCCACACAACAGATATTGCTCAGAATATTTCAGGGTTCCTTGATACTTGCGAGGGGCTTGTACAGACAAATAGAACAACAGAAAATGTAGCTGCAGCTGTACTAATCACAAGGAGGCAAGCAAATATTTTAGAAAAACTTGAAAATGAGGAACAAATAAGTTCTAACAATTCAATTGAGTATTGTGTACCAAACTGTTTGCCCCAGGAAGACAAAGTTAATGAATGTGAAATGACTGGGAGTGAAAAAGAAATTACTGTGACATACACCAAGGAGCTAGTTATTACAAGGCAAGAAGACATATGCACAGATGAAAATGTTTTATTTACTGAACAGTTTCCAGCTTTGCATCAGATATATTGTGACAGAGATGACAAAGAGGAAAGTTTAAATCAGTTTAAGATCCCTGAAAGATACCTGACAGCTTCAGAACTAGAACAGAATATACTGTTAGAGGATGATTCAAGATACCATGATCCTACTGAAATGAGTGAAGATGGTGACTCAGCAGACTCTGTTACAGGAATAACATGTCCTGAGACAGGAAATGTAGTTGATTCATGTGAATATTCAGTTGATGATAGTGCTGGTAACAACCAATATAGAATTGAACAAAAATCTACAAGTCTCGACAGACATACATATACGAGTTGTGTTATGCGATCTCCTGAGCACAGCATTTCAGAAAACTTGAATGTAGGTATTGTTAGAAAAAGACCTGATATTTGTGAGCTGGATCCAGTAGGCTCTAGAGTTGAGGAGGAGAAAGTGCTTTTGGTGAAGCTAGTACAAATGGCCAAATCAGACAAAAAAAAGCAGATGTTTATAGAAAACACAGAGGAGGTAGAACTGATCTTTTTACAAAACCCAGATGAACTATTCCCCGAAAACAAAGATAGCTACCAAAAGACACATGATGACAGCAGATTAAATGAAATCTTAAGAGAAAGCCAGTGGGTGTCTACCAGCTTTTCTAGAAAGAACGAAGACATCAGCAAGCAACAAAATCCATCAGCAACACTGATGTCTACAGAAAAAAACCAAGAACTTCAAGACTCCCCATGCCTGTCTGTAAATCACGTTTTATATCTTGGAGGAAGTGATGATTCCCATCTTGTTCAAGATGTTCCCACTCCACCGAAAGGACATACAAAATCATCTAACAGCAGTCTTGGAACTGGAGGTGTTCTACCTTACTATGAAACATTAATGGAGAGTGAAGTTGGTGTCCATACATCTGTTACAGGCAACAAAATGGGAGAAGACAAACATCTTCCAGATAAAATGCAAAGTAAGAGTGTAGCTTTTTCACAAATCACGACCACACAGGAGAGGCAGGAGGAAGAATTGTTTGTAGTTAAAAATGCACCTGATTATGCCATATCTGCACAACATGTCAATGAGAGCAACTCTTTCACTCCCTACAGTGCAGGTGGTCCTGAACCTGAAACTTTTGTACTTCAGCAAACAGCCAAAGGAAACTCATTTTCCTTGGAAATATTAGATTCTTCTGAAGATATTATTCAGGATGTTAACAATGCTCATGAAGAACACAGTATGGATTTAATGGTTAATAAACTATTAAATGACTGTCTTAATTCCAGGGAAGATACAGCTCAGGAGGAAAAGGATACCGTTGTGCCTGATTCACTGCTCTTGGATAAATCAAACCTGCTTTCTTCTTCAGAGAAAGAAGTGATGGAAGACATAGGGATGGGGAAAATGCATTCTTTACTAGAAATCTCTACACCAAAAATCTTTCACAATATTAATACAACTCAGGTAGTAGTTCAGTCAGGGAGTTCATCACTGCATGATGAGAAGGAGAAATTTTTAAACACAAGCTATCCTACAGCAAACAGTAAAACTGAAAATGCCAAGTTTCCTGGTGTAGCTGGATATCAGCATGAGCCTGGAAAAAATCAGGAGCATGAGACTTCTGAAGAGTGCTGCATAGACCAATCAGGCAATGCTGTTTCTGAGAATGCTTCAGCCCTTTCAGAGGGCCTAAACAAGTCTCCAAGGGAAAATTCACATTATAGTAAAGAGTTTCTAAATTATAATAGGAACTTGGGTGCTTCTGAACATTCTCCTGGTCTTCTGAATTGTCCAGCATCATCTGCAGGTAGTTTGATTGCCAGCAATGGAGACAAAACTGAAAATGATGCTATTCTCTCTGAAGAAACAAAATACTTTGAAAGTGAATCAACTGATTTAAATGTGTTTGTAACTTCTCCTGGTGTTTCTCAAAAAGGAGATGAAAAGGAAGATAATTCTGCAGTGGCAGAGGTCACATATGCTCAGAATAATAAACTCCCTGAAAAAGTGGGAGCAAATCAAAAGGAGAAAATTATTCAAGGTTATTTCCAGAATTGCAATGACATAAAAGAAAATAAAGTTCATGAGTACTCAGAACACAGCAGTAACACTAATGGTGTGACCATACCAGAATCAGGCTTGCTTGCTTCCCAGAGCCAAGGGCAGACTGGCAGTAATGAATCAAAGTCTCTTTCATCCTACTCAACAGAAGAAACTCCAAAAGATACACCATTTCAAAGCTCCAAGAACTTCAGTGCTTTCAGCACATCTTGTTTACTTGAGGACTCAAAATCTCTAATATTTAGTCAGCTTGAGGACTCACTCCAGGATACTTTTTTGACTGAGAAAGTGACCTCCAGTTCTGCAGACATGTGCTCTGTGAAAGAAGATCTTCCCCAAGCATTTGCAAGTGTCAATTACCCATCCTCAGCGGCATTTTCAGAATCTTCTTTAACTGCAGATATAGGCCATGGTGAAACTGGCACATATGATATTCCACATTTAAACGTATCGAAGCATTCTCCATTTGCTGTTTTTCAAATACAAGACACTCAGTCTGATAAGGCTGTTGTATTTGATGACCCAGTATGTGCTTCAAGAAGTATTTTATTTTCTGTTGCAAAAGAAAATAGGCATTGTCCAGTGTCAGAAACAGAGTGTAGTTCATGTAAAAATTCCGCCGTGGATGTGGAACCTGTGTATGGAAGTAATCGTAAAAAAATCGACAATGATACAAAAGTTGATCAACATCACTGGGATAAGGTTCTACCACAAGAAGCTTGCACAGAACACACTGAAAAAATATTAAGTGATAATCCTCTTTTATTACCATCGTTACCTTTTTGGGATACTGAAAGGGCAATTCTTGTTAAGGAGGGACAAATGAGAAATATCCTTAACAGAAATGAGGAAGAATTGCATTCAAATACTGAGGCTGAACATCTTGCAGTAAAGACAGAGCAAACAAAAACATTAAGTAGAGAACCTGCTGAAAAGCAAACTAATGTATCCTCAAATTCTTCAAATGAATTAATAGGCTCAAAAGTTACAGCGTTTGAAAATCTGTATCCAGGAGATGTTGCAGTGGATCCTGAATACGCCTGCAGTTCAGTTAGTCCAGCATATCTCATACACAGCAGAAGCGCTGATCCCAGGCACCTGTATGACACTGTCTTGGGATTTGAAAGAAACCCTGCAGATCTGCAAGATAATTGTCAGTATGTGCCTACAGGTGAACAGACAGAACATGTACCAAATAGAACAAATCCAGGGAGTAGAAAAGAGATTTTACTTTGCAAAAGTAATACAGGTTCAAGTGTTGGTAGCCCTGCTGATGATGCTGATGTAGACAATTGTTCAACAACTGGAGACACTATAACGAGGAATAAAACTGCAAAATCAGAAAGACCAAAGTTTTCTGTAATAAGTAATGAAACTACCTCCATAAAGTTTTTGCCAGAAAACCATGATTTGCCTCCTCAAGAATCTAAAGTGGTGCAACTTAGGAGCAAAAGATCATATTCTACTACACGGAATACAAAGAGCTGTAAACAAAGTGAACACAGACCTTATTTACAAAGTCACAGAGTATCAGCCCCAGCTATTGCTGTTTTCTCTGATACAGAATATACTTTGGAAGCTTCATCTAAGGCAGATCCTTTGTTGTATTCTGCATCTAAATCACTACAAGATTTAAATATGAGTGTAGAACCTCCATCACCAACTGAAGATGATCTTTATGGAATTGAAAGATTTTCAAAGCAGGAATCAAAGAACTTTCTAAAGGTTAAATTTAAACCCAGATTTCAGCAAAGAATGACACAAACTAAGAAGTTTGCAAACTGTGATCCCAAAAATTTACAAAATTTTGCAGGAAGAAGCCAAAGCAGCCAGTCTTTAAAAGACTGCACTACTCAATCTCCATCATGCTTACTGCCCACAGCTCACAGATCTCTGGGTGCAGAAGTAAATGTCCATTCAAAGAGTAATTCTGTAGCTCAGTGTAGTGAAGGGAAAGGTGAAGAAGGTGGATACCAGCCAGATTTAATTTTGCAAGACAATAAAGATGTAATCCACTTTAGTTCAAGTGATATCAACCCATATATTCACTCATGGCAACAAGATGGATCATGCAAGATTGGCTGGAAACAGTATGTTTTTGGAAGTGCAAGTGATGTCTCTTGCAATCAAATTCCTTTAAATATAGAAAATCGTAAAGTTATGAGATGTTCCAGTGCAGACAATGGATTGAATTCTCAAAATTCTCCTTTTCATTCTCATCTAAGTTCATATGCTACAGCAAAAGTTTTATCAAGCACTTTAAGTAGCATTGAAGGTCTTCAAAGATGGGACAGTGTCAGACAAGACTTTCAATCTGCATATTCGAGTGACAGTACCAAGCAGTATAGCAACATATCCAGTGAAACACTGGAAAGTAATTCAGAAAATAACACTGCTGAATTTGAGAATCCTTCTGCACAACCTGGTAACTCTTCAATGCAGGTTGATGAAATTGTACTATTATATCCTTCTGAGACTGAAAGGTCTTCTAAAAAAATACCAGGGATTACATGTGAGCAGGGAACACAAACAGCAACTACAGGAAGGTATAAAAGGCAGAGAAGACATCAGAGAAGCTATACAGATGTTTCTGCAAAAAAGGAGGAAAGAAACAGAGATTTATTTCTTCAACCTTCTTGGACAAGCATGCAGAACCTGTCCATGCATCTATCACAGCTTCTGCAGAACACTTCTGAGTTGTTGGGAAACCTCTCCCAACAGAGTATTATAGATAATGAGCAGAATGCCACAATCAACCAAAGAGGAACTGAAGATGCTGTAAAGGCTACTAGATCAGATAGCTGCACTCAGACTACAGCAGATATAGGCACTCAAACTGAGACTTTGGAAGAACCTCAAAGCAAACATGAAGAAAAACAAGTGGAGGCAAAAATGGAAAATGAATTGAGGGCAGCTCAGGCAGTAAACAACTGTAAAGAAATTGGTGCAGATACAGTAGGAAAGATTCCCGAAAGGAAAGAGGAAGTGCTCTCTCTTGAAGAAAGAACAAAAGAACAAACAGGGATGAAAAGTCTGGGCAATCCTGACTTCCATGACAGTCTTGACAGCATTTTGGAAGATTCCTTTATGCATCTGCCTCTTTTACCCAGAACCTCCGCTCCTATCTTACATTTTCAAAAACCATTGTTTAATGCAAAGCAGAAGGATACTTTCACTAGTGCCAGAGTTTCATCTCTCACATCATCTTTGCCAAGCTCAGGGCAAGATGATTCTTCGTGCACTGTAGTTAGCAGCCCTACTAATAGCACCTCTTACTCTCCAACATCTTACGCTCAAGATAAAAGAAGTGTCAATGAAACAGAGGCTCCAGCAGAAAGAAAATTTTGTTACAAAAATACCCTGCTAGTAGATAGGGCCTCTTCCCCTATTCTTACTCTTAGTGCTAGTCCCAACAGCCAGACTGCTTTTAGCAAGTCTGTCTGCCCTATTAAGGAACGTCTTGGATATTCCAGTGTTGCTTCAAGTCCCCTTCACAACCAGAGAAAGCAGAGGGCAGGTCCACAGTCCAGCATGCACCCTCATGTAGACAATTTTTCACAGACAGAAACAGAGAGTGATTCAAGCGCTTCTAGAGAACATAAGGGCATAAGAAAGAAATCCGGAAGTTTCTCAGGTAAGAAAGCAGCCAATGAGCTTTTAGGACAGGATGATTCAAAAGACTTGGAGCAACAGCACAGACTGATGGTTGACACCCACACTACCATTTGTGCAAAGCGGCTGTATCACTCTAGCAGTACGTTGGAGGTGTCGGACCACAGTGAAGTTGTAACAGGTGATGTCAGAGACCACGGTTCACTGGCACATTCGCTTCGTTGTATGTATGTTACAAGGGGAGGAAGAGGTTCTTCAGCTGGAATCGGACATGAAAAGTACATTGAGAATTCTGATACTGCTTTGATTCATAACTACTCATCTCCAAATGCTGATTTATTTTTTAATCAAAAAATTAGTGCCACTTGTTCAAGTAAGACAAATGCTGGCACATCCTCAGAACCTGTGGTAGAAGCATCTTCTCTACAATTTCATGATTTCTTCTGGAGGAATGAAAACAACTGCCCTCCCGCACTCTCTGATGTGAGTGATGTGCAAACTTCCTTCCGAGATGACAATACAGGTTTTGTCACTGAAAGTGAATGTGACACTGAAATTCCTCTCAACAAAAATAGTACTTTTGCAAAGCCATACAGGCCTCGGAGCTACAGTCTTCGTGACTTACCCATACACAATAAATTTAGCAACTGGTGTGGTGTTAAGGGCAGCCCTCCTCCATCGTTACTCAACTTGAGTGGCAGTGTGACCGATTTACGAAGTCAGGCAGAAAAGATGACTAAAAGCACACATGCAACAGAAATGGAAGGGAAATCTCAGCCCTGTGACAGCAGGAGCAGAGAGATTGAGAGACTTCAGAGAGAGCGTGCCCAGATCATGTCTGGCATTCACCTGGATCTGCATCAGCACCCCCTCACAGTGGAACTGACCGAAGCAAAACTCAATTATGGCATTGGGGAAACAGATGCCCTGCTGAGGGTCCTTCAGAGTGGAAATGCAGATGATACAGTGGCAATTCCAGTGAAACAGCAACTTTATGAAAGGTAAACTGCTTAAAATAGTGTTGTATTAATTATTTTGAATCCACTTCATGCAACTTAAATAGCATTTAGTAATGAGCACTTAATCACTTTGAGTGAAGTAAATGTGAAGAGATATAGTATTAAGCTTATTTTATAAACCTTTAAGTAATGCATTTAAGACAAAATTTTGGGGTTACTTCAAGAAAACAGGGAAAAGCATAAGATTAGATGTAATTCGAAACTCGTGCCACTCCACTCTTAAAATTTCTAGTAGCTGTAAGCATTTTCATGTGTACCTGGTGATCATGGGAATATATTTCATTGATTTATTGCAATGTAAAATAATTGATACATCCTATTTATGGGGATATCTCATTCATTCTTCTGTGAATAAATGCTGCAGTATGAATAAACCAAATAAAATTTAAACCCCCATACATATGCAAAATAAATCATTTAAATCAAGATCCTTGATTCTTGCAATTGATTGTAGAATTCAGGTTAGGAAACGGTTGAAACAAAAAATTTACCAGCTTCCACATTAATCTCCATCCTCAATTTGTCTCTCAGCCATTACCAACAGTAACCAAGACCCTCTTGTGCATTTCCTGGTGTTAGAAAAGCAGGTTTAGAATTTCTGCATCATCTGTCAACATGTGGACAAAGGAGTATTAGATGGTATTAGATTCTTATAAATTTTTACATTACAAAGCTACCTAATATTTAAGTGCTTTAAAAAATCAGAAAACGTAACTTTGCAGGGTGCATTTTGTCACTGCAATCACGTTTCCCTAACAGACACATGAGAGCTATTGAAACTTTGAGGAAGGAAAGAGAAAAAAGGCTGCAAAGATACCAAAGAAGCCGAAGTCTGAGTCCTCAAAAGCATCTGAGTCTGTTCCAGACTCTGGATCCAAGTCAGAGGGATCTAGATCTCCCTAGCAGACGCCGAGAATATCTGCAACAGCTGAGAAGAGATGTGGTGGAAAATACCAGGTAGGGCATTAGAAACCTCTCTTTTGGCCTAATGTTCATTAGCAGTGTTCACAGTGGGTGCACATTAATGGTTGTTACTGACATCCAAGACTTACATGGCAGAATTCTTCTCAATATGAACACATTAACCTTTGGGATAGAAAGTGTTTTCAGGAAAAACATGTGCCTGATTAAAAAAAAAAAATTAAATAAAACCTTGTGTCTAGTTTTATTTAAGTAACAAGTGTCCATAACAAGTGTCTAATTTATTATATGTGTATGATGCAGATAGCCAAGTATTCAGTCTGGACTGATTAGAGACCAATCTGTCCTCTTACTACTTCACTAACTTAAAAGCCACATAGAATTCAGTTTCATTCCAGTTCAGAAAAGTTCTGCAACACTTCACCATTTAGAATTTCAGTTTCTCATTCCCCACCATATCCCCTAACAACTTTTGCTTCCTTTGTGGTCAGGAGATAGTTATTTTTCCAAAATAACTCACATGTGATATGCCAAAGCCCTGACCTTAGATCATATGGAGAGCTGACTTAGAAACCAGTGAAATCACTGCAACAATCTGAGTGGTAAACTGTACTTGCAGTCTGAGTAGTTTTCCAAGGCTAATGTCCACTCAGCCTTTAGTAAGCAAAGAGAAACTTTTTGGAGGCCCATGTGGTGAGTTTCACTTGCTTTTCTGGCAAACTTTCCTGTTCCATGGTGAAATATGGTTTTCTCATGGTATTTTGTAGGGGTGACAAAATTTCCTGTAATTATGTATGTTTCCCCTTACTTGCCTATTTTTACAGAGTTCAAGAACCAAAAAGAAGAAGCATTCAGCATCCTTCAGACATTGAACTGTTGCTCCGAGACTACCAGAGGGCACGAGAAGAAACTAAAACTGAAATTGCACGAGCAAGGGACAAACTTCGGGAGAGAGCAGAGCAAGAAAAAAGACGTATAAGGGAACAAATATATTCTCAGTTACAGAAGGTGAACATTATATCAAAAGCATAAACAATCTTGAAGTTCTTGGTATTTTCTTTTTATGTCATTTTTATTTGGTCTTCTGGGCTAGCACTGAGTAGTAGCATTGAGTAGTTGCATTGGTAAGGTAAAATCTTCAGTCTTTAACAACTACATTTGACCAGGAAGTTAAGTCAGGGGATTGAGAAGTAAACAAAGAGCAAAAGCTGGGACTGAAAAGAGATCTTTTAAAAAAAAAAGCTTTTTCCCCTTAGAAACATCCTAGCATTGGTTTAATAGCCTGGACTCTTGTATGTGAAGAATAACAACAGCAAAAGCTGCATCTTCCCAGACTGCCTAGTTTTGCAAGGTGATTCACTCTATGGATTATATAATCCTAGTCTTTCAAACAAGCCTGCTTATATAATACTTTCTGTAGGGCAACTGTTTTTGTCAACACTCCTTGAAAGAAACTGGACTTCTTTAGGTCACTCCTCTTTCATCTTTCAGCAACTGATTTGACTAGTTGCTGTGGACAGAAAGTTTTGTGTGGGTTTGTTTGTAATACTGTGATACCTATTACAGGAAGAAGCGAGGCTGAAGACTCTTGCAAGTACAAGCACTTTATGTACAGACTCCAGCCTCAGCCTCTCCTCTGGCCCAACATCTGGTTACAATAGCAGTAATACTGCTACATATACTGCAAGTAACTTCAGCAGCCGGGAAGGGCAGGTGAGAAACCACTGGTCTGTGAGATAGATGTCTCCAGATGCTTCAACAATAGAGACATAATGAAGGAACAGAGACCTTTTTCGAGATGATTTGTATTCTGTCACAGCTACTGAGCAGGATAAGTTTGCATCACGAGTACACAGATGAGTGACATGGGGTGCAGGGAGCATTACCATTAATTGCAAAGGACACTGACACTTTTATTTTTCCGTGGGGTTTTTTTGTAACACATAGATAAAAATCAAATAGTCATTATTGTCAGTAATGCCACCCTCTGTCAAATATTTTAGAAACAACAAGCCTTTTCTTGTGATAAACCTGATAGAATCTGATATTCTCAGTGTGCCTCCCTCAATGATACATGCATTGACTTAAGAGCTTCTGTGTGTTAACATGGACTTTCCTGAAGCTACTTTTGAAGTATGCATCTGTGCTAGCTCCCTACATTTTGTTTGCTAAATTTCCTGAGTCAAGGTATCATTTCATAACCAGAGGAAAGTCAAAGGTGTTACCTTATGATAAAGAGAAGCTTCCCACCTTGTAAGGCAGATTTGCTACTATATTCCACTGTTTATTTTTCCCTGTTCACTCCAAAAGCTCCCACTTCTGCACTTTCTTTCTTAAATCAGGTTTCTTCTGGAAATACATTGGTTTCAAGAGACACACGAGGTCGTTCAGCTGTTAGAAACAGTCAGCTTTATATGTTAGAGCAACTTCAGAAGGATTCAACATTTGGTAAGTATATCATACATCTGCTTATGTCTGAGTTGTATCCCAAAGCCTAACGACATTTGTCGTTTATGCAAATCAAAATCTGATTTGACCCTAGGTATTTTGAGGATGTCCTTACCATTACAGACTTCAGAAAATACCATCAACCAGTAGCCAGAGCCTGCTTAGAATTTATTGAAGAAGTAAATGGTGATTTGTTCCCTCTAAAACTGGTCTTTTGATGTTGTTACATCAAAGTACAGCGTTCTGAGACAATATGAGGATAATGCTGTGAATGAAGGAAGGAAGCACGGGGGGGGCTAAAGCTGCAATGACTATAGAATTGTACATGCAAGTTCTTATTTTTAGCCTCAAGACTTAAGTTGCCTATTCTTCCTTAGGTTACTTTATTTTCTTATATGTGGTAAAAATTGTTAAAACTTGAGTAATGCAAGATGTAACTTGGTGTAATTGCCAATACACAGATTGTCTAGACAAGGGATGTTACCAGAACCTCATTAAGATAGATGGACTGGGGGCTCCAATGGAGGACTGAAGTCCCTACAATTCAGAATAGTGGTGGGTTTCCTTTTAATTTTTTTTTTTATTGCCCTATGGCTTTTTTGTCTCCTGCAGAAACCACCAGAATTCAGCCACCTCTTCCTTCTAGTAGCACCAGCTGTAGGTTCACTCATGGATTAACTATTTCTGTCAACTCCTCTTCAACAAAAGGATACCAAGATTTATCCAAACATATCTTAGCTAATGCTACCACTGAGGTAAGTATGTAAGCGGAGTTTTCACTTATTTCTGCATCTCCTTGTGGAAGTTGTAGCAAAAATGGGTGTGAAAAGTCTTGTTCTATGTTGCCAATAGTTATCTATTTGTCAGATACAGAGAGGCACACATTGAACAATTTTAAAGCGTGGGGAAAAGTGAGCCAGGCTGCAGCCATGGGGTGCAGATTGTTGCATGTTAGCTGGAATGTTTGAGTGAAGCTGGTGTCATTTGTCATTGTTTTCTAAGGTAATGGCAGCATGCTCTCATAACCTGAGGAACCTCTACACATGCCAAGCAGCAGCTGGGTGGAAGTAAGTTTATGGCATGTCTTTATAATGGGTAGGCCTTTCTCTATACCTGGCCCTTGTGTGCAAATACTTTTGTCTTTGACAGATACCAATGTACAGAAAAAGAGGTGCAGGTGTACTACAAAGTCTTCCCTTCAGCAACAAGGCATGGGTTTCTGGGAGCAGGAGTGATAGAAAGACCTCTTTCCTATGTGTGGGGACTAGTGAGAGATCCTTGCAAAAGGCATCTGTATGACAGATCTATCAATACAGCTCGAATACACAAGAAGGTAACCAGCCACATTCACCTGGGTGAGTATCCACACAAACGACTGACCACCTTATCATTAAGATGGACTTTCTCAGCTCAGGTTGTCAGCCAGGAAGAAATTTAGAGGCATCTTATTTCATTTATTCATGTCCGAATAAACATTTTAATTAGGAAATATGGGAACTTCAGCTTTGCAACACTTTTCCAAAATAAGGATTAATTAACACATCTTGCTGAGAAGTACAACTAAAGTACTGAAAGTAAAGATAAACCTGAAATGGCTTGGAAAAGCATTTTAATGACATATTACAGCATATTAACTAGAGCTCTGCTTCCAGGCAACAAGTCAAAATAAAATATGCATCTGCATTTAAGGGGTAGGGGAAAATTGTGACAAGTTAAAGTTGTCAAAGTCTAATTCCCCTTTTTTGTTGTTTTGGGTTTTTTCTTTCCCCAGTATATTTAGTGACCGACACCTCCCTATGTTACCTAAAGCAACCCCGGGATTTCTGCTGCATTACTGTAGAAGCCAAAGAGGTAAAGTGAACATTCTCTCTGAAGCATAGAGGAGTAGTTGTTCTGATATCCTCGTTCAAGGACAAAGGAGAGAAAGAAGTAAAGTTCATCTTCTTATTTCCAGAAGTGCCAGTGTAACAAAAAGAAAAGCCATGCCAATATCACACAAGTGAATTATGTATAAAACAGTCTTGTGAATGACAATTTACAATCAAAGCCCATCAGGCAGTAACATAAGTGTCACACAGTCTATTCTGGTTAGAAACATGCAAGATTTTGACAAAAACACATTTAATATATCATGTGAGAAATAGTATTTCTCATTAAAAGAGCTCTTTTTAAGTAAGTAACATGATAAAATGCCTTGGGGCAAACAAAGATATTACTATTTGCACAAATATACTACTATATGCATAAGAAATTTTTCAAGTTGTCACCTTTATATCTTGTCACATGCAGGAGAACTTGTCTATCCTGGCTATTCAGTCTGTTTATGATGCATCCATGCCTCATCCTTGTAAAGAAGCAGTGAGGGGAGAGATTTTGCCAAGTGCTTGGATACTGGAACCTGACATAGTGAATGGAAGAGATATCACCAGAGTTATTTACATGGCACAGGTAAGATTTTGCTGTATGTCCAACTGTGAATGCAAAAAGCCTGTTACATAGCAGAACACTTAAGAGCTGGTAAGTAACAAAACCCACAGTCCTTATGCTATGCTCCATGAACTTTATGAAGTGACCATAAAAATTACCTCTACTTCACACTGTAATCTGGCATGATGCATAGCAGTGCCTGCTAGACAATCTTACTAGGATTGTAATTAAGCACACATTCCTTAATCTTTACAGCATCTAAAGCTGCTTGTTTGGATACCCAGCTCTTCTGTAAAGGTTTATTAGCAGTTTTAGTGTATGTTTTTGTTCTCACATGGCAAGCCATTGTTTGCATTTTTGTCTTACTGTGGACACAGGACGTCTACCTTGGGTTATACTATGTTAAAAAATGTCTGAAAATACTCGTTAAATTTTTCTAGCCTAAGTCATTAATTCTTTACAGTTAATAGACACAAAGAGAAGTAAAGATTAGTATTCCAGTTAAGAATAAAAAAATCCCACCATCCATGTCTTACAGACTCATCTGAAAAGTAGGCTCTCTTTGAGACAGTGGAACTTAGTATTTAAAAGTGTCCAGAAGAAAATGCTATAATGTGTAAAATTTATTTAAGTGCTTATGTAGAGATAAATGACATTACTCCTTTAAAATCACTTATTTAAAACTTTTTTAAAATACATTTTAAAAAATATCATTAATTAATATATGAATTTTACAGTGCATATGTAAAATGTATATATCCATTTTAAAATTTTATATGCATTTTATATTGCCTTTTAGTATATGCATATATGTTTTCAGTAACACTATGTGTCTCAAACTAGTAATATTTAATCCAAGCTCAAATTCAAAAGCAATGTGGGTCATACCTGCTAGAAGTAACATCAAATAGCAAAGCTTTGAAAGTCTATGGAGTATGGGGAAGGAAAAGATACAAACACAGAGTAATGACAGCATTTGGCTGTAAATGTCATGCTTAAAGTATACTTGATACATCAGAGATATTCCAGGCTGGAGAAGTGTTCTGTTAAAAAACAGGTACAAACCTCAACGTGCAGCCTCTCTTCTAATTCCTGCAGGTGGATCTTGGTGCCCCAGCTATCCCTGCAAGGCTCCTGAATTCCATTGCAAAGCGGCAGCCCCTGGTGATTGCTCGACTGGCACATCTGCTTGCTAGTTAGTGTTTGGTACAAACACAGACACTTCACAGCTGCTGACTTTTCACAAGGAGACGTAAATGTCAGTAAAGGTAATGGAAAATGCTGGCTCCTAAGGCAGCCACCACCAAGCCTCGCTTCAGGAGCCTTACTGCTAATGCTGGACTATACAGAAATATAGTCAGAGAAAAGGATCATTTGTTTTAGCCAACACTGCTTAGAAGAAATGCAGCAAGTTTAGCTGGGAACCTATCCTAGAGACGGCAGTGGGAAACCTCCATGGAGCAGCAGAAAGGTGTGCTGTCTTTATAAAGAGCAGAGGAAGAGACTTTGCTTTACAATAGCCAGCATCTTAGAGTGTATTATTTTATTTCTGTTTGCAAGCAGTGATCAACCTTCTTCTTTCAGTAAGATTAGGCTGGAAACAGTACACATATGGCTTGAGACCTTTTACAAGCTCTTGAGCAGAGCTGCAGAGCTGCAAAGCTACTTTCTAATGTTGAGATAAGTATCAAATGCAGAATTCCTAACTGTGTAGCTAAATCATTTATCTTAGCTAGCTGCCTATCCTGTCTTCCCCTTGAGAAGTTAAAGCAGCACAATATCCACTAGTCATCCAACATCCTGGATAGATTTTTCTCATGTAATTGGCTGTCTGCTTGCAGCCAGTGTAAGGTGTTTCAGATTGCCCACTACACTATGCAGCATCAGTGGAAATCAACACACCTCAGGACAGTTTTACTGCACTACAGAATCAGGTGCTTTGAAATAAAGAAACCAAACAGACAGTTCCAAACAGCGACACTTTGTAATGACTAGGGTAATACTCAGTAATCAGCTTGTTTCTAGAATTTAAATCCTGCAAGTAAGAGTAGCGCCAACATTTTTCCACAATGGCTTTTTCTATTAGCCCTTCTACATGTTTACCCAAATGCATTAAGAGCTGAATATATAGGCTGGACATAGTCTTATCACACTTCTTTTGTTCATAGCATGACCAGCTGATCCACTGCAGCAAGTATAGACCCTTCCCATTCAATTACCTCATGGGATTTCTGTTGAACTTAACTTAGTCCAACAAGCCTGCTGTCAGGCTTTACATGTTTGTTCAACATACTTCCTAGTTGGTTCACATATTCCTTAATTTAAACAAAACCACAACAAATTCAAATATCCAAATAACTTCATTTCATTCTTCAGCACAACAGTACAAAATCACTTTAGATATACCTAAGCAATAAAAGCTGCTATGTTACACTTTCATTAGCTCAAAAAAGCCCACATTATTCAAGAAGCTCTAGCACTTTAAATTTGTCAAGTGAGAAATGTGTGTTCAAGCATCCACCTTACTGGAGTCAGTGCCTGCTAATTTAACAGTTACTTTCAGTAAAAGGTCCGTTTTCCCAGCATATGGTGAAGCTAGCTGCACTTCCTACCTTTGAGTTCAAGAGCCAAGATCTACTTTTACTATATCTTTGCACAGGTGTAATTTTGGCTCGCAGCTTCTATGTTACTTCCTGTTACTAATATATTAAGTTTAAAATGAAAAGACAATAGCTATTTTAAATTGATACTTAAGAGCAATTTTGATACATGCCAGCCTAAGGCTTCCCCCCTAAACCAGACCAGGTATAACAGTATAACAAAACTTTTCACTTAGAAATATGCTTTGTTTTATCTTTGGATAGTTGTGGTTACAATCTTAACACCAATATATTACTGTTTGTTTTTCTTTTTGTGAGGCTTAGCCTCTTCCTAAAAGCCTGCTGTGAGTCACAGCATGGCTCACTTGCAGCATCATGCATTTTTTTCCATAATCCCCCAAGGAAGAAGTTTTCTGCTGTGAGAGAAATGACAGATTTCCTTTGGTGGAAACCCAGAAGGAAGAGCAAACAAGGTGCTACATTAAAACCCTAATAAAAACGAGGAGAAACAGCAGCATGGTGTATTGGGTCTGTCCCCAGGGCTGCTTTCACAAATTTCCACTAAAGATTTGCTCAGTGCTTTGCTTTTTTTCCCTTTTATTTTGGACACGGCACTAGTGATAAAGCAGTTTTTGTAGGAAAAACATCTAGGGGGACTCCTGTTGTTCAACAATGCCAGTGCCTATGAAGGATAGTGTCTTATTGTACAGTGCATCAGATGTTTATTTTTATATATACTTTTTTCCTACGTTTACAAATTAAGTTATTTATATATGCTTGGTTTGAGCCGGTTTTATATGCTATCGAAGCTAAGTTTTATTTTTATTGGTATTGAATTAATGTAATTTTTTTTTTAATACACTCTTCAATTAATACTAAAAAGCCTATTTATATAAATGTTTTCTTTTGCAAATACAATATTTTATGGTACTTCCTAATGTATGGCATTGGTTTGTTTGGAAGGAAGAAACAAAAACCCAGCAGTATTGAATTTGTTAATCTACAACAGGCAAAACCCAACTTCCTGTAAGTTCCTGCTGAGCAGCAGATGATCAAACCAATTGTATTGAGCCACCTAGGGTTGCATCTCTGCTCTTAAATCAAGGTTGCTATTTTCATATCCACAATAAATGGTATTTTCTACACAAGAAAATGTGCCCCATCTTATTTTGCTCCAGCTATTTTTCCATCCAATATAGTTCCATAGATGGATAACACAAGGGCAAGCTTGTGATAACAGCTGTGTGTCTCCCACTTGCCTGCTAAGGCATACACATCAAATATAAACTTGTGGTACAAGAGTTAATAAGCCAGTCACTGCTTAGATTTGGGTTCTGTGACATATGTCATCCCAACAAAGGGTTGGTTTGTTTTTATTTTTGTATTTAAAAAAATGACATTGGCTGGAGCTTCTTCCTGAGTCCTGTTACACAACTCCCCTGACCTGCACATTCAGAAGAAAGTTAATATAACACTGTTTTTCCTAATTTTCTTTTGAGAATTGTGAGTTTGCAGTAGGGAAGACTGGCCGAAGAAAGGCCACAGACTCAGACCTAGCTTTCTGTGAGCTCTCTTCTCCCTACTGCTCTCCTGCTTGCAGCACCACTGGCACTACAGTTAGAGCAGAGCACAGGGAAGAGGTGCAACACCTGAGGCACTGGCACTGAGAGGAGTCCACCAGCCCAGTGGGACTGCAGAGTTGTGCATCCTCATGAGCACAGTCCCATTGCTGAGCATCCACAGGCAGAAAATCCAGTGCTATACAATTGCTCCTAAGGTTTGGTTACAAAGTCAGGTGTCTGGATTTACAGAGCAAATGTGGCTGGGTACCATGGGGTTCCCAAGAACTGCAGTAACTGCATTAAGTCATAAGAACGCAGAAACAGAGGTGTTTCTTACCTGGGTCCCACTGGAGAACTGACTGTCTCCTGGCCCATAGGGCACAACTGTGTTCTTTGGATGTTGCAAACTGCTTCTGAGGCTTGGCCAGCTTTCAAATAAATCTTCCAAACGTTGTATTAGAGAAGGATAATGTAGGTATGTTGAGTTCGTGAAAATGGCTGTAGCAATGGTATCTACACAAACAGTTCTACAATACCCAAATAAAATCCATGCCAGAGCCAAGAGCTCCTTTTTTTTTTTTGTCCCAGTGCCCCGCCTCCTCCCCCTTTTATAACAAAGCTCTATTTCAGTAGAAGCAAAGCAGCAGCAGGCTGGATAGGAGGTGTTACTATACTTTCTCTGCCTCATTCTTTGTGGCAAGGTACCTGTTTTGTTCTTCACCCTAGTACGAAGAGGTTATATATTGACAGCTTGAACATGAGACAAGACATTTAATAATGTTTATTATGACAAACAGCAATTTCAAATGAGATCTGCAGCAAAACAAAACATAATAGCCTCAGGATGCAGGTATGGCATGATATGGTGTACTTGCTGCTTCAATTTGTATTCCCATGTCTTGCTGTATATGCAGCATGGCCTACTTTTAGGGACTCTCTCCTTCATTCACATCAGAAAACCCCTAAAATGAGCAATGCAGATGGAACATGCCAAATCTTTCAATACAGGGCTTAGTAAACAAGACAAGTCTCAGTACAGTTCAGACATTGATGTGCCTCTACGGTTTCTCTCTCTGCATAACATATATTTTAACAGAAGCTACACTTCTGCCTAATGAATCCTGTGGTTTTTCTTAAATCACGGACTCCAAGATGTTCTCTTTTCTCACCTTATACAAGGAAGAGGTTAGTTAATTAGCAAGCTAAAAAATCCTGGTCTTTACTTTGTCTGGATGTTGTTCTTTAACACAGAACTTGCTTTCTGAAAAAACCTACACTAATAGGACACTCCTAGACAAAAGGAAGTAATGTCCTCACTGCTACCAGGCAGTGGGCAGGAGATCCCATGAGACAGCTAATGAGCATCTAATCATATTCTGCTAGTCAGCAGCAGTCCCTGCCACAAACTCCAGTTTAAGGAAATACTTCGGGAGATCATATCCTTGGTGACAATCTGCCTGTAAGGGCAGAAAAATACCACTGTCCTCCAAAAAAAAGGACTCCTTTCAAAATCTGCTCTCCGGGGACCATGACAGTGCTTTTTCACTACTTTATCTGCTCTTCCAGGCTGTAGTTTTCTTGCTGCAGCACCTCCTGACTGAAAAAAATCAAACTCAAGGCAAGAAGAATTACAAAAACCAGTGGATAGCAGCCAGATGCCATTTATGTTCACATAATATAAAAGTGTCTTAAAAATACTGTCTTCAGTAAAAAATATAAACAGATATTTTCTCCCTTATTTCTATTAAAACCCCTGGGAAATTACAAGTTCTGTTTCCAACAAGAGATGGAAAACCACTTTAGCATCTACATCCTTTAAGAATAATGCCTTTGATGGTCTGGTGTATTTAATATGATTTAACTTTTAAAATGAGTCTTAAAAAATTAAAATCAAACCTTCAACATTGAGTTTACAATGAAAAATAAATATAGGCACATCTCTGTATCATATAGGTTCACGTTGTCCTTCCCCTGACAGTAGAGGCTTTCTTCTTACAAGATAGCATGAGAAATCACATTGAGTTGAGAGAAGAGACAGACACCAAGGAACTGTCTCTCTGATCACAAAGACACTTGTCCACTTGAATTGATTCCTGGGTTTGGTCACAGCCTGTTGCTGTACAAATAAAAAAAGTGCCTATAAGTCTAAAGAACAGCTGCTCTGAGCCATAATCAAGGTGCTTAAAGGACTTTTGACTTGGAGATCCATTTGCTGATGTAAATCCTTCAGCATAGTCACCACAGCAAATGTCCATGGACAGTGCAGGTTTTGCACAAAGTGACCCCTTATCTGCAGTATGCTCCCAACAAAGAGCTCCCAATCCATTCAGAAATGCTAAAAATCCCATTTGCGTCTTCATTAGTAATTTTTGCCCACAGAGTCCACCTCTGCTAACTTTGTGCGGTCACAGTACCTAGAGATCGTCTGGTCAGCTCACAAGGGTTAGTCCTGAGCTCCTTTGTATGATGTTCTGATACAAATACTCTGGACAGCATTTTCAGGTCTTTTAAGAAATCCTGTAACAAACAGACACAAATCAGAGAACCCTTACTAACAAAAGTCAACAAAGAGGCTTACTTAATTTTTCTAGTGAAGAACCTTAGAAGGTTTAACACATTGATGGTTTTCCAGTGATGACCCTAGATGAGCTACAGAACTGACTGCAAAGATGAATGCCTGTAGGTCTGCATGTTCAGTCTCCCACCCAACACCCACACCCTTCTCAGAAAAGATCACTGCCACAGTTTAAATGGTTCAACATCTCCAACATGCAAGTGTTCACCAGCCATGAAATTTTTAGCAAGGCATTCGGGTGGTTCCCTACATTTTGACTGTGGCCAGAACAGTGTGACTCCTCTAGAACAGTCTTACTCCTCTCACACTCTAGTGGTAAGAATCACAGGGTTTTAAAGTGCACTTTGGGTCAGTTAAAACCCTTCCCAACACGTCATTCTCTACTGGAACGCAGCAAGCGCATTCAGGCTAGAACTGAGAGCTGGAAACTGGGACAGCTGGTTTCAAAACTGGTTTACAGTTTTCTTGGAAACATTTTCGCTGCATGGGCAATATTGGATTCACACAAGTACAGCTTTCAGCCGAACAACAGCAACAGTAACAAGCTTGCTAGAAGCCAGTCCTTGGGCTGCATTTAGCAGGGATGACAGACAGGAAGGTTAGAAGCCTTACTTATATGACATAAAAATACAAGAATTGGCTGTTTATATAGCTTTACTTTTTATTTCACTTATTTTTCACACACATCTAATTACTTACTGAGGGCCAAGGGAGCTCTTCAAGGCTATGCAGGCAACTCTCTATTTCACTAGTTCTCATTAGTTCATGTTCTACAAGACCATGAAGCAAGAAAAGGAACAAATCCCACTGTAGAAGAGAAAAAAAATATCAAAAACTCAAAAAGAAATGGATTTTGTGTTTGTTTCTTTATCCATACACAATTCACATTTTTCTTTGGGATCAGAACGTGGCAAAAAGAAGCAAACACATTATTTATCTGGGTGTGACAATGAGGACAAGAGCAACATCCAAACTGAGTGAACAAAATTCTTCTACTTCATACATTGTGCCCTACCATAGAGTCTCATAATTTCCAACTCTCAGTTTACCAACACACCAAGTATTTAATTCCTGGCTGTTCAAGAACAGCTTGAAAAATTATTTCCACATTCTGAAATAAGCTGGTTTTAGCTTGCAACTAAATAGGGTGATTTTCAGCTTCATAGCTGGGGTGCTTATAGCACCAATATGCATGCAAAAATGAAAAGCTGATACAAAACATAAGAATGCAACCAATTACAGAATCATGTGTGCCCAGTCCTCACCACATTCCAGGTCAAATGGAGCATTTTGCCATTTGTTCCTAAATGAAACTGTACCTTCCTGAGAGCCCCCCAGACAGGTATCAAACCCTGACAAGTAGCACATGGTCCTCTCTTCACTACCCCTGCAGAAACAGCACCAGGCAAGAGCAGAACAAGCCCCACTGGCCTCGTTCACACAGGCCATCAGTGAACGCTGTGGGCAGGCAGAACTCACACAGAGTATCTGACCAGAGCGGACAACTGGCAGCTCCACAGATCAGAACAAGCTTTACCTCTCGCAGCTTAACTTCTGCAAGGTAACTAACGTTCTTCTTGCTAAAGATCAGCTGCACAGGAACAGGTGTCCCAAAGTCCTCCTTCCAGACAGAGAGCAGCAGTTTTAGAAGGCCATAGGTGGGATCATTCTTTACGCGCAGCCTCTCGGGGCTCTTCTTTGGGCATTTGATTTCAAGACTCAGAGGAACACGATCTGAAACTGCGAGGAAAGAATGAAAAATGAACTTCTACAGCTGCATTGTTTCCTTTTATAGTCATCATCTTGGTACAACAGCATACTTAGTGAGTACAAACCAGTGAATCTAAGAGGACTGGAGTTTAGAAATATGCAAAATTATGAGCTTTGAAACTATACAGACAAGTATTACATAGGAAGAGATTTATACTCCTCAGTCAAAGAATACCATTTTGTTGGCATACAGCCCCCATCTGGTTGGCATTTAGCCTCAAGTCTTGAAAGACAATTGACTATATAAAGGTCAGTCTCATATTTAATTGAAGAGAACCTAGGTGTTACTCCCAAAGAGAGAAGAGTAATACAGTAAAACAACATTTAAATCTATAAACAGATTGAATAATTGTCCATAGTTTAGACTATAGGCAGAGTTACATAACTTCATACAAGAGAAATTAAAGCTGAACAGTGTTTAACTGCAGCTAAACATGCAAGATGCAAGATATGAGATCTTCCTTGGTACAGTCTAATGGAATGGGGCAGATTTAGACTGCTGCCCTCCAGAATAAATTTCACAACATTAGATGTGAACTGCCTTCTGAAAAAATGAATTATGTATAAAACTTCTTAAGCAGGTTCTAAACCCGAGAAATGAGAAGGTTGCCCATTAAAAAACACCTACATTCAGATCACAAGTTACTGCTGAGAAAAACATATTTACACATTAGAGCAAGAGAAAAAAAAACAAACTGAAAATGCTCACAGAAGTCACAACACATAGGAAACAAGTTATTTCCATTCTTTAAAAAAAAAAAAGAAAAAAGCCATAAAAACATAATTTAATGGAAAAGGCTCTTGCTTTATGAAAAAAAAACAAAGTCACCCACAATTTTTCAGAAGCAGAAATACTGGAAAACATATCCCATATTCAAATGAATGTATCAATAAATAAAAAACAATGGAGATGTGAACAAGGTCTGAAGGATGGTTAGTCACTGTACAATGCTGAATGTACATTCCACTGAATGTAGAAGGGAATAAAAGCAACTACTCAAATCAACAGAAAAAAATCTGCAGACTCAATGAAACCAAAGTGAATCAAACATCCACGAGCTCTAAATACTTCAGTCTCTGACCTCAAGGATTTAAGGGAATTTTAATAACAGATTTCAGTCTTAAATAGCTTATCATGACTGACTTACCCAGCAAAGAAGCCAACTCAACAGAGCACTTTGCCAGCTGCTGTTCTGATGTGGGACACATGAACTGGAAAACACACACAAAAAATTGTATCTTTCTCCCCATACTACAAACTGGATAAAACAGGCTTCACAAGGGATCAAAATAACTAAGCAGAGCAGGCAATTTACAGCAAGAAGCACAGAGCTGTAATCAGGAGACCATTAAAGACTGAAAAACAAGAAAAGATCATATATGAAAAGGGGATCTACAAAGGTAAATTGAAGTAACAAGCAGATCTACACAGTATAAAAAAATGCAGCGCAACATTGCCACATTTGAGCTCAAACAAAAAACACTCAACTGAGCTCAGCTGTGAGGCAAGGCAAACTAACAAGTTTACAGGTATTGAGACAGCTCAAAGTCTCAAAGAATTTTTTTGTTACTTTTTTACATTTTTTACCTTTCTGCATTGAAGTGTCTGACTCAATCTTCCTAGCAAGCACTCCAACCAGACATAGTCAATCACTTCACCCTCATCCCGTGGGCCCACAGCAACACAGAGCACATCCTTGATGAAAAAGACAGCAGTAACTCATATATTAGTATCCTTCTCTTCCACAAACAGATCTTTGGACCTATGACAGAGCACTTCGTAAGTAGCCCTTGGATTTTCATTAAAATAAAGCTAGTACATACATTTAAAAAGACAGATTAAAGCTGAATTTTTTACAACCTTACCAAGGTATGATTTTCTAGGACAGCTCTCACTAATGTTATGAAGTCAAATTCAGCGATGGCAATGAGTTTATCTTCCTTAAAAATACTAGCTCTGAAAGCTCTAGATAAATCTGACAGTGCAGCAAGCAAGTTCAGGGTAGAAGTGTTGGGAAATCCAGAGCCCCCTTATATTCTCAGGGAAGCTTCAGTGTCAACACAACTTATCCTTCTGTTTTTATTTTAGCAAAAGCAAGAAAGCTTTAAAGGATGTGAACTTGTTCCCACTCAATTGCTGGGAAAGCAAAGACAGTGATATCCAACATTACTGCTTAAACAGACAAACGGCTGCAAAAAAAAAAAAAAAAAAAGAGGCAGAACATGCAAAGGTAAAAAAGTGAAGTGTTCAGAATTCTTCCTTTCCTCATAGTTTACATAGGTTATATGATTGAAAGATTTTAACAAGAACAGTGACTAGTTAAAAGACTGGGAGAAATAACCAAAATGTAATTTAAACCAGCTTGAATATAAAATTGCTTGGATCCAAGGCTAAAATTAAGTCCACATCATCACCCTCTTTCAAAGATATTCTGATTCCCCCTAATTTTAACTGAATGAAGGTACATTTGCAGACTGGCAAAAACCTTTCAATAGATCTGTACAGATTCATCAGACACTTAATTCAATAAAGAATTCCTGGTGTATAATATGGGATAGTCTACCAAGTTCTACAGACTTGAAAGGACCAACAGGGGCCAGGAGACTCTGAGCAGGGGCCAGGAGACTATCCATAAAAAGAGTAGGTCCACAAAAAAGTAACTATTTTGATATGTTGACTCTTCAGCATACAACTGTACACAACACTCACTATACTGCAGTTTCCATGCTAAACATATCAAGGCCACACTGCCAATGCTACCAGAAATCCTGTATTTGAGATAGGACTCCTAACAGGGAACTCTGATCAGACAGCAAGCAGGTGGTTAAAAAATACCTGGGAACTTTCCACTGTGCTTCCTAAACACTCCCCACAGTCAGTTCCTTAGAACCAAAACATTCTCTTAAAAAAACTCCAACGAAACCCCACAAAACAACAACAAAAACAAACCATAAAAATTCCATAACCAACGAACCAAAAAACCATGACTGTGAAAAACAGAAAGGGAGTTAGGGTGAGCCAGGAAGTGAACGCTATATACCTTAATCTCATTGATGACTTGAGAGGGAAATGGAGCACAGTGCTGACAGCCTGGAGGGCAGTCCCTTCTCAACTCCAGAGTATCCTCACTGGGCAAGGGAAATCCTGGGACTTTAAGCATTCTGTTGAAGGTTGCCTTCACTTCTCTTTTGATGAGTGCTACAGAGAACAGGGAACAAGTCCTGTCTACTTCAGTTTTTCTCCCCAATGAAACACAGAATTGTTTCCAAACACTATTAACCTCTCACACCAAGGGCCATGGCAAATAAGGAAAAAAGACAGTTTACACTTTCAAACCCCTCTCACTCTGACCTCCCACTATATTTAATGGGCAGAGGCACATGTGGAGAGGGTGTGTTAACCCACAGCTTTAGAAGGCACCCACACATTACTGCCAGGTACCACTGGCAGCTCATCTCATTTTCCATCAAAATATTTCAGTCTGTTTAAAAAACGCAGTAGCTAAGCCAGGAGGCAATGCCAAAGTAGAAAGCTGACTCAGCATGACCATACCAGTTCAACCACTGTGCCCATGAAAGTCATATGTCTTCTACCAAAATAAGTTTTGATCAACATCCAAAACACTAAACTCCTGTGGCTGCAAACGGTGCTTGAATATTCCTCACCAGACTCTTGCATAACCTCTTGAAAAAAATCGGTTTTCAGAGATTCTGAAGAGTTGCCAGAGCAGTATTACAGAGTAAAAGCACTTACCTTCAGCCTGCAGAAAAGACACCCAGTCCAAGAAGTATTTGTTTTACAGAAGATTTCAGCTCTCTGTACATGTAAACCATAAGGTGGCTTGAAAGAGAGCAGTTGTCTAGCATACATTGGAAGTGCTATGACAACTTCAAAATAGATGACATTTCCAGAAGGAGCTTTCCTTAGAATTCCTTCTCTCCATCCTACGAGACTCTGTAACTAAAAATCACTTCCATGGGCCAAGACTGAAAGACCCCTGAATAAGATTCTTAGAGCTACAGATCATTCTTCTTATTCCTAAACAAGGAGGGACAGGGTAACTGCACACTTCCCACTAAAAGAAAAATTAGTATGACCAAGTACTTTACAACAGTAACTGTTCTTTGATCTCGGGAAAAAAAGAAAAAAGAAAGTACAACGCACAGGTTAGAAGCCCCAGTTCAAAGTACTCACCTGCAATGTTGGCAGAGAGCCAGCCACAGGCTTTTTCAGTAGCCAGTTCCACCGCAATGTTTTCTGCACTACTTAAAACCTTTACAGGGGGGACAACAAGTGATAGGAGATTTACTACCAGCCACAGCACTACAGTCAGTGAAGAGTCAGAATGAAGTCTAGAGGAAAAAAAAGCTTAATTTTGGCATGCAACGAATAAACAGAGCACCATCACATCTTTGGGAACTGCTAGTTTGAGCAATACGACTGACCCATTTTGATTTTCCAAACCTCAACTCTTGTAGAAGTTGATGCTAAAACAAAAGCATTATCCTTGCAAGATGAATGCAATTTATATAACATTCTAGTCTCAACAGTTACCTATGAGCTAGAGTATCACTTTACCCAGAATATGCAAGGCTGCCTGGTAGAAGCGACTCTCCTTAGCTATCAGTCCTCCCATGAGGGCATTAATAGGTTCCCTTGACCTGAGCTATTAAGGGATAAGATAAACAGCAATGGAAAAATGGTAACAATCCAGACTTAAAGTCAGGGCCTTTAATAAATTTTAATGAATATACATACTGCTGCAGATGTCTCTTCTGGCAACAACACCCTTACTGCCTCAGGACCTTTCTTTTTGCAAAATCTACAAAAAAAGAAAGCAAGCATGGCACAGGATTAGTCAAAATTCTTGGACAATACTCAGAGGTTCATTACATGACAATGCAATAAATCAGACCAAAAGAACCAGACAAGGACAGGGTAATTACAAGCCACCAAACTGCAATATCAGTTTTCCAAACAGGGGACATACAATAGCTGCAGTGGATGTCTGTGTGGAGCTGGATGCAGAGGGACACACAGCACCTTTTCCTTCCCACAGATACAGTATTAACTGGCTGCAGGCACAGCAGACAGTCACTCTAAGAAGAGCAGAGGTCATAGTTTATAATTACCAGAACCTGAGCATGACAGGCCAAGCTAAATTAGGTTTATAGATTCTTCAGTAAGAAGAGATGGGAAGGCAGAAGTTTAAATAAGTTTTCCTCCTTACTCTCTGCCTTTGATGAGTGCCTCGGCCCCTTCCTCATAGAGATGAGTGCACACCTCTTCAAGAAGTTTGTCATGACTAGCAGCATCCTCCTTCACTTTATCTTGCAACATGGTTTCAGCCCTTTGAACCAACTCTGCTACCAGTGTTGCCCTGTAAAAAAACCAAGAACAATCAGACAGACTGAAATTGGTACAAAAAAAAGCACACACTAAGTGTACCCAGCTGTTCTCCTCAGTTTAAGGGGATACTCATCTCGAGTGCAATAAACAACTCTGCTAAAAAAGAATCAATTGCTGTATTTAGTACTGTACCATCTCCTTGCTCTGTATGCAAGGAAGAAAGCAGCAATGAAGATATCAAAATAGTACTAAGACTCAAGAGTCAAAAGCCTTAAGATTTTAGTAGAAACATATTTGGTTACAGGTATACTTTCTGGTAGCAATGCCCTTGTATGCTCAACGGATAGCGCTCAGAAGCTCAAAGATGTCAACAGCAGCCCAGTACAACCAGCATTCCTTATGGGCTGATATCATTTAATGTCTTCAGCAAGCTGGACAATAGAACAGTTCAAAACCCTGAGCAAGCTCATAAGTGACATGCTGGAGGGCAGGGCTGCCACACAGAAGGACTGTGAAAAGGTGGAGAAAAGGGTAGACAATGAGGTGGCGACTGTGCACTGTACGGGCTGGGGTCTCCTGGCTACGGAGTAGCTCTGCAGAAAGGATCTGGGGTTCCCATTAGACAAAGTGAGTTGGCAGCATCCAAAGAAGGCCAACATTATACTGGGTTGACAATCGCAACAGTGCAGCCAGCAAGTCAAGGGAAGTTACTGCTTCCCTCACTGCCATGAGGGTGCATCTGGAGTAGTGTGTCCTGCCTTTGGGACCCCAGGACAAGAAAGCCATGGACAATTTGAGAAACTGCTGGAGAAAAGAAAAAAACCATTAAGATAATTGGGATGCACGTGGCCCCCAAGGAGACTGGGGTAGTCAGTTTCACTTAGCCCAGAGAAAAAAAAAGGTGAAGGGAGAAGGAAAGTTTAAAGAGAAGACAGAATAAGACTTCCAGGAAGAGCACAGCTAAAGGTTGACTGGCCATATGCACAAACTGGAACAAGGGATATTCTAATAGGATATAAGGAAACATTTTTCACAAATCCTGGGAAAATTAAGCACTGGATGGTACTAAGAGGCTGGCTGAATCCCCGTCCTTAAAAGGTGGAAACTTTTCCAATTGGAAAAGGTGTCAATAAACCTGATCCAATCTGAAAGCTGGCCTTTCTTTGAGCAGGAGCTTGGATGCAATGACCTCCAGAGGTCACTTCTGAGATGAGATTTTCCTATCATTAGCAAGAATGTTCTGAAAGGGATATAAAGTCTCAAAATGCTGCATTATGTTCACAACCAAGTGTTATACCTCCTTACACATCTCCTCTCTGCATCTCTTCCAAAATTCCTCTCTGTGATGGCAATAAGACATTTCTGGTCAGTTTCACGTAGCCTTGGTGGTCTGCTATGCAGCATTCTCTGAGGGAAGCTTTCTTTCCCCCATACACACAAGTTCAAAGGATCAACTCTTTGTCTCATTATAATGTAAAGTCACTTTTTAAGTCACAGAACAGATTACCAGCACTTACTTAATGTGCTTAACACAATTGGATCCCACCCTCTCTGCCACAAATTCAACTGTTCTCCGTAGGGAAGAAGGCTGGTTGTGGAAGAAGGCCTGTTCCAACTCCACCTGTTCAACAGAAAGTGCTACAGTTGATTAGAGCACTCCACCCAGACCCTTCTCTCATCAACACAGGAACAGACAGAACTACCATCTGGAAATGTGCTAAAAGGTATGCAATTTGCCTACACTAGAATTTTCTGCTACTGCAGCATTCATCATCCCTGTAAATTAGTTACTCCCTATTCCCTTTTAGCCATTTAATCCAAGTTCATTATCAGGGTTTCTGAAACTACAAAAGCAAATGCTCTGTAAAGGGAAGAATGGGAGAGTTCTGACAGCACCTACTAAAAATGAGTCACCACATAGGGTTTGTTTTGGAAAGAAAGGATCCTGTCTTCTAAATACAGGTTGGTAATCCTGTAGGCTCCTACACAGGTTGTTCTTTAAGCGGAAAGCATGGCTACAATCTAACCAAAACAATGTATGAGAAACATACCAACATTTTATATTAAAGAAGAGGGAGAGAGATAAACAGACTAGTTGTTCCAATTGCAAGAATGTTTACTGAAGTTATCTGGATTTCAACACCCACATGGTATCCCAGCCACACAACTGTAACAGAAAAACAGGGAGAGAGGATACCTGACTGTTAAGCACAATGTTCCCTGCTGCACAGGCCCATTCTCTTCTTTCCCTGGCATTAGGATAATACTGTGTACAAGCAATTTCTCCTGCCCCGTTTCCCCTTCTGACTCCCTAATTTTATTACCTGCAGTTTCCGCTGCGTGACAGAAGCCTTGGGTGCTAAAGACTCTGCAGCTGTGGGAGTGATTTTTCTTATAAAGCCACCATTTTTTGCTCCACTACCAGCCACAAAAGAGGCAAGTAGTTTACGCAGCTCACCTGTACAGGAAAACATGCAAAACCAGTCATCATTGCCAAAAGCAAGGGGAAAAAAAATTAAATCAAAACTCAAGAGAGAGAGTTTCACTTTGCCAGTTCTGTTCCTAGAGCAGATTCTCTCTACTTCTACGAAAGCGGAAGTTTTAGAAAAGCAGAGGAGTATCCCACACATTTAACTGGCACGGCACAGCAATGCCGTGCAGGCAAGGCTCTGAACAGAAAAGAGGTAGCTTCCAAATAAGGGTCCCTAGCACATTGAACTTGTTCAGAAGGATCAGGGAGCAGTCATTTTTATACATCGCTTTTTAGTGTGGCAAACGAGAACTGTAAAGTCTACAAGGACAACAAGGCAAGCAGTTACACAAAATTCCAACAGGGGCAGGAGAAAATACCAGAAGAAAAGCCTGATGACACGTTCAACTCCTAGAAGATTTTGTGATGCAGGTTTAACATAGTTTTCCTACTAAGTCCCAAGAAACAGAGCACCATCTCACCATATGGTGCTCTATTATCTACAGAGAGGAATTTTACCAATGGCAGACAATCCCAGGAAAAAAACCTCTCAAACAACAACCTGACAAAACACAAGGGCACATAAGGATTCTTCCCCTTTGCCTGGAAGCAGAAATATGCTCAAGGACCAAAACATTCCTTGCAGTACAAACACCTCTCCCTATACTTAGGATGGAAAAGCTGTATACTCACTTACTCCTTGTAATGTTTCTTTTCCAGCTTTTTAAGGATGGCTTCCCTTGTTCCTCTGTATTCAAACCCTGTACATCACTTATCCTGACTGTGTAGCCTCCCTCCCCCAGCTTCACCAGATAGTATTTACAGCTCCATGAGCTTCTGCAATAGAGTTTTTTATCAAGGTTGACTCATATACAACTGAGACCTGAAGTTATGAGGAGGGGTAAGAAAGATGATCCAAGGACTTACAATACCAAAGGACAAATACAAACAACTAAATAAATTTTTAAAAAGTACTAATATATTTTATTTATATAGCAAAAATAAAAAAAATACTCACCAAGATAGGGACAGCAGGTATAAAGTAACTGCTGATCCACCAAGGGTACAGAGTCCTGGTGAGAAAAAGAAGGAAATGCTGAAAGGATACTGCGGGAAAGAAACAGTCAAGTCAGAAATCCCATACATATGGTCACAGGAAGGTTTCAGGGCTGCCTTTCCATGAAAACAATAACTGGATTCCAAACACATAGTAAAATGATAAAGTCTGCAGCCCAAGTGTTCAGTCAATCCCTGTAACACAGAATGACCTGCTCTACATTTTATTAGTGCAGCTCAGCCTTTGCTCCTGATCACTGTGGAAGCAGAGCTGAAAGCTGCTGTTTAAAGAAGGGAACCAGGACTGTTGCCACAGCTGCTACTCATAAGGGAGAAACCTATCCACGGAGGAAAATATATGAGGCCCATCTGCTATGCATTACCCTGCACAAATGCCTTCCCCCAGACTCACTGGAACCCCACGCTGTGGAGTCATGTCAGCCCAGTATTACACAGCGCAGGCAGGGCCCTGGGAGGAAAAGGAACTTCAGATCCCACCCATAAAGGCAGTGTATCTTAGCAAATATACTTCTCACTTTTCAAGGAATACTATGTATCCCTTTGCGTGTCTGGGAGTTATCTGACACATCACACCTATAAACTCACTTGCTTTTCTGCTTGCTCATACTATTTTCAGTTCATCTACCCTTTATCATGTAACTGGAAAACAGGTGACCCCAAAGACAGCAACTTTGCTCATACAGTCCCATCTTACTACTTCTGTTTACCATTACTATTACTTATTTCCGGGAAGAGCTACAGTTCTATCAGCTCACCTTGTACTGCAATAATCAGTGAGTAGGAAAACAGCATCTGATCCTCCAGCACAACTTGGCACCTGTTCTGCAAACTATTGCAGCAGGTGAGATGGCTCCTGCCTGACAAAAAACCTAGAGCTGTAACACAGAGTTCACAACCCAGGATGAAATGCAATTGAGACACTTGGACAAACTGTGGCATCACATCTATTGTCCTATATATTCTCAACGCAGCTGCCCTGAAGCCAAGTTCCCAATAAGATCTTTAAACTCCTGAGGACCTGGTAGGTCCATCTTCATCCACAGATTCAGAGGACATGGTACTGCACTAACTCACCAAAGCCTGAGCAGATGTCACAGTATCCATCATAAATCTCTCCTGCCTGTCGTCAGTGGTAAAAAACAACTCTTCAGGGACTGATGGAACCTGAAACAGAAAATCCAGCAGTTACAACCCAAACAACAGTCAGTAACTTACATTGTTTCTGATAAGAGGACAGTGAAATCTCACCACCCTGCCACCAACAAAAAAAACCCAACTAGTACTAAAGATCCACTCTGCCCTAGGTACCTTTCCATAAAATTAAATATTTGGTATGATCACAATAACATAAGCCACCTTCCCTACCCTCCCTCTAATACCATGTTTCACATTTCCAATATGTTCCCGCTAGGTAGTTACCTTGCTTCCAACTGGAGGCACAGAAGAATTTTAGAAGTTCATCACACATCATCCCTTTATCAGACAAAAAAATCCCTAATAATTTAAGGCTGACAGCTAGCTGACAGCTAGCACTCCATCTTTGTGACAAGAGCTTCCAGTTCTAACAGGAAGAAGCTGTCAATGTGCTTACAAGGATGCAGATTAATAAGTACAGAATGTGTTTCAGATGCAATTAGAACTCCTTTTGGAAAAAAAAAATGTTGCTTCACACAATTTCACTAATGAAAAATAATTCTCCATTAGAATACAATTATTCTTTAAACCCCACAAAAACCCACAACAAAACAACAAACTACTATTTTGCATTGGTTTAATTATTTCAATACTATTTTGGTTCTTGGAGGTTTTTTGCTTTCTCTTCAGGGAAGAGCTGCATGCACACAGGAGACTACCTGAAAGAGCCAACCCAGAACTGCAAGGATCAGCAGCTTGTTCAGGAAACTCATCTTCTTATCTTCAGAAAGGACCATTAACCTGCCATGCAGCAGAAGCAGCAAGAGAAAGTGTGAGTTTTCAGCACCTCCATTTTCATTAAGGAAAAAATTCCCAAATCGTTCACTTTCTAATTACACCATTACTTGCGTGTCTGCCAAAAGACTGGAGAGCAAGCTCTACTTTTTTGTATGTACCTGAACAGCATGCTGTCTTAAGTTTACACCGGAAAAGCCATTCTCTAGAATGTGCTTCAAATTTTCCTCATTTATATAGGAAAGTAAGCTAGAAGATTATTTAGGCATTGGAAATCTTCTAGGTATAAGGATCAAATTCAAGGTTTAAAATACACAGCTGTTGATGTAGAATGAGCAAGTGGGGGTTTAAAGACTTTAAATTACTTAATGAAAAAACACATAACACATATTTGAATCAAAGATTAATCCCTGATCTTAGGATATGCTCCCTTTGTAGTTTCACGTAAGATAAGAAGTGCTGACAATCTGCACCAAAAAAAAAGTGGTTTTTTTATAAGAATCTCAAACTAGTGCCAGTATGCATTCTCAAACATCAAGTACCTCAACTACATAAACAAATATTCACAGAAAAGTTCTTAATATATATATTTTCCCAGCCTCCTACCTGTATACCTGTAGCAAGAGACCAAATACTTTCCTGTAGTAATCCAGGAAAGGAGCAATATGATCCACAAGGGAAAGGTACTCCACAATCCAAGGAATAGTAAGGATAGAACGCTGATCTCGAACAGATTGTCTCAGAAGCTTCAATATATCCAGTATAGGCAGGGTCTTAAAGGACAATAGAAGTTATAGCAGCAGTTTGAAGTTACTTTTTGATACTTAAAGAAAAACTTTTATCTGTATCTTGACTTTTCTTTCTAGGATTTCATCTTCTATACCAATAAGAGGTGACTTTAGCTAATGAAAACCCTTCTTTGCACATGAGCAGAAGTAAAAACCACACTATAATTGCAACCAAAGGTCCCACTGGGACTTTCAAAAGCAAGGCTATAAGCCTGACTACGTACAAGTGGAGTCATTGCATTCAGAATGACACACTGGTAGGAGATGGGTGCCAAACTTTCAAAATCATTCCTGCTAGCTGGATTTTACACTATAAATACAGCTAGGTGAGAGTTCTAGTATGACAGATCCAGATTAGCAGAAATAACAGAAGACTGAGTACCTTACCATCAGTGCATTGCTCCCTCTTTTCTAGGTTATTCAAACTCCTTTCCTTTGTTCCCAACCCCAGAACATGCAGTAGGGACACAGAACCACATAACATCATCCCAGGAGCCACTGGCTCACTTTGAAAGGGCATGACAATTCATAATCCCCTCCTTGGATTAGAAAACCTGCCTGTCAAGCGAAGGACAATGTTAGGTTTCTTACTTGGTTTCTTAATGCTAATGCAGAATCTTGCAAGTCTCTAGTTGGCTGCTCCACAGTGCGATATGGCAAGAAAACAAGAAACCCCAGGAACTTGGCAAGGAGTCGCAGACTTAACAGGACCACAGTGAAGCGCTTCTTTTCATCCTGAAATGAAGAAAGGCAAGCTGAGGTAATGCTACCCTAAACTGGCAAAGCAAATACCTATACTAAACTTCTATTTCCTTCATGTAAAAGGACCGCATAGCTTCATCACTGCTTTTAATAAATATAAGTTCCCAAAATACGTATTTATCAAGCATTTAAAATTGCTTCTGTCTCCATTGCTTCACTTCATCACAAGAAGAAATTATTCAAGAGCTCTCTAAAACAAGCAGCTGCTCAATCTTCATATTAAGAACTTTGGAGTCAATGAGAGGGCAGAGCTGATCTCACATTGCCTCCTTTATACCACTACCACTTTGCAAGTCTTCATGAACCTTCGGCAGCTACTTTGCTAATGAACTATAAGCTGTGACACCTCTGATAGGCATAGTTGAGTGAAGAAACATCTGAACAGGTATGAACAGGGATGACTACAAATTCAAACTAAAATCCTTCTACGTGGAAAAGTAACAAGGAGCTATTGCAACTGAGTGCAACAACTCAACTTGGTTATTTCACTGATCTAACACAGGATACTAATAACCTAAAAAGGAGGCTTCCAGTTTCCAAACTATTGTGCATTATCTCTTAGGACACAGTTCTATGAAGCACCCTGAAGCATGCAAGTAAGTGGCAAGGGGATCAGACTTCCGTAACTAGAGTTACAAAATGAAGCTCTTCTCCTGTAATATAGTAGTGGCAGGTCCAAGCAATTCACAGGTAAGCCAGTAATTGTTTAAGTACTGGAACAACTTAGAGAAATTCCTGCCAGATGTGTTTGCAAAAAACAAGCTTACCTGTTCATCCATATCTGCTTCCCCATCACTGTGCTCATGCTCCACCAGAGTAAGGCCATTCAGTTCAAGTATCTTCAGGCACAGACTGTCCATCAGGTGCTGATTGAACTGGTAACTTCAGCAAAAGATGATGATGAGTCAGACTGGGCTGAAAACAGCAGTAAAACCTCAACTAACACACTGTAAAATTTCAAGCTTGTCTCATGAGCATCAGCAGACATCCAATGGAACAGACTGACAGGCAAGAAAGCAAAAGACAAGACTAGTACTGGTTGACCCCCTTCATTTCCACTTCTTTTGTACTTTTTCAAAGAGATGCTATTTAGCATGTCCTGGCATAAGGATAATAAAACTGATCTGTCAAAGCAGGAAGCTGTGAAACAACTGAACTTAAGATTAAAGTCTCCCATAGATCACAATTCCTCCATGCTGTGAATTGTGAAAAACTCATTAAGCAAAACCATAAACCTGGCTTCATCCTGTACTCCTTGGCTTCATGCACTATCACGCAAGAAGCACTTGTCCAGTCCAGTGTCCTTGCTAGGCAGCACTGCATGCCTTGGCACTGGGAAATGCTGAGAGCCTCTGAGAAAATATTATGGCTTTACAGAAGAAAAATTATTACCATATATTACCATATAGTCTGGTCCCAATCTTTCTGAATAACTCTCTGCTGCAAGAGCAACATGCTGGTGCTCCTGTTACCCACACATTTCAGAGAGGAAACAGCAAGCATAGGCAGCTAACCTTCCTGCACTGAGGATGAAGTCCCTGAAGAATTGCTGGCACCCCGGGAATGAAGGGGGTGGACAAGGTCCTCTGATGCTCTGAGGAACAACAAATCTTTCCTGCAGCCTCTTCAGACGGCTCAGATTGTCAGAACCCAGCATATTAAGGACATCCTGGTCTGGTGTGTCTCCCCAGCTTGCGCCACCACCAATAGGACCTTTACACATCTTTAGGAGACAGAAAGAGTAGGGAGGTGGAAATTTTGTAACAAAACATCATTTCACTTATCTCTCATCCAACATATTATCGTTTCCTCACAAGACTGTTTTTGGAGTAGTCCAAGCATGATCTTTTCAGGTATCCACATACAGAACAACTCTTCCTCATTCCAAAATATGCTACCAACCTCGGCCATAAGCAGTCTAGAGATCTTGCAAGATGGAATTCCGATCCTATACATCTAACTAGGTCATACCTAGCAGGCTACGTGTGGATGTGCAGAGAGAACATCTATCACTTGCATGATCTTCATGAACCACTCAGTAGGAGCTTTAGCCCAGTCTCCAAGGCTCATGATGCTGCACTATGCATTCCCAGATCAGGTTTTCCTGGAACTTCCACACAGTTAAATAAAAATAAAAAGTGAATGCCCCACTCCCTCAAACACACAGATACTACTCAAGACTCAAAGAATTACAGAACTGCAGAACTGTTTATGTTGGATCATCTAATCCAACCCTCTTGTTCAATCAGGGTCAGCTACAGCACATTGTCCAGATCCATGTCCAACTGGGTTTTGAATGTCTCCACAGACTGGGACTTCACAACTGCTCTGGGCAACCTGCTTCAGTGTCTGACCACCCTCACAGTAAAGAAGTGTCTTCTTGTGTTCAGATGGAATTTCGTTTTCCTCACTATGTGTCCATTGCCTCATGTCCTGTCAGTGAACACTACTGAAAAGAATCTGGCTCCCTCTTCTTCTTTCCCTCCCAGCAGGTATTTGTAATGCAGTGTTAAGATAACCTGGAGCTTTCTCTTCTTCAGGCTGAATACTCACAGGACTCTCAGCTTCTCCTCAAATAAAAAAAATTCTCCAGGTCCCTTAATCACTTACATAGACCTGCACTAGACTTGTTCTAGTAAGTCTGTATCTTTCTTTTCTTGTGCTAGTGAGGCCAGGACTGGACACAGTCTGGACTGGACATAATGGAGTATATACTCCTAGCCAATGATGAGTAAAGGGAAAAGATGACTGCACATCCATGCATCTAAATCATGGTACTTTTAATGAGAGAGATCATACTAAAAAGCAACATTTAACTATGTATGTGAGCACCACTAGGTGAGTAGTAGTAGTGAACAACTACTAGGTACATTTATTCCAAACAGAGCATCCTTCCCTCCCCAAAAGAATATCTTGTAACGCTTCCCAACCTTTAAATTATAAGGCCTCAACACAAATCCTCAGTCACAGTTCATTTCTGCAAGAGTATCATAATACACACTTTCTAGTCAGACACACTGGATTCATTGAAGATGCCTAATTACCAGTTTAGATCTTTGGTTACCCTCATGAAATCCTGAAGTCTTCATTAAGAAGGCACAGATAGAAATACAGCACCTAGGCCTAATTAAATCCTATTGATGCAACAAAGTTCATCTCACCTCTTTCCCACAATTTCCATGAACACACATATACAATCAGACAGGACACTGACACAAACTCAGACTTGACACTAGAGGAATTTTCAACATTCCAACAGCTTGCAACTTCCTGGCAATGTGTGTGGGCTAATACTCAAGGTGAGAGTTTATGTCTGTTTTGCTATCCAAAAGGAACACAGCAATAAGCCAGGCATTTGCAGAGAATATAATGAATATCTATACTCCAATAAGAAGTATCTTCTCTTTTTTTCATTTCTTTAGTTACAATGAAGGCAAATGATGCTTGAAACTCACCAAAAAACCCCCACTCTAAATTACAACAGCAATACTGTATCAAAAACAAGCTGTTGCAGTGTTATACAGAAGAACAGAGACCCTTTGCAGATAGTAAGCTCATGCTGCTAACAAACATAACTGGAAATCTCTACATTTAATATATATGTCAAAACGCATCTTTAAAACTTCCCGAAACTATAACTGTATTAAAATCAGAAGAACAAAGTAAATAACCATGAAGAATTAATGTTTACAGATCTTGATGTGCTCAGTGTGCCTTATTTCTGATTTAAACAGAGTTCATCAGTAATTTATCACAGATTATTTCTTAAAAAGGAAAGAAATTCCCATCCTGAAAACTTGTGTCTCCCAAAAAAAAGGTTTCAATAGGAAAATTTTGAAGAAACTTGCAAGACACAGTTTGTTTTCTCAGGCCGAGGAAGGATCAAATCAGTTTTGACATACACATTCGTTAAAAAAAACCCAAGTCGTTTACCTGGATAAGCTGTTTCTGAAAGAGCCGGGCAAAATGGTTGTGGTTGCAGGTTGCAGATAGGTGAGCCATCATGGCCCTGTGAAGGGAAAGATCATGAAATTCTGACAGGGACTCTGTGGCACAAAAAATAGTGTTCTAATGTCAAACCATACCAAGAGCATAAAGTAACTGCTTTTAAGAAAGCAATCTCCAAAGGCCATTGCAAAAAGCAACATCTCTAAAACCAGGTTTCCCAAGCACTGAGCCCCATCTGCTGCTGATATGGAAACAAAAATTCTCCCTGAGCACCTGCAGAGCAAACAACTCTAGAGACAAAAAGAATCTCTTCCTTTCCTGAAATAATGCCGTTACTTGGAAAGAAGAATGAACTCATTCAGCTCCCACTCTTCCCTGCGCAGAAGAGTGAGCCGAGAGTTCACACATACAGAAGTAAGAACACAGCAATAGCGCTACTTCTGATGCCCCAGGAGATGGAAAATTTCTCAGTTTAGGCCTCAGCCTTGTTCTGCTCCTGAAGTGAAAAGCCACCTACAAACATGTAACTTGAGTAGGTTGCTGGTTGAAACTAACACAGAAACCCACAAGGCAACTGCTATCAAAACCATAGTAGTTTCTTTACGTATAATCTATTTTGATAAAGCAATAAATTAATTTAACAGTCTGCTTTCTGCAGAAAGAGACACAGTTGTCTTGTTTTCAGAGACAATACACTAGAAGCCCCTGAAATAATTAGAAGAGTCAACAGCTTCTGAACACACAACATAGGTCTCCACACTTAAGTGGAGTCAGACATCAGAAACTTGAAATGTACACACAAGTGTGTACAATAACACTGTGTATACTATATATATATTGTATACAATATATATATAGTGTATACAGTAATGATGTTCAGACCACAATACACTGGTAGCTCTTTCTGTGATTATGAATAGGGAAAGAGCTACATCAAGACTAATCAAATTAGGCCCTTGCCACTTACAGCTTGTTTCTTTTAAGACAGCAGCTGATACTTTTAAATATAGAAGCAAGTTTACATGGATAGTATCTTCCAAGCAGCACAGCTCCCTACAGATTAGTACAGAAGACCAGGGAGATCATGGAACTTAGGATGCCAAGTCTAGTATGCTGCACCAGCTATTCAGCTACATTAAAGACTCCTACCTGATCTTGTTGCCCAGAACTCTTTCAAAGTCCCAGCCACTTTTCTCATGGTTATCCTCCCATTCACGCAGAAGTTCATAAAATATGTCCCTGAGAATCAAGATATTTAAGGGAATGAATTCCCACTCTTCAAAATTTGTAGCAACAACAACCAAATATCTATCTCAGATTAAATAACTCACGTCTCTAAGCATTCAGATACCTTTGCAAAACTCATTAGTGTTAGCGGGAATTCAGTGAGTTTCCATTTTCCATGTCTTTGACAAAAAGTGCTTGAGCTTATGCCCAAGCTTTGATGGAATGACCAAAACACCCATTGCCAGACAGACATAGTGAAGATTGAGAGGCAGGAAAGAAAAAGCCAGAGGAAATAATATCTATGAGGAGAGAAGAAAGGACCAAGACAACTTGTCATTCTGCCCTCACTCTGTTGCTGCAAGCATGGAGAGAGGCAGCAGGAAGAATAAAAGCATACCAGATCTATATGCAGAAGCAATCCAGGAGGGTGACGCACTGTACTGGCATTAACAGAAGTCTCAATAACTCCTGAAGAATTGGGCTGTTTTTCCCTAAAGACATTAAGCATTTAGATCCTGCACTCAATATGGACAAAAACTTTTTTTCCCTTTTAACTGAAGTGAAAATTTCAAGATTTTTTTTCTACAGCATGAAGCATACATGAGACATTCTTAATATCCTTTGCTCACGATCATGCAAAGATTATACCCTGTGAGTCATACAGTAATAGTAGAAGAAACTTACCTTTGTTTCTTAAATATGTGAAATGCTCTGTCACTGGGAAAGTTAGAGCGATTATCAGTTTCTGGTTGGAAAGAAACAGACTGTACAGAGCACGGCAACAGGAGAGACACCTGTTCAAAATATAAAGGCAGCCATTGGACTAATGTAAGTCTCTAAAACAATCTGAGACTCAGAAAAGAGCAGGGAAATGGCATGATGAGGAAACCAAGTTTTACTAGCCAAATTGTCCAGAGATTAGGTACCAATTGCTAACTACTAGTAAACACTAACAGTTTTACAACCTACATTACACTACAGAGGCAGAATCACTCAACATTATGAGAGAAAGCATCTCATCTCTCTAAATCTCTGCTGAACAGGTTGCAACCAGTGTTGGTACTGTGTGGAAAGAATGATGCACTGTCAGTGTCCCTTCAATATCAGGCTTCAGAAAATGCAGGATAATGGCTGGCAATTCCTCTACTGTTACCCTTTCTCCAGCTCAAAAAGCCTATGTCTTCAAGTAACAAGAAACCTTTTTTTACAACTTTACAAACTTTAAAGCTCCGTTATTGAAATGTCCTAGTCTAAGAAAGTACACAGTACCTTCTTTGCAAAGAATAATTTCCATTTTTAAAAAATGCATGAAATGAGATATAAAATGCATTCCTACCATCCAGCTTTACTTCCCTAACCCAGATAATTACATGAAGAAACCAGTTTACACAATCTGTGTTGTCTCCTCTGAAACTTCATTTGCCTAAAAGGAGTCCATATCTACGAAAGAAATCCACTTCTTCAAAACTACCTTCTGATTCTGCATCTAACCAATCATTCTCCTGGGATGCATGTTTATTAGATGAGAATCAAAAGCAAAACTTGACTCTATCAAAGTCTCTAGTTGAGGTCAGGGCCCAGAGCACAATGCAAGGATAGCCAGCAATGATTCAGTGCTAACAATCACTGGACCTAGCAATTCACTCACCCACTGACAAGAAAAAGAAGTAGCTTTTAGACAGTTGCCAGAGACAACATGACAAGATACTTGAAGTAGAAGTAATGAGATTTAACATCAAAGCCATTGCAAATAAAAGAGGAACAATATAAAGGCTTGAAGAAACATCAGCTGAGGTCTGCCAATTTTTACCTTGGCTGTGCTGCTTTCATAAGCCTGCCTGAGCCTCTTGTGCAAGGTGGGAGAAAAAGATGCAATCCGCTCATTTTCAGCCAAAAGCTTCAGAATCCCCTTTTCTAAATGGGAAATAATTCTGCCAAGAAAACAGGGATAAAACCCAGATAGACAGGCATAAACAACACATGATCGATCAGACCTAAAGAAATGCTTATGCTTATGTTTTATGAGGCTGACAAGTAAAAAGTTCTAAGCCACAGGTATTCAGCATGAAATCCTACAGGTAAAGCTCTAAAACCCAAGCACACTTGCTTAATCCCACACACAACTGCAGACATAAAAGCAGAGGAAAAAAAAAATTCAACTCACTCATATTGATAGTCCAAGACTCGAACAGCAAAATAAACACAGTTGTGCACACTTTGGAAATGCTGTCCCCCTGACACTTCTAAGGGAAAAAAAGAAACATGAGACAACAGCAATTATCACTATTTATAAACTAAAAGATCAACAAAGCTTTTAAAGAAAGTAGGAACTGCCATATCCAAAAATAGTCTTTCAGATTCCTGTCCAATTTCCAGAAGTTCCCACTCTCAGCCGTAAGAATGAGTAGTAAAACAAAGGTCAGTCAAATTGGGGCATCTGAGGTGGGAGAGCGTGTAGTGTGTATTACTCTTTTGGTTTTAATATCCATTTCAAAGTACTAACTGCATCAAGCTTAAGTCTGAATTTGACAAAAAACAAATGCAAGAATTATACATTTATATGGCTGGATCCTGTTGCACTCATATCCTAATCTTAAGCTAAAGAAACACATAGTAGATCAACAGCACTTTTGAGTTGCAGGGACCAATGCAGAAGCAACTTTAGCAAACCTGTCCTTCTCTTTAAAAGTCAGTGTTAGCAAGCAGCTATAGCAAATCTCACACAGTAGCAGAAAACTAGATTCAAACAGGACCTAACAACCCCTCTCTATCATACTGCAGAAGCACTTCCCACACATGTGTGATTTTTGTCAGCATCTCGGATGAGTCCCACAGTGGTAATAAGGCATTTTTATGTCATTTAAGACTGACTGTCCAAGCTGCTATATAACACATTATTATTCCATGGAAGTAACATTCTTTCTCCTCAATACTATTGCTTACCTCTACTACTTTCATTGATTTCAAGGTCACTGTCCCCATCTTCTGCAGTAGAGGTGCCTTTAGATGTCAACAGTTGCAGAACAAAGAACAGTTCCAGAAAAATATTTGGTACCAGGTTTTCTGGAAGAGAGTAAACAAGATATTAAAGGTGGATTATTCAATACTGTCCTGTTTTAATTCACAAAGGTAAAAAAATAGATTCCTGTACTCCGGTAGTCACTGAAGAACTCCCTCTCCACACACAGCCACAGTGTAAACCAATACAGGAAAGATGTGTTAGGGAATAGTCCAGTTTCAGATCATATAATTTCAGTCTACTGCAGCTCAGAGTACTGCATCAGGCTCACCTCCTTCCCTAAACTTTTACCTGGTATTCATTTATTTTAATAATTGAGTTGGTTTAGTTTATTTTTCCAGATGTTATTTTTTTGTACAATATAACTGTTCCACAACTTCCTCTTCTCATCTACCCCCCTCTCACAACACACAGGCAAGTTCAAAGCTCAGAGAAAGGTCAGTCTCACATCTTCTGGGTCTTCACCTGCTATACATGATGAATAGAGCTGCGCCAGACACTCCAGTTGCTTCTTGCAGGAAACCTTAGTAGGATTTGCACAGGTGACCAGATGGCTTTCAGCAGGCAGGCTAGCACTGCGAGTGTAGCTAGGCTTAGTCGGAGTACCAGGATCAAAAGACATCCCTGCAGGAGAAGACGCCTGGTGCAGTAATTTGCATCTGAAATTCAAGAGCAGCAACATATCATGTGACTGAAGATGATCCACGGCAGCCATGCAGCCAGAAGAGGTCTTTCTCTTGCACTGTAGCATGAAGGAAATCCTGCAATAACTAGCCATGTCATTTACACTGTCTAATGCAGCTAATAACAATTTAAGTGATCTTTCTCTTTGTGAGAAAAGATCTCGGGGTTAGCAACCAAGACTGAAAAGAATCACATTCAAATTCCAGCTCTGTTAAAATAGTGTGGCACTTTCACCAAATTAACCAGCTAACCTATGTTACTGCTTCTCATCTGAAATGATATTTGTTAAGGACAGAGAATCTGTTAGAGATCATGTGCTGAAAATTTTTTTTTGCATGTACAATTTCTGACAGCTAGATTTTACAACATCTATGAAAATAAGGTTCACATCCATATATTCAGATATATTTGTAAGTTAATGACACTCTGAGAAGACCCAATACCACTACATGGAAAGGTAATGCAACAACTGATGAAAGCCCATACAGAAGGAACAAACTACTTTAATTGCTGGATTCTAAATCAACAATGATCACTCAGTTAAATACATAGACATTGTAAAAAACTATACCTTGAGATGTTATCCAAGGTGTGGTACGTATAAGACACATGAAAAACAGGAAACAAGCCAGTAACAGCAATATCAAATGACTGTTACATTTACACATGGAACATCACACCGTGTCTTACCACAGTCTCAAAAGTAAAATCTTTAAGTCACTTTAAGGGCTGTGGGGAAGACAGGAACATTTTTACCTGCGGCAAAGGCTTTTTTCTATTGGTCTATTTCTAGTGGAACTGTTGAACAAATTGTTCCCAAAACGGAAACAGAAACATTACTAAATAACAGCTCCCTTGCAACAAATATAAGCACCCAAACTGATTGAACTGAAGAAAATTATTTATTAAGCACTTTGTAAACCCACCAAAGTAAGACTCTAATAATGCAGTTAGACTCCACTTCTGCTTCATTGTTGTCATCTACCTCAACATAAAATTCACCTTTTGCCCTTGCTCAAAGTGACCCAGCTGTCTGGAGGCTGTGTTAGTTTTGTACCTCACTTTACCACCAGTACAGAGGACACAACGGCAGCTCCCAGTTTTCAAGCATGACGAGTCAGACAAGATCACCTCCTGTGCAAGATCCAGCCCATCATATCCTGCTATTTCACTCACTTTAGCTTATATAGATTACTGGGACATTTCAGGTATGATTCAGTGGAATAGGTGCTTCACTTCAGTGCAGAGAGGCAGGTTTGAATCCTGAGCAGTTCTACTACAGGTCCAGTACAAACAGTAATTCATTAGTCTCTACTGGATGTGTTTCAGCCAGTTCTGGACCCACTGAAGTGACCTGCAAGGCTTAGCAGGAAAAGAATTCCACCCATGTGTCCTGAGGAATTTCCCCAAGAACAAAACCTACAAAGAACAGCAACACTTCTGCCAGCAACCACAAACAACAGTTTCTCTACTTCTGTGTTTTGCTTTTTTTCTGAAGTATAAATCTTCACAGACTAACAGTGATATCATTTTACAGATGATGAAAGTCACACACTAAGTGAACAGCAGAGACAAAATAAGAAGCTAGAATTCACCTCATCTCACAGCAATTTGCAACAGTTACTGCAGTAGTAACTTTGAAACAGAATCTCAAGCTACCCATGTCCTGTTTTCTCTGACTGCAAGCTTCAGCTAGCCTGCCTACCTTAAAAAATCATTAAATCACACTTTCACTACATTTGCAGCGTTAACTCATTTTCTTCAAACTGATAAGTCTCGGTGCAATTTTCAAACAGAGCCTAATTATACCAGCTCGAACCCACACACTCTGCCTGCACGATCTAAGGACAGCTGCACAGGAGATAGCTACACATGCAAGCCCATGAAGAAGAAATCTCATGAAAGCAATGAGGACTGACTAATCTTCTGAAGTGAGGGTCATTGTTTCAGAGTCAGCACACCTCTAAAATGACAAACATGAGCTAGCTGCATTAATATGCTAGTCTGATAACAGAGTCACACTTGACATTAGGCAAATTATAGTTTAAGGTCACCTATATATGTCTTGGATATTCTTTTGGTCATTTTCACCTTGATATCAGTACCACTTTAAGACAAGGTGTCATGGTTTAGGAATGGTACTTCCCAATTTAGTGCTCTCACTCAGAATCTCCAAAACACTTGTTTGCTCCCTTCCCCTCTCCCTCTCCCCCTGAAGTGGGATGAAGAGGAGAACTGGAAGCACAAAAGGTAAAAAACATGGGTTGAGATAAGAACAATTTAGTGGAAACAGCAATGACATGAGAAAACAAATACTAACAGCAACAACACTAATGGCAGAGGGTACAAGCAAGAGGTGAACGATTCAAACAGAACCCCTCCAATAATAGAGAACACCCAACTGCTCTCTCCACGCTACACCAACCAAGAAGAGAATTCTTTCCCAGCCCCCAGAAAGTGATAGGAGATGGTATAGAATAACCTCTGAGTCCTAGCCGTGCACTCTCCTGGCTACTGTAAAAATTACCCCAGCCTGGTTGGAACCAGGACATTATCCACCCTTTATTCAGTACCATCTACATCATGTCCAAATCCTACACCTTCCAACTATATACATACAGGTACATATATACACAAGCATGAGTATCATTTCCATAGTCAATGGAACGTTTTCCACATCTTGTTCTGTCCTGACTCCAGACATGATGTTGACCATACTGACTCTAAATATGGTGTAGATTTTACGGAGGAGACATAGCAGACATATCAACAAGAATATGCTTCCCTTAACATCCAAAGGAAATTCAAAATTCTCAAAAGCTGTTATAAGAGGCCTGAAGGAGAAAAAGGGGTGAAAAGCCGGGAGAAATCATCCTCCCCTGTTCTCCTCACAGACTGGGTACCATTATTAATGGACTCCCAGAGGTAGGACGCGAGGAAAGGGTAGGAGAACAACACTGAAGACACATCCCAAATGACCCTCATTGCCCTTAATGTTATCATGTCATAAACTGATATCCCATAGTACATCAACAAAGCAATCCTGATCCCTCTCCCTGCTCTGACAGAGCATGATGATGGGCAGATAGTGTATTTACAGAAACATATACAGGGTTAGGTACCACAAGAACATGAACAGACCAAGCGACATTGTGACCAGAGGCTCTGGACCTAATACAACAAACGGTTATTTCAAACTTGTTTCCAGCCCACTCTGGACAGATCTGTTGTTCTCTCAACCCTTTGCGTCCCACACTGGGCACCAAATAAAGCTGCTGTGGTTTAGGAGTGGTACTCCCCAGCTCAGTGCTCTCACTCAGACTCTCCAAACCATGCACTGCTCGCTTGCTCTCCCCTCCCCCTGTGGCAGGATGGAGAGGAGAACTGGAGACATAAAAAGGTAAAGATCATAGGCTGGGTTAAGAACAATTTATGGGAAGTAGCAAAGACATGAGAAAATGAACAGTAACAGCAACAATACTACTGACAGAGGGTACAAGAAAGAGCTGAATGATTCACACAGACACCTCCCAGCAATAGAGAATACCCAACTGCTCCCTCTACCACACTACACTGACCCAAAAGAGAGTCCTTTCCCAGTCTCCAGAAAATGACATGAGGTGGTATAGAATAACCCCTGGGTCCCAGCCACGTCCCCTCCTGCCTCCTGCTAAGCTTAACTCTATCCTGGCCAGAACCAGGACACAAGGGAATTAAGAATCAATACAAGCCTATCACCCCCCTGCTCAGACTGTACCGTTCTTTCTTCAGCATCTCCCTCTCCTCTTGAAGGCTGTTGCTTATCACAGATGTAAGGCTTCCTTCCTGGATGGTGGTAAAGGCCTCAAGGCTTGACCCAGATGACAACCGAGCAGCTGGAGACTGACTAACAGGAGTAGAAGTGAAGCACGTCTTTGGTTTTGAGAGGGGGCGCTCAGCACTTACAGGAGTTGGGTTGATTCGCCTCGATGGTTTGCTTTTGCTGAAAAAATGAGAAGCAATGCCACTAAAAACAAGGTAAACGACAAAAAAATTAGGTCTCAAGGGAGATATGCAAGCAACTCTTGCAGAGAAACCTCATGCTAAAATAAAATGGATATGGAGTCAGGATACTGAATTTCTAAACTGTATATATACTTATTGATTTTATTCTGGTCACTGAATAAAAGTCATGAAGGTACAGACTGCTAAAAACCACCTGCTGACCCTGCTGCAAAATTTATTAACAGATAACACAGTGCCACACAATCCTTCTAAACAGTTCTAATTTGAGAGGACAGGTTATGCCCCATTTTAGTAAGAAACTGACGGTGAATGAGTTTCTAACGTGACCAAGAGAAAAAAAACCACCAAAACCAATCAAGGTGCCATTGTCCATCTCTGTCTGTGTAAGAGTCCAGGCTCTGAAGTTACAATAGGCCCTTTAAGTTTAAGGAAACTCATCCTTCCTGCATAAACTACTTAAGATTTGTCCTTCAAGAAGAGGTTCCATAAACTACTAAAAAGCACTAAAAAACTGGAAACGAGACACAGAAACATAAAGCATTACACTTCTCAAGGATTTGCTGGTTGTTACATATTCATTGATACAGTGTTTTCAAAATCCATATAGCATTGACTTCCAAACACTCCGTGACCTCCTTCCTCCTTCTTTTTCCTAGTTGAGCATAATGTAATTGAGGAAGAGATGTTGTCTATGCTGGAAACACACTTTATCTCCCTTGGCCAAAGAGCCTCATCTAGAGCACCGTCTGGACTCAGCATCTGGATCTGCTGTACACACTCACACATTAATAATTTTCAGTTGGAATTTTGCATGTCCAACTAGAAAGTCCCACTTTCAGAGACCAATGACTGATATATGGAGTAAACAGGCTGACATGAAAGCCTTGTATTTGCTAAAGAGGATTTTAAAGAGTAAAAGAGAAAGATAAAAGGACTGAGGCAACCACAACACAAACAGCTGCCCAGAAGCTAAACCAAAGTCACCAAGGCGACCAGGGCTTGCTGCAGACCAAGAATACAGCCAGCTATTTTGTGCATGATCACACAGCACAAAGCTGCACACTAACATCTGCTGCCAGAAGCCACAGAATGTCAATCCAAAAGCTTCTTTGATAGCATCAGTAGAGCTGAAGAGCCTTCTAAGACTACTCTTCCTTAACAACTGCTATTATGCTAAATGAGAAATGTGAAGAGCCAAGAAAACGCTGAGTTCTTAGAACATGCAAAGACAAAGATGTTCTCGGCTTAACATGAGCTGGACCGTGCACCGGTAAGCTGCAGGCAGCATCCCAAGTGAGAGGCTAAAGAGGAGTCTTGGGTGAGTTCAGAGAGTGGAAACCTGGCTACCCATTGAAGCAATACTCCCCTCCCTACATGGTGACCACAAGAAAGCAGTTCTGACCAAGGAGCCAGGCATTGTGTATTACAGTATCCTCTGCATCTGGACACGCACAACACGACGAGTTAGTCAAAAAACAGTAACCTGCAGCACAATCCAAATGAGACAGCGAGGCAGACTTGCTCTTACTTTGTCCAGCCAGAGGCAGCACCCATGGGTGGGAACTCCTCCAAGTTGTTTAGGTTTAGCTGGTTGGGTGGGGATCTGGCAGAATCAAGAGGCACTTCACTCTGCTTCCTTCTCCCTCCACTCCACAATACACTGTCATTCTTTCCATCTTCCTCTTCAGCGAGGGAACGCCCCAGATCCCGAGCTACCTGCCGGCCAGAGGCACCAACTGAGCTGTTTCCTTTCCTTCGGCCTCGTCTCACTGGCAGGGCTTCTGGCGTGGCTGTAAGGAAGCTCCCCAAGCTGGCCTTCTGAGATGACCGCTTCTCCCCATGGTGAAGCCCAGGGCTGTACCCAAAGCTCGGGCTGCTACTGGACACTGCGCTTGGGAAATCACCACAAGGGCTAGAGAGGTTTGACCCAGAAAAGGAAGAGGAACTGCTGGATGCTGCAGCAGGAGAAAAGCTGGTATCTGTGGTGCAGGTAGTCACTGAAGTCCTTTGGGAAAAGAGCTGCACTCGGCTGCTGGTTGCATGGCCTGCTCTCCTTTCTGATCCTGTCCTTTGGCTCCCATGGGCCTTGGAATTAGGTGTTTTAGCAGGAGTAGAGGGTCCATTAGTCAGAATCTGGCTGGTCTGTTCCCTTAAAAAATTTAGCAGAAAAGGCACAAAATCTTTCTGAAGCAAACTAAGAGATACCAGCTTGTCATGGATGTGGTTTTCCTACAAGAAAAGAGGACAAAGAATCAATATAAAAGAAGCCACCTTTTTCTTTCTGTCCATGTACTTAGATTCATTTAAGTAGTAACTGTGGGATTGCAATACATAATAAAAAACAACATGACTTGGCAAAATAGGTCACTGAAATTCAAGCAACCTTAGCACTGGTCACAGATCTGAAGATCAGCTTCCACACAAGCAATTTTGGCACGAGTTTTCAGATGGAGTCATTCACTTTGGTGAATGGGAAACAGTGGAACTGGGAAACAAGTTCCATGGAAACACCAGTAATACTCCCTGAAGCTATGGCCAGGGAGAACTTGGAGCAACTGGCACTCCTAAATTCAACATTTCAAAGACATCAATACTGAAAGCAGCTAATTCTAATAGAAAAATCTAAAATCTGCAACTTCTCTGTCCCCTCTGTCTATAAATGCCACTTGCTCCCACAGAGGGGTGCTATAACAACTGTTTAAGCACTCGGAGTCCTGCAGTGCCAAATACAAGATCAAAGCTGCTCTTCCCTTTCAATTAAATAATTTTCCTCCCTTTAGGCCTCAGAGAGGTCTAAACAGAAACTCTGCAACCTTAAGGCAAATGAAGTTTATACTTAAGAAACTTAAACAAAAAACCCACCACTGACTCAACACATTTAAAATCTAAACAGGTAGTGGTGTTCTTACAAGACAAAAAGAGACTTCATGTTACATGCATAGTTCAAAGTTTTTAAACTTGGTAAAAATTCTTTTGTTCATAACACTGCACCAGGTTTCTGTCTCCTCTCAATGGGATTCAACAACATTTGCCACAACAGAAGAAGTTGTGGTAGCAACTCATAGGCAGCAACTTATTCCTTACTAATACTAAAGTCATTGTACACATACTCCAGTTAATTTATATTCACACCTCTACTAGATGAAAAGTCAAAAAAGTAAACGCTATTTCTGAAGGTGTTTTTTTGCATGAAAGAAGGCAGTGAAAGCATGCCTATGACTGGACTCCCACAATCCTCAATACCTACGCTGAAATTCATATTTGAAAGTGTGAGACCAGTTCAGCTTCTTGGAGGAACATGAGATTCCAACACAGGTCAGAGCACAATCCCTGTGAGGTGTCAGAAGACCATCTGAAACTGCCATGAAAGCTAGAGCGGGACGTAGCCTACCATTTTCTTGTGTGCCCCCGAGTTTAGCATAGAGGCACAAGATAATTAGTCTACACCATGCATAAGGTCAGGTACTTTCTGCAGCTTTTCAGAGCACAACCTGCATTCACTCATCTTTCTCTGTCCAAGTTAATTGAGGTTTGGTTCCTCCATGTTTGGGTTACAGCAAACTGCAACTTCGTACTTGCTGCAAACTTCGTACTTGCTTTCTCATGGTGAAGTAACTGAGCTTCTCCCAGCAGCAAAAGGCAGTGAGCAATTCCCTTGCAAGGGCAAACTTTTCGGCCTCCTCACCCCTTGCCTACACAGTGCTAGCTGAGCTGCCAGCATCTCAAACTTCTTAACCTCCACAGACCTGCTTCTGCAAGTCGCAGCTGAAGAAATACCACACAGCATAAAGCTGCTAGTCCATTCTTCCCACGCACGTTTAGGATGACAGTGATACTCAGCTAACTCACGTGGATGACACCAATGAGTTTTAACACTAGGTAACACGCCATGAGGGGCTCAGGCAGAAAATGCTTTAAAAACAAATTGTATCTCTATGTTATTAGTGAAATATAGGCAGTCCTAGTGCACCTCTGGTTACAACGTTTTTATTTCCACAAGAACCCAAATCGTCCAGGCATATCCCATTACAAAACTCGGCCAACAAGCACCCTCACCCAGCCCCAAGAAATATCCTCCTCAACACCCAGGCGGGCCAGCGGGGAGGCGCGCTAGCGCTTGCATAGAGCCACCGCCAAGCCCTGCCAGCCAAGCGCCTCGTCTTTCTCTCACCGCCACCTTCCCCGACAAAAACGCGGGAAGCGTCACCCCGTCCTGTCACCGCGTTTCCTCAGGACACACCAGCGGCGCCCCGCCGCCCCTCGCCCCCCCGCGCTGTGCGCCGGCACCCGGCACGATCCCCCGCTGCTCCCGCCCGGCTGGCGGGCTCAGCCCCGCGGATGTTAGTGGGATTCCCACACCCGCCTGGCAGCTCCCAACGTAGATCCCGCCGGCGGCCTCGCCTTCCCGCCGCTCTGCCCGGAGCCCGCCCGCGCCGGGGGCGGTGCCGCCGTTGTTGGACGGGAGCTCGGCCCTAGTGCGCGGCGGCAGAACGGCACCGACTGGGCCCTGGGCCGACCCGCGCGGCTTCGTCCCTCACAGCAGCGCGGACTGGACGCCTCCACTGCCGGGGAACACAAACTTTCCCGCTCGGCCCCGGCCCGCGGCGGCGGAGGGCGCTGGGGGAGTGGCGCGGCGGCGGGTCCGGCCCCGCCGGAGCCGGGGCGCTGCGGGAGGGCGAGCCGACGACCCGCCGCGCGTTACCTCAGCCGGGCGGTGGCCGGGGCCGTGCTGGAGCCACCGCACCACGGCGCTGACCGGCACCTCCTCCTGCAGCAGCAGCTCCAAAACCGCCGCCATTCCCGGCCGCGCTCCCGCCGAGCACGCGCACAACCCGCGCCGGGGGCGGGCCCGGCGTGTCCCCCCTTCCCGCGGGGGCGGTGCCGAGCGGGGATTCCCGCCGGGGAGGCGGGCAGGGGCCGCGCCCCCTCCCCATGTCAACACGCGGGGCACGGGGCGCCTGCGCCGGTCCGTGCGCGTCTTTTCCTCTCATGCGCGGTATTTGCTTCCCCAGCAGGACTCGGGCCCCGGCCTAGCGGCGGCGGCGCCGGCGGCGCCCGCGGGCCGGGGCGGAGGGAAGGGCAGCGGCGCCCCCCCCCCC